>NC_134362.1:198994181-199651681 GCF_048569485.1 Anomaloglossus baeobatrachus | reverse complement strand
GCCTATTTTCCTCCTTACCTCTTAGGCTATGTGCGCACGTTGCGTACAGTCACTGCAGAAATTTCTGCAGCGATCTGAAGAGCACATGTGCACTTTAAATCGCTGCAGAAATGTCCGTAGTGAAAAAAAAAAGCCGATTCCATGCGCTCTGCCTGCAGCTCCTACCATAGACAGAGCAGGAGCTGCCGGCAAAGCGCACGGAAGAAGTGACATGTCACTTCTTAGAACGCAGCGCTTCGGCAGAAGCCGAAGCGCTGCGCTCTAAAATGCCACGTGCGCACGGCCCCTGCACAATCTCCATAGACTGTGCAGGGGACGCATGACGCATGCAGTTACGCTGCGCTACAAAGTGCAGCGTAACTGCATGTATTTACGCAACGTGCGCACATAGCCTCATTGTCTTATACCTTTGTGTGAACTTGCTGTGAAATATTTTGCTGTGTTGGTCTGTGTGCTGTTGTGTCCCAGTTCTGCTGGTGATTATATTATGTGTTGCTTGGAGTGGTTGTGGAGTTCTCCTGTTGTCTTGTTGTTTCTTTCCTGCTCTTATTTTTCTCCTTACCTCTCCTTGTCTTTATACCTTTGTGTGAACTTGCTGTTACATTTTTTTCTGTGTTGGTGACATCTATCAATGAAAACATCCCTGCAGGAAAGAAGGACTCACAGCCTACATGAGTGGGAGGCAAAGAAAGGACTCACAATGTCACGAGTGTGCCACACCCTGCAGAGACCTGAGGGGGATCAGAAGGTCTCAGGGATTGGTCGATTGCAGATCCGTTCATCGCTTACCCTGAGTAGGAGCATATTTAATTCCATTGAGGCCTGAAGGGGTTAAGTTCTTCTGCTGAGATTGACATGTAGCTGTTAATCTCAGCTGTAAAGACATCCATGTGCTATATAAACTCACTTCCCACTCTCTCCTATGCCGGCTACAGTTCATTCTATAACCGATCACTTTGAAGGAGCCTGTCTCTGGAGAAGCTGAGCTGTTGTTTCTGTTGCAGCTGAGAAGCTTCCTGCTTGAGTAACTGTGAAGAAGTGTTTGTTGTTTATTTCCCATTTGTCTTACCTTCCTCGTGTTGTGTTATTGTAGTGGTGAAACTAGCATCTTGCTGCCCTTCGTACTAGTCCTGCTGAGTTCAGGGCCAGTGAGGTCCTATGCATGTGATGGTGAATGGGGGAAGGACCCCTCTAGGGATGTTAGGTAGTGCAGTGATCAGCCTCAGGTGAGTACTAGGAGGTGACATGCTTCGCTCTTCCCAGTGCCAGGGCCATCCGTTATATTGTTTCCCTGATGTACCCTTTTTGTTGCGCCACTCGCCATAGGTCCTCCCCTCCCTGGATTGACACGCAGATTTTATGAGTCGGAGGGGAAAGCAGGACTCACAGGCTTTATGAGTGGGGGGAAAGAAGGACTCACAGGCTTTATGAGTGGGGGGAAAGAAGGACTCACAGGCTTTATGAGTGGGGGGAAAGAAGGACTCACAGGCTTTATGAGTGGGGGCAAAGAAGGACTCAAAGGCTTTATGAGTGGAAGGGGAAAGCAGGACTCACAGGCTTTATGAGTGGGAAGACAAAGCAGCACTCACGTCAACCTTTATAATTGGGAGGGGAAAGGAGGACTCACAGCCTTTATGAATGGGAGGAAAAAGCAGGACTCACAGGCTTTATGAGTGGAAGGGGAAAGCAGAACTTACAGCCTTTATGAATGGGAGGGGAAAGTAGGACTCACAGCCTTTATGAGTGGGAGGGGGAAGCAGGACTCACAGCCTTTATGATTGAGAGGGGAAAGCAGGACTTACACCTTTATGAGTGGGAGAGGAATGCAGGACTTCCAGCCTTTATGAGTGGGAGGGGAAAGCAGGACTCATAGCCTTTATGAGTGGTAGGGGAAAGCAGGACTTACAGTCTTCATGAGTGGGAGGGGAAAATAGGACTTACAGCCTTTATGAGTGGAAGGGGAAAGCAGGACTTACAGCCTTTATGAGTGGGAGGGGAAAGCAGGACTCACAGCCTATATGAGTGGGAGGGGAAAGCAGGACTTACAGCCTTCATGAGTGGGAGGGGAAAATAGGACTCCCGGTCTTTATGAGTGGAAGGGGAAAGCAGGACTTACAGCCTTTATGAGTGGAAGGGGAAAGCAGGACTTACAGTCTTTATGAGTGGAAGGGGAAAATAGGACTCCCAGTCTTTATGAGTGGGAGGGGAAAGCAGGACTCTAGCTGGTGTCACACTAAGCGACAGCGACAACGACGTCGCTGTTACGTCACCATTTTCGGTGACGTAACAGCGACCTTGTAAGTCGCTGTTATGATCGCTGCTTAGCTGTCAAACACAGCAGAAGCAGCGACCATAACGTCGCTGTGCTACATGTGCAGAGAGCAGGGAGCCGCGCTTAGCGCTGGCTCCTTGCTCTCCTAGGTACAGTACACATCGGGTTAATTAACCCGATGTGTGCTGCAGCTACATGTCACAGTGCAGAGAGCAAGGAGCCGCGCGCACTGCTTAGCGCTGGCTCCTTGCTCTCCTTGCTACAGTATACATCGGGTTAATTACCCGATGCATACTGCAGCCACATGTCACAGTGCAGGAGCCAGCACTGGCAGCAAGGGCAGAGGCTGGTAACCAGCGTAAACATCGGGTAACTAGGGAAAGGTCTTCCCTTGGTTACCCGATGTTTACGCTGGTTACAGCTTACCGCAGCTGCCAGTGCCGGCTCCTGATCGCTTCATTTCGTCGCTCTCTCGCTGTCACACACAGTGATCTGTGTGTCACAGCGGGAGAGTGACGACCAAAAAATGAAGCTGGACATTAAGCAACGACCGGCGACCTCACAGCAGGGGCCAGGTCGTTGCTGGATGTCACACACAGCGACAGCGACGGGACGTCGCTGCAACGTCACAGAAAATGGTGACGTAGCAGCGACGTCGTTGTCGTCGTCGTTATGTGTGACACCAGTTTTACAGTCTTTATGAGTGGGAGGGGAAAATAGGACTCACAGCCTTTATGGGTGGGAGGGGAAAGCAGGACTCACTGCCTTTATGAGTGGGAGGAGAAAGCAGGACTTACAGTCTTCATGAGTGGGAGGGGAAAATAGGACTCCCGGTCTTTGTGAGTGGTAGGGGAAAGGAGGACTCACAGCCTTTATGAGTGGAAGGGGAAAGCAGGACTCACAGCCTTTATGAGTGGGAGGGGAAAGCAGGACTTACAGTCTTTATGTGTGGGAGGGGAAAAAAGGACTCACAGCCTTTATGAATAGGAGGGGAAAGCAGGACTCACAGCCTTTATGAGTGGGAGGGGAAGCAGGACCCACAGCCTTTATGAGTGAAAGGGGAAAGCAGGACTCACAGCCTTTATGAGTGGGGGAAAGCAGGACTCACAGTCTTTATGAGTGGGGGGAAACGAATAACTCACAGCCTTTATGAGTGGGAGGGGAAAGCAGGACTCACAGCCTTTATGAGTAGCAGAAGAAAGAATGACTCACAGGCTTTATGAGTGGAAGAGGAAAGAAGGACTCAGCCTTTATGAGTGGGAGAGGAAAGCAGGAGTTACAGGCTTTATGAGTGAGAAGGGAAAGAAGGACTCACAGCCTTTATGAGTGGGAGGGGAAGCAGGACCCAAAGCCTTTATGGGTGGGAGGACTCACAGTCTTTATGAGTAGGAGGGGAAAGCAGAACTTACAGTCTTTATGAGTGGGAGGGGAAAGCAGGACTCACGGTCTTTATGAGCGGGAGCGGAAAGCAGGACTTACAGTCTTTATGAGTGGGAGGGGAAAGCAGGATTTCCAGTCTTTATGAGTGGGAGGGGAAAGAAGGACTCACAGCCTTTATGAGTAGTAGAAGAAAGAATGACTCACAGGCTTTATGAGTGAAAGGGGAAAGAAGGACTCACAGCTTTTACAGTAATATGAAAAAGTTTGGGCACCCCTATTAATGTTAACCTATTTTCTTTATAACAATTTGGGTTTTTGCAACAGCTATTTCTGTTTCATATATCTAATAACTAATGGACTGAGTAATATTTCTGGATTGAAATGAGGTTTATTGTACTAACAGAAAATTTGCAATCCGCATTTAAACAAAATTTGACCGGTGCAAAAGTATGGGCACCCTTACCAATTTCTTGATTTGAACACTCCTAGCTACTTTTTACTGAGTCACTAAACCACTAAATTGGTTTTGTAACCTCATTGAGCTTTGAACTTCATAGGCAGGTGTATCCAATCATGAGAAAAGGTATTTAAGGTGGCCACTTGCAAGTTATTCTCCTATTTGAATCTCCTATGAAGAGTGGCATCATGGGCTCCTCAAAACAACTCTCAAATGATCTGAAAACAAAGATTATTCAACATAGTTGTTCAGGGGAAGGTACAAAAAGTCGTCTCAGAGATTTAAACTGTCAGTTTCCACTGTGAGGAACATAGTAAGGAAATGGAAGAACACAGGTACAGTTCTTGTTAAGCCCAGAAGTGGCAGGCCAAGAAAAATATCAGAAAGGCAGAGAAGAAGAATGGTGAGAACAGTCAAGGACAATCCACAGACCACCTCCAAAGACCTGCAGTATCATCTTGCTGCAGATGGTGTCAATGTGCATCGGTCAACAATACAGCGCACGTTGCACAAGGAGAAGCTGTATGGGAGAGTGATGTGAAAGAAGCAGTTTCTGCAAGCACGCCACAAACAGAGTCGCCTGAGGTATGCAAAAGCACATTTGGACAAGCCAGTTACATTTTGGAAGAAGGTCCTGTGGACTGATGAAACAAAGATTGAGTTGTTTGGTCATACAAAAAGGCATTATGCATGGAGGCAAAAAAACACGGCATTCCAAGAAAAGCACTTGCTACCCACAGTAAAATTTGGTGGAGGTTCCATCATGCTTTCGGGCTGTGTGGCCAATGCCGGCACCGGGAATCTTGTTAAAGTTGAGGGTCGCATGGATGCAACTCAGCATCAGCAGATTCTTGACAATAATGTGCAAGAATCAGTGACGAAGTTGAAGTTACGCAGGGGACGGATATTTCAGCAAGACAATGATCCAAAACACCGCTCCAAATCTACTCAGGCATTCATGCAGAGGAACAATTACAATGTTCTGGAATGGCCATCCCAGTCCCCAGACCTGAATATCATTGAACATCTGTGGGATGATGTGAAGCGGCTGTCCATGCTCGGCGACCATCAAACTTAACTGAACTGGAATTGTTTTGTAAACAGGAATGGTCAAATCTACCTTCATCCAGGAACTCATTAAAAGCTACAGGAAGCGACTAGAGGCTGTGATTTCTGCAAAAGGAGGATCTACAAAATATTAATGTCACTTTTATGTTGAGGTGCCCATACTTTTGCACCGGTCAAATTTTGTTTAAATGCGGATTGCACATTTTCTGTTAGTACAATAAACCTCATTTCGATCCAGAAATATTACTCAGTCCATCAGTTATTAGATATATGAAACTGAAATAGCAAAAACCCAAATTGTTATAAAGAAAAAAGGTTAACATTAATAGGGGTGCCCAAACTTTTTCATATGACTGTATGAGTGGGAGAGGAAAGCAGCACTTACAGCCTTTATGAGTGGGAGGGGAAAGCAGGACTCACAGCCTTTATGAGTGGGGGGCCTATAGATTTTAGACCAGTAAAAAATGATACAATGTTTTATGCACGATTGCAGAAGCATCAATAAGACACGTTGCATTCCGTCACACCCCGCCTGAGACATATCACTGCTTTTCGCATTTGGAATACCCATTTATACAATATTTAATTGCCAACCCTACAATTAACAAGACAGGGAAAATATAGTTTTCTAAAAAGCTTTGCCCATCAATATACTGATACAAACCTGGCTGCCGCGTGATACACACCAATTTATATTATCCGTCTTGGAAAGTTGGCGCTTTGGTAAAAATGGATATTGATCAGATCTGCAATTTATTATAGTATTCAATTACGGCGTTTAAACTAAAACCCCCGTCCTATTATCGAGGCACCTCACAATCCATCATACATTTTAGGCCGTAAGTGGATTATATTAACCAAAAAGGTACTCAGCGCCGCTGCCAAGACGCGGGATATGATTGGCTGAGAATCTCATTGTGTTTCCTATATCAGAGGCTGAGAATCTCATTGTGTTTCCTATATCACAGGCTGAAAATCTTATCGTGTTTCCTATATCAGAGGCTGAGAATCTCATCGTGTTTCCTATATCAGAGGCTGAGAATCTCATCGTGTTTCCTATATCAGAGGCTGAGAATCTCATCGTGTTTCCTATATCAGAGGCTGAAAATCTCATCGTGTTTCCTATATCAGAGGCTGAGAATCTCATCGTGTTTCCTATATCAGAGGCTGAGAATCTCATCGTGTTTCCTATATCAGAGGCTGAGAATCTCATCGTGTTTCCTATATCAGAGGCTGAGAATCTCATCGTGTTTCCTATATCAAAGGCTGAGAATCTCATCGTGTTTCCTATATCAAAGGCTGAAAATCTCATCGTGTTTCCTATATCAGAGGCTGAGAATCTCATCGTGTTTCCTATATCAGAGGCTGAGAATCTCATCGTGTTTCCTATATCAGAGGCTGAAAATCTCATCGTGTTTCCTATATCAGAGGCTGAGAATCTCATCGTGTTTCCTATATCAGAGGCTGAGAATCTCATCGTGTTTCCTATATTAGAGGCTGAGAATCTCATCGTGTTTCCTATATCAGAGGCTGAGAATCTCATCGTGTTTCCTATATCAAAGGCTGAGAATCTCATCATGTTTCTTATATCAGAGGCTGAGAATCTCATCGTGTTTCTTATATCAGAGGCTGAGAATCTCATCGTGTTTCCTATATCAGAGGCTGAGAATTTCATCGTGTTTCTTATATCAGAGGCTAAGAATCTCATCATGTTTCTTATATCAGAGGCTGAGAATCTCATAATGTTTCCTATATCAGAGGCTGAGAATCTCATCGTGTTTCCTATATCAGAGGCTGAGAATCTCATCGTGTTTCCTATATCAGAGGCTGAGAATCTCATTGTGTTTCCTATATCAGAGGCTGAGAATCTCATCACATTTCCTATATCAGAGGCTGAGAATCTCATCGTGTTTCCTATATCAGAGGCTGAGAATCTCATCACGTTTCCTATATCAGAGGCTGAGAATCTCATCGTGTTTCCTATATCAGAGGCTGAGAATCTCATCACGTTTCCTATATCAGAGGCTGAGAATCTCATCACGTTTCCTATATCAGAGGCTGAGAATCTCATCGTGTTTCCTATATCAGAGGCTGAGAATCTCATCGTGTTTCCTATATCAAAGGCTGAGAATCTCATCATGTTTCTTATATCAGAGGCTGAGAATCTCATCGTGTTTCTTATATCAGAGGCTGAGAATCTCATCGTGTTTCCTATATCAGAGGCTGAGAATCTCATCATGTTTCCTATATCAGAGGCTGAGAATCTCATCGTGTTTCCTATATCAGAGGCTGAGAATCTCATCACGTTTCCTATATCAGAGGCTGAGAATTTCATCGTGTTTCTTATATCAGAGGCTGAGAATCTCATCATGTTTCTTATATCAGAGGCTGAGAATCTCATCGTGTTTCCTATACCAGAGGCTGAGAATCTCATCGTGTTTCCTATATCAGAGGCTGAGAATCTCATCGTGTTTCCTATATCAGAGGCTGAGAATCTCATCGTGTTTCCTATATCAGAGGCTGAGAATCTCATTGTGTTTCCTATATCAGAGGCTGAGAATCTCATCACGTTTCCTATATCAGAGGCTGAGAATCTCATTGTGTTTCCTATATCAGAGGCTGAGAATCTCATCACGTTTCCTATATCAGAGGCTGAGAATCTCATCGTGTTTCCTATATCAGAGGCTGAGAATCTCATCACGTTTCCTATATCAGAGGCTGAGAATCTCATCGTGTTTCCTATATCAGAGGCTGAGAATCTCATCACGTTTCCTATATCAGAGGCTGAGAATCTCATCGTGTTTCCTATATCAGAGGCTGAGAATCTCATCGTGTTTCCTATATCAGAGGCTGAGAATCTCATCACGTTTCCTATATCAGAGGCTGAGAATCTCATCGTGTTTCCTATATCAGAGGCTGAGAATCTCATCGTGTTTCCTATATCAGAGGCTGAGAATCTCATCGTGTTTCCTATATCAGAGGCTGAGAATCTCATTGTGTTTCCTATATCAGAGGCTGAGAATCTCATCGTGTTTCCTATATCAGACGCTGAGAATCTCATCGTGTTTCCTATATCAGAGGCTGAGAATCTCATCATGTTTCCTATATCAGAGGCTGAGAATCTCATCGTGTTTCCTATATCAGAGGCTGAGAATCTCATCATCTTTCCTATATCAGAGGCTGAGAATCTCATCATGTTTCTTATATCAGAGGCTGAGAATCTCATCATGTTTCCTATATCAGAGGCTGAGAATCTCATCGTGTTTCCTATATCAGAGGCTGAGAATCTCATTGTGTTTCCTATATCAGAGGCTGAGAATCTCATCACGTTTCCTATATCAGAGGCTGAGAATCTCATTGTGTTTCCTATATCAGAGGCTGAGATTCTCATCGTGTTTCCTATATCAGAGGCTGAGAATCTCATCGTGTTTCCTATATCAGAGGCTGAGAATCTCATCATGTTTCCTATATCAGAGGCTGAGAATCTCATCGTGTTTCCAATATCAGAGGCTGAGAATCTCATCATGTTTCCTATATCAGAGGCTGAGAATCTCATCACGTTTCCTATATCAGAGGCTGAGAATCTCATCGTGTTTCCTATATCAGAGGCTGAGAATCTCATCGTGTTTCCTATATCAGAGGCTGAGAATCTCATCGTGTTTCCTATGTCAGAGGCTGAGAATCTCATCGTGTTTCCTATATCAGAGGCTGAGAATCTGATCGTGTTTCCTATATCAGAGGCTGAGAATCTCATCGTGTTTCCTATATCAGAGGCTGAGAATCTCATCGTGTTTCCTATATCAGAGGCTGAGATTCTCATCATGTTTCCTATATCAGAGGCTGAGAATCTCATCGTGTTTCCTATATCAGAGGCTGAGAATCTCATCGGGTTTCCTATATCAGAGGCTGAGAATCTCATCGTGTTTCCTATATCAAAGGCTGAGAATCTCATCGTGTTTCCTATCTCAGAGGCTTAGAATCTCATCGTGTTTCCTATATCAGAAGCTGAGATTCTCATCGTGCTTCCTCTATCAGAGGCTGAGATTCTCATCGTGTTTCCTATATCAGAGGCTGAGAATCTCATCGTGTTTCCTATATCAGAGGCTGAGAATCTCATCGTGTTTCCTATATCAGAGGCTGAGAATCTCATCATGTTTCCTATATCAGAGGCTGAGAATCTCATCACGTTTCCTATATCAGAGGCTGAGAATCTCATCGTGTTTGAAATATCAGAGGCTGAGAATCTCATCACGTTTCCTATATCAGAGGCTGAGAATCTCATCGTGTTTCCTATATCAGAGGCTGAGATTCTCATCGTGTTTCCTATATCAGAGGCTGAGAATCTCATCATGTTTCCTATATCAGAGGCTTAGAATCTCATCGTGTTTCCTATATCAGAGGCTGAGAATCTCATCACGTTTCCTATATCAGAGGCTGAGAATCTCATCGTGTTTCCTATATCAGAGGCTGAGAATCTCATTGTGTTTCCTATATCAGAGGCTGAGAATCTCATCGTGTTTCCTATATCAGAGGCTGAGAATCTCATCGTGTTTCCTATATCAGAGGCTGAGAATCTCATCATGTTTCCTATATCAGAGGCTGAGAATCTCATCGTGTTTCCTATATCAGAGGCTGAGAATCTCATCATCTTTCCTATATCAGAGGCTGAGAATCTCATCATGTTTCTTATATCAGAGGCTGAGAATCTCATCATGTTTCCTATATGAGAGGCTGAGAATCTCATTGTGTTTCCTATATCAGAGGCTGAGAATCTCATCATGTTTCCTATATCAGAGGCTGAGAATCTCATCGTGTTTCCTATATCAGAGGCTGAGAATCTCATCGTGTTTCCTATATCAGAGGCTGAGAATCTCATCACGTTTCCTATATCAGAGGCTGAGAATCTCATCGTGTTTCCTATATCAGAGGCTGAGAATCTCATTGTGTTTCCTATATCAGAGGCTGAGAATCTCATCGTGTTTCCTATATCAGAGGCTGAGAATCTCATCGTGTTTCCTATATCAGAGGCTGAGAATCTCATCATGTTTCCTATATCAGAGGCGGAGAATCTCATCGTGTTTCCTATATCAGAGGCTGAGAAACTCATCATCTTTCCTATATCAGAGGCTGAGAATCTCATCATGTTTCTTATATCAGAGGCTGAGAATCTCATCATGTTTCCTATATCAGAGGCTGAGAATCTCATCGTGTTTCCTATATCAGAGGCTGAGAATCTCATCGTGTTTCCTATATCAGAGGCTGAGAATCTCATTGTGTTTCCTATATCAGAGGCTGAGAATCTCATCACGTTTCCTATATCAGAGGCTGAGACTCTCATTGTGTTTCCTATATCAGAGGCTGAGATTCTCATCGTGTTTCCTATATCAGAGGCTGAGAATCTCATCGTGTTTCCTATATCAGAGGCTGAGAATCTCATCATGTTTCCTATATCAGAGGCTGAGAATCTCATCGTGTTTCCAATATCAGAGGCTGAGAATCTCATCATGTTTCCTATATCAGAGGCTGAGAATCTCATCACGTTTCCTATATCAGAGGCTGAGAATCTCATCGTGTTTCCTATATCAGAGGCTGAGAATCTCATCGTGTTTCCTATATCAGAGGCTGAGAATCTCATCGTGTTTCCTATGTCAGAGGCTGAGAATCTCATCGTGTTTCCTATATCAGAGGCTGAGAATCTGATCGTGTTTCCTATATCAGAGGCTGAGAATCTCATCGTGTTTCCTATATCAGAGGCTGAGAATCTCATCGTGTTTCCTATATCAGAGGCTGAGATTCTCATCATGTTTCCTATATCAGAGGCTGAGAATCTCATCGGGTTTCCTATATCAGAGGCTGAGAATCTCATCGTGTTTCCTATATCAAAGGCTGAGAATCTCATCGTGTTTCCTATCTCAGAGGCTTAGAATCTCATCGTGTTTCCTATATCAGAAGCTGAGATTCTCATCGTGCTTCCTATATCAGAGGCTGAGATTCTCATCGTGTTTCCTATATCAGAGGCTGAGAATCTCATCGTGTTTCCAATATCAGAGGCTGAGAATCTCATCATGTTTCCTATATCAGAGGCTGAGAATCTCATCACGTTTCCTATATCAGAGGCTGAGAATCTCATCGTGTTTCCAATATCAGAGGCTGAGAATCTCATCGTGTTTCCTATATCAGAGGCTGAGAATCTCATTGTGTTTCCTATATCAGAGGCTGAGAATCTCATCACGTTTCCTATATCAGAGGCTGAGACTCTCATTGTGTTTCCTATATCAGAGGCTGAGATTCTCATCGTGTTTCCTATATCAGAGGCTGAGAATCTCATCGTGTTTCCTATATCAGAGGCTGAGAATCTCATCATGTTTCCTATATCAGAGGCTGAGAATCTCATCGTGTTTCCAATATCAGAGGCTGAGAATCTCATCATGTTTCCTATATCAGAGGCTGAGAATCTCATCACGTTTCCTATATCAGAGGCTGAGAATCTCATCGTGTTTCCTATATCAGAGGCTGAGAATCTCATCGTGTTTCCTATATCAGAGGCTGAGAATCTCATCGTGTTTCCTATGTCAGAGGCTGAGAATCTCATCGTGTTTCCTATATCAGAGGCTGAGAATCTGATCGTGTTTCCTATATCAGAGGCTGAGAATCTCATCGTGTTTCCTATATCAGAGGCTGAGAATCTCATCGTGTTTCCTATATCAGAGGCTGAGATTCTCATCATGTTTCCTATATCAGAGGCTGAGAATCTCATCGGGTTTCCTATATCAGAGGCTGAGAATCTCATCGTGTTTCCTATATCAAAGGCTGAGAATCTCATCGTGTTTCCTATCTCAGAGGCTTAGAATCTCATCGTGTTTCCTATATCAGAAGCTGAGATTCTCATCGTGCTTCCTATATCAGAGGCTGAGATTCTCATCGTGTTTCCTATATCAGAGGCTGAGAATCTCATCGTGTTTCCAATATCAGAGGCTGAGAATCTCATCATGTTTCCTATATCAGAGGCTGAGAATCTCATCACGTTTCCTATATCAGAGGCTGAGAATCTCATCGTGTTTCCTATATCAGAGGCTGAGAATCTCATCGTGTTTCCTATATCAGAGGCTGAGATTCTCATCATGTTTCCTATATCAGAGGCTGAGAATCTCATCATGTTTCCTATATCAGAGGCTGAGATTCTCATCGTGTTTCCTTTATCAGAGGCTGAGAATCTCATCGTGTTTCCTATATCAGAGGCTGAGAATCTCATCGTGTTTCCTAT
Source organism: Anomaloglossus baeobatrachus (assembly GCF_048569485.1). NCBI lineage: Eukaryota > Metazoa > Chordata > Amphibia > Anura > Aromobatidae > Anomaloglossus > Anomaloglossus baeobatrachus. The sequence continues at coordinate 199,639,240 of NC_134362.1, read as the reverse complement.
ATCAGAGGCTGAGATTCTCATCGTGTTTCCTATATCAGAGGCTGAGAATCTCATCGTGTTTCCTATATCAGAGGCTGAGATTCTCATCATGTTTCCTATATACGAGGCTGAGAATCTCATCATGTTTCCGAAATCAGAGGCTGAGAATCTCATCATGTTTCCTATATCAGAGCCTGAGAATCTCATTGTGTTTTCTATATCAGAGGCTGAGAATCTCATCATGTTTCCTATATCAGAGGCTGAGAATCTCATTGTGTTTCCTATATCAGAGGCTGAGAATCTCATCGTGTTTCCTATATCAGAGGCTGAGAATCTCATCGTGTTTCCTATATCAGAGGCTGAGAATCTCATCGTGTTTCCTATATCAGAGGCTGAGAATCTCATCGTGTTTCCTATATCAGAGCCTGAGAATCTCATCGTGTTTCCTATATCAGAGGCTGAGAATCTCATCATGTTTCCTATATCAGAGGCTGAGAATCTCATCGTGTTTCCTATATCAGAATCTGAGAATCTCATCGTGTTTCCTATATCAGAGGCTGCGAATCTCATCATGTTTCCTATATCAGAGGCTGAGAATCTCATCGTGTTTCCTATATCAGAGGCTGAGAATCTCATCATGTTTGCTATATCAGAGGCTGAGAATCTCATCGTGTTTCCTATATCAGAGGCTGAGAATCTCATCGTGTTTCCTATATCAGAGGCTGAGAATCTCATAATGTTTCCTGTATCAGAGGCTGAGAATCTCATCGTGTTTCCTATATCAGAGGCTGAGAATCTCATCATGTTTCCTATATCAGAGGCTGAGAATCTCATCGTGTTTCCTATATCAGAGGCTGAGAATCTCATCATGTTTCCTATATCAGAGGCTGAGAATCTCATCATGTTTCCTATATCAGAGGCTGAGAATCTCATCGTGTTTCCTATATCAGAGGCTGAGAATCTCATCGTGTTTCCTATATCAGAGGCTGAGAATCTCATCGTGTGTCCTATATCAGAGGCTGAGAATCTCATCGTGCTTCCTATATCAGAGGCTGAGATTCTCATCGTGTTTCCTATATCAGAGGCTGAGAATCTCATCATGTTTCCTATATCAGAGGCTGAGAATCTCATCATGTTTCCTATATCAGAGGCTGAGAATCTCATCGTGTTTCCTATATCAGAGGCTGAGAATCTCATCGTGTTTCCCATATCAGAGGCTGAGAATCTCATCGTGTTTTCTATATCAGAGGCTGAGAATCTCATCGTGTTTCCTATATCAGAGGCTGAGAATCTCATTGTGTTTCCTATATCAGAGGCTGAGATTCTCATCATGTTTCCTATATCAGAGGCTGAGAATCTCATCGTGTTTCCTATATCAGAGGCTGAGATTCTCATCGTGTTTCCTATATCAGAGGCTGAGAATCTCATCATGTTTCCTTCATCAGAGGCTGAGAATCTCATCGTGTTTCCTATATCAGAGGCTGAGAATCTCATCATGTTTCCTATATCAGAGGCTGAGAATCTCATCATGTTTCCTTCATCAGAGGCTGAGAATCTCATCGTGTTTCCTATATCAGAGGCTGAGAATCTCATCATGTTTCCTATATCAGAGGCTGAGATTCTCATCGTGTTTCCTGTATCAGAGGCTGAGAATCTCATCGTGTTTCCTATATCAGAAGCTGAGAATCTCATCGTGTTTCCTATATCAGAGGCTGAGAATCTCATCGTGTCTCCTATATCAGAGGCTGAGAATCTCATCGTGCTTCCTATATCAGAGGCTGAGATTCTCATCGTGTTTCCTATATCAGAGGCTGATAATCTCATCATGTTTCCTATATCAGAGGCTGAGAATCTCATCGTTTTTCCTATATCAGAGGCTGAGAATCTCATCGTGTTTCCTATATCAGAGGCTGAGAATCTCATCGTGTTTCCCATATCAGAGGCTGAGAATCTCATCGTGTTTTCTATATCAGAGGCTGAGAATCTCATCGTGTTTCCTATATCAGAGGCTGAGAATCTCATTGTGTTTCCTATATCAGAGGCTGAGATTCTCATCATGTTTCCTATATCAGAGGCTGAGAATCTCATCGTGTTTCCTATATCAGAGGCTGAGATTCTCATCGTGTTTCCTATATCAGAGGCTGAGAATCTCATCATGTTTCCTTTATCAGAGGCTGAGAATCTCATCGTGTTTCCTATATCAGAGGCTGAGAATCTCATCATGTTTCCTATATCAGAGGCTGAGATTCTCATCGTGTTTCCTATATCAGAGGCTGAGAATCTCATCGTGTTTCCTGTATCAGAGGCTGAGAATCTCATCGTGTTTCCTATATCAGAGGCTGAGAATCTCATCATGTTTCCATTATCAGAGGCTGAGAATCTCATCATGTTTCCTATATCAGAGGCTGAGAATCTCATCGTGTTTCCTGTATCAGAGGCTGAGAATCTCATCGTGTTTCCTATATCAGAGTCCGAGATTCTCATCGTGTTTCCTTTATCAGAGGCTGAGAATCTCATCTTGTTTTCTATATCAGAGGCTGCAAATCTCATCGTGTTTCCTATATCAGAGGCTGAGATTCTCATCCTGTTTCCTATATCAGAGGCTGAGAATCTCATTGTGTTTCCTGTATCAGAGGCTGAGAATCTCATCGTGTTTCCTATATCAGAGGCTGAGAATCTCATCATGTTTCCTAAATCAGAGGCTGAGAATCTCATCATGTTTCCTATATCAGAGGCTGAGAATCTCATCGTGTTTCCTATATCAGAGGCTGAGAATCTCATCGTGTTTCCTATATCAGAGGCTGAGAATCTCATCGTGTTTCCTATATCAGAGGCTGAGAATCTCATCGTGTTTCCTATATCAGAGGCTGAGAATCTCATTGTGTTTCCTATATCAGAGGCTGAGATTCTCATCTTTTTTCCTATATCAGAGGCTGAGAATCTCATCGTGTTTCCTATATCAGGGGCTGAGATTCTCATCATGTTTCCTATATCAGAGGCTGAGAATCTCATCGTGTTTCCTGTATCAGAGGCTGAGAATCTCATCGTGTTTCCTATATCAGAGGCTGAGAATCTCATCATGTTTCCTATATCAGAGGCTGAGAATCTCATCATGTTTCCTATATCAGAGGCTGAGAATCTCATCGTGTTTCCTGTATCAGAGGCTGAGAATCTCATCGTGTTTCCTATATCAGAGGCCGAGATTCTCATCGTGTTTCCTATATCAGAGGCTGAGAATCTCATCGTGTTTCCTATATCAGAGGCTGAGATTCTCATCATGTTTCCTATATCAGAGGCTGAGATTCTCATCGTGTTTCCTTTATCAGAGGCTGAGAATCTCATCGTGTTTCCTATATCAGAGGCTGAGAATCTCATCGTGTTTCCTATATCAGAGGCTGAGATTCTCATCATGTTTCCTATATCAGAGGCTGAGAATCTCATCATGTTTCCTATATCAGAGGCTGAGATTCTCATCGTGTTTCCTTTATCAGAGGCTGAGAATCTCATCGTGTTTCCTATATCAGAGGCTGAGAATCTCATCGTGTTTCCTATATCAGAGGCTGAGATTCTCATCATGTTTCCTATATCAGAGGCTGAGAATCTCATCGTGTTTTTTATATCAGAGGCTGAGAATCTCATCGTGTTTCCTATATCAGAGGCTGAGAATCTCATCATGTTTCCTATATCAGAGGCTGAGAATCTCATCATGTTTCCTATATCAGAGGCTGAGAATCTCATCATGTTTCCTATATCAGAGGCTGAGAATCTCATCGTGTTTCCTATATCAGAGGCTGAGAATCTCATCGTGTTTCCTATATCAGAGGCCGAGATTCTCATCATGTTTCCTATATCAGAGGCTGAGAATCTCATCGTGTTTCCTATATCAGAGGCTGAGAATCTCATCGTGTTTCCTAATATTTTACATGGTTGATGCAAGAGTCATTTATAAGACGGAGGGAAGTGTTACTTCTGTATTCAATCAGCCATTCAGGTGCAATGATAGAAAGTGAATGGCCGTGATGAAGAAGGGCGGATCAATGCGGAGGATTTGCAGGTGATATATATATAATAAGACGTTTTGCATTTCCTACGACCGGCTCGTAAATTGCCGGCTGCCGCTGAATGGCTCCGAAGCGAAGGCTCAGCGCTGTGTTCGCAGGGAGCTGTGAATATCTGATCAAAACATAAAAAAAGAGATCACAAATGCCAGACACACGCTGAATAGATCAAGGGATTTAAAACTATTCCTTTCACACCGGGAAAATGGGGAAGGAAAGCAGAAAGAGATCATCTCAGTCATTACTCTGCGCCTTCATTTAAAGGGAAAACGACATAAAAGTAGAACACACATATATAAATCATCATAAAACCACAGCCGCGCCGCACACATCACAGGAAAGGGTGAAATGAATGGAAGTTAAGAACTGGGATTTATCTTCTGCTCCATATCACTACTATAATACTGCCCCCATGTACAAGAATATAACTACTATAATACTGCCTCCTATGTACAAGAATATAACTACTATAATACTGCCCCTATGTACAAGAATATAACTGCTATAATACTGCCCCTGTGTACAAGAATATAACTACTATAATACTGCTCCCTATGTGCAAGAATATAACTACTATAATACTGCTCCCTATGTACAAGAATATAACTGCTATAATACTGCTCCTATGTACAAGAGTATAACTACTATAATACTGCCCTCTATGTACAAAAATATAACTACTATAATACTGCCCCTATGTACAAGAATATAACTGCTATAATACTGCTCCTATGTACAAGAATATAACTACTATAATACTGCTCCCTATGTACAAGAATATAACTACTATAATACTGCTCCTATGTACAAGAATATAACTACTATAATACTGCCCCTATGTACAAGAATATAACTACTATAATACTGCCCCTATGTACAAGAATATAACTACTATAATACTGCCCCTATGTACAAGAATATAACTACTATAATACTGCTCCCTATGTACAGGAATATAACTACTATAATACTGCCCCTATGTACAAGAATATAACTACTATAATACTGCCCCTATGTACAAGAATATAACTACTATAATACTGCTCCTATGTACAAGAATATAAATACTATAATACTGCCCTCTATGTTCAAGAATATAACTACTATAATACTGCCCCTGTGTACAGCAATATAACTGCTATAATACTGCTCCTATGTACAAGAATATAACTACTATAATACTGCTCTTATATACAAGAATATAACTACTATAATACTGCCCCCTATATACAAGAATATAACTACTTTAATACTGCTCCTATGTACAAGAATATAACTACTATAATACTGCCCCTATGTACAAGAATATAACTACTATAATACTGCCCCTATGTACAAGAATATAACTACTATAATACTGCCTCCTATGTACAAGAATATAACTACTATAATACTGCCCCTATGTACAAGAATATAACTACTATAATACTGCCCCTATGTACAAGAATATAACTACTATAATACTGCTCCTATGTACAAGAATATAACTACTATAATACTGCCCCCTATGTACAAGAATATAACTGCTATAATACTGCTCCTATGTACAAGAATATAACTACTATAATACTGCTCCTATGTACAAGAATATAACTACTATAATACTGCCCCTATGTACAAGAATATAACTACTATAATACTGCCTCTATGTACAAGAATATAACTACTATAATACTGCCCCTATGTACAAGAATATAACTACTATAATACTGCTCCTATGTACAAGAATATAACTACTATAATACTGCCCCTGTGTACAAGAATATAACTACTATAATACTGCCCCCTATGTACAAGAATATAACTACTATAATAATTATAAATAATTTCAGCATTTCTCTCCTGCTGTGTTTTCCCCTTGCGGTGATTGACGTCTCTAATCATCTTATATTGGTTTGGCATTTAGTCACACAGCTCGCACAAGCTTACCGCTCCATGTTTACAGAGGTGAACGGATAACAGGATCAACGCTGCTGAAAAGATCAGGAATGACAAGATCCCATGTACAGAATGAAGAGTCTAATTTAATTGTTCCTCTGGTCTTTCATCTGGGATTATCCTTCTTCATAACATTCAAGTTTCTATCTTTTGGCCCTTTAAATTGGGATATGTTGTGAAGGTGTCATGATGACGTTGGATTAGCGGGGAACCGGTGAGTTCTAATCTGTCCCTCGAGCTAGTGGACCCCTATGCTTTTCCTAATCTCAGTGATACTCCTGATGGTGGAGAGGCCTGAGTCTCCTTCCTGGCCCTGCTCCTGACCAGTCCTGATCTGATTCCTCCTCCTCCTCGAGACAGGAGTGTGATAAAAGCCACAGATAAAGACAGACAAGGGAAAACCAAAACTCTGTCACACAGCACACACACATGATAAGACGATAAGAGATTCAGGAGGAAAAGAAGAGCAGGAAGGAAGCAACAAGACAACAGGGGTAAACTCCACAACCGCACCAAGCAATGAGCACAACTTTCACCAGCAAGTCTGAGCACACGCTAAGGTAAAGGCAATAAGTGGTTCAGGAGGAAATCAAGAGCAGGAAGATAGTACAAAACAAGAGGCGTAAACTCTACAACTGCAGCAAGCAATGAGCACAACTTTCAGCAGCAAGTCTGAGCTCACACAAAGGTAAAGGCAATAACTGGTTCAGGAGGAAATCAAGAGCAGGAAGGAAGTACAAAACAAAAGAGGGAAATGCCACAACCACACCAAGGAATGAGCACAACTTTCACCAGCAAATCTGAGCACACACAAAGGTAAAGACAAAAAGTGGTTCAGGAGGAAGTCAAGAGCAGGAAGTAAGCTACAAAACAATGGGGTCCACACCAAGCAATCAGCACATTTTTCTCCAGCAAGTTTGAATACACACAAAGGTAAAGACAATCAGTTGTTCAGGAGGAAATAAAGAGCAGGAAGGAAGTAGAAAACAACAGGGGTAAACTTCACAACTGCACCAAGACTGCACCAAGCAATGAGTATAACTTTCACTAGTCTAAGCACACACAAAGGTAAAGACAAAAAGTGGTTCAGAAGGAAATAAAGAGCAGGAGGGAAGCTACAAAACAACAGGGTAAATGCCACATCACACCAAGCAATCAGCACAACTGTCACCAGCAAGTCTGAATACACACAAAGGTAAAGGCAATCAGTTGTTCGGAAGGAAATAAAGAGCAGGAATGAAGTACAAAACAACAAAGGTAAACTTCACAACTGCACCAAGTAATGAGTATAAATTTCACCAGAAAGTCTGAGCACACACAAAGGTAAAGACAATAAGTGGTTCAGGAGGAAAAAAAGAGCAGGTAGGAAGTACAAAACAACAGGGTAAACTCCACAACTACACCAAGCAAAGAGCACAACTTTCACCACACCTCACAGACCAACATATACTAAACTATAGCTGGCATGGGTATAAGGATTCAACCAGCATAAATAGGAGGGGAGCAGATGTAGAAAAATGGGAGAAAAGTCTGATGAGGTTTTTGTTACATATTCCTTTCATTTTTTTTAGGGTTATAATAAGTAGAACACTCTTAAAAGACATTGTTTTTCTCATTTCAGGTATATTGCGGTCTTTGATTATGCGGCAGTTGCAGGCTGTGTTTGTTATGATTGCAGCTGATTATAAATCGTGCCATTATTAAGGTTTCGCTCCGTTCCCATTAGCAGGAAGTTTGTCACCTCGCAGTCATTTAACATTTACAAATAAGTAATTAACATCCCGTCTTTGCGTTCTCGTGTGGTTTTGCTCCAGGGGGGCACATACTTAACATCTGAATTTCCAATTTCTTACCAAGTGGATAAAACACATTTTGTGAATGGAGTCGGATGAGGGCTGAGCTTTCCACGTTGATGAGGTTGAGTCAGCAAAGACATTGGGTGTTAAGTAATAAAGTAGCGAGGAAATGTGACAATGTAACATGTAATGAAGGCGAATGGATTCATGAAATGCTAGGTGTGGAAGAGCGGCATATGCCATATTTAAAGCACAGAGAACACCATGAAGACCAAGGAACACAACAGGCAGGTCCATGATACTGTTGTGGAGAAGTTTAAAGCCGCATTTGGTTACAAAAAGATTTCCACAACTTTAAACATCCCAGGAAGCACTGTACAAGCGATCATATGGAAATGGAAGGAGTATCATACCACTGCAAATCTACCAAGACCCGGCCGTCCATCCAAACTGTCATCTCACACAAGGAGAAGACTGATCAGAGAAGCAGCCAAGAGGCCCATGATCCCTCTGGATGATCTGCAGAGATCTACAGCTGAGGTGGGAGAGTCTGTCCATAGCACAACAATCAGCCGTACACTGCACAAATCTGGCCTTTATGGAAGAGTGGCAAGAAGAAAGCCATTTCTCAAAGATATCCGTAAAAAGTGTTGTTTAACGTTTGCCACAAGCCCCTGGAGACGCCAAACATGTGGAAGAAGGTGCTCTGCTCAGAGGAAACCAAAATCAAACTATTTGGGCACAATGCCAAACGATATGTTTGGCGTAAAAGCAACACAGCTCAACACCCTGAACACACCATCCCCACTGTCAAACATGGTGGTGGCAGCATCATGGTGTGGGCCTGCTTTTCTTCAGCAGGGACAGGGAAGATGGTTAAAATTGATGGGAAGATGGATGGAGCCAAATACAGGACCATTCTTGAAGAAAACCTGTTGGAGTCTGCAAAAGACCTGAGACTGGGACGGAGATTTGTCTTCCAACAAGACAATGATCCCAATCATAAAGCAAAATCTACAATGGAATGGTTCACAAATAACCGTATCCAGGTGTTAGAATGGCCAAGTCACAGTCCAGACCTGAACCCAATCGAGAACCTGTGGAAATAGCTGAAAACTGCTGTTCACAAACGCCTCCATCCAACCTCACTCAGCTCCAGCTGTTTACAAAGGAAGAATGGGCGAGAATTTCAGTCTCTCCATGTGCAAAACTGATAGACACATACCCCAAGAGACTGCAGCTGTAATCACAGCAAAAGGGGGCGCTACAAAGTATTCACTTACAGGGGATGAATAATATTGCACGCCCCAATTTTCAGTTTATTATTTTTAGAAAAGTTTAAAATAAGCAATAAATATCGTTCCACTTCACAATTGTGTCCACTTCTTGTTGATTCTTCACCAGAACATTAACATTTTTATCTTTATGTTTGAAGCCTGAAATGTGGGAAAAGGTTGAAAAATTCAAGAGGGCAAATACTTTCGCAAGGCACTGTATATATTGTGCATCGTCACGGTATATAGATGAGTACTAGTGAGATAACCCTCAATATTGAAAGTGATAGCAAGACATATATAACTCGAATAATATGCTCAACACTTTGGACATGCAAATTCAGGCAATTTTTTTATGGGAATGTGCACTTGCAGATTCAGACTGAAGGCAGCAAAATCACAAAGGAACATACAAAAACAAGAAATAATGAAACACATGTGAAACAAAGCAGAATGTGTTACACTGTAGATTACTCATGATCCCCCTCTTGATGATGGATTTGCACCCCCTTGGTTTCTCTCCGTAGCGTCATCAGGTATCACCTAGATTGGCTTCCAGCAATCCTAGCGGATTTTCCAGAAGTGCTGAGAACTTGTTGCTGCTTTGCCTTCACTGTGCGTCCATCTCATCTCAAACATCTCCATTGTGTTGAGGTCAGTGATTGTGAAGGCCATGTCCTCTGACTCAGCCTCTGTCCCTCTCCTTCTTGGCTCTATCAACCTTCAATATCCTGGATGTGTGTTTTTGGTCATTATCCTGTTGTAAAACAAATCTCAAATTTTGTCTCATCAGACCAGAGTACTGATGATTTCTTTTGGGTTCTTCACCCAAACAAGTCTCTTAATGTTTGTGGTCCTCAGTTGTGGCTTCTGTGCAGTAATTTCACCACTTCTCGCAGTCTCCTTTGGTCATTTGATGTTGAGATGTATTGACTACTTGATGTCTGGGCATTATTTACGAGAGCTGTTATCTGAGGTGTTGACAATTTGTGGTTTCTAAGGTTAGTAACTGTGATGAACTTATCCTCTGCAGCAGAGGTCATTCTTGGTTTTCCTTTCCTGGGCCAGTTTCATTGTAGCGATTGATGGTTTTCATGGCTGTATTTGTGAATATGACTGCCCCTGGTGGTCGCAAATACTTTCTGATGACCGGTGATTTCATACATGAATTTTTGATGAGACCAACTGTTTACTGGAAGCCATGCCAGGTGATGGCCCAATGAAGCTGCTGGAGATAATGACAACGGGGTGTAAAACTGCCATCATCATAAAAGCTGAAACATATATTCTATTTCGTTTCTTTACCCCTTCTTTCCATTTGTGTCCCACGTTGGGACGATTGTTCAAGGCCCAACTAGTGGAGACCACATCAATCTCACTATTATCATCAAATCATTGGACAGTTGACTTATTGAATCTGGAATATCACTGTCACAATCCTTTTGTGCAGAGCATCTTGCACACAGGTGAAGCTCTGCCGCGGCTTCCTGAACTACAGAGCCGGCAGTGACATGTTTCCTTTGTGCAGAGCATCTTGCATTTGGAGATCATCTGCTGTGTTTCTTTGAGCACTAGCTGTCAGGTTGTTTGACAGTGCTGGATTCCATGTAGGTTCTGGGAGGTGCTGATTACTCAAATGTTCCACCTTCCTGGTAATTGCTCTGTTTCATTACTGATCATGCTCTCCCAGAACCTTGCCAGTCGTACTCTCTGGTTCTGCAGTTGTGCTCTTGGCTTGTTTTTGTGCTTGTGTTCTGATCTAAGTTTTCTGACCCTGGACCGTTTATTGACTCCTCGATGCCCGCTCCCTGTTCTTGTCATTACCTCCTTGCTTCTGACCTCGGACCGTTACCTTACAACGTTTCTGTCTACTCCCTGTTCTTGTCATTACCTCCTGGCTTCTGACCTTGGACCGTTACCTGACTATGTCTCTGTCTGCTCCTTGTTCTTGTCATTACCTCCTGGCTTCTGACCTCGGACCATTACCTTTCCACGTTTCTGTCTGCTCCCTGTTCTTGTCATTACCTCCTGGCTTCTGACCTTGGACCGTTTCCTAACCACGTCTCTGTCTGCTCCCTGTTCTTGTCATTACCTCCTGGCTTCTGACCTCGGACCGTTTCCTAACCACGTCTCTGTCTGCTCCCTGTTCTTGTCATTACCTCCTGGCTTCTGACCTCGGACCTTTTGCTAACCACGTCTCTGTCTGCTCCCTGTTCTTGTCATTAGCGCCTGGCTTCTGACCTCAGACCATTACCTGACCACATCTCTGTCTGATCTCTGAATCTAATACGTACTCTCCAGGAATTCTGACCCTCGGCCTGTGACTTAACTGTATTTTTGCTTACTCCTTGTGTCCTCTCATGTCCTCCTGTTTCTTGACCCCGGCTTGTCTGACTACCCTTCCGTCTATACTATCCGTAAGTAGTGATTAGCATCACAATCCCTTTAAGTTTGTAATTACATCTTATTTATGAGAATCTCAAAATCCAGTTTATAAGAGGTCTGGACCATCAGACTATTTCCAGACCATCAGATCACTTCTATCTCTCCAGATTGTGTACAAGTGTCTATACGTCTCAGCCTCCCCGCCGAATATTATGTGAGGAATTCACATTACTTTCTTGGTACAACATCTGGTCTGTCCCCGACTCCTGGCGGCAGTTTACGCACCGCACAGACGGTACCTGGATATCCGCAGGTATCAATATTTCCTTACGACGCTGTCTGGCCGCGCTCCGCTCGCTGCTCATTCTCCAGGTCTGCTTTGATTCTAATCAGTTGCTTAAGAATTTTCTTTTGAGCCCGAAGACCCAGTTCTTCCCGGCGGCTGGAGAAGATCTGAATTATGAGCGATGCACATTAGGTGTCGCAAGAAAACATTTCCAATTCAAGCTCGCAATAAAAGGCAGGAAGCAGTTTGGGCTCGGCTGCTCCCCGCGACTTGACCTTCCCTGGAGTCATCATTTTTACACCTCTTCATGTTCAACCGCATCCGTAAAAATGATGGAACATTTCGAGGCTGAAGAGATAACTTCTAGAATAAACACAACAAAAAGTCGAAGAAAGAAAAAAAATGGTTTTATGTGAAAAGAAAAAATGAGACGAAAGCAAAGAACGTGGAGGAAACCCGAAACTGCCGGAGAACGGTGCGAAACCAGCGGCGAAACACAATGTGCATCTCATAATGAGGAACATTATATCCAGAATGCAAATAGTCTCTCAAATATATTTATCTATTGCCATCCACTATCTATCTATCTATCTATCTAGCTATCTATCCCTCTATCTATCTATCTATCTATCTATCTATCCCTCTATCTATCTATCTATCTATCTATCTATCCCTCTATCTATCTATCTATCTATCTATCCCTCTATCTATCTATCTATCTATCTATCTATCTATCCCTCTATCTATCTATCTATCTATCTATCTATCTAGCTATCCATCCCTCTATCTATCTATCTATCTATCTATCTATCTATCTATCTATCTATCCCTCTATCTATCTATCTATCTATCTATCCCTCTATCTATCTATCCCTCTATCTATCTATCTATCTATCTATCCCTCTATCTATCTATCCCTCTATCTATCTATCTATCTATCTATCTATCTAGCTATCCATCCCTCTATCTATCTATCTATCTATCTATCTATCTATCTATCCCTCTATCTATCTATCTATCTTTCTATCTATGTATCAATGTATCTATCCATCCAACCAACCATCATCTATTTATCTATTTATCCATCTGTCCATCTTTCTGTCATTATTATGTCTGTCTGTCTGGCTGTTTATCTATGTATTTCTATCTCCCCTTCTCTCCTTCTCTTCTTATCTCCATCTCCCCATCTCTCAATTTCTCCTTCTCTCCATTTCTTCTTCTCTCCATCTCTGCTTCTCTTCTTCTCTCCTCTCCTTCTCTCCATCTCTCCATCTCCTCATCTCTCCATCTCTCCTTCTCTCCATCTCTCTTCTACCCATCTCTCCATGTCTCCTCTCAATTTCTTCCTCTCTCCTTCTCTTCTTCTCTCCTTCTCTCCATTTCCCCTCGTCTACATCTTTACTCCCCATCTCTCCATCTTTCCTTCTTTCCATCTCTCCTTCTCCGCCTCTCTCCATCTCTCCTCTTCTTTCCATCTCTCATTCTCTCCATCTCCCCTTCCCTCATTCTCCCCATCTCTCCTCTCCATCTCTCCTTCTCCCCTTCCCTCCTTCTCTCCATCTCCCCTTCTTCCCCATCTCTCCTCTCCACCTCCCCTTCTCCCCTTTCCTCCTTCCCTCCATCTTTTCTTCTCTCCTTCTCCCCTTCCCTACTTCTCTCCATCTCTCCTTCTCTCCTCCCAATCTCTCCTTCTCTCCATCTCTCCTTCTCTCCTCCCAATGTCTCCTTCTCCCCTTCTCTCCTATTCTCCATCTCTCCTTCTCTCCATCTTTCCTTCTTTCCATCTCTCCTCTTCTTTCTATCTTCCCTTCCCTCCTTCTCCCCATCTCTCCTCTCCATCTCTCCTTCTCTCCATCTCTCCTTCTCTCCACCTCTCCTTCTCCCCTTCCCTCCTTCTCTCCATCTCCCCTTCTCCCCATCTCTCCTCTCCACCGCTCCTTCTCCGCTTTCCTCCTTCCCTCCATCTTTCCTTCTCTCCTTCTCCTCTTCCCTCCTTCTCTCCATCTCTCCATCTCTCCTTCTCTCCATCTCTCCATCTCTCCATCTCTCCTTCTCTCCTTCTCCCCTTCTCTCCTATTCTCCATCTCTCCATCTTTCCTTCTCTCCTCTCCTTCTCCCCTTCTCTCCTTCTCTCCACCTCTCCTTCTCCCCTTCCCTCCTTCTCTCCATCTCCCCTTCTCCCCATCTCTCTTCTCCACCTCTCCTTCTCCCCTTTCCTCCTTCCCTCCATCTTTCCTTTTCTCCTTCTCTCCATCTCTCCTCCTCTCCATCTCTCCTTCTCCCCTTCTCTCCTATTCTCCATCCCTCCTTCTCTCCACCTCTCCTTCTCCCCTTCCCTCCTTCTCTCCATCTCCCCTTCTCCCCATCTCTCCTCTCCACCGCTCCTTCTCCGCTTTCCTCCTTCCCTCCATCTTTCCTTCTCTCCTTCTCCTCTTCCCTCCTTCTCTCCATCTCTCCTTCTCTCCATCTCTCCATCTCTCCTTCTCTCCTTCTCCCCTTCTCTCCTATTCTCCATTTATCCATCTCTCCATCTTTCCTTCTCTCCTCTCCTTCTCCCCTTCTCTCCTTCTCTCCATCTCTCCTTCTCCCCATCTCTCTTCTCCACCTCTCCTTCTCCCCTTTCCTCCTTCCCTCCATCTTTCCTTTTCTCCTTCTCTCCATCTCTCCTCCTCTCCATCTCTCCTTCTCCCCTTCTCTCCTATTCTCCATCTCTCCTCTCCATCTTTCCTTCTCTCCTTCTCTCCTTCTCCCCTTCTCTCCTATTCTCCATCTTTCCTTCTCTCCATCTCTCCTTCTCTTCATCTCTCCTTCTCTCCACCTCTCCTCTTCTCCCCTTCTCTCCTTCTCCCCTTCTCTCCTATTCTCCATCTCTCCTTCTCTCCATCTTTCCTTCTCCCCTTCCCTCCTTCTCTCCATCTCTCCTCTCCACCTCTCCTTCTCCCCTTCTCTCCTTCTCTTCATCTCTCCTTCTCTCCACCTCTCCTTCTCTTCTCCCCTTCCCTCCTTCTCCCCTTTTCTTCTCCCCTTCCCTCCTTCTCTCCATCTCTCCTCTCCATCCCTCCTTCTGTCATTCTTTCCTTCTATCTTCCGCACATCTTTCTATGATCTCTGCTCCTTGGATCTGTGAATATAACGAGCCTCTTTTGGAGCGATTGTCACATTCCGCAGTTTTCCCGATATTTCCGGACTAATCACTGAATAAATGATCTATTTCGTCCCTTCTTTCCGCAGAGATACATAAACGCTGTGTTGCGGTCTCTGCCTCCGGTGATCGGACACCTGTATCCCATCACAGGGTCCAGCAGTCGGCGTTTCGTGGTGGCCACGTTCTGCTCCTCTCGTTATTTCTCATCTCTGCACATTGCTAAATAGCCTGTGGGGCTGTAATTTCTTCAAGGAAACTGTGAAAAGCGAGCGTCCATTAACACTAGAAGTCCCAGAGAGGGGTCATTTGACATTTTTACCATTGGAACCCTATGGAGCTTGAAATTTTTCTGGAACTTCTACTGTTAAACGCCCTGTGATGTAACCGGCGCCGGATCACGCATTTCGGTGCTTTTCAGACCTCACTTGTTCGAGGTTTTTCTACAAGAACGTGTCACCTGAGCAGATACATTACGGCTGTCAGGTGAAACGCCGTGCTGAGTACGCAGCCCCAACGCAACGTGTTTCAAGCCGAGGAGCTGGCAATGATAACACGTTGGCTGCACGCAGGATTCGGGGAGGCAGATGGTGCGGCGTCCTCTGCAGTCTCAACATGATGCTCATCACTGTGTGCAGACACCGGAGCCGGTGCGGGCAGAGGGAAGACAAATCGTGCAAAGTCCTTCTACCACTGCCAGCGGAAAGCAAAACCAGCGGAAAGCGCCACAGCTGGCAGCGCCTGAAAGGGAGACTGCAAATGGGGCTCTCGTTAATTACAAGAAGACTTGGCTTTGATACATTGTTACAGTAAAGTTACATAATTACCGCAATGTTTATCAACAAAGTTGTGCATCAGACGGTCAGATTGCCTGTCTGCAAGCAGCAACAAGACAACAGGGATAAACTCTACAACCGCATCAAGCAATGAGCACAACTTTCACCAGCAAGTCTGAGCACACACTAAGGTAAAAGCAATAAGTGGTTCAGGAGGAAATCAAGAGCAGGAAGAAAGTACAAAACAACAGAGGGAAATGCCACAACCACACCAAGGAATAAGCATAACTTTCCCCAGCAAGTCTGAGCACACACTAAGGTAAAGGCAATAAGTGGTTCAGGAGGAAATCAAGAGCAGGAAGGAAGTACAAAACAACAGAGGTAAATGCCACATCCGCACCAAGCAATGAGCACAACTTTCACCAGCAAGTCTGAGACTGGAAATGGGGCTCTCTTTAATTACAAAACAGGATTTGGCTTTGATACATTTTTTACAATAAAGTTACATAATTACCGCAATGTTTATCAACAAAGTTGTGCATCAGACGGTCAGATTGCAACATTGTAAATATTTTTTCCCTATGGTTCCATATTGATGTCTGTCTGCAAGCAGCAACAAAAAGGAAGGAAGCAACAAGACAACAGGGATAAACTCTGCAACCGCATCAAGCAATGAGCACAACTTTTCACCAGCAAGTCTGAGCACACACTAAGGTAAAGGCAATAAGTGGTTCAGGAGGAAATCAAGAGCAGGAAGGAAGTACAAAACAACAGAGGGAAATGCCACATCCGCACCAAGCAATAAGCACAACTTTCCCCAGCAAGCCTGAGACTGGAAATGGGGCTCTCGTTAATTACAAGAAGACTTGGCTTTGATACATTTTTACAGTAAAGTTACATAATTACCGCAATGTTTATCAAACAGTCAGATTTCAACATTGTAATTTTTCCTTATGGTTCCATATTGATGCCTGTCTGCAGGACACAGTGACTAGTATACACCCCTAGTCTATAGTATATATTTCCAAGCCCAGTGGAGATAATAAAGCTCTATCTCTTGTGTTACTTTATCATTATTTATGGCTCCCAATCTCTGGCTTCCCTTAATTCACCCCATTTGTAGATGCCCTTATGATTTTACTAAATAGCACGTATTACTAAAAATGCTGAGAAATGTCCCCAATAGAGTTGAGCGGACTGCAAATAATCCGGGTCCGGCGGATTAGCAGCGGGTTGACAAAGAAGTCCGGATCCGATCCGGATTCCGTCCCCATATATGTCAATGGGGGAGCGAAGGAGAGAGGAGAGAGGAGAGAAGAGAGAACAGAGAGAGAAAGAGAAAAAAAAATCTGAATCCGCATCGTGCACTTGGAATACCGCGTCCGGGTTGGACTCGGATCTGCCGCTGAAACCGCGTGGATACGGATTTTCCCTGTCCGGTCCGCTCAACACCAGTCCCTAATTATCACGACTGTGATGCACCCTACTGAGACCTCGTTTGGTATCTGTTTTAGAATCTGCTCATTGCTTAGCCTGAGTAGGAGCATATTTAATTCCATTCGGCCCTGAAGGGGTTAAGGTCTCTTTTCTATCCTGCTGAGATTGACTTATCTTAGCTGCAGACACTCCCTTCCTCTATATAAACTCACTCCTCACTCCTATGCCGGAGATAAAACCCTTACTAGAAAGCAGCAGCATGATCTGTCATTGTTTCTCTCTCTTTTTGCTATTACCTCCTCTTCTTCCCTTTCTCTCCATACACTTTAATTGTCAGCTGTAATCTGATCCCTCAGTGAGCACTCAGAGCTCTCTATAACAGCACTTAGTAGAAGGGCTGTAGATTTGTCTTTGAGGCGAGATAAAACCCTTACTAGAAAGCATCATCATGATCTTTCCTTGTTTCTCTCTCTCTTTCCTCTTACCTCCTCCTCTCCATTTCTCTCCATACACTTTAATCGTCAGCTGTACGCTGATCCCACAGTGATTGCTCAGGGCTTTATATAACAGCACTTAGCAAAAGGGCTGTAAATCTGTCTCTGAGGTGAGATAAACTGTTACTAGAAGTCAGCATCATGATCTGTCTTTGTTTCTCTCTCTCTTTGCTCTTACCTCTTCTTCCTCCCTTTCTTTCCATACACTTTAATAGTCAGCTGTGTTATGATCCCTCAGTGACCACTCAGGGTTTTATATAACAGCACTTAACAGAAGAGCTGTAAATCTGTCTCTGACTCCAGATAAAACTCTTACTGGAAAGCAACAGCATGATCTGTCTTTTGTTTCTCTCTCCATCTTTGCTCTTACCTCTTTTTCCTCCCTTTCTGTGTCTGTTTTTCTCTTTTTGCTATTACCTCCTCCTCCTGCTCCCTTTCTCTCCATACACTGTAATCATCAGCAGTAATCTGATCCCTCAGTGAGCTGAGGGCTTTATATAAGATCACTTAACAGAAGAGCTGTAAATCTGTCTCTGAGGCAAGATAAAACTCTTACTAGAAAGCAGCACATGGATTTGTTTTTGTTTGCTCTTATCTCCTCTACCTCCTTTTCTCTCCATACACTTTAATCGTCAGTTCTAATCTGTTCTCTCAGGGATTTATACAACAGCACTTAGCAGAAGAGCTGTAAATCTATTTCTAAGGTGAAATAAAACTCTTACTAGAAAGCAGCAGAAATATTTGTCATTGTTTCTGTCGCGGGCGGGGAGGGCGCTGCACTCACCACACTCGGGTCCGGCGCTGCTGCGGCTGCTGCTCGGTGGCTTGAGCGGTGGGCCGGATCCGGGGACTAGAGCGGCGCTTCTCGCCCGTGAGTGAAAGGGGGTGGTTTGGTTTGGGGATTTTGTCCGTGACGCCACCCACGGTGTGTGGTGAGGTTGGGGCACCACCGCTGCTCTGGACGGGGATCCTGGGAGCGATGACAGGGAGCAGCCGAGATGTTTCTCTCCCCTCCGTGGGTAGGGGGGTTTTGGTGGTCCCGGGGCCCAGTGATGGGGACTGTAAGGTGGATGGAGGGGTTTGGTGAGGTGCAGGGTCGTGGGGGCAGCGCGGTGCCAGAACGCACGGTGGTACTCACTCAGCCAATAACGTATACGGAGTCTCTGGTAAAACAAACGTCTGGATGGAAGGGTCCCACAGACGGCTGCGGTGGTCACTCCCGGTAGGTTGGCGGTGACTGTCTCTCCCTGTACCTGTGATGTGTTTTCGGCCCTGATGGCTTCCCACCGGTGACCCGCTCCCCAGCGGTGTATTTGCCAGAGGAGCCCCTTTTTGCCCGCAGGCGCTGGCCCTGGGAGCTCTAGCTGTGGCGGTAGCTTTATCTCCCTCACGGTTGAGCGGTTGCCTTCAGTCGGGTCTTTGCTGCTGGGAAACACCGGAGGTTCCCGTTGCTGACGGATTTGACCGGTTTAACGGCGACTCCAAGCCTGGTCGGGGTCTGTAGGCCCTGCCGAGTGGTGCTGGCTTCTCTTCGCTCCCCAGTCCGGTACCGGCGGGCCACCGCCCAACCCCGGTCCTTATGGTTGTGCGTCAATCGGCCTCGCCTGCAGACGGTCACCACCATCTGCCAACCTTGCTCTTAGGTGCTCGGGCCACGTACCCGGACATGGTCAGTCTGCTCCACTACCACTTCACTCCTCTCCTGACACTTTCCCTCACCGTTCTCTACTCTCTGACTTCTTTTCCCGCCTCCAGGACTGTGAACTCCTCGGTGGGTGGAGCCAACCACCTGGCTCCACCCCACCTGGTGTGGACATCAGCCCCTGGAGGGAGGCAACAAGGATTTGTGTGTGTGACTGATGTGCCTAACCGGGGTGTGGGGTGTGTTGTTGCAGTACCTGTGACGTCCTGGCTTGTCCAGGGCACCACATTTCTCTCTCTTTGCTCTTACCTCCTCTTCCTCCTTTTCCCTCCATACACTTTAATCGTCAGCTGTAATCTGATCCCTCAGTAAGCACTCAGAGCTTTATATAACAACACTTAGCAGAAGAGCTGTAAATCTGTCTCTGAGGTGAGATAAAACTCTTACTAGAAAGCAGCAGCATGATCTGTCTTTGTTTCTCTCTTTGCTCTTATCTCCTCTTCCTCCCTTCTTCCCACAGAGGATGCTGGGGGTTGTGGTTACATTTATTTAATAAATAAAGTGACAATTGTATACATTAGGGGATTCTCCGCTGAGGTTAGAGCAGTCGGGGCTTGCTGGGATTTGTAGTTACAACAGCTATAGAGTTAGAAAGTGCGGAAATTTGGAACAAATCTTCTGAAGTTCAGTTTTCGGAGTTTTCGGAGTCCGCCTGAGCGCCCCGTCACTTCTCACAAATCATTTCTTCTCTCCTACGACTCTTGTGCTTGCTGTTCCTTGACTGACGCGAATGTAATTCAGAATTACCTTACACCCCCTGGGTCAGCACACATCTCCGCACCGCCTCACCCCGAGAGGACCCTCCTTATTACCCTGCCGGAAAATAAGAAACAAATAAAGAAAGAAACAGAATTGTCAGAATTCCGGAGTTAAACTTTATGCAGGCGGACGAGGGGGCGGCCGAGATTTAACTTTCTGCGCCACCGGGTATAATAAAAAATACCGCAGCGCGGCCGACGATAGGATCTTTTATTGACAACCGCAGCGCAGAACTTCACGTTATTTATGACATATTTCTGCAGCGCCGCGCCGATGATATTTCACTGGTTTCACTGGGAATCTAATTACATAGCGGAGGCCACCGGGCTGCTCCGGGCGCGGCGCTCGCAGAGGGAATCTGCAGCGCACGGTTCAGTATTGGGGGGTTTATTTTGTATCCACCGCACAATTAACTTCTCACTGTATCATCAGAAACATCACAAGCGACAAATCATGGGGTCAAAATCAAATCGTGGGCTCGAAATCAAATCGTGGGGTCGAAATCAAATCGTGGGGTCGAAATCAAATCGTGGGGTCGAAATCAAATCGTGGGGTCGAAATTAAATTATGGGGTCGAAATCAAATCGTGGGGTCGAAATCAAATCGTGGGGTCGAAATCAAATCGTGGGGTCGAAATTAAATTATGGGGTCGAAATCAAATCGTGGGGTCGAAATCAAATCGTGGGGTCAAAATCAAATCGTGGGGTCGAAATCAAATCGTGGGGTCGAAATCAAATCGTGGCGTCGAAATCAAATCGTGGGGTCGAAATCAAATCGTGGGTTCGAAATGTTTCTTTACCTCCTTCTGGGACCCTCAGTTTTTATTTCATGCGTGTATCACTCTATTTTTCCGCTGACGTTATCACATATGTGGATTATTTTTTACCACGTAGCTGTAGTTTTGCGCCACATACACTTTTTTTATCACTTCTAATTTTTATATATTTTTCTATGGGTAGGAAGGTGAAGAAGCAGCAGTGCCGGCGGTGGGTTTTAGGGTTTTACTATTCACTAGGGAGGATTTTACAGTTCGGATCGTTATAGTTTATACAGTTGCGGTGTGACCCCATTGTCACCGTGAAGTCGCACCGTGCCTGGAGGTGACAACTGATATCTGCAACTATCGCACTCACCAATCCCAACTGCTCCAGCTCCCTACCAGTCCTTTGCTCAGTACCTGCTGGTCCTCCGCTAGGTCCCTGCTGGTCCTTTGCTCGCTCCTCGCCAGTCCCCCGCTCACTCCCCACCGGTCTTCCGTTCGATCCCCAACAGTCCTCAGTTTGCTTCTCATCGATTCTTCGCTTGTTCCCCAATGCTCCTCTGCTCGCTCCCTGCCAGACCTCCACTTGCTCCCTGCCAGTCATCAGATCACTCCCTGCTGAGTCTCCACTCACCAATGCTCCTCTGCTCTCTTACTGACAGTCCTTTACTTGCTCCCCACCAGTCATCCACTTGTTACCTTCCAGTCCTCTGCTCGCTACCTTCCAGTCATCCACTTGTTACCTTCCAGTCCCTGCTGGTCCTTTGCTCGCTCCTCGCCAGTCCTTTGCTTGCTCCTCGCCAGTTCTCCGCTCACTCCCCGCTGGTCTTCCATTCGCTCCCCACCGATTCTCCGCCCGCTCCCCAATACTCCTCTGCTCACTCCATACCAGTCCTCCGCCTGCTCCATGATTGTCCTTCGCTCGCTCCCTGCCTGTCCTCTGCTTGCTCCATGCCTGTCCTTTGCTCACTCCCTGCCAGTCCTCAGCTCACTCCCCGCTGGTCTTCCGTTCGCTCCCCACCGATTCTCCGCTCGCTCCCCAATGCTCCTCTGCTCACTCCATACCAGTCCTCCGCCTGCTCCATGACTGTCCTTCGCTCGCTCCCTGCCAGTCCTCTGCTTGCTCCATGCCTGTCCTTTGCTCGCTCCCTGCCAGTCCTCAGCTCACTCCCCGCTGATTCTCCGCTCACTCCCCAATGCTCCTCTGCTTTCTTGCCACCAGCCCTCTGCTTGCTCCCCACCAGTACTTCACTTGCTACCTGCCAGTCCTCTGCTCACTCCCTGTCGCTCCTCTACTTGCTCCTCACCAGTCTTCCACTCACCCTCCACTGGTCCTCTACTCATTTCCCATCAATCCTCCACATGATCCCCTACAGTTCCTGTTCGCTCTTGATCAGTCCTCTACTCACTCTCTGCCGGCCCTCAACTCGCTCCCCGTTGGTAGTCCTTTCACTCCATGTCTTTTCTCCGCTCGTCCCCTGCCAATCCCTCCATTCGTTCCCCGATGATCCTCTGTTCACTGAACACCAGTCATCTGCTCGCTCCTTACTGGTCCTCCAATCGCTCCCTGACGGTCTTCCACTTGCTCCCTGCAGGTCCTCCACTCAGTCCCCGCTGGTACTCCATTCGATCTATGCCTTCCCCTCACTTGCTCCCTGCCGATCCTCCAGTCACTCCCTGCTGGTCCTCTGTTTGCTTCCTGCAGGTCCTTTGCTCGCTCCCCGCCAGTCTCCTCTACTTCCCCGTCTTCCACTTGATCCCCGCTGGTCTTTCGTTTGCTCCTTGCCGGTCCGCCTCTCATTTCTCGTCAATCCTCCACATGCTCCCACCGATTTTCTTTTCACTCCTCCTTAAAAGTCTATTCTAAGGGAATATGTGGGTCGGGTCTTCCTATCTATTCCCACCCCTATCTGCCTGTTTTGCCTTCCTCCCCCTAGACATTAATTCCGGTGCAGGCAGACAGACAGGGGTGTGAATAGATAGCAAGATCCGACCTACTTATTCCCTTCCTGTTGCACCTGTCAATCAAATAGCTCTGCATTGCTGGAACTTTACTTGCACATAATTCCGAAATAAAACACCCAATCTATAAACAGAAGGTATGGTTACATTCAGCATCCTAGCACCAGTATAGCAATGGCTTTACTGTATATATGAAAATCCTGTTGGTTGGTTCCCTTTAAAAAAGCCCTAAAAATCCTACTAGGGCTTATTTTTGGGGAAACGGGGTACATATAACAGAAACATTGCACAATGTTGTCTTCTTCTTCCAGGGAAGGTTCAAGAGAAAAGATACATTTGGTCACATCGGTAACAATACAATGTAACTCAATGTCTGGTGCAATTAAAGTATCAAACCCCCCAATCCTTCCATAGTAAAGCCGTGTACACTATCTATGCAGCTAATTCTCTGCCGGGGACCCTCTATATCCGCCTAATGCAGCCCCCAGATATTCCTGTGACCTCCTCCTGCAAAACTTAACATTCGAAGCCGAACAAAAACTAGTAAGCAAATAGGAGAGGAAGGCGCCTGTTGACTGCCGGGGTTATTAAAGGATTATAAGACATAATTAAACATGGTTTGTGACTAAGTCTTTGTTTTAATTTAATATGCACCTCCAAGAGAAAGCTCACGTTTGCTGTCGACTTTGCTCCGACAAGGTCCCCATGCAGCGATTAGCTCCCCCAGACGCTGTTTTGATGGCTGACGTCCCAATAGACCCACATGTGTTAGAGGATTAATTATACACATGAATAAACTAACTGACGCTTGCTCTTAAATGCATCATCATGCCGGCTAATTAAAAATAATCTCCTATAAAAGGGACATTTCGCATATTTTATTTTTTTAGATGGAATTATGTTTTTCTTGTACATGTAAAGTGACGGCAGATAAGGGATTTCCGCACCGCTAAACTGGACGACATAGTGATGTGGAGGAGGAAACACCAAAAGTTTAAACAGTTCTTCTCCCCGATTCATGGAGATTTGGGTCGAGGGCATTGACTTCCCTCCAGAATGGAAGGAGACGATGGTTCTTCCCAGATTGTATTAGTTAATCACACAAACAGGACCATCTGAAGCATCCGGGTGCCCCCATTCCACGCCGACTGTCCCCATACAAATGGAATGATCCCACCTGAAGATATTTCAAAGTACGTAACATTCATTATTTTTCCCTTAAGATGGAAGGTATTTTGAATACCTATCAGTAGTTATTTCCACCTTACTATTAGGGATATTGTATAGGGACATGGAATGGGGGCACCACTTGAACTTAGGGTGCTAAAGCTCCATTGATAGGCAGGAATTGATGTCCCCCAGAGGAGACAATGAGTAGTCCCCCACTTCCTTCCAGGTGTTCTATTGGCTTGACCAGATTTCTATCGGTAATAATAATTGAGTGTAGTGTGTTTATTTATATTAATAAAGTATTATTTTAATGAAATTATTCAGAAGATATATTCTGCTAGCCCTAATTCTGAGGGCTGCAAAAAAGTTTAAAAAATGTTTAATACTCTCCTCGGCTATTCCCACACTGGCATCTCCACCACTGCCGCCCCTCTTCTGTCTTCAAATTGGCCCCTCTTCTGTGTTCCGATTGCCCCCTATTCCTTCTTCCCATTGGCCCCTTATCCTTCTTCTGATTGGCCCCTTTCCATTTTCCCATTGGCCCATCTTCCTTCTTCTGACTGGGCACTCTTCCTTCTTCCCATTGGTCCCTCTTCCTATTTCCCAGTGGTCCCTGTTCCTTTTTCCTTTGGCCCCACTTCCTTCTTCTCATTGTCCCTTCTTTCTTCCCATTATCTCTTCTCTACCTTCTTTTCATTGGACCTTTCTACTTCTTCTGATTGACCACTCTTCCTTCTTCCCATTCGCCCCTCTTTGTTCTTCCAATTCTCCTATCTTCCTTCTTCCTATTGGCCCCACTTCCTTCTTCGCATTGGCCCCTCTTCCTTCTTCGCATTGGCCCCTCTTCCTTCTTCCGATTTGCCCCCCTTCCTTTTTTCATTTTTCCTATTGGCCCCTCTTCATTCTTCCCATTGGCCTCTCTTCCTTCTTCCCATTGCCCCTCTTTCTTCTTCCTATTTGCCCCTCTAGCTTCTTCTCATTGTCCCTCTTCCTTCTTCTGGTTGACCCCTCTTCCTTCTTCCCATTGGCCCCTTATCCTTCTTCTGATTGGCCCCTCTTCCATTTTCCCATTGGCCCATCTTCCTTCTTCTGATTGGGCACCCTTCCTTCTTCCCATTGGTCCCTCTTCCTTTTTCCCGGTGGCCCTTCTTCCTTCTTCCTGTTAGCCCCTCTTCCTTCTTCTCATTGGCCTGTCTTTCTTCTTCCCATTATCTCTTCTCTACCTTCTTCTCATTGGCCCTTTTTACTTTACTTCTTCTGATTGACCACTCTTCCTTCTCCCATTCGCCCCTCTTTCTTCTTCCAATTCTCCTATCTTCCTTCTTCCCATTGAACCCTCTTCCTTCTTCGCATTGGCCCCTCTTCATGCTTCCAATTGGCCCCTCTTCCTTCTTCCCATTGGCCCCCTTCCTTTTTCCCATTGGCCCCTCTTCCTTCTTCAATTGGCCTCTCTTCCTTTTTCATGTCCCTCCAGACTTCGGTGGGAATAACATGGAGCCTTGCGAGCCTTGTCAGTGGCAGTGCTCACTGGAAGTCAGAAGGTTCAAGAAGAAGGAGGACATTTTTGGAGGACACGCATTTTGGGAGGACTCACGTTTAGAGAGCACACGTGTTTAGGTAGGACACACGTTTAGGGAGCACACGTGTTTAGGGAGTACACGCGTTTTGGGGGGACACACGTTTAGGGAGCACACGTGTTTAGAGCGGACACATGTTTGCCAAAAAAGTCTTAGGATTAGGATGGACAAGGGACAAGCATTACTGTACAAGGTGAGAAGGTAGAGCCAAATCATAGCAGGTTCAAGTGCAAACAACTTTGGGCAAGACTTGACTTGGGTTTTGGAAACTTGACAAGTAGATCATCAGTAGTAGAAGGACCTTTCGGTCCATTTAGCTGGTGAACTTTCACAACTTCACTTCTTAGAGATACCAACCTGTTGGGGAGGCAGAAAATTGTAATTTTTGATTTCCACAGCTTACATTTCCTAGTAGGACAGAAGATTTTGGAGAAGCTAATGTGATCTTCCGAGGCCATTGACCACATACGTTTCACTAAACCTCATAAATGGAATATTTGACTTATTTCTACCCTTGTCTACATTTTTTAAGAATCGTCTTCGGATTTCAGTTTAACACCTTCTATGTGTCCATTTCACCCCAATATACTTCCAAAAGTATCAATCAAATGACTACAGAACCTGATATAGGTTAAGGGATGAGACAATGGAAGGCGAAAACTTAGAAACCGTGAGTGAAGCGCCACCAAGGTTTGCTCCCAAAGTCATTCCAAAAGGCTTATTGGTGGATTGGTGCCAACTTGGTCCAATATTTGCCTCGTTTGTCTAAAGAATGTGTCGTCACTGTACAAATAATTGATATAGAAAAATAATTAAAATTGCTGAATTTTTTGGCATGAAGAATAAATTTACAGTTTTTGAATGCAGAGCCAAGCCAAGAAGATCGAGGCACGAAAGGAAGCGCCGCGTCTGCTGCCTCCTCAAACCACTTGTCTCGAGCAGCAGCTGGCATTATTATTGCCATTATTCACGACAGAATTTATTTAGAAAAGTTACTATTAATTGTAATGTGAAATATAATTTCGACTTTCTCCGACGCGTTGGATCCTGATAGCCTACAATTATCTTAAGTACGTTAAAAACCCAATCAGCACAAATCTGGGAGCGATTAATCACCGAGGGCGTAGACTCTGGTATCATGAGAATAATATACTTCATCAGCATCTTCAGAGGAGCCACGTTCCCGATGGGAAATCCAAGCCTCCGGTGGGGGACGGAACTGCGATGACTGACTGACGCATTTCAAGCCCAATTCAGATCTTTGACTGCATTTTACATTTCCTCCCATAGATGAAGTTCCCGCCATGTCATGCTCCAATCATCGCAAGGTGGCAGCGATGGAGGCCACTCTGGTCCAGTTTAACATGGTAAAGGGGCTATTAAGTATCAAGAAAAGATTGGGCAAAGAGATGGCACTGCTCGATACTGATTCGTCCAACAAGGTGTTGGCACTGCTCTATTCTAAATCGCCCATCAGGATGCTCGGCACTGCTCGATGATGAATCGCTCATCAGGGTGCTCGGCACTGCTCGATGATGAATCGCTCATCAGGGTGCTCGGCACTGATCGATACTGATTCGTCCAACAAGGTGTCTGCACTAATTGATACTGAATCGCCCATAAGGTGCTCGGCACTGATCGATACTGAGTCACCAAACAGGGTGCTCGGCACTGCTCGATACTGAATCACCAAACAGGGTGCTCGGCACTGCTCGATACTGAATCACCAAACAGGGTGCTCGGCACTGCTCGATACTTCATCGCCAATCAGGGTGTTCGGCACTCCTCGATACTGAATTGCCCATCAGGGTGCTCGGCACTGCTCGATACTGAATCGCCCATCAGGGTGCTTGGCACTGCTCGATACTGAGTCACCCATTAGGGTGCTCGGCATTGCTCGATACTGAATCGCCCATCATGGTGCTCGGCACTGCTTAATACTGAGTCACCCGTAAGGGTGTTCGGCACTCCTCGATACTTCATCGCCAATCAGGGTGTTCAGCACTCCTCGATACTTCATCGCCAATCAGGGTGCTCGGCACTGCTCGATACTGAATCGCCCATCAGGGTGCTCGGCACTGCTCGATACTGAATCGCCCATCAGGGTGCTCGGCACTGCTCGATACTTCATCGCCAATCAGGGTGCTCGGCACTTCTCGATACTGAATCGCCCATCAGGGTGCTCAGCACTGCTTGATACTGAATCGACCATCAGGGTGCTAGGCACTGCTCGATACTGAGTCACCCATTAGGGTGCTCGGCACTGCTCGATACTGAATCGCCCATCAGGGTGCTCGGCACTGCTCGATACTGAGTCACCCATTAGGGTGCTCGGCACTGCTCGATAACGAATCACCCATCAGAGTGCTCGGCACTGCTCGACACTGAATCACCCATCAGGGTGCTTGGCACTGCTCGATACTGAATCGCCCATCAGGGTGCTCAGCACTACTCAATACTAAATCACCCATCAGGGTGTTTGACACTGATCGATACTGAATCGCCCATCAGGGTGCTCGGCACTGATCGATACTGAATCATCAATCAGGGTGCTCGGCACTGATCGATACTGAATCATCAATCAGGGTGCTCTGCACTGCTCGATACTGAATCGCCCATCAGGGTGCTCGACACTGCTCGATACTGAATCGCCCATCAGGGTGCTCAACACTGCTCAAGACTGAATCGCCCATCAGGGTGCCCGGCACTGCTCGATACTGAATCGCCCATCAGGGTGCTCAACACTGCTCAAGACTGAACCGCCCATCAGGGTGCCCGGCACTGCTCGATACTGAGTCGCCCATCAGGGTACTCGGCATTGCTCAAGACTGAATCGCCCATCAGGGTGCCCGGCACTGCTCGATACTGAGTCGCCCATCAGGGTACTCGGCATTGCTCAAGACTGAATCGCCCATCAGGGTGCTCGGCATCATCGGGTCTAATATGAGATCTATGGGTGCCATGCTCGTTCAGGGACAGTTGATGTAGGAGGGAAACTTTAGATTAGAGCAGGGTTTGTACACTTGCACTATTTAGTGCCTTTTATGTGGCACCAAAAGGTGTTTTAGCCTGGTTTAATATGATTAATAAATAATTTTTTAAAAATGAAATGTTGCCCCTCCCATTTGTGATATCCAGCCTAGGTAAAGCAGACAGCTGGGGTCTGACTTTATTAGGCCGTGAAGACCCATGGATATTTGGCCCTTCCCAGCCTAAAAACACCAGCCCACAGCCGTCCCAGAAGTGGCTCATCCATTAAATGCTCCAATTCTGGTGCTTCGCCCGGCTCTTCCCTGCTGCCCTGGTGCGGTGTAAATCAGGAAATATTTTTCAGGATTGATGTCAGCTGGATAATGTCAGCTGGCATCAAGCCCAGGGGTTAGTAATACACAGAACCTGTAACATCAATAGCGTTGTTGCGTGGACATGCAGATGGATCGCAGAACTGTCTCTTCCTCCCATGTGCGTCACTATAGGGATTTTGCTGAATGAGACTGTGTGACTATAACAGTGAGCCATCGTCCATAATTATTTACACCGAGCACTATTATTATCAGGTTATGTTCTGTGCACTTTCTTACGTCTACACTCCCGCAATTATTGTGCACTTTGATCTGGGACACGTTCTATTGACAGACACATAATGCTGCTGTTTATTTGCAAGTTTTTAAATGATTGAATATGAATAGTGAGCACTGACATTAATGACATGTATCAGGAATACAATATATGCATCTGTAAATATGTGACGTGAAGACAGTAAGCTGCTGGAGAAAGGGTCACACGGAACTGAAACGTCACAATGGCAAATAGAGTTCTATATATATTGAATTTACTTTTGGAGTACTGCCTCCATTTTTTCTTTTGAACCATCCTTCTCTCCCTCTTTCCCTCCATCCATTCATCCTTTCCTCACTCTGTCCCTCCTTCATCCATCCCTCTATTCACACCTCCCTTCAACCCTAAATCCCTACCTACCGTCCTCTTTCCCCCATCCAACCATCCATCCAAATCCATCTAACCATCGCTTCCTCCCTCTCTTCTTCCTTCATCCTCTTTCCATCATTACCTCTCACCCACCCTCCATCTGTCCCTCCAGCCCTTCATACCTTTCTCCCTCTGTCCCTCCCTCCATTCTTCCACCATTACCACTCTCCATCTCTCTCAATCCCTTCATACTGCTGTCCCTCTCTCTGTCCCTTCTTACATCACACCACAATTCCCACCCTCTATCTCTCCCTCCATCCCTTTATACCTCCATCCATCCCTCCACCCTTCCCTCTCTACATCTCTCTTTTTTCAATCCCTTCATACTCATGACTTCCTCCATCCCTCCACCATTCCCACCCTCCATGTCAGCATCCATCCCTCCAACGCTCCCTCCATCCCTCCACCATTCCCATCCTCTATCTCTTCCTCCATCCCTTCATATCTACATCACTTTCTATGTTCCTCCCCTCGATCCATCCACCATTTCCTCTCTCTATCTCTCCCTCCATCCCTTCCTACGTCTACCCCTCCCTTCATTACTCTCTCAGTCCCTCCCTCCATTCCTCTCTTAGTCAATCCCTTCTTCTCTTCCTCCATTCCTTTCACAGCCCCTCCCTCCCTCCATTCCTCCATTCCTCCCACCATTCCTCACTCAGTCTCTCCCTCTATTCCTTCCTTCCTTCATTCCTCCATTCCTTCCACCATTCCTCGCTCAGTCCCTCCCTCCTTTCCTTCTTTCCTCACTTCCTCCATTGCTCCCTCAGTCCCTCCCTGCATCCCTCCCTTCCTCCATTCCTCTCACAATTCCTTGTTCAGTCTCTCCCTCCATTCCTCAATTCCTCCCTTCCTCCATTCCTCCCACCATTCCTTGCTCCGTCCCTCCCTCCGTTCCTCCATTCATCACTTCCTCCATTCCTTTCTCAGTCCCTCCCTCCATTCCTCGCTCAGTCCTTCCCTCTGTTCCTCCATTTCTCCATTCCTCCCCCCATTTGTCGCTAAGTCCCTCCCTCTGTTCCTCCATTCCTCGCTCAGTCCCTCCCTCTGTTCCTCCATTCCTCGCTCAGTCCTTCCCTCTGTTCCTCCATTTCTCCATTCCTCCCACCATTTGTCGCTAAGTCCCTCCCTCTGTTCCTCCATTCCTCGCTCAGTCCCTCCCTCTGTTCCTCCATTCCTCGCTCAGTCCCTCCCTCTGTTCCTCCATTTCTCACTTCCTCCATTCCTCCATTCCTCCCTTCCTCCATTCCTCTCTCAGTCCCTCCCTCAATTTCTCCCTTCCTCCATTCCTCCCTTCCTCCATTCCTCCCACCATTCCTTGCTCCGTCCCTCCCTCCGTTCCTCCATTCATCACTTCCTCCATTCCTTTCTCAGTCCCTCCCTCCATTCCTCGCTCAGTCCCTCTCTCTGTTCCTCCATTCCTCGCTCAGTCCCTCCCTCTGTTCCTCCATTCCTCCCTTCCTCCATTCCTCTCTCAGTCCCTCCCTCAATTTCTCCCTTCCTCCATTCCTCCCTTCCTCCATTCCTCCCACCATTCCATGCTCAGTCCCTCCCTCCGTTCCTCCATTCCTCCCTTCCTCCATTCTTCCCTCAGTCCCTCCTTTTCTTCCTCCATTTCTCACTTCCTCCATTCCTCCCTTCCTCCATTCCTCTCTCAGTCCCTCCCTCAATTTCTCCCTTCCTCCATTCTTCTCTCTGTCCCTCCCTTTCTTCCTCCATTTCTCACTTCCTCCCTCAGTCCCTCCCTCCATTCCTCTCTTAGTCCGTCCCTCCATTCCTCCATTCCTCTTAGTCCGTCCCTCCATTCCTTGCTCAGTCCCTCCCTCACTTTCTCTATTCCTCCCTCAGTCCCTCCCTCCATTCCTCCCTTCCTCCTTTCCTCCCTTCCTCTGTTCCTCCCTTCCTTCATTCCTTTCTCAGTCCCTCCCTCACTTCCTCTATTCCTCCCTCAGTCCCTCTCTCCATTCCTCACTTCCTCTATTCCTCCCTCAGTCCCTCCCTCCCTTCCTCCCTCAGTCCCACCCTCCATTCCTCCCTTCCTCCATTCCTCCCTCAGTCCCTCCCTCCATTCCTCACTTCCTCCATTCCTCCCTTCCTCCTTTCCTCCCTTCCTCCCTTCCTCCATTCCTCCCTCATTCCCTCCCTCCCTTCCTCCATTCCTCCCTCAGTCCCTCCCTCCATTCCTCACTTCCTCCATTCCTCCCTTCCTCCATTCCTCCCTCAGTCCCTCCCTCCATTCCTCACTTCCTCCATTCCTCCCTTCCTCCATTCCTCGCTCAGTCCCTCCCTCCATTTCTCCCTCAGTCCCTCCCTCCCTTCCTCCATTCCACCCTACCTCCGTTTCTCCCTTCCTCCATTCCTTTCTCAGTCCCTCCCGTCTTCCATCCCTTCCCTATGGGCTGGAAGGCTGCTAGAGATAAGGAAACAAAAGGCGCAAATAGGGTCTTACCCGGTAATAACCGTTTAGGAAGTAAAAGTAAAAACACTCACCTGATGAGGTTGTGCAAGTCACAACCCCTAGTAAGGCATGTGAGTGTCAGCGTAGTTCCAAGCAGCGGCCCCGTAGTGATCGTGGTAAAATTTTTTTCTCTTTTTCCCTGAGGAAGGAGACGGTTTATGTCTCTGAAACGCGTTGGAACTGTAATAAAGAAAGAGATTTTTAAGTAAATACCTTGGATACAGTGTTCTTTAGCGCGGCACAAACCCGTTTCTCATATATGTGTATTCATATATAAAAATTTTTACCATCCCTTCCCTATGACCAATATAGCTGTTGCAATCAGTTTTGACTACTAACCTGTTGACTTACCTGCTGTGAAATAAATGGCCGTCCATGCTGTATACAGATACTGAAGCCGGCTCTTTGTTCACAGCTAATACAATATAAAATGCCCTTTACTATAAAAATAAACCTTAATTTTGCAGTAAAGTCGCTCTTTCCGCTCAATGTGAGGATTCAGAAGTTCTGAATTGCAATGTATAAATCTCCCTGTAAGTAAGCAGAAGTGTCGCACAAAGGAAAGTGGATACAATGTAGCAAAACTTTCAAACTTGATCCCCCGAAACGAGAGAAGAAAAAGCAAATTCCATTCAAGCATTCATCATGAAGACGTTAAAGCTCGATGGCGAGAATGGGAGGTTTCCTTACAAAGGGCCCGGACTTGTTAGAATTTAGTAATAACTGAATTATGTGACATTCAAGGTGCAAGTAAAATCTATTGAAATAAAATTGAAAATAAGAAAGAATTAATCATGGTGGCTGGCGCGGAGAACACAGACGTCTTACCTTTCAATCTGCGCTCGCTCGTTTTCTTCCGAGTTGAAAAGATTAGCGGAAGAATAGTCACTTTCTTTCATTCTCCGACCTTTCCATTGGCGGTCGATGGGACTCTTTCTACATGAATATACATACATATTCCCATTGAAGGGCAGACAAACCCCCAACATTTTCAAAAAGACCCTTTGTAGTGGCAGCAATGCGGAATAGGCTGTGATAGAAGACGGGAGCACAATCTGTTCTCCCGCTCACGTCTTATTAGCTTCCTCTTCCATATTACTCATTTTTGGATTTTTTTTTTTTTTATTTTTTTCCTCCATTTTGGATTTATTACAGAGCAAACATATAAAGCAAACGCGTCTTTGCTCTTCAATAGACACAAAAGTGTTGAACCGGTGCCAGCTCCGAGCACAGATGGAAACGGCTCGCGTTGGCCGCAGATGACAAGTAGCCTGTAATGTATCAGCACCCATAATAATTTATAATCATGACACTGTTTGCCGCTGGTTTCCACTGATCTCTTACACGGTTTTCTATTGTGCGCCCACATTAAACAGATGTTCTTCTCTTTGTCATTAAGTATCATTCATGGGTTTGTATAGAGGCTGCTGGCGTCACGCTGAGCAAAGTCACCATTCATTACAATCTCAAACATTCAGCTCTTAGAGAGGACCGATGCTCCAAAATTCAGCTGGTGCTCCTTGGGAAAGGTATGCAAAATATCTCTCCTCCAGAAAGAAGATAGCTGCCTCTATTGTGCCATATATAGGCAGTTCACAAGCAGCACGGACTGATGAGGTTGGTACAGCAGGATGATTTCCAAGAACACTAGCTGAATTGCTACAAAAAGTAAGGAAATTAGCTCCCCTCTACCTCTAGTCTCTTCTGTCTCATTGGAGAGGTGGTCCTTCAAAGTCTTTTGGTCCCTATGAACAGCTCTTAAGGAGCACGGACTGATGACGTTGGTACAGCAGGATGATTTCCAAGAACACTAGCTGAATTGCTACAAAAAGTATGGAAAATAGCTCCCCTCTATCTCTACTCTCTTATGTCTCAGTGGAAAGGTGGTCCTTCAAAGTCTTTTGGTTCCTATGAACAGCTCTTAAGGAGCACGGACTGATGACGTTGGTACAGCAATATGATTTCCAAGAACACTAGCTGAATTGTTGCAAAAAGTATGGAAATTAGCTTCCCTCTATCTCTAGTCTCATATGTCTCACTCAAGAGGTGGTCCTTCAAAGTCTTTTGGTCCCTATGAACAGCTCTTAAGGAGCACGGACTGATGACGTTGGTACAGCAGGATGATCCCCAAGAACACCAGCTGAATCATTACAAAAAGTATGGAAATTACATCTCCTCTACAATGCAAAAAGAAGCTGTCTCTATCCTTCCATCTATAGGTAGTCACCCTGGATGTTTTTAAGTTTTGACCCATTAAAAATTCATAAAAAAGATGAAGGACCAAATCAGATTACGTCTAACTGGAAACATGGTCCTTCAAAATCGTTTGGTTCTTCAAAGACTTTTGGTCCCTATGAACAACTCTTAAGCAGCACGGACTAGTGTCGGCGCAGCAGAATAATCCCCAAGAACACCAGCTAAATCCCTACAAAAGTATGGAAGCTAGCTCTCCTCTAGGAGGCAAAAAGAAGTTTGTCTCTCTCCTTCCATCTATAGGTAGTCACCCTGGACATGTCAAGGTCTGAACCATTAAAAATCCTTGAAATTGTAGAGTTGATCTTTCAAAGCCTTTTGGTCCTTATGAACAGCTCTTAAGAAGCACGGACTAATGACATTGGTACAGCAGGATGATCCCCAAGAATAGTAAATGAATCTCTACAAAAGTATGGAAATTAGCTCTTCTCTTGAAGGCAAACATAAGCCATCTCTATCCTTCCATCTATAGGTTGTTAACCTGGATGTTTTTCAATGTTTGACCCATTAAAAATGAATGAAATATGACAAAGGACTAAATCAGAGTCTCCTATGTCTCACTGGAAAGGTGGTCCTTCAAAGCCTTTTGGTGCCTATGAACAGCTCTTAAGGAGCACGGACTCATGTCCTTGGTACAGCAGGATGATCCCCCAAAAGATTAGCTGAATCTCTACAAAAAGTATGGAAATTAGCTCTCCTCTAAAATGCAAAAAAAAGCTGTCTCTGTCCTTCCATCTATAGGTAGTCACCCTAGATGTTTTTCGATGTTTTACCCATTACAAATGCATGAAAAATTATGAAGGACCAAATCAGAGTCTCTTATGTCTAACTGGAGAGGTGGTCCTTCAAAGTCTTTTGATCCTTCAAAGCCTTTTGGTCACTCTTAAGCAGCACGGACTGATGATGTTCGTGCAGCAGAATAATTCCCAAAAACACCAGATAAATCCCTACAAAAGTATGGAAGTTAGCTCTCCTCAAGAAGGCAAAAAGAAGTTGTCTCTATCCTTCCATCTATAGATAGTCAGTGTCACCTGGGATATGTCAAGGTCTAAACCATTAAAAATCCTTGAAATTGTAGAGTCGATCCTTCCTTTTGGTCCTTATGCACAGCACTTAAGCAGCATGGACTGATGTCGTTGGTACAGCAGGATGATCCTCAAGAACACTAGCTAAACCTTCACAAAAAGTATGGAAATTTGCTCTCCTCTAGAATGCAAAAAGAAGCTGTCTCTATCCTTCCCTCTATAGGTAGTCACCGTGGATGTTTTTCAATGTCTGACCCATTAAAGATCTATGAAATATGATGAAGGACCAAATTAGTCTCATATGTCTCACTGGAGAGTTGGTTCTACAAAGCTTTTTGGCTCATACAAGCAGCTTTTAAGCAGCATGGACTAGTGACGTTGGTACACCAGGATGATCCCCAAGAACACCACCTAAATCTCTAGTACGGAAATTAGCTCTCCTCTAGAAGGCAAACATAAACTGTCTCTATCCTTCCATCGAAAGATTGTCAACCTGGATGTTTTCCAGTGTTTAACCCATTAAAAATCGATGAAATATGATGAAGGACCAAAGCTGTCTCCTATGTCTCACTGGAGAGATGGTCCTTCAAAGCCTTTTGATCCTTCAAAGCCTTTTGGTCCGTATGAACAGATCTTAAGCAGCATAAACTGATGTCGTTGGTGCAGCAGGATAAGCCCAAAGAACGCTACCTGAATCTTTACAATATTATGGAAATTAGCTCTCCTCTAGTGGGCAAAGAGAAACTGTCTTTATCCTTCCATCTATAGGTAGTCACCATGTATATTTTTCAATGTTTGACCCATTAAATATCTCTGAAATATGTTAAAGGCCCAAATCAGAGTCTAATATGTCTCATTGGAAAGGTGGTCCTTCAAAGCCTTTTGATCCTTCAAAGTCTTTTGGTCCCTATGAACAGCTCTAAAGCGGCACGGACTGATGTTGTTGGTGCAGCAGGATAATTCTGAAGATCATTAGGTGAATCTCTACAAAAGTATGCAAATTAAGTCTCTTCTAGAGGGCAAACATAAGCCATCTCTATCCTTCCATCTATATATTGTCACCCTGGATGATTTTCAATGTTTTACCCATTTAAAAAATCCATGAAATATGATGAAGGAACAAATCAGAGTCTCTTATGTTTCACTGGAAAGGTGATCCCTCAAAGTCTTTTGGTCCTTCAAAGCATTTTGATCCTTCAAAGCCTTATGGTCTCTACAAACAGCTGTTAAGCAGCACGGACTGATGTCGTTGGTGCAGCAGGATAATCCAAAGAATGCTAGCTAAATCTTTACAAAAGTATGGAAATTTGGCAAAAAGAAGCTGTCTCTATCCTTCCATGTATAGGTAGTGACCCTGGATATAAGTCAATGTTTAAACCATGAAAAAGTCTTGAAATAAGACTAATTAACAAATCAGGGTCTCTTATGTCCCACTGCAGAGTTGATCCTTCAAAGCCTTTTGGTCCCAATGAATAGCAATAAAGCAGCATGGACTGATGATGTTGGTACAGCAGGACGATCCCAAGGAACACCAGCAAAATCTGTACAAAAAGTATGGAAATTAGCTCTCCTCTAGTAGGAAAGAACAAGCTGTCTCTATCTTTCCAGTAGTGACCCGGGATGTAAGCCAATGTCTGAACCATTAAAAAGCTTTGAAACATGACTCCTAAATTCTGGCTTCAACTCTGCTTCATCATTTTCCCTGGTTCCAGTTCATCTTCTCCAGTTGAAGTCCTGCCTTTGATATTCCAGCTGGATCATCCAGCTGCACCAACATCATCGGTCTGTGCTGCTTAAAGCTGTTCATCTAGACCAAAAGGCTTTGAAGATCCACCTCTCTGTAATGCCTGCCTGGATCCACAGACTCAGACAGGCTAAAATGGACAGGCTAGAGGGAAGCCACTCACCAAGCAGGACCCCTAGAACCCTGAAACCCTTTAACCCCTATACAGGGATTTGGAATTACACAGGGCCCAAGGTGGTCACTACCTGTGGAAGGCTGCAGTCCGAGAGAGTAGTAGTCAGGCAGGGTCAAACCAGGAATTGCAGAACAGGGATAGAATCAGCAGGTAAGGATGTAATCAGAAAACAAAGCAGAGGTCAAATCCGGATCGGGCAGCGAAGTACATAAACAGCAGGCAGGAGGGTAGTCAGGAAACAAGCAGAAGTCAGAACACCAGAACCACAAAACACAACAGGGCAGAAAAGGAACCAGGATTTCAGAACTATCTCTGGCAGAGGTCAGCAGACAGGAGGGGAATAAAGAAGGGTGTGGAGTGTTCCCATTGGCTGTAGCTGACTGATGGTAACTTCAGCTGGAAGACACAAGCAACCTACAGTCAACAAGTGGTACTGCAGATCCCAAGGAAACCCAGCCCAGTGGATGAGCGGAGCCTGTGCCCAACAGCGCCACTGGCGTCGACTCCTGTCCCATCACCAGCAGTATCCACGGCAGGAACATGGCGTCACCTGGTGATCGAAGTAGAAGTAGCTGGAGTAGACTCTGGTGGTGACGTAACACTCTCCAGTTGACGTAAGAGTCTCTGATATTGATCTGAGTGTTGGATCAAACTTGGCAATGAAAGTCTATAGGACTGTGAAAAAAATCGGACAGCACTGGGATACCATAGACAGAAGAAGGTGTAGAAGCCTTTTTTTCACATGAGAAAACTGATGAAACTCGGGTGAATGATGAATGAGAAGATCCTAGAATAGGGCCCTACTTACGGAACGGATGGCATGAGCACTTAGTCAACCCCACTAAGCTCTAAATAAGACACAGGGATAACAAACAGGGGAAATCTCAGAAACAACTTATCTCCAGGATGACTCATGGAGAGCAATACAGCAACAACAACGATTCTTCAAATGGATACAAGACGACTGCTTTCATCCAGGGCCTGTGTACGTTTTTAACTCTATCAGCAGCAAAGACCAAGGGGGATGAGAGTATTTAAGGTCACCAAGAATAGTGCTGATAATTAACAGCTGAAAGGTGAGGAAATATGTAGGGTCCTAAAGGGAAAGGGATAAACCCCAAGCAGAGAAGAATAGAATTTATGATTTCAGGAAAAGCCTATCCATGTGTCAAACAGAATTTTGCATAAACGTCTCCGACTTTCATGGCAACATCAGTCTCTGTTCACTTTGCAGATTCTGACACGCCGCCCAATAGTTTCTTTGGTGTCTGGGTAGGCAGACTCGGGCGTCAATCTGCTGTGAGCTGACTCATAGGCAGGATAGCAAGAGTTATACTCTGCTGGTCTGCCTGTGAGTCTCCTTTGATCACTTGTGGTGGGGAAGCCAATCGCATCTGCTTCCCTCCTATTTATGCTGGATGAAATATTCTACCCATGCCAGCTATAGTTTATTTTGTGTTGCTCTGTGAGCTTTGGTGTCTTAGACTTTCTGGTGAAAGTGTTGTTTTTTCTTGGAGCGGTTATGGAGTTTACCCCTGTTGTCTTGTTGCTTCCTTCCTGCTCTTGTTTTCCTCCTAATCCCTTACTGTCTTATACCTCTGTGTGTGCGTGCTGTGTGACAGAGTTTTGGTTTTCCATCTGTCTATTTATGTGGGTTTCATTTCATTCCTGTCCCGTCCCTCCATGTGGGAGGAGGTATCAGATCAGTACTGGTGAGGAGCAGGGTCAGGAAGGAGGCTCAGGACTCCCCCCCATTATGAGTATCCTTGATGTTATGGATAGCTTAGGACCACCTAGTTTGAGGGTCAGCATAGGAGGCCCGGTTTCCTGCTATCGCATAGTTATTGTGACACCATAAATCATGTCAAGGTAATCAAGTTGATGGTTGTAGCAACAGTGACTTAACAGTCATATCGGCTGCATAGAAAGAGTTTCCTGACTTTGTTGAAGACAGTGACCTATCCGCCAATGTGTTTATGATATTGAAAATAGTAATGCAAAAGGCAGAAACAATTTTCTAACGAGGTGTGACGATATGCCACTAGGTGTCACTAGAAGCTACTAGAGACAGGGAAGTCAAAAACGCCGGTGGTCAGAAGTCAGATAAGGTACACAGGGAGCGAGCAGAGCCGGGTTCAGGGTACAAGCTGGAGGTTGAAAGCCAGGAAGTCAGATAAAGTACAAAGGGAGTGAGTGGAGCTGAGGTCAGGGTACAAGCCAGAGGTCAGAAGCTAGGAAGTCACATAAGGTACATAGGGAGCGAGCGGAGCCGAGGTCAGGGTAAAAGCTGGAGGTCAGAAGCCAAGAAGTCAGAAAAGTTACACAGGGAGCGAGCAGAGCCAAGGTCAGGGTACAAGCCGGAGGTCAGAAGCCAGGAAGTCAGATAACTTACACAGGGAGCAAGCAGAGCCAAGGTCAGGGTACAAGCCGGAGGTCAGAAGCAAGTAAGTCAAATAAGGTACACAGGGAGCGAGCAGAGCCAAGGTCAGGGTACAAGCCGGAGGTCAGAAGCCAGGGGGATACCGTCAGACTCAGGGGCTTGGGCAGAGAAGGGTAACAAAGGTCGGGAGTAGGGAGGCAAGATCTGAACAACAAAACTCATGGCAGCCAGAGAACTCACTACAGAGCAGGATCTAAGACTGGCAACATTCCAGGTGAAGTTGCTCTCTAATAGAGCCGAGCACTCACCCGGAACGAGACGCCTGAACATAGGCCCCTTCCCGCGCCAACACAGGATACGAAGGCTGAGAAGCAACCCATCACCTGGAGCATAATACAGAACATTGGCTCTGCTGGAGAGCAGAGCACCGCGAATCATGACAAGAGCAAACAACACTTAAACCAGAGGAAGACTGTGATGTTCTTGTAGAAGAAAGTGACCTTCTGGTTTAGGGATGTGCTGTAGAGAAATCGTGTAAGTAGGGTAAGAGAGACAAGTGAAAAGTCAGAGTAAACAGCAGTGCAGAGTATATAAGGAAATTAATGTTCTGATTTCATGAAAGGATACACTTGTGTATCTGAGGACAATTAGAGATGTTATAAACCCATTTATGTCATGATAGAGGCATATGAGAATCGTAAATACCATAAGGACATATTACGCACCTTCAGAAGTGGTAACATTGATTGCTCCAAAATCGTCGAAGCGGTCAAATAAAAGTCTCTCCAAACAGATAGTCTGTCTCCTCGAAGACACTTTGATGCTCAGTGGACTGCATAATTACCAGGATTGCTGTAATCAACGTGACCTTAAAGATCATTTCAGACTGGATCAAGAAGGACATTACGAGGTTTATTTATAAAAGTGTCTTCAAGGGGACTCTGAAAAGCCACAACCAGAGCCATACGGAAGAAGCCGAGTATAGGACATAACATCTATAAATGGTAATTAATACCTGTATAATAAATTTATATAATGCATAATATTCACTTTTTCCTCTAATAAATCATAAAAACTAAAATTGAAGTGTGCATAGCTCCCACAAATATGGCAGGCATATTTCTGGTCTCAGGAAAGCAAGACGCACATCACACATAGTTTACCTTAATTGTAGGACGTGCGTATCAGCCCATAATTAATAACTAGCCGTTGGAAGACAATAGAACTTTCATGTTTCCTAGCTATGGATAGATAAAATCATAATAGGAAACATGATGGTAATATCTTCAGAGTGGGAAGCTCAGAGGTGGAGATATGAGGAAAGCTGCTATTTCATAATTTAATGGAACCTAAAGGCACATACCATGTCCAGCCCTGTCATAGATCCCCAGGTGGAAGGTATGTGGGAGGTACATGGGTGATTAAAAACCAAAGTAGACATTGTGGAGGGTATTCTTCTCAGAGAGGTCACATCCAGTAAACATGTGCCCCAGAGTGGCTGGTGTACTTGGACTAGCATGCACTTGACACCTAGTCCTGTAGTGATAACCTCTTGCTGATAAAACACTAATTGTGTTTAAGTGACACATTTCTGCAATTAGGCTCTGTGCCCACACATCATCCTACATCATAACCTGCACTTGTTTGCATTCACGTTTGTGCTTCATCTTGTGATATTTGTACCATTACAAAAATGACTTTCTATTTCCTAAGTGCCTGTAATCCTCCGGCGTAATCTCGTTCAGATTTGGCAGATCAGGCCGCATTTACATTAGATAAATTACTACATATAAATAGTGCAGAGCGATGGCGGATACGTATTATATGTCTTGTGTCTCTGTAGGTTTAGTTTAGGATTTAATCCCACACAAGCTTTATAAATACCTTACATTACTTAACCTTTTCCAGTAATGGGGGCACCCGTCCGAAACATTACTTGTTATTTGGTGACTCGAAGAGGAAAACGTCCCCATTAAATGTGTGCACTTCTGTGGATTTTTCCCACGTAATCAAGGCACAGTCAGTGGCGGAAATGCCTGCAAAAGGTGAAGAGAAAACCGGTTGCGAGCCAAGGACCAACAGGAGCTGTGGCACCGAGAACAGGCGTCAGGAGAGGCGAATATGACATTTTATTGTTTTCTTAACTCCTTCCTCTGCCCATCAAATCCAGAAAAATGGTGACTGACTGGTATTCTATTGTTTTGAATTTCTTGATAATCGAACTCCAAATATTTTGGATTCATTAGAATCCAAGTATTTGGGGAAATTCCAAACAGTTTTCATGTATTTGGGATCAATTTGCTCATTCTAGGTTTTTTCAGAGGTGATTTCCTAGCAGTGAAGAAAGGGGGCTTGAACTTAAAGGAACGAGACATTTTTAAGAAATCTTCTCCAGGTCTCTCAGGAGATCAGCCATGTTCCTCTCTGTTTTTGCTCACCTGGTGAGGTTAGTCCTTCAAGCCCAAGGTCTGGGAAATGGATAGCAGAGGTAATGGAAGCTGCAGACAGACAGAGGACTGGGAATCCGGGAAGTAGGTAGCAAAGGTCCTGGAAGCCACAGACTAACAGGAGACTGGTAGCAGAGGTAATATAAGCTGCAGGCAGACAGGAGACCAGAAGCAGAGGTTCTAGAAGCTAGGAAATAGGTAGCAGAGGTACTGGAAGCTGCAGACCAACAAGAGACTGGTAGCACGGGTAAGCTGCAGGCAGACAGGA
Source organism: Anomaloglossus baeobatrachus (assembly GCF_048569485.1). Classification (NCBI taxonomy): domain Eukaryota; kingdom Metazoa; phylum Chordata; class Amphibia; order Anura; family Aromobatidae; genus Anomaloglossus; species Anomaloglossus baeobatrachus. The sequence continues at coordinate 199,597,011 of NC_134362.1, read as the reverse complement.
GACCAGAAGTAGAGGTCCTAGAAGCCAGGAAGTAGATAGCAGAGGTATTGGAAGTCGCAGACCAATAAGAGACTGGTAGCACAGGTAATTGAAGCTGCAGACAGACAGGAGACTGGTATTAGAGGTTTTGGAAGCCAAAAAGTAGGTAGCAAAGGTACTGGAAGACGCAGACCAACAGAAGACTTGTAGCAGAGGTACTAGAATCTGCAGGCAGACAGAAGACTAGTAGCAGGGGTACTGGAAGCTGCAGGCAAACAGGAGACTAGTAGCAGGGGTACTGGAAGCCAGAAAGAAGGTAGCAGAGGTACTAGAGGTTGCAGGCAAACAGGAGACCAGTAGCAGAGAAACTGGAAACTGCAGGCAGACAGCAGCCTGGTAATAGATATTCTGGAAGTCAGGAAAAAGGTAGCATAGATACTGGTGACCACTGGCAGACAGGAAACAGGTAGCAGAGGTATGGTAATCTGCAGGCAGATATTAGACTGATACCAGAGGTACTGGAAGCTGCAGGTAGACAACAGACTAGTAGCATAGATACTGGAATCCAGAAAGCAAGTAGCAGAGGTACTAAAGTCTCAGGCAGACAGGAGACTGGTAGTAGAGGTTCTAGAAGTCAGAAAGTAGGGAGCATAGATAATGCATACCACTGGCAGACAGGAAACTGGTAGCAGATGTATGGGAATCTGCAGGCAGACAGCAGACTGGTAGCAGATGTATGGGAATCTACAGGCAGACAGCAGTCTGACAGGTACTGAAAGCCGGAAATCAAATAGCGCAGGTACTAGAAGCCGTAGGCAGACAGGAGACCAGTAGTAGAGGTATGGTGGCCAGGAAACAGGTAGCAGAGGTACAGGCAACCGCAGGCAGACAGGAGACTGGTAGCAGAGGTTCTGGAAGTTGGAAAGCAGGTATCATAGATACTGGAGACCACTGGCTAACAGGACACTAGTAGCAGAGGTATGGGAATCTGCAGGCAGACAGCATTCTGGCAGCAGAGGTACTGAAGACTGGAAATCAGGTGGCAGAGATACTGGAAACCACAGGCAGTCATAACCCAGGAACATTAAAAGTCTTAATATCTTGGTGAGTCTTATATAGGCCTAGGCAGGCAATCACATGAGAGCACCCTGGGCCACCCGAAAAAAAGCCTAGATCTCGGATAGGTGTGTAACAATCTTCTCTACTTTCTTACAGTCTTCTATATAGCTGTTAGACACCTGACTGCAGCAGGAGCCTCCCCCCAGCCCTTGACTTAATTCCACACCCTCAACATTTAACAGGTTATGACTTTTCAATAGATAATAACTTTATAAGGTGGGGCAAGCCTTCTAAATCTGATGCCTCCCACAGTCTAATATCTCTTGTACTGGTTCCAATATTGGCAAAAAACTTGGCTGGACCAGTGTCGTAGCGTGGGGGGGGGGGGGGGAGTCACTGGTTTAGTTGACCCAGGTATAAAATTCTTTATATTGACTGGCACTGGCAAGTGTCATGTGGGTCACTGTTGCCTGTTTTTATGCAGAACACAAGAGTCAAGATCAGTTTGTCATTGTCTGCTGCGCTCTGCATAGGCATTAATTGGCATGACGGAGGCTGAGCAGCTCGTAGAGTTAAGGGTAGGGCTAGAATGACAGGGCAATGAATATTTACAAATACAGCTCCGAAACAGCTTTATAATATAATTGTGGTTGATTCAGAGAGGTTTTTTTTCCTGTATTATTTAATAGAATTCTTGTGGTTTTACTCCATAAATTATTATTCCACATAAATTGATAGTTTATATTTTTACATCTCCCTTTGAAACGTTGGATTATCTAAATGACTTCACTTTACTGTCAACACAAGAAAATCGGAACGTGCGACATTGTCAAGTACATTAGAAGCATTTTAACGTGTTTATGACAAGTGGAATTAACAACGGGCAGAGAAAATTACATTCACGGGAGAAAAAAACACTCGGCTGTTAAAAATCCGGGTTTTTAATAGAATCGTTATAGCCCTTCACACACAGAAGAGGCGTAAAAATCACACGAAGGTGAAAAAACAGTCTAATAATTATTTTTATTCTGATGCAAACATATGGACGTGAGATACATGAAGAAGGCATGACGGGATACGCATGAATAAAGCAGACGGAATCTCAAGACATAAGGAAAAATAAGAAGAAAGGAGAAAGGAAATGATTATTCTTAAAGGAGACAGTGATAAAATATAAATAAATAAATAAATATGTATATATCTAATATATAAAGCTCAGTGTATGTATGTATGTACAGTATATATGTATGTCCGCTAAAGGAATCCGCGTTGTCGCATTTACAATCACGACATTTTGCACAGACGCCTCATGTGACTCAGGGAATGTCGTAGACTATGTTTTGACAGGAACATTTAACCCCGCGCTTTACAGTTACTCTCCAAAAAACATGCCTCCATTAAAGTAAATGGAGCCTCGAACTACTGGTTTGGGGTAATATGATGTCGGTGGGGAGACGGATAGAGAAAGAAAGAGAGACAGACAGACAGGGAAAGAGACAGAAACAGACAAACAGACGGTGAAAGAGACAGACAGAGACAGACGGTGAAAGAGACAGTAATGGAAAGAGACAGACCTGGAAAGAGACAGACAGACAGGGAAAGAGAAAGGCAGACAGGGAAAGAGGAGACAGCCAGATAGACAGACAAAGATAGATGGGGAAAGAGACAGACCTTGATAGAAACAGACGGGGAAAGAGACAGACAAAGAGATAGAAAAAGACAGACAGGGAAAGAGACAGGAAAAAAGACGGGGAGACAGACGGGGAAAGAGACAGACCTGGAAAGAGACAGACAGACAGGGAAAGAGACGGGAAAAGAGATGGGGAGACAGACGGGGAAAGAGACAGATGGGGAAAGAGACAGACCGGAGAACGAGACAGACCGGGGAAAGAGACAGACTGCGGAAAGAGAGAGACAGACAGACATAGAGACAGACACAGAGATAGAGAGAGACAGACAGACACAGAGATAGAGAGACAGACAGACTGGTACAAAGACAGACAGAGAGATAGAAACAGACAGAGATATAAACACACAGACAGACAGAGAGACAGACAGACTGAGACATACAGACAGAGACTGGGAGAGAGACAGAGAGACAGTTACTATCCCGGGCAAAACCCGGGTACTACAGCTAGTATATATATACAGTGCCTACAAGTAGTATTCAACCCCCTGCAGATTTAGCAGGTTTGATAAGATGCAAATAAGTTAGAGCCTGCAAACTTCAAACAAGAGCAGGATTTATTAACAGATGCATAAATCTTACAAACCAACAAGTTATGTTGCTCAGGTAAATTTTAATACATTTTCAACATAAAAGTGTGGGTCAATTATTATTCAACCCCTAGGTTTAATATTTTGTGGAATACCCCTTGTTTGCAATTACAGCTAATAATCGTCTTTTATAAGACCTGATCAGGCCGGCACAGGTCTCTGGAGTTATCTTGGCCCACTCCTCCATGCAGATCTTCTCCAAGTTATCTAGGTTCTTTGGGTGTCTCATGTGGACTTTAATCTTGAGCTCCTTCCACAAGTTTTCAATTGGGTTAAGGTCAGGAGACTGACTAGGCCACTGCAACACCTTGATTTTTTCCCTCTTGAACCAGGCCTTGGTTTTCTTGGCTGTGTGCTTTGGGTCGTTGTCTTGTTGGAAGATGAAATGACGACCCATCTTAAGATCCTTGATGGAGCAGCGGAGGTTCTTGGCCAAAATCTCCAGGTAGGCCGTGTTATCCATCTTCCCATGGATGCGGAGCAGATGGCTAGGCCCCTTGGCTGAGAAACAGCCCCACAGCATGATGCTGCCACCACCATGCTTGACTGTAGGGATGGTATTCTTGGGGTCGTATGCAGTGCCATCCAGTCTCCAAACGTCACGTGTGTGGTTGCCACCAAAGATCTCGATCTTGGTCTTATCAGACCAGAGAACCTTGAACCAGTCTGTCTCAGAGTCCTCCAAGTGATCATGAGCAATCTGTAGACGAGCCTTGACATGACGCTTTGAAAGTAAAGGTACCTTACGGGCTCGTCTGGAACGGAGACCATTGCGGTGGAGTACGTTACTTATGGTATTGACTGAAACCAATGTCCCCACTGCCATGAGATCTTCCCGGAGCTCCTTCCTTGTTGTCCTTGGGTTAGCCTTGACTCTTCGGACAAGCCTGGCCTCGGCACGGGTGGAAACTTTCTAAGGCTGTCCAGGACGTGGAAGGCTAACAGTAGTTCCATAAGCCTTCCACTTCCGGATGATGCTCCCAACAGTGGAGACAGGTGGGCCCAACTCCTTGGAAAGGGTTTTGTACCCCTTGACAGCCTTGTGACCCTCCACAATCTTGTCTCTGATGGCCTTGGAATTCTCCTTTGTCTTTCCCATGTTGACCAAGTATGAGTGCTGTTCACAAGTTTGGGGAGGGTCCTAATTAGTCAGAAAAGGCTGGAAAAAGATAATTAATCCAAACATGTGAAGCTCATTGTTCTTTGTGCCTGAAATACTTCTTAATACTTTAGGGGAACCAAACAGAATTCTGATGGTTTGAGGGGTTGAATAATAAATGAGCCTCTGAATCAACTTTTCACAATTTAAAAAAAAAAATAAGAAATAACATTCTTTTTTGCTGCATTTCACACTTCCAGGTTGATCTACAGTCCAAATGTCACAATGCCAAGTTATTCCAAATGTGTAAACCTGCTAAATCTGCAGGGGGTTGAATACTACTCGTAGGCACTGTATGTATATATATGTATATATATATATATATATATATATATATATATATATATATATATGTATATATATATATATAAAAGCAAATACAGAGGGGTCACCATGAGGTGCAAACTATTAATCAGTCTGAAAAATAGAAAGGCCACATTAGACTTTGCCCAAAGTTCTGGAAAAAGTAACAGAGGACAGATGAGACTGAGATCAATCTGCAACAAAGTCTGGAGAAGGCTTGGAGCGCTGTTCACACTCCATGTCTCTGTCAACACTTGAGGTTCACGCTATCTTGCCTTCCGTCTCCTCTCCTTCTCCTTTGTTGCCACAAACCACCCACTGCATGCAACCTTCACTCCCAAACGACTACATGTCCATCACTCTTGCTCACAAGGTCTTCACTGAATCTTTTAGAATGAACTGTCACTTTCCCTGTCCCTTGATCCCTCCCATGGTGGGCTAGTCCCAATGCTTAGCTGTTGCTTAACCTTTCGTCCTATACATTATACCTTACGTAACATCACTAACACATTACAACGCATCTCAGTACATTACAATTCACATATCACAACATTTACAAAAGACGCAAGAGATTATTCACTTTACACTACAATAACATGATTTGTGTCTTCAGATGTAGAAACAAGACAGCAATTGTTCACCATTCTTATATTCTTCCCCTCTTTTACAATGGTCGTCCTCGACCATTCAAACTCCTGGAAGACACAAATACACACCACATAAAACATAAACAACAGTCTCTGCTCATGTCTCCTGCACGATAAATGATGTCCTCCCCTCTTTTCGGTCAGCATGACCATTGCTCCACTAGGCTGGAACCCTGGAACAGAGAGTCCCAGTTCTTTAAGCCTTTACGCCAATACAAGCGCAGACCAACCAGTCCATGGGCACAGTCCACCCACCTTCAACCCATCCAGGATCATCCATTCCGCCTCCCCCAACAGTAGTCCTATAGCAAGAACACAGTCCATGAGGGGGCAAGGTTCAGGTTTGGATGGGACAAAGTCCATAGTGGCTTGGGGAAAAGTCCATTGAAGAAGTTCATAGGTGATTGGGGAAAGTCCAGGATGAAGGATGTAGGATTCTATAGAAGCTTAAAGCTCCTCAATCAAGCAGTAGGATACACAACATGTGCAATTAAACTAGGGCAAGGTGCAACACAAAAACTTGACAAGGAGTCCTGGAATTGAGGCATTCAGGGACTCGAGAACTGTCTCAGTAGAAGGTACAACAGGCACGATGAGGACCTCAAGTGACCTGACTTTGTCTTTCCACATTATGGTCCTGTTTATGTTTCAACTCAAGTGAGCGGCACTTCTGGTGAGGTTGATAGATGAACCACCAGCAACTGGACCTGTAAAGCCTTTAAGCACTTAGCAGACCAGGGACCAGTCCGGGATGTAGGCCTCTGTTTCCGACTGGGATGCAGGCTTGGAGGACTGGGTAACCTTCTCCTCCAAGCCACCAAGTCTTACCTCCTTCGACATTAGGGGCCATCTGCCACCGCCATCTGCTTTGTTCTGCTCTTCCCTTGACCGGCACGTTGTACCCTAACTCTTCATTGTCCAACTTCGTCTCCAGCTTAATTTCTATGTGACAGCAATTGCCTGCCACCCTTACACATGGCGGAGGCAGTGAGATGGCCGGGCATGCAGGGCTTCCAATGCCCCTGGGTCAGCCGGATAAATTCTGAACTGCACAGGGCGATACTTTTTGATCAGATTCAACCAAATCGGCAATGATTGGATGGCGCTTTACAGAAAGATGGACAATGACCCAAAATATCCTGCGAAAGGCAAAAAGTGGAATTTTCTGCAATGGCTGAGTCCTCGCCAGATCTCAGCCCATTGACCTGCATTTCACAGGATTAAGACAAAACTTAAGGCAGAAAGAGCCACAAACAAGCGACAACTGAAGTCCCCACAGTAAAGCCTCACATAGGAGGAGACCAGCGATGGAGACGTCCATGGACGAAAGACTTAAGGCGTCTTTACTGTAAAGGATTCTCTGCAAAGGGTTAAAAATGAACATTTTATTATTGGTAAAGTCGATTTGTTCAATTACTTTTGAGCCCCTGAAATGAGGAGACTATAAAAATGGTTGATATTTAAGTCTCCACCTCACAGAATAAGGCCAAGACAATGAAGCTTGATAGACATCACCTTGTCAAGTTCGGATTCAATGTCACCTGCTTTGGTGCAAATGAAAGTGAGAACAGATGCCCTGGGCTACTGGTGGCCAGACTTGTGTCCGAAGTGTCAGACACGGACACTATGAAGGTATGACCTCCTGGATTGGGACCTGTGTACAGAGTCGAGCACCGTGCAGCTCGATCAGCATTCTTCATATGTGACGGATGCTGCCTGCAACAGCGGAAGACGTAGACAGGTCATGGATGATGAAGGTGATGATGTCACTGACCGGTCCTCACATAATGTATGAGCGCATCCAATGCCATGAAATGGCACCGCAGTACTGCAGGTACAAGATACAAGACCGCAGGGGACAGTTCATCAGGACCACAGGGGCCATCTCATCAGGACCGCAGGAACGCTGGTGCGCGATACAAGACCACAAGTGCCATCTCATCAGGACTGCAGGGGCCATCTCATCAGGACCGCAGGGCCCATCTCATCAGGACCGCAGGAACGCTGGTGCCCGATACAGGACTGCAAGAGCCATCTTGTCAGGACTGCAGGGGCCATCTCATCAGGACCGCAGGGGCCATCTCATCAGGACCGCAGGAACGCTGGTGCCCGATACAAGACCACAAGTGCCATCTCATCAGGACTGCAGGGGCCATCTCATCAGGACCGCAGGGCCCATCTCATCAGGACCGCAGGAACGCTGGTGCCCGATACAGGACTGCAAGAGCCATCTTGTCAGGACTGCAGGGGCCATCTCATCAGGACCGCAGGGGCCATCTCATCAGGACCGCAGGAACGCTGGTGCCCGATACAAGACCACAAGTGCCATCTCATCAGGACTGCAGGGGCCATCTCATCAGGACCGCAGGGCCCATCTCATCAGGACCGCAGGAACGCTGGTGCCCGATACAGGACTGCAAGAGCCATCTTGTCAGGACTGCAGGGGCCATCTCATCAGGACCGCAGGGGCCATCTCATCAGGACCGCAGGAACGCTGGTGCCCGATACAAGACCACAAGTGCCATCTCATCAGGACTGCAGGGGCCATCTCATCAGGACTGCAGGGGCCATCTCATCAGGACCGCAGGGGCCATCTCATCAGGACTGCAGGGGCCATCTCATCAGGACCGCAGGGGCCATCTCATCAGGACCACAGGAACGCTGGTGCCCGATACAAGACCACAAGTGCCATCTCATCAGGACCGCAGGGGCCATCTCATCAGGACCGCAAAACGCTGGTGCCCGATACAAGACCACAAGTGCCATCTCATCAGGACTGCAGGGGCCATCTCATCAGAACCACAGGGGCCATCTCATCAGGACCACTGGAATGCTGGTGCCTGATTCAGGCCCGCAGGTGCCATCTCATTAGGATCGCAGGAGCCATCTCATCAGAAGCACAGACACCATCTTATGAGGACCACAGGAACGCTGGTGCCCGATACAGGACCGCAAGAGCCATCTTGTCAGGACCGCAGGGGCCATCTCATCAGAACCACAGGATGGCTGGTGTCTGAAACATGACCACAGGTGCCATCCCCTTAGGACCGCAGAGGCCATCTCATCAGGACATCTCATCAGGACTGCAGGAACCATCTCATCAGGACCACAGGGGCTATCTCATCCGGACCACAGGAGCCATCTCATCAGGACCACAGGAGCGCTGGTGCCCGATACAGGACCACAGGTGCCATCTCATCAGAACCACAGGGGCCATCTCATTAGGACCACAGGAATGCTGGTGCCTGATACAGGACCGCAGGTGCCATCTGATTAGGACCGCAGGAGCCATCTTATCAGGACCACAGACACCATCTCATGAGGACCACAGGAACGCTGGTGCCTGATACAGGACCGCAGGTGCCATCTCATTAGGACCGCAGGAGCCATCTCATCAGAACCACAGGATGGCTGGTGTCTGAAACATGACCACAGGTGCCATCCCCTTAGGACCACAGAGGTCATCATCAGGACATCTCATCAGGACTGCAGGAGCCATCTCATCAGGACCACAAGGGTCATCTCATTAGAACCACAGGGGCCATCTCCTCAGAACCACAGGGGCCATCTCCTCAGAACCACAGGTGCCATGTCCTCAGGACCAGAGGGGCCACCTCATAAGGACCGCAGGAGCCATCTCTTTTGGGCTGCAGGTGCCATCTCATCAGGAGATCCACTGATATCGGATTACACATTTGGATCCTTCTTTCTTTCGGGATCCAGTGTGAGTTTTGTGCTCCCTCTATTATTTCACCTTTCTTTGCCCCTTTCTGGCTTTGTCCCGTCCATGTTATATTCGTCCTCCATGATTCTCACCGTTTTATATCGCAGACGCTCCGGACACATAACTCGTTCGCTAATGACGCTAGTTTCCAAACATCTTAATTCTTCTGTAAATGTGGAATTTCCCAAATCCTCTAAAGCGGATTATGAACTGTTAGCGGTGACGGCATCTGTTCATCAGGACTATTTAGCGCTAAGCCGAGTGACCTTCACCATCTTGTGCGGGAATATTTTTATGACTTGTGTAAGCAATTATGTTTTATTCCTGACTTTAAGTGACCTTGTAAAGCGCAGAAAGTCAGTCTCATCCCCGCCGCAATTATAGCATAAACACATAGAAATGGAGACAATCTGTCGGCTTCTATTGTTCCGTGTGATACTCACCATATTGGAATTTGTTTATTTTATCTGCAGACAGAAATATTCACATTTTCTGCATTTATCTCTTTCAGAGAAATGTTTATTTCAAAATTCAATATTCTATTTCCACATTTTTCATTTTCCATTTCATTTTTCTGAAATATCAGGCACTACTTGCAGTCACCACTAGAGGGAGCTCAAGAGCTTGTTGCACGTTGTCTGCAGTAAGCGCCTTAGCTCCCCCTAGTGGTGGCTGCAGAATTTTACTATTATTATCTATGTATTTTCCTATGAGATTTCAGGGAATGAATCTGCATGAGAAATTAATGTTATTTTCTGATGACACATCCCCTTTTAAATGTATTTTCTGAGACTTAAAGAACAAACTTCACAGATCTTTTAAAAAAAAAAAAATATTCCTCATTGTCAATCTTCTAAGCAGATCTTGTGGTGATCCCCTTCTGGTCTTTGTTTCTAAGCTGTTGTAGAAGACAGATTATGTCCCCACAGTAAGACTGAGCCCAGAGACAAGACAAGGTAGTTATACTGCATCAGCCAGGTCTATCCCAGGCAAAGATTACAAAGTATAATGGGGTTTCACGATGTGCTGTACAAGCTCTTTTGAAGTAGCACCAGGAGACGGGCAATGTTGGGAACTGGTCGGCCACAGGAACTTAGCACAGCAGATGAAAGACATCAAGCTACTTCCCTTCAAAATCGGAAGATGTCCAGCAGTCAGTGCCATCAACTCAGGACTGGTAGCCACCAGTGGGACCATCTACTGTTTGGAGAAGCCTATCCAGAAGAGGTCGTCATGGAAGAATTTTGGCCAAAAAGCCAAACGTTCCACATAGAATAAGGTCAAGTAACTCAACCGTGCAGAACCATGGCTGTAGGTGCTCTGAACTCAAAATGTGAGATCTTTGGCTGTAACAGAAGCAGCTTGTTTCTGAAGACCTGAAGAGTGGCTCAATAATGAGGATCTGCAAGAACGGTGAAGATGGTGGAGAGTTTTGCCAGGTTGTGGCTGCTTTTTATCAGGATTAATAGTGTCATCAATTCTGAGACATCCAGGTATATATTTATCCATCAACTGATACCATCAGGGAGGCGTCTGATTGGCTCCAAATTTATTCTGCAGCTGAACGATGAGACCAAACATCCAGCCAATAAGAACGAGGAGTCCTGGAGGTGATGATCCGACCCCACGGAGTCCTGATCTCATAGCATCCGGACAGAAGAGACAGAAGAAACCGCACAAGCCTCATACACAGAAGATCATGGTCAGTTCTCCAAGATGTTTGGAACAACCTCCTGCCGAACTCCTCCATAACCTGTGTACAAGTGATGAGAAAAAGTTATGGAGGCCACGACGTTCACCAAATACTGAGGATGGAGGAGAGGGACGGTCACCAAATACTGAGGATGGAGGTGACAGACGGTCACCAAATACTGAGGACAAAGGAGACAGGCAGTCATCAAATACTGAGGATGGAGGTAAAGGGCAGTCAACGAATTCTGAGGATGAACACATTGGGTGGTCACCAAATACTGAGGACGGAGGAGACGGGCGGTCACAGAATACGGAGGATGGAGGAGGCGGGCGGTTACTGAATACTGAGGATGGATGAGATGGGTGGTCACTGAATACTGAGGACGGAGGAGACGGGAGGTCACTGAATACTGAGGACGGAGGAGACGGGAGGTCACTAAATGCTGAGGACGGAGGAGATGGGTGGTCACTGAATACTGAGGACGGAGGAGACGGGAGGTCACTAAATGCTGAGGATGGAGGAGACGGGTGGTCACTGAATACTGAGGACGGAGGAGACGGGTGGTCACTGAATACTGAGGACGGAGGAGACAGGTGGTCACAGAATACTGAGGATGGAGAAGACCGGCGGTCACTGAATACTGAGGACAGAGGAGATGGGTGGTCACCATATACTGAGGACGGAGGAGATGGGTGGTCACTGAATACTGAGGATGGAGGAGACGGGTGGTCACAATACTGAGGACGGAGGAGACGGGCGGTCACTGAATACTGAGGACGGAGGAGACCAGCGGTCACTGAATACTGAGGACGGAGGAGACGGGTGGTCACCATATACTGAGGACGGAGGAGATGGGTGGTCACTGAATACTGAGGACGGAGGAGACCGGCGGTAACTGAATACTGAGGACGGAGGAGACCGGCGGTCACTGAATACTGAGGACGGAGGAGACGGGTGGTCACCAAATACTGAGGATGAAGGAGACAGGCGATCACCAAATACTGAGGATGGAGGAGATGGGCGGTCACTGAATACTGAGGACAGAGGAGACAGGCGATCACTGAATACTGAGGATAGAGGAGACGGGCGGTCACTGAATACTGAGGATGAAGGAGACAGGCGATCACCAAATACTGAGGACAGAGGAGACAGGTGATCACCGAATACTGAGGACGGAGGAGACGGGCGGTCACCAAATACTGAGGATGGAGGAGACAGGCGATCACCAAATACTGAGGACAGAGGAGACAGGTGATCACCGAATGCTGAGGATGGAGGAGACGGCGGTCACTGAATACTGAGGACGGAGGAGACGGGCGGTCATCGAATACTGAGGATGGAGGAGATGGGCGGTCACTGAATACTGAGGATAGAGGAGACGGGCGGTCACCAAATATTGAGGACGGAGGAGACGGGTGATCACTGAATACTGAGGATAGAGGAGACGGGCGGTCAATGAATATTGAGGACGGAGGAGACAGGCGATCACCAAATCCTGAGGACAGAGGAGACAGGTGATCACCGAATACTGAGGACGAAGGAGACGGGGGGTGTCACCAAATACTGAGGACGGAGGAGACGGGTGGTCATTGAATACTGAGGATGAAGGAGACAGGCGATCACCAAATACTGAGGATGGAGGAGATGGGCGGTCACTGAATACTGAGGACAGAGGAGACAGGCGATCACTGAATACTGAAGATAGAGGAGACGGGCGGTCACTGAATACTGAGGATGAAGGAGACAGGCGATCACCAAATACTGAGGACAGAGGAGACAGGTGATCACCGAATACTGAGGACGGAGGAGACGGGCGGTCACCAAATACTGAGGATGGAGGAGACAGGCGATCACCAAATACTGAGGACGGAGGAGACAGGTGATCACCGAATGCTGAGGATGGAGGAGACGGCGGTCACTGAATACTGAGGACGGAGGAGACGGGCGGTCATCGAATACTGAGGATGGAGGAGATGAGCGGTCACTGAATACTGAGGATAGAGGAGACGGGCGGTCACCAAATATTGAGGACGGAGGAGACGGGCGATCACTGAATACTGAGGATAGAGGAGACGGGCGGTCAATGAATATTGAGGACGGAGGAGACAGGCGATCACCAAATCCTGAGGACAGAGGAGACAGGTGATCACCGAATACTGAGGACGAAGGAGACGGGGGGTGTCACCAAATACTAAGGACGGAGGAGACGGGTGGTCGTTGAATACTGTGGACGGAGGAGACGGGCGGTCGCTGAATACTGAGGACGGAGGAGATTGGTGATCACTGAATACTGAGGACGGAGGAGACGGGTGGTCACTGAATACTGAGGATGGAGGAGACGGGTGGTCACTGAATACTGAGGACGGAGGAGACGGGTGGTCACTGAATACTGAGGATGGAGGAGACGGGCGGTCACCATATACTGAGGATTGAGGAGATGAGCAATCACCATATACTGAGGATGGAGATGAAATAAACCATTATCACTTCTGTGTATGAAGCCTCTTTACTTTGTATCATTCTTCCACATTTGCATAGAACTTTTGCGCAGCCTTGTACAGATTGCCCAGCACAGAACTTTCCGAAAGGAAGAACACTAAAATGAAATCTGCAATAATCAATATTTTTTGAGCGGCGCCTTGTGCATAATACAACCTCACAAGGAAAATTAATTAGGGGCTAAGAAGGACCCACATATTTTACACTCACAAGTGGAGAATCATGAGTTTAATTTTCCAACAAGTCTCATAAAGCTGGACACCGATCTGGCCGGCTGAAATCTAATTACATTTAGACGATAGAGTGGAAAAAAATCCTACTTTTGTCCCAAAATTGCACAAATCAAGTGTAAATGAAACATAATTTAAAATGCATGTAGTGTGCTCTGGAGAGACGCGCGGCGCGTAAATTGTAGATATGAGCAGATGAATGTAGCATTGACTTTCCATTAATTCAAAAGGAAAATAAAACACGGCTAATTTTATAGAGAATCGTTCAAGGGCGAGCGCTGGTGGGTTTTACGGTTGGATCTTAGTGAGATGCAACAATCTTGATATAATAAGATGTAGGTAAATGGATTTTATTTCTTAAAGGAACAGCGCCACCCTTACCCATAGGCTGAGTCTGGTATTGCAGGTTGGTTTCATTCACATAACGATCAGATACAATCACTAGTTCTCATGATTAGTAGACGTCCCAGTGGTCAAACAACCAGCAATCAGGAAATTAGCACCTACGGGTATGTGTTGATTTTGGGATAACCCCATTTAAGGGGGGTTTAAAGGGAGCTTTCCAAGACTTTGATTGATGACCTATTCCAATATTGAGCATTCAGCACCCCCCCCCCCCCCACCAATCATCTGATACCCCATCGTGGAAAAAACAGCATACAGAGCCAAATCACTTCAGCTCCATACACCACATAGTGGTCATTCTGGGGTACTGCAGCTCAGTACATATTGAGGTCAATAGGACTTTAGGGGCAGTACTCATAATTGGCCACTAAACAGTGGTCATTCTGGGGTACTGCAGCTCAGTACATATTGAGGTCAATAGGACTTTAGGGGCAGTACTCATAATTGGCCACTAAACAGTGGTCATTCTGGGGTACTGCAGCTCAGTACATATTGAGGACAATTGGACTTTAGGGGCAGTACTCATAGTTGGCCACTAAACAGTTTACCAACTCTACTTCTCACCACCCCTGGATCTGATAAAACTGACCATTGGATGTGTTGGGTGTCAGACCCCATCAATCTGATCTTGATGACCAATCTCAAGGATATGACAGCACCATCAAAGTCCTGGACAACCCCTTTAAACTCAATTGATCTATTGGTGAAGTTAATGTGACCATTCACCAGTGATTGCATCAGATTGGTGTCCACTACGGTCATGGGGCTGGACTTTCTGGACCTCTGGTGGACACAGATAGAAGAAGGCCCCTGCGCAAGAACAGTATATGGCCCCATTTTGGCCCAATATCTCATTAAAATTCAGAAGTTCTCCTGATTTGGAGGTGGTATTGGTCTTGTTAGCTCTTGAGCCCCAGGTTGCACAAATGATGTGTCCGTCCCAATTCCTGGACAGCTTTTAGGCTGCCTTTGGGCACCATCTCAATCTCTGGAGGAGCTCCATCAATTTGCTCTCATCTAGCAGACCTCTGGAAAACTCTCCATCCTGTCCTTCGTTACCCTTGGTTTTTCCATAATTTACTCCGGCTGGTTGACTCTTCACCCAGAAGACGTATGTGTGGGAAGCCACCGGTTACTACTTGCTTTGTCCTTTGGTGTGCATACCTCTCAATAAGTGATTTTGTAATCTGTGACAAATTCATCAAATGATTTGCCTTTTTTTCCCAAGTTGTTGCTCTCCGCTATGGGCTTTTGTTGTGAATACATTTGAATTAGATTCCAGTTTGGGGCTCCCTCCTGTGGTCAGTGCTGGTAGTGAAGTTGTCTTGCAGAATAGAAACCAGACAGCTGGGGAGGATTGGCAATCAAGGTGTTCTCACTGGGCCTATATAACTGAGTAGTTTCCTCCTGTTCCTTGCCGGTGCTCAATGTATCTCCTGTGTGCTAAGGACATTCTGAAACCAGCCCCTTTCTCTGTGTCTACCAGAACTCCTCTCGGATAAGTTAGTCTTTGTACCTCTGCTTATGGTTTCTACTTTCTTGTTATTTTGCCTGTGTGGAGTTCTTGGTGGAGTTGGATCATTCCCTGCTGGAAATGTTTGTGTACCTTGCTCCATTTTCTGATATGTATTGTGTTTTGTCATGCTTGGTACAAAATTCAGTCCCTTCTCTATATCAGTGTTTTTCTTGGATCCCAGTACCAGAGTACTGATACAGTGGGGGAGAGCCTGTGTAGGCTCAGTATTTTTCCATATCAGGCGTGCTGGTATTTACTAGGGTTTTCACAGCTGCAGTCAGTGCTCTTTCCTATCCTTTCCTATGCACATAATTTGGGCCTCATCTTTGCTGAATCTGTTCTCTTGCTATGTATTGTGCTTTCTTATATCACCTTAGTCTTTACATGTGGGGGACTATCTATATCTTTGGGGACTACTCCGAGGCAGATTAGCTTTTCTAATATTTCTCTCTGTAAGAATATTTAGTTCTCTGGCTGTGTCGAGGCGTCATGTCATTGTAGGCTCATCCCACGGCTACTTCTAGTTGTGTGTCAGTATTAGGTCTGCAGTCCGTTAAGGTTCCAGCCACTCTGGTTATTTTTGGGGTTTCCGAGGTTTTTTCCTTTTTCTGATCCTCCTCGGTCATTGAATCATTACAGGCTTCATTCTGGTCAGGTCTCCATCGGCTTCAACTTTACGTGTTCTTTTAATTCATATGTGGGATTTATCCACACAAAAAGGAAATAAACTGGCAACTTAATTGACTTCCCTTAAAAGTGAACAGACCAGAAGAAGAGGAGACAGCGTGTTACGGGGGAACCGGCGGATTAGGACCAGGGGGTATATATCCCAATCGCCAGTCGGGGCCCACCGTGCTCCAGATGGCAATGGAGCTGCTGGCACCCTGTGGGTTAGGTAGAGACTATAGAGTCGATCACTCAGAGATAATCCAGGAGACCTGGGAACCAGTCACGTGTGTAGGGACATGTCAAACTGGACGACAACCCAGTTAGCGTTTCGGTGGAGCGGGCGTTACTACGACCACGTGTGTAGGGAACACGTCAGGCCGGATGGTAACCAGTTAGCGTTGACCGAGAAGACCGCTGCGACAGCGCCCTGTCGGCCACGTGTGTAAGACACGTCAGGTCGAGCGATCCTTCGATTAGCGTTTCTGGTCACTACACGAATGGCCACGTGTGTAGAGGACACGTCAGGCCAAGGGATCACACCAGTAGCGTTGACTGGGAAGCCAAGGAGGATAATAGGTTCACGCACCCAATCCTGGAACACCCTGTTAACTCCACAGGGGTCCTGGGGTATGCTGTCCGTGTGCGTAGGAGGCACAACCGGACCGGTGGCGCAACAGGTGTGTTGTCCATGTGCGTAGAAGGCACTCTCGGACAGGTGACACAGCAGGTATGCTGTCCGTGTGCGTAGGAGGCACAACTGGACAGGTGACGCAGCAGCCGTAGCCCAGTTAACGCCACTGGACTGCTATAGCACAACAGGAATGGTAGCAAGGAAGCACGGCGCCTGACCCTCATGTACTGAGCCACGAATCTTGGCATTACAAACACCGTTCGCCTAGCCCTACCTACCGCTTCCAACAAGGCTTATGCCACCATGAATTCTATGTGAAGACTGTGCACCTCCATGTTGTCTCCAGCCCCTTTTATAACCTGGGTCCGCCCCAAACCCAGGGTGGAACCACCAAGGTCCAATAGCAGAGTACCATGTCATCAGCGACGTCACCAGCGACCTATCCGGAACCGCCACGTCACTGATTACCTCATGGCAGCCACGCCCCAAACACTTCACCAGTCATCGTCTGATGACCAATGGTGAGGTGCCAGATCATAGGGACGGGCATCTGCGAGCCAGTCCGGAGTAGCCACATCATCAGGACAGCTGACATCCTCTGCCCTATCAGGACTTGCCACCTCACGGACATGCTCAGTGTGGTCCTTACCGGACCTAGCCTCTGATGCACTAAGTGCCTGAGCATGCTCAGTAGCCTGAACAACAGACTCAGAAATCAGACTATCTGCCTGAGCATGCTCAGTAGGAACATCCCAGAACTTAGACACGGCACGATGTCCAAGTACCTGTGCAAAGAGGCTGTTGGGGTTAATTGTGGGAGCATGCTCAGTAGCCTGAACTGAGGACTTAGTCTCAGAAATGGCACTATCAGGCTGAGCATGCTCACTAGGCAAAACACCGGGCTTAGACTCTGACTGGGGTAAATCGGTGCACACATGCGCACTAGCCGCCTCTCCACACTTAGACATGGTGGAAGGAGCAGCCAACTGGACAACCCGAGGCACGGCCAAGAACGGCAGCCGGCGCCTGGGCGCAACAGGAACTGCAGCAGGCTGCTTGCGGCTATGGCGGCGGCGGTTCGTAACAGTACCCCCCCTCTAGCGGCCCTCTCACTCGAATGGTCTATAGTCGCCAAAGATACCAGTGAGCGACGGGCATAAGATGGAGACATGCAGTGGGAGCTACAAGACTCACTCCACACGTGTAAACACCCCAGACGACCAGTCGATATGTAGGGAATGCTGCTTCAACCAAGGAATACCCAGCAGAATATCATCTGCACCCTTAGGGAGAACCAGAAATTTAATAGTCTCCCTATGCCCAGATGACATGGCAAGGGTAATGGGCACTGTCCGCTGGTGAATTACCTTGGGCAACAAGGACCCATCCATCACAAGGACTCTCACTGGCCTTGGCATTTGCTCCAGTGGGATGGAATGCCGCCGGGCAAAAGAGGAGGAAACTATGCCCAGCTCCTGTGTCCACACTTGCCCTTGTGGACCATGTTGACCCCTTAAAGGAAATGGACACAGGAAACGTCACCCTAATGGATGACGCAGACTCCAGTCTACCTCCAGCTATGGTCACCAATCGCGGTCGCTTACCCTGATGCTTTGGGCAACGGTTGGCATAATGACCATACTCCCCACAAGCGACACAGGAAATGCCCTTGCGACTCGATGACCTAGCAGCACCAACCTTAGCGATGTCCATAGGGACAGAGACGTCCTCTAAGGGAGGTGCAGTAGGAGAGACCACTACAGTGGCTGAACGTCCCTCTGACCTGCGCTCCAGCTGATGTTCGGAGGTCCGCAGGTGAATGCGGGTAGCCAGAGTCATGAGGCCCTCAAGAGTAGTTGGTAGCCAACGCGTCCTTCACGTACGAGACTAATCCCTTCCAAAACAGTGGAATGAGAGTCCTCTCTGACCACCCCAGTTCTGCAGCAAGTGTCCTGAAACTCACAGCATATTGACTCGAGGAGGTACGCCCCTGCTCCAAAGTCAGTAGCTGTAGAGCCGAGTCATGAGTGACCTGAGGCCCCAGGAACACTTGCCTCAATGACCCCAAAAACTCCTCAGAGTCCTGAACTACGGGGTCATTCCTCTCCCACAATGGTGTAGCCCACTCCAGTGCTCTATCAGAGAGCAAGGAGATGATAAACCCCACCTTCGACCTCTCTGTAGGAAACCGTGCAGCCAACAGCTCTAGATGGACTGAGCACTGGTTCACGAATCCCTTACATGCCTTGCTGTTCCCCGTAAACTTGTTGGGCAGTGAGAGGTGAGGGAGGGTAGGAGTAGGCATGGTGGCCAACACAATTGCAGCCGCTTGAGCCACCACATCATCTATATCAGCAGCAAGAGCAGACTGCTCCAGAGACCTAACTCTGGCCTCAAGCTGCAGTATGAACTGACGTAGCTGCTCCATCTCCGCCATGCCAGCCAGACCCTGGCGCAGTCTTCTGTTATGGGGGAACCAGCGGATTAGGACCAGGGGGTCTATATCCCAATCGCCAGTCAGGACCCACCGTGCTCCAGATGGCAATGGAGCTGCTAGCACCCTGTGGGTCAGGCGGAGACTATAGAGCGGATGACTCAAAGATACTCCAGGAGACCTGGGAACCGGTCACGTGCGTAGGGACACGTCAAACCGGACGACAACCCAGTTAGCGTTTCGGTGAAGCGGGCGCTACTCCGACCACGTGTGTAGGGAACACGTCAGGCCGGATGGTAACCAGTTAGCGTTGACCGAGAAGACCGCTGCGACAGCGCCCTGTCGGCCACGTGTGTAAGACACGTCAGGCCGAGCGGTCCTTCGATTAGCGTTTCTGGTCACTACACGAATGGCCACGTGTGTAGAGGACACGTCAG
Source organism: Anomaloglossus baeobatrachus (assembly GCF_048569485.1). Classification (NCBI taxonomy): domain Eukaryota; kingdom Metazoa; phylum Chordata; class Amphibia; order Anura; family Aromobatidae; genus Anomaloglossus; species Anomaloglossus baeobatrachus. The sequence goes on along the minus strand of NC_134362.1, from coordinate 199,577,349 downwards.
GCCAAGGGATCACACCAGTAGCATTGACTGGGAAGCCAAGGAGGATAATAGGTTCACACACTCAATCCTGGAACACCCTGTTAACTCCACAGGGGTCCTGGGGTATGCTGTCCGTGCGCGTAGGAGGCACAACCGGACAGGTGGCGCAACAGGCGTGTTGTCCATGCGCATAGAGGGCACTCTCGGACAGGTGACACAGCAGGTATGCTGTCCGTGTGCTTAGGAGGCACAACTGGACAGGTGACGCAGCAGGTATGCTGTCCGTGTGTGTAGGAGGCACAACTGGACAGGTGACGCAGGAGCCGCAGTCCAGTTAACGCCACTGGACTGCTCTAGCACAACAGGAACGGCAGCAAGGAAGCACGGCGCCTGACCCTGATGTGCTGAGCCACGAATCTTGGCGTGACAGGCACCGTTCGCCTAGCCCTACCTACCGCTTCAAACAAGGCTTATGCCACCATGAATTCTAAGTGAAGACTGCGCACCTCCATGTTGTCTCCAGCCCCTTTTATAACCTGGGTCCGCCCCAAACCCAGGGTGGAACCACCAAGGTCCAATAGCAGAGCACCATGTCATCAGTGACGTCACCAGCGACCTATCTGGAACCGCCACGTCACTGATGACCTCATGGCAGCCACGCCCCAAACACCTCACCAGTCATCGTATGACGACCAATGGTGAGGTGCCAAATCATAGGGGCGGGCATCTGCGAGCCAGTCCGGAGTAGCCACATCATCAGGACACCTGACATCCTCTGCCCTATCAGGGCCTGCCACCTCACGGACATGCTCAGTGTGGTCCTTACCGGACCTAGCCTTTGATGCACTAAGTGCCTGAGCATGCTCAGTAGCCTGAACAACAGACTCAGAAATCAGACTATCTGCCTGAGCATGCTCAGTAGGCACAACACAGGACTTAGACACAGCACGAAGTCCAAGTACCTGTGCAAAGAGGCTGTTAGGGTTAATTGTTGGAGCATGCTCAGTAGCCTGAACTGAGTCTAAAGCCCGCTACACACGCTTCTATATATCTCACAATCCGTCGTTGGGGTCAAGTTGTAAGTGACGCACATCCGGCATCGTTTGTGAGGTATCTGCGTGTGACAGCTACGTGCGATCAGGATTGAACGCAAAACCGTTGATCGCAAACACATTGTATCATTCTCTAGAATTGAGCGTTTTGTTGTATGAACCTAGTCAATTGTAACGTGTGACATCCCTCATACGATTTTGGTGTCTGAGGCTCTGTGCGCAGGTGTGCGCTCTGCACCGCAGCTTAAAAAAGGTCCGCTTCAGAGCGCAGCTGAAAAGCTGCGTTCTGAAGCGCCTCACAATGTCTGTCATTCACTAATCTCTGTCAGTCGGTCACTATCTCTGTCCCTCTCTCTCTGTCCATGTCAGTCTATCCCTCTTACCCCCTCTCTCATACTCAGCGATCTCCGATCCCCCGGTGCGGCGCTGCACGGCATTCACACTGCTCCGGCGGCTTTTACTGTTTTGAAAAAGCCGGCCGCCCATTAAACAATCTCGTATTCCCTGCTTTCCCCGCCCACCGGCGCCTATGATTGGTTACAGTGAGACACGCCCCCACGCTGAGTGACAGGTGTCACACTGCACCCAATCACAGCAGCCCGTGGGCGTGTCTACACTCTGTAGTGAAATAAATAATTAAATAATTAAAAAAACGGCGTGCGGTCCCCCCCAATTTTAAAACCAGCCAGATAAAGCCATACGGCTGAAGGCTGGTATTCTCAGGATGGGGAGCTCCACGTTATGGGGAGCCCCCCAGCCTAACAATATCAGTCAGCAGCCGCCCAGAATTGACGCATACATTAGATGCGACAGTTCTGGGACTGTACCCGGCTCTTCCCGATTTGCCCTGGTGCGTTGGCAAATCGGGGTAATAAGGAGTTATTGGCAGCCCATAGCTGCCAATAAGTCCTAGATTAATCATGTCAGGCGTCTATGAGACACCTTCCATGATTAATCTGTAAATTACAGTAAATAAACACACACACACCCGAAAAAATCATTTATTAGAAATAAAAAACACACACACATTCCCTGGTTCACCACTTTAATCAGCCCCAAAAAGCCCTCCATGTCCGGCATACTCCAGGATGCTCCAGCGTCGCATCCAGCTCTGCTGCATGGAGGTGACCGGAGCTGCAGCAGACACAGCCGCTCCGGTCACCTCCACACAGCAAATGAAGACAGCCGGCGATCAGCTGATCTGTCAGTGAGGTTACCCGCTGTCACTGGATCCAGCGGTGGATGCAGCGGTGGCCGCGGGTAACCTCAGTGACAGCTCAGCTGATCGCGTTACTCACCTCAGTTGCTGCGTGGAGGTGATAGGAACAGCGGTGAGTAGCGCCCTGGACTAGCCAGGTAGTCACATACATATCAACGTACACACCCCCCACCCTAGACAGTTACAACAGTCAACCAAAAACCCTTGTTGCCTCCCTCCAGAGTCTGATGTCCACACCAGGTGGGGCGGAGCCAGGCGGTTGGCCCCACCCACCGAGGAGTTCACCGGCCTGGAGGCGGGAAGAGCAGTCAGAGTAGTTTGAGAGCTGAAAGTGAGAGGACAGTAACTGCAAGTGTCTGGGTTGGAGCCCAGGCACTGACAGCAAGGTTGGCAGACGGTGGTGGCCGTCTGCAGGAGTTAGCGTAACTCCGCAGAGCTGTAAGGACCGGGGTCGGGCGTCGGCCCGCCGGTACTGAACCAGGGAGCGGAGTGAAGCTAAGCACACAGGCACGGCCATCGGACCCCAACCAGTCTTGGAGCCGCCGACAATAGTCAAATCCGAGTGTGACAGGAACCCCAGGGGTTTCCCAACAACCAAGTCCCGACAGAAGGCAACAGTCCACACTGTGAGGATATACAGCCACCGCCATAGGCTAAAGATCTAAGGGCCAGCGCCTGCGGGCAAAATGGGCTCCTACGGCACCTATACGCCGGGGAGCGGACTACCAGTGGGCAACCACAGGAGTCAGAACATTTCTAAAAGGTGCAGGGAAAGACAGCCACCATCAGCACAACAACACTGCAGCCGGCTGCGGGACCCGTCCATCTGACTGTTTGGTTTACCAGAGACTCTGTCATTGATTGTCTGAGTGAGTACACCAGAGCCATCCGGCACCGCGCCGCGCTGTCCCTGCAACCCTGCACCCCAGCCATCCAGCCTCACCATTACATCACCGGGCTCCGGGAGCACCGACCCCCTACCCACGGAGGGGACAACATCCTCGCTGCTCCCTACCATCTCTCCCAGGATCCCCGTCACCAGCAGCGGTGGTGCCATCATCACCACTTCCCATGGGTGGCGTCACAAACTCTCTCCCCAAACCAACCATCCCCCTTTCACTTACAGGTGAGGAGCGCTGCCGGAGTCCCCGGGTCCGGCCCACTGCTCGGGCCACCGAGCAGCAGCAGCAGAAGCACCGGACCCGAGCGTGGCGAGCGCGTCCCCTCCGCCCGCGACACTTCCACTCACCAAAAGCACTTCAGACTCATTTTTTTCAGCAATGGAAGAAGAAAGACCATGGATGGAGCTACATTTATTTTTGATGATAGATTCCCTTTAAATTATCTCTACACACAATGTGCAACAAACCTTTAGACAATTGGGCATTTGTGGCACCGACAGGAACCTCGGGCTCCAGGCATCGCCCCATCCACCCATATTATCATCCAAAATAGATCCAAGACTCCAAGAAGTGGCTGCCAGATACCCAAGGGGCTGCTGATCTCCAGAAACACAAAAGATCTGGACAATTAAAGATCAGCCCGTCTTATGATTCCCTTCTATAATGGCTGAAGTTTAAGGGAACTGCAATAGTGGATCCTGATGGCAAAAGAATCATTGCACTGACCCTCGTAAAATGTATCAATTGTGCATTAATTAATGTGACTTAATGGCAGATTGTGGCTCTTTACTCCTTGGCACTCGCTTTTGTCCTGAATCACTGAATGCAAACATCGCTCCAATATTTATAACATTTATTTGCTTTGGCATAAGACTTTGTGTCTGTAATCTATAACCCATCAAGTCTCCGGCGCGGGAACATGAGCCGTGGCCTTTGATTTGGCACATTCGCTGTCTTGTACCTTGCCAACAAGGCGAAAGAACAAAGTGGATAAAGGATTGAGGAGCTGTCCGGAGACGCGGTGCTGAAATACTAATCCGAGCCTCGAGCCTGGGAAGTTAACGACTGCCCTGACCCCCCTGGAAAAGCTTGTGGGGGACAAACGCATAAAGAGAGCGCAGGATTAATGTTACATTCTACTTGGAGTTTCACCTTATGTATCTATTGTTTATTTAATTGTTTGTATATTCAAAACATCTATAGTTTTCCCAAAAAGATTTTGTAGCAATTTCAAAATCTCTGCGGAGACAAACACCTAAAAACAGCGCAGGATTAATGCTACATTCTACTTGGAGTTTCACCTTATGTATCTGTCGCGGGCGGAGGAGGGGACGTTGCGCTCTCCCACTGCTCGGGTCCGGCTGCTGCTGCTGCTCGGTGGTGGCTCGAGTGGTGTGCCGGATCCCGGGGACTCGAGCGGCGCTCCTTGCCCGTGAGTGAAAAGGGTGGGTTTTGATTGTGGGGATTTGATTATTGTCCGTGACGCCACCCACAGTTGTGGTGAGGTTGTGACACCACCGCTGCTCTGGACAGGGATCCCGGGAGCGGTGACAGGGAGCAGCTTTGATGTTAGTTCTCCCCTCCGTGGGTAGGGGGTTGGTTGTCCCGGGACCCGGTGATGGGGTAGGGATGGATGACAGGCGGGTTACGGAGCCTGGTGAGGTGTAGGGTCGCGGGGGCAGCGTTGTGCCGCACGGCACGGTGGTACTCACTCAGCCCAATGATGAGGACACAGTTCTCGGTAAAACACACGGCTGGATGGACGGGTCCCACAGACGGCTGCGGTGTTGTTTCTCCCGGCAGGTTGATGGTGACTGCCTTTCCCTGCACCTTTGTACTGTAAACGGTTCCGATGGGTTCCCACCGGTAACCCGCTCCCCAGCTTGGATATGGGCTGGAGGAGCCCCCTTTTGCCTGCAGGCTCTGGCCCTGGGAAACGGTTGCCTTGGCGGTGGCGGTGTCTCCCTCTCCTGGTTGGACGGTGGCCTTCTTTCGGGACTTGGCTGCTGGGAAACCCAGGAGGTTCCCTTCGCTAACGGATTTGGCAAATTCACGGCGACTCCTAGCCTTGCCAGGGTCCGCAAGCCCCTGCCAGATGGTGCTGGCTTCTCTTTGTGTACCGGTCCGGTACTGCCGGGCCACCGCCCGTCCACGGTCCTTACGGTAAACTCGGATAGGCCACTCCTGCAGACGGTCACCACCGTCTGCCAACCTTGCTGATCCGTCCGGGCCACACACCCGGACTCACTTCAGTCTGCTCAACTGCTACTCTCCTCCTTCCACTTTCACTTCCAAACTAAAAACTGCCTGCTTTTCCTGCCTCCAGGACTGTGAACTCCTCGGTGGGCGGGGCCAACCGCCTGGCCCACCCCCTGGTGTGGACATTAGCCCCTGGAGGAAGGCAACAAGGGTTTTGTGTCTGACTTTGATGTGCCTGCTGGGAGTGTGGGGTGTGGTGGTGTTGTTCTCTGTGGCCCCTGGCTTGTCCAGGGCACCACATATCTTTTGTTTATTTAATTGTTTGTATATTCAAAACATCTATAGTTTTCCCAAAAATTGTTTGTAGCAATTTGAAAATGACTGCGGAGGCAAACACCTAAAGAGAGCGCAGGATTAATGTTACAGTCTACTTGGAGTTTCACCTTATGTATCTATTGTTTATTTAATTGTTTCTATATTCAAAACTTCTATAGTTTTCCCAAAAAGATTTTGCAGCAATTTCAAAATCTCTGCGGAGACAAACACCTAAAGAGAGCGCAGGATTAATGTTACATTCTACTTGGAGTTTCACCTTATGTATCTATTGTATATTTAATTGTTTCTATATTCAAAACGTCTATCGTTTTTCCAAAAAGATTTTGTAGCAATTTCAAAATCTCTGCGGAGACAAACACCTAAAGAGAGTGCAGGATTAATGTTACATTCTACTTGGAGTTTCACCTTATGTATCTATTGTATATTTAATTGTTTCTATATTCAAAACTTCTATCGTTTTTCCAAAAAGATTTTGTAGCAAATTCAAAATCTCTGCGGAGACAAACAACTAAAGACAGCACAGGATTAATGTTACATACTACTTGGAGTTTCACCTTATGTATCTATTTATTGTTTATTTATTTGTTTGTATATTCAAAACTTCTATAGTTTTCCCAAAAAGATTTTGTAGCAATTTCAAAATCTCTGCTGAGACAAACACCTAAAAACAGCGCAGGATTAATGTTACATTGAACCTGGAGTTTCACTTTTGACACATTAAAAAAGTGGGTGGGAAAGAGAGCACTAAGCAAATAGGCAGATTTAAGAAATAGGACTTTTAAAAGGTTTATGACAGTAGTAATAAATCTCCACCAACATGTTTTGTACATTAGTGACTGATAACAGTGAGTAATAGCTTCAACAATAATAGATTTCCAGTCAGTGGCGTAACTAGAGGCCGATGGGCCCTGGTCTAAAATTTGGCCTTGCTTCCCCCCCCAGTGCCTTATCTTGGTCAGATGTATGTATATGTATACATTTAGCATTCTAAATCCTATAAAAACATATGAGTTGCCCCTCCCCCTACTATGTAGTAATGTCCCCCATCCTGTTCTAATGCATCCCATCCTGGGCTCCTTCCTGGTGAATATGTCCCCCATCCTGGTATATATGTCCTTCATCCTGGTATATATGCCCCCCATCCTGGTATATATGCCCCCCATCCTGGTATATATGTCCCCCATCCTGGTACTATGCCCCCCATCCTGGTATATATGCCCCCCATACTGGCATATATGCCCCCCCATACTAGTGTATATGCCCCCATCTTGGTATATATGTCCCCCATCCTGATATATATATGCCCCCCATCCTAGTATATATGTCCCCCATACTGGCATATATGTCCCCCCATCCTTGTATATATGCCCCCCCATCCTGGTACATATGTCTCCCATCCTGGTATATATGCCCCCCATCCTGGTATATATGTGTCCCATCCTGGTTTATATGCCCCCATCCTGGTATATATGTCCCCCATACTGGTCTATATGCCCCAATCCTGGTATCTATGTCTCCAATATTTGCATATATGCCCCCCCATCCTGGTATATATGCCCTCCATCCTTGTATATATGTCTCCCATCCTGGTATACATGTCCCCATCTTGGTATACATGTCCCATCCTGGTATATATGTTCCCCATTCTGGTGTATATATAACCCCATGATGGTAAAAAAAAATGTCCCCATCCTGGTATATATGTCCCCATCCTGGTATATCTGTCACAGGATGGCACGGTGGCTCAGTGGTTAGCACTGCAGTCTTGCAGCGCTGGGGCCCTGGATTCAAATCTTACCAAGGACAACATCTGCAAGGAGTTTGTATGTTCCCTCGATGTTTGCGTGGGTTTCCTCTGGGTTCTCCAGTTTCTTCCCAGACTCCAAAGACATACAGATAGGAACAATAGATTGTGAGCCCCAATGGGGACAGAGTAGCCAATGTATGTAAAGCTCTGCGGAATTAATAGCGCTATATAAATGAATAAATATTATTTTTATATTATTACTATCCTGGGCCCCTCCTGGTATATACTGTCCTCCTCCTGGTATCTACTGTCCCCCTCCTGGTATATACTGTTCCTTTCCTGGTATATACTGTCTCCCTCCTGGTATATATGTCCCCATCCTGGTAAATATGTCTCCGTTCTGTCTAATGCAAAAAAACAATATTGTACTCACCCTCCATGGCTCCAACGTTGCACAACATCCTCCTGTGTAGCCAGCGCACAGTGGTTGGCAGTTTTCTTCAGCGTCGGTGCTATTGCAATGCATGACATAATTGCACCACCCTCAGTGACTGGGACACATGAAAGCTGCTGACTTCAGTAGTGTGTATTGCAGTACAGGGACCCATGGGTCTCTGCACCACGATGCATTTCAGCTGGACGTGCAGCCTCAAATGCACATCTAGCTGAAGTAGCGACTGGGACCGGCGGGCCCCCTGCACTCCTGGGCCCGGTCAAGATCATTTTGCCCCTGTTCCCAGTCCTTAAAGAGGATCTCTGGTGAAAACAAATGATTACTTACGTACAGGATAGGTGATCACTTACTGATTGATGGGGGTCTGACTGCTGGCTGGTGTAATGGGGCCCTTTAATCCCCCGCTCCAAGTAGTTCCCTATGGGACTGCTGACTTTTTCCAAGCAGAGATTTTAAAAAACATAAGAAATTGTTATATAAAACAGTGCATTAAACAAACTCTGACCTTTTTCGGCTGCCTGTGGAATATCCCTTTAAATACCTGATTCCTGCCCGTACTCCGAGCAGATGCGCTGATAAGGTGAATCTCGGGTTTTAAAAAAAAAAAATCACTGTTTTCATTCCATGTTAAACTTACGAAGTAAAACTGCAAAATATATGAGGATCCATAAAGTGTTCGCAGCTCCTCTATCAAGCGCTTATGTGACAAACAGCCCTGGGGCTCACGGAGGATGAGAATAAGTACAGATGTTGCATTAGCAGCTCGGGGATCATTAGGGACTCTTCCCATCCACACTGATTTCCATCTCGCTCCATTCATATAAATTATGCAACGACGATTCCCACGTGCCCAAAACGTAACCGAAAAAAAAACATATTTTTCGATGCCGACCAGTGCACTAAAATATTCTTATTTATCTTACATATGTCGGAGCGGAGGAAATCCATCAGGGACTTATTTACTGGGAATCCTTGTACGGATGATAATGAGTGTAAAGCAAATATATGCCGAAGATAAAACAACACGGATTATGCTCTACGGAAAACGTGCCCTATATACGGGGAGACTTTCCCAATGTGCAGAGGATAAAGAGCTGCAGTTTGTGCTCCAGAGCTGCTCTTCCTTGTGTGGGGTATGGAGAACAAACTTTGGTCACCGAGATGTCTTCTCTCTTTCTTAGTTGTATTTCTGTAAATTTTCTATATATTGTGCCACATGGAGAAATACAAATGTGTCCACCTTTGTCTTTCCTTAAATTTGCTGAGCAGTCAACCAGTCATCTTCTGTCTATACATCAGCTGTGATAGAGAAGGGGGCTGGCTTAGCTTATAAAATGAGCAGTCAGACAGTCATCTTCTGTCTATAAATCAGTGTGATAGAAAAGGGGGCTGGTTTATCTTATAAAATGAGAAAAGTCAAATCATCTTCTGTCTATACATGACCTGTGATAGACAAGGGACTGGCATATCTTATAAAATGAGCAGTCAGCCAGTCATCTTCTGTCTATACATCAGCTGTGATAGAGAAGGGGGCTGGCTTAGCTTATAAAATGAGCAGTCAGACAGTCATCTTCTGTCTATACATCAGCTGTGATAACGAAGGGGGCTGGTTTATCTCATAAAATAAGCAGTCATCCAGTCATCTTCTGTCTATACATCAGTGTGATAGAAAAGGGGGCTGGTTTATCTTATAAAATGAGAAAAGTCAAATCATCTTCTGTCTATACATGACCTGTGATAGACAAGGGACTGGCTTATCTTATAAAATGAGCAGTCAGCCAGTCATCTTCTGTCTATACATCAACTGTGATAGAGAAGGGGGCTGGCTTATCTTATAAAATGAGCAGTCAACCAGTCATCTTCTGTCTATACATCAGCTGTGATAGAGAAGGGGGCTGGCTTATCTTATAAAATGAGCAGTCAGCCAGTCATCTTCTGTTGTCTATACATTAGCAGTGATAGAGAAAGGGCCTGGCATATCCTGTAAAATGAGCAGTTATCCAGTCATCTTCTGTTTACACATCAGCTGAGATAGAGAAGGGGCCTGGCATGTCCTATAAAATAAGAAGTCAGCCAGTCATCTTCTGTCTGTACATCAGTTGTGATAAATAAGGGGGCTGGCTTATATTATAAAATGAGCAGTCAGCCAGTCATCTTCTGTCTATACCTCGGCTGTGATAGAGAAGGGGCCTGGCATATCCTATAAAATGAGCAGTCAGCCAGTCACCTTCTGTCTATACCTCGGCTGTGATAGAAAAGGGGGCTGGCTTATCTTGTAAAATGAGCAGTCAGACAGTCATTTTCTGTCTATACATCAGCTGTGTTAGAGAAGGGGGCTGGCTTTTCTTATAAAATGAGCAGTCATCCTCTCATCTTCTGTCTATACCTCGGCTGTGATAGAGAAGGGGGCTGGTTTATCTTGTAAAATGAGCAATCATCCACTCATCTTCTGTCTCTCCCTCAGCTGTGATAGAGAAGGAGTCTGGCATATCTTATAAAATGAGAAGTCAACCAGTCATCTTCTGTTGTCTATAATTAGCAGTGATAGAGAAAGGGCCTGGCATATCTTTTACAATGAGAAGTCAGCCAGTCATCTTCTGTCTATACATCAGCCATGATAGAGAAGGGGTCTGGCTTAGCTATTAAACTCAGTAGTCATAATCCTCTGTATTAGATATGACATAGAAGATGCCTTCCTTAGTTATTGAAATGAGCCATCAGCCAGCTCCCTCCATACACAGCTCTGCTCATGTACTCACATTGGATACACTGTCCTGAGTAAGACACAAACTGGAGGAGGGTTGTAGCTACAGTACAGGCAGGGGTTGCAATCGCCCCTGGGCCCTCTAGCCTAAAGGATCCAAAAAACCCTTTTGACTTTTATGAAAAGACCAACTTGCAATAATTAGGGGTCCCGTTGGAGTTTTTGCATTGGGACCCATGAGCTTCAAGTTACGCCACTGGTAGTTTTCCAGGACAGGAGATTGTCAACTTTGTAGACATGAACTATACTAATAAGTTGCATACCTGCATTTTATTTAGCTAGATAACCCCATTAATATAGTTTTTATGTTCTCCTCTCGTCAGCTCCTTACAGCACCTTCTCCCATGGCTGCCCAACATCTGAGCTAAAATTGGCACTGACCCGAGGACCCAACAAAACCATTAAGTTCCATTTATTCAGATCTTTACTTCACGACTTCTCCTCTTTTAATGAACTTTACGAAACTTTCAAAGAACTTTCCACAAGACATTGATCCGGCTGCATTGACTCCACATTTATACCACCTCTAAGCACACAAAACATCGATGTCTTAATGCAGGGAAAGGCGGGCGAGGAGGGGGGTTGTAGTCCTGTGCGCTGCCTTTCAGTAGGGTTTACGCTTGACCTTCTGTTCCAGTCTTTGAGATTACTTGTAGGTTCTGACTTTACAATAAAATCTTACAGAAGTTTCCATTATTTGTAAATAAAGCGCAAACATTGAAGGATAAAAAGTTCAGCAACTTCCTACAGCACTTGGGGTCCCATTTATTTTGCCTTTGCAACTTTTTTCTCTAGTTATTGTTTTTTTTTTTAATTTTGACGTCTTATTATTTGTTTAATTTGCTTCTTTGTTAAAGTTTTTTTATCTTTTTGCCTGTTTGTTTTTAATAGTTTTCATTATGGGCCGGTTTTATGGTGTCCAGAAGTTTTTTCTGATTCATCAAGTGAGAATTCCAATGGGCGTCCTATTTTGTGGCTCCTGTCCCTCTTTTTGGCCCTGATTGCCATCTTGATTTGATGAGGACCCGGCGCCGTCCATAATCTTGCGCCCGCACAGACATATTGCCGGCTCACACATGCGTGCAATTTTGCAGCTCCTGCCATAATGGGGCTATGATGGGGACATCTATACCAGGATGGGAGCCATGATGAGGACATATATACCAGAATGGAGACATATACACCGGGATGATGCCATTATGAGGACATCAATATCAGAATGGGGTCATGATAGGGACATATATACCAGGATGGTGACATATATACCAGGATGGGGCCAGGATGTGAACATATACCAGAATAGTGTTACGTCACCGCCGGAGTCTGCTCCAGCGATGTCTGCTCCGATCGCCAGGCAACGCCGTGTTCCTGCCGTGGATGGTGCTGGTGATGGGAGAGAAGTCGATGCCAGCGGCACCAGTGGGCGCAGGCTCCGATCATCCACTGGGCTGGGTTATCTTGGGATCTGCAGTACCACTGGCTGACTGTGAGTGGTGTGTGTCTTCCAGCTAAAGTTGCCAGCGTTCAGCTACAGCCAATGGGAAGACACCACACCCTTCTTATTCCCCCTCCTGTCACATGACCACTGCCAGAGATAGTTCTGATTTCCTGGCTCATGGTCCGCCCTATTCTGTTTTGTGATTCCTGTGTGCTGACTTCTGCGTGTTTTTTGACTACCCTTCTGCCTGCTGTTTTTGTACCTCACTGCCCGATCCGGATTTGACCTCTGCCTGGCTTTCTGATTCCGTCCTTGGCTGCCAATTCTGTCCCTGTTCTGCTAGTCCTGGTGTGACCCTGCCTGACTACTACTCTCATCGGACTGCAGCCTTCCACTGGTAGTGATCTCCAGGGCCCTACGTAATCCAAATCCCTATATAGGGGTTAAAGGGTTTCAGGGTTCTGGGGGTCCTGCTTGGTGAGTGGCTTCCCTCTAGTCTGTCCATTACATCCCCCCCTGAGTCTGTTGATCCAGGCAGGAATTACAGATAGGCCATGATGAGGACATATATACCAGGTTATAGCCATGATGGGGTCATGCACCAGGATGTGGTCATGATGGGGACATATACCAGGATGTGGCAATGATGGAGACACATATACCAGGATGAGGCCATATATAAAAAGATGGACCCTGATAGGGACATATATACCAGGATGGGGCCATGATGGGGACATATACCAGGATGTGGCAATGATGGAGACACATATACCAGGATGAGGCCATATATAAAAAGATGGACCCTGATAGGACATATATACCAGGATGGGGCCATAATGGGGACATATATACAGCATGGGGCAATATATTCCAGGATATAGCCATCACGAGGTCATACACCAGGATGGGGTGGACCAGGATGGGGTACATTAGTACAGGATAGGGGTCAGTACTACACAATGAAGGGAAGGGGGGCACTCATATGTCTTTATAGGATTTAGAATGCTACAATGGCCCATACATCTGACCAACATGTGGGGGCCCAGGCTCAAACTTTGCACCGGGGCCCATCGGACTTTAGTTACACCAATGCTTGCTACCCTGAAAATTACACCTATCAAAGCAGAAACCTCAATACCTGGGATACACAATATCCTCCATTGGTAATTTCAGGTTTTCAGAAGTGACTGTAATGCATTATCCTGGTGACAGATAGCAGTTTTATTAGGAGTAAAGGAAGAAGTGATGGTGTCATTTATAATGTATCCATCTGTCAATCACTAGAGTCCGGTGCTGGAGACACAGGGGAAATAAGAGCATGAAAAGCAGAGCGGGGAAATGTTCCTATTAGTGATAATTACCCGGGAGGTAAGAGGTCTGACCTCGGCTTCATCTCACTGTTGGATCTTCTGGGCTTAGGATCATTAAACTGGCATTTTCTTGAGTCTCCTTCCTTTCTATCCACTGGAAAAGCTGCAAGATCTATAAATGTTACAGAACCTACAAACTGGAGTAAAGCGCCAGCTACAAAGTGGCACGATTCCGTTACCTGCGCATGTTACTTTATATGCATTCATTAAATTGTTACTTTTCCAAATAGATTCACCACTATAGGCAATTACAGAGGTGAATATCATTAGGATATGTTGGAATTTCTAAGAGGTACGGGACTGCCATGACCCCCAACAGTTCCCAAAAAGGGGTGATCAGTCCCTTTTCCAGGTGAAAAGATAACATTGCATTCAAGGAGTATGAAGTATCCTTCATTCTAGTCATTGTCTATTGGACTAATGGAGATAAATGAGTGCATCCTTCATAGACAAAAAATTGAAGTGGCTACTGAGATGTGCAGCGTCTCCCCCTATCCAATAGGGCATTTTGGAGCCTCATACTCAGAATTGGTGGAGGTCCCAGTGGAGGTCCTTTCCTGGATACGGGCTTTACTTGCCTCAACCTGTTGTGCTGAATTCTGTCGATCTTTGCAGGGAACCATGCAAGCTCCCGTGTGATCATCTGCCTGGGCCTATATAAGGCTCATCAAGACACACACCTGTGTTTTGGTATTAAGACATTTACTGTTCATGAGTTCTGTCTGTCCGTGACCTCTAGTACCTCTGCTACTGGTCTCCTGTCTGCCTGTGGCTTCCAGTGCCTTTTCTACCAGTCTCCACTCTGCCTACAGCTTCCAGTAGCTCTTTCACCTGTCTCCTATCTGCCTGCGGCTTTCAGTACCTATGCCACCAATCTCTTGTCTGCCTGTGGCTTCTAGTATCACTGTTACTGGCCTCCTGTCTGCACTTTCCAGTGCCTCTGCTACCAGTCTCCTGTCTGCAGCTTCCAGTACCTCTTCTACTGCTCTCCTATCTGTCTATGGCTTCCAGTACCTCTGCTACCAGGCTCTTGTCTGTCTGCTGCTTCCAGTACCTCTTCTCCAGGTCTCCTATCTGTCTATGGCTTCCAGTACCTCTTCTCCTGATCTCCTGTCTATCTATGGCTTCCAGTACCTCTTCTACTGGTCTCCTGTCTTTCTATGGCTTCAAGTACCTATTCTCCTGGTCTCCTGTCTATCTATGGCTTCCAGTACCTCTTCTACTGGTCTCCTGTCTATCTATGGCTTCCAGTACCTCTTCTACTGGTCTCCTGTCTTTCTATGGCTTCAAGTATCTCTTCTACTAGTCTCCTGTCTTTCTATGGCTTCAAGTATCTCTTCTACTAGTCTCCTGTCTGTGTATGGCTTCCAGTACCTCTTCTACTGGTCTCCTGTCTGTCTGCAGCTTCCAGTACCTCTGCCACCAGTCTCCTGTCTGTCTGCAGCTTCCAGTTCCTCTGCCACCAGTCTCCTGTCTGCCTGTGGCTTCCAGTACCTCTTCTACTGGTCTCCTGTCTGCGGCTTCCAGTACCTCTGCTACCAGTCTCCTGTTTGTCTGCAGCTTCCAGTACCTCTGTTACTGATCTCCTGTCTGCGGCTTCCAGTACCTCTGCTACCAGTCTCCTGTCTGTCTGCGGCTTCCAGTACCTCTGTTACTGATCTCCTATCTGTGGCTTCCAGTACCTCTGCTACCAGTCTCCTGTCTGCGGCTTCCAGTACCTCTGTTACTGATCTCCTGTCTGCGGCTTCCAGTACCTCTGCTATCAGTCTCCTGTCTGTCTGCGGCTTCCAGTACCTCTGTTACTGGTCTCCTTTCTGCGGCTTCCAGTATCTCTGCTACCAGTCTCCTGTCTGTCTGCGGCTTCCAGTACCTCTGTTACTGCTGTCCTGTCTGCGGCTTCCATTACCTCTGCTACCAGTCTCCTGTCTGTCTGTGGCTTCCAGTACCTCTGTTACTGGTCTCCTGTCTGCAGCTTCCAGTACCTCTGCTAGCAGTCTCTTGTCTACCTGCAACTTCCAATACCTCTTCTACTGTCCTCCTGTCTACCTGCGGCTTCCAGTACATCTGCTACCTGCTTCCCGGATTTTAATACCTTTACCAGCCTTTTCCTGTACGGCTCACCTGCCTGCTGCACCAATGACTGCGACTTGTGTGCCCACCTTGGGCTTGGAGGATCTACTTTACTAGGTGAGCCTAAGCAAAAGGATTTGGGAGATTTTTCCAACTTGGCCAAATCTTATAAAAAAAAGTAAAAAGGATTACTTATCTTTTGAATTTCCTCTCCACTCCATTGATACGACTTTGGTGGTACCAGCCGTGACCACCATAACCAATGACTGCTCTTAAAAGATGCATACATCTGTATACATATCTGTATATGTATGTATACAATATATGCAAACATCATCACCAAAACCAATGATTGGCTGCAGCGGTCACATGAATTATGTAGACAATGTCATTACTTTGACCACCTAAGTTTAGAGACGAGTAATGTTTATGGATTGAAGGATATCTCATTTGCTGTGAGTGTCAAGGTAGAGATTTTGGTTAAAGATAGCTAATAGTATCTTCCTTTGGGATATTCAGAGGCCGGTGCCGTATTAGCTGTATATCAGTGCTGATATTAATGTATCAAACAATGAACACATGAGACATGTTCTCTCCTTCAGCCAGCGTCATCAACTGAACTTCGTGTATTCAATAGATTCAATTATACAGTATACGTCAATAACCTTGAAAATACAACACAGAGTCTAGGGAGGATTTCACTCCCCAATTTCTCCCAGCATGTTATGAAACACATCTCTTGTTCATTATACATTCTTTCTGTGTGAATCTTCTGATAAGACTTTGCAGTTTCACATTCTGGCTTCTTTATCTTTGGTTAACCCCTTCATGACTATACAGCTTAGAATTATATTATGGGTCTATGCGATGGCTACATAGACAGACAGATAATTATGCAACTACATCTACATTTTGATTATTTACATACACAGATATTCTTATTACATTTGAACAAACAAGCTATAGCTCAGACCACCTCCACATGAGCTGCTTTTCCCATCCTTGACTATATAGTTTATATCTATCATTGCCATTGTTCTTTTTGCGAATGGATAATATGTCACATTAGGGATAGTCGGTGACATCATTAGAAGCACACTTTTGGGGGAATTTCAATTTTGAAAGCCCCTTCCAGCCAATATTAGGATATTCATGCTTTTTATAGGAGCAGTTACAAATGTAATTAGAATTGATGGAATTGTTTTGTAAACAATCGCTTGATACAAATGTAACGATCCATAAATCCTTTTTGCACTTTCGAAAACTTCTCCTTCCATCGAAAAAAAACGTTCACAAACGATTCTTAAGAGAAAACTTATAATAAGTTGGGAACATTTCTTTTTTCCCCCAAGTATTCGACGCGCCAACAAGGTGCGATTATAAAAAGCAATACATTTGATATGAAATTAGCAATCACGGCATTTCTTCTCATTCTGTAATTGGTTTTATTGTTTTATTTCATTTTCGGAACGGAATGCGGATATATCACATACAAGTGCTCGCTCCGTGCGTTCATTCATTTTAATTAACACAGTTGGCAGCCCTACTTTTATGTGTGTAGATTGCCCGCGCTGAACGAGTACAATGAAAGCAAATCAATCATGCCCAAAAAAAAAAAAAAGTGAAATTAAGCGCTAAAATACAGAATGTACTTACGATAGTAATTAGCGGGATTGCTTTCAAGTTGCAGGAATTGGAGATACACAGTTAATTATTAGTTTTTGTTCTTTATTTTCAGAAATTACTTTTAACAAAACTTCTCCTTTTATCTGAGTTCCTTCTTTTGTTTTCCTTGTTTACTAGTTGTATTGTCACCTTATGTTGTGTAGATAGCGGAGGAGGTTGGAAGAAGGCAGCCATGTATGAAGGGGAAAAATACAATGGAATTGTCGCCAAACTTCACAATACAATTTGCAAACTTTAGTAATTAGACCTCGTAGACCTGATGGAGCTGTTGTACAAACTGTGAAAATCCATGTCAGAAGGATTGTATAATCTGTTATGAAACTTTCAAATCAATTTCCACTCACCTATGCTGATTGACATTTCCTACATTTTCCTCCTTGCTGCTGCAGAATCTCTTCTTACTTAATCTAATTGGCAGATTCTCATTGTCCCTCTCCCTGCTGCAACATCTCTTCTTATCTAGCCTAATTTACAGCCCCTCAGTGTTTGTCCTCCCTGCTGCAGATTTGCTTATTATCTAGGCTAATGAGAGCTCCTCAGTGTCCCTCTGCCCCGCTGCAGAATCCCTTCTTACCATGCCTAATTAACAGATCCTCAGTGTGCCGCCTCCCTGCTGCAGAATCTCTTTTTATTTAACCTAATTGATCACTCCTCAGTGTCTCTCCTCCCTGCTGCAGAATCTCTTCCTACTTAACCTAAATGACAGCTTCTCAGTGTCCCTCCTTTCTGCTGCAGAATCTCTTTCTTCTTCTCAATGTCCTTCCTCCCTGCTTTAGAATCTCTTCCTATGTAACCTAACTGAAAGCTCCTCAGTGTCCCTCCTCCCTGCTGCAGAATCTCTTCTTACCTAACAAAAATTGACAGCTCCTCAGTATCCCTCCTCCCTGCTGCAGAATGTCTTCCTACTTAACCTAACTGATAGCTCCTCAGTGTCCCTCCTTCCTGCTGCAGAACGTCTTCCTACTTAACCTGACAGCTCCTCAGTGTCCCTCCTCTCTGCTACAGAATCTCTTTCTTCTTCTCAGTATCCCTCCTCCCTGCTGCAGAATCTCTTCCTACTTAACCTAACTGACAGCTCCTCAGTGTCCCTCCTGTCCGCTGCAGAATTTCTTCCTACTTCTCAGTGTCCCTCCTCTCTGCTGCAGAATCTCTTTCTTCTTCTCAGTGTCACTCCTCCCTGCTGCAGAATTTCTTCCTACTTAACCTAAATGACAGCTCCTCAGTGTCCCTCCTCCCTGCTGCAGAATGTCTTCCTACTTAACCTAACTGACAGCTTCTCAGTGTCCATCCTTTCTGCTGCAGAATCTCTCCCTACTTCTCAGTGTCCTTTCTCCCTGCTTTAGAATCTCTTCCTATGTAACCTAACTGAAAGCTCCTCAGTGTCCCTCCTCCCTGCTGCAGAATCTCTTCTTACCTAACCTAATTGACAGCTCCTCAGTGTCCCTCCTCCCTGCTGCAAAATGTCTTCCTACTTAACCTGACAGCTCCTCAGTGTCCCTCCTCTCTGCTGCAGAATTTCTTCCTACTTCTCAGTGTCCCTCCTCCCTGCTGCAGAATCTCTTCCTACTTAACCTAACTGACAGCTCCTCAGTGTCTCTTCTCCCTGCTGCAGAATGTCTTCCTACTTAACCTAACTGACAGCTCCTCAGTGTCCCTCCTCCCTGCTGCAGAATCTTTTCTTACCTAACCTAATAGACAGCTGCTTACTGCCCCTCCTCCCTGCTGTAGAATCTCTTCCTTCTTAACCTAACTGACAGCTCCTCAGTGTCCTTCTTCCCTGCTGCAGAATATCTTCCTACTTAAGCTGTCGGCTGCTCAGTGTCCCTCCTCCCTGCTCCAGACTCTTCCTACCTTACCTAATTGACAGCTCCTCAGTGTCCCTCCTACCTGCTGCAGGATCTCTTCCTATGTAACCTAACTGACAGCTCCTCAGTGTCTCTCCTCCCTGCTGCAAAATATATTCCTACTTAACGTAACTGACAGCTCATCAGTGTCCCTCCTTCCTGCTGCAGAATCTATTCCTACTTAACCTAACTGACAGCTCCTTAGTGTCACTCCTCTCTGCTGCAGAATTTCTCCCTACTTTTCAGTGTCCCTCCTTCCTGCTGCAGAATCTTTGCCTATGTAACCTAACTGGTAGCTCCTGTGTCTCTCCTCCCTGCTGCAGAATGTCTTCCTACTTAACCTGACAGCTTCTCAGTGTCCCTCCTCTCTGCTGCAGAATCTCTCCCTACTTCTCAGTGTCCCTCCTCCCTGCTTTAGAATCTCTTCCTATGTAACCTGACTAAAAGCTCCTTAGTGTCCCTCCTCCCTGCTGCATAATCTCTTCTTACCTAACCTAATTGACAGCTCCTCAGTATCCCTCCTCCCTGCTGCAGAATGTCTTCCTACTTAACCTGACAGCTCCTCAGTGTCCCTCCTTCCTGCTGCAGAATGTCTTCCTAATTAACCTAACTGACAGCTCCTCAGTGTCCCTCCTCTCTGCTGCAGAATTTCTTCCTACTCCTCAGTGTCCCTCCTCACTGCTGCAGAATCTCTTCCTACTTAACCTGACAGCTCCTCAGTGTCCCAACTCCCTGCTACAGAATCTCTTCCTACTTAACCTAACTGACAGCTTCTCAGTGTCCCTCCTCCCTGCTGCAGAATCTTTTCTTACCTAACCTAATAAACAGCTACTTACAGCCCCTCCTCCCTGCTGTAGAATCTCTTCCTTCTTTACCTGACAGCTTCTCAGTGTTCTTCTTCCCTGCTACAGAATATCTTCATACTTAAGCTGTCGGCTGCTCAGTGTCCCTCCTCCCTGCTTTAGAATCTCTTCCTATGTAACCTAACTGAAAGCTCCTCAGTGTCTCTCCTCCCTGCTGCAGAATGTCTTCCTACTTAACCTAACTGACAGCTTCTCAGTGTCCCTCCTCCCTGCTTTAGAATCTCTTCCTATGTAACCTAACTGAAAGCTCCTCAGTGTCCCTCCTCCCTGCTGCAGAATCTCTTCTTACCTAACCTAATTGACAGCTCATCAGTGTCCCTCCTCTCTGCTGCAGAATCTCTTCTTACCTAACCTAATTGACAGCTCCTCAGTGTCCCTCGTCCCTGCTGCAGAATCTCTTCCTACTTAACTTAAATGACAGCTCCTCAGTGTCCCTCCTCTCTGCTACAGAATCTCTTCCTACTTCTCAGTGTCCCTCCTCCCTGCTGCAGAATATTTTCCTATGTAAGCTAACTGGTAGCTCTTCAGTGTTTCTCCTCCCTGTTGCAGAATGTCTTCCTACTTAACCTGACAGCTTCTCAGTGTCCCTCCTCCCTGCTTTAGAATGTCTTCCTATGTAACCTAAATGAAAGCTCCTCAGTGTCCCTCCTCCCTGCTGCAGAATCTCTTCTTATCTAGCCTAATTTACAGCCCCTCAGTGTTTGTCCTCTCTGCTGCAGAATTACGTATCTAGGCTAATGAGAGCTCCTCAGTGTCCGTCTGCCCCGCTGCAGAATCTCTTCTTACCATGCCTAATTAACAGATCCTTAGTGTTCCTCCTCCCTGCTGCAGAATCTCTTCCTAATTAACCTAATTGAAAGCTCCTCAGTGTCCTTCCTCCATGGTGCATAACTGTAGCACACAAAAGATAAGAGCTACAAACTCCTTGTCAGACTAAGCTCGCTGACAGATTCTCAGTTGACTCATTCTGCAGTCAATGCAATACAGAGGCTATAGAAAGCAAATAGTGCGAAATTGTAGCACACAAGAGTAAGACTTAAAAACTCCTTCTCAGACAAAGCTCGCTGACAGATTCTCAGTTGACTCATTCTGCAGCCAGTGATAAATAGTACAACATGGAGACTACAGAAGATAACACTTTAAATTAAATGTAATGATAGAAATGATTATTAGCATTTAAGTAAGAAAAAAAAAATCCCCAAAAGTAGACCACCCCTATAGTTGTATATTGCTCACAGGGAAGGAGGGGGAGGAGGGAGATGGAGCTGCAGATTCTTTAAATACACAATAGATGGGGAAAATATACAAAATAATATATATATTTTATTATTACCAAATTCCTCCGCTCATAAGGTAAATGTTGGTGCCATTGATCGGGCTCCACCAGAGTCGGCCGCTCGCTCCAGACAGGTTTAATCCCCCAAGAATTTGCAGTCTTTAAAATTCTGTTGCGTCTGGGCTCCGATCAATGCAAACATTGACACAGTAATCCCGCTGTAAAGTACATTGCTGATAATCTTATCCACATGATCTAGTGAAGTCGCCAGATAATCAGATATTGTTTCTTTGTAATTACATTAAGAAGATGAATTGCCTCTTAATTCACTTAATCTGTTATTACAGCGTCTTCCCGCGCCGCACTATTTGCATTTCAGCCTCGGTGAAGTGTTTGTCTGGGAAAGTTTCTGTGTAAAGATATTATAGGTATTATTTCCATTCTGGATTATAAGGTGAACGGGGAACGGAATCGTCTGCGGAGCCGATAACACAGGATCCGCTCCCCGTGTGCAGTGGACCGAGGGCTGGGAAATTCAATATTGTTACATTATTATTCTTATTATCCACCGGCTACATCCCCACTGATCCCTAAAATTAGGGGCCAAACAAAACCCGCAGGGACCATGTGGAGTCTGTGGGGGGTTTGAAGACTGGATTCCTCTGAATGTGGGGTCCGGTTAGACCCTTCTGCTCATTTGACCATTTTCAGTGTGTTCACAATTTGCTTGTGGGGGATCAAAGCAAATATTTAGCTAATTGATCCTTTATACTGTGTGATGTTCTATGGCCCAGTGCACTGTATATGTCATTGTACCCTATGGCCCTATGTAATTTATGGCCCGGTGTACTCTATGGCCCAGTATACTCTATGACCCTGTGCACTCTATGGCCTAGTGTACTCTATGGACCGGTGTACCCTATGTCCCGATGTAATTTTTGGCCCGGTGTACTCTATTGACCCCTATGCTTTATGGCCTAGTGTACTCTATGACCCTGTGTACTCTATGGCCCGGTGTACTCTATGGCCCGGTGTATTCTATGGCCTGGAGTACTCTATTGACCCCTATGCTTTATGGCCCAGTGTACTCTATGGCCCGGTGTACTCTATGGCCCGCTGCACTCTATGGCCCTATGTAATTTATGGCCCGGTGTACTCTATGGCTCTATGTAATTTATGGCCCGGTGTACTCTATGGCCCTATGTAATTTATGGCCCGGTGAACTCTATGGCGCTATGTAATTTATGGCCCGGTGTACTCTATGGCCCTATGTAATTTATGGCCCGGTGTACTCTATGGCCCTATGTAATTTATGGCCTGGTGTACTCTATGGCCCACCGTTGTATTCTAAGGCCCACTGTACTCTATGGCCTGGTGTACTCTATGACCTGGTGTACTCTATGGCCCAGTGTACTCTATGGCCCGATGTACTCTATGGCCCTATGTAATTTATGGCCCGGTGTACTCTATGGCTCAGTGTATTCTGTGGCCTGGTGTACTCTATGGCCCAGTGTACTCTATGGCCCGATGTACTCTATGGCCCTATGTAATTTATGGCCCGGTGTACTCTATGGCTCTATGTAATTTATGGCCCGGTGTACTCTATGGCCCGGTGTATTCTATGGCCCAGTGTACTCTATGGACCTGTGTATTCTATGGCCCGGTGTACTCTATGGCCCACTGTACTCTATGGCCCGGTGTACTCTATGGCTCTATGTAATTTATGGCCTGGTTTACTCTATGGCCTGGTGTACTCTATGGCCTGGTGTATTCTATGGCCTGGTGTACTCTATGGCCCGGTGTACTCTATGGCTCTATGTAATTTATGGCCCGGTGTACTCTATGGCCCAGTGTACTCTATGGCCCGGTGTACTCTATGGTTCTATGTAATTTATGGCCTGGTGTACTCTATGGCCAGGTGTATTCTATGGCCCGGTGTACTCTATGGCTCAGTATACTTTATGGCGCAGTGTACTGTATGGCCCGGTGTACTCTATGGCCCGGTATATTCTATGGCCAGTATACTCTATGGCCCAGTGTACTCTATGGCCCAGTGTACTCTATGGCCCAGTATACTTTATGTCCCGGTATACTCTATGGCCCAGTATACTCTATGGCCCGGTATACTCTATGGCCCAGTGTACTCTATGGCCCAGTGTACTCTATGGCCCGGTATACTCTATGGCCCGGTATACTCTATTGCCTAGTATACTCTATGGCCCAATGTACTCTATGGCCCAGTGTGTTCTATGGCCCAGTATACTCTATGGCTCAGTGTACTCTAATGGCCCAGTGTACTCTATGGCCCAGTATACTCTATGGCCCAGTATACTTTATGGCCCAATACTCTCTATGGCCCAGTGTACTCTATGGCCCAGTGTACTCTATGGCCCAGTGTACTCTATGGCCCAATATACTCTATGGCCCAGTATACTCTATGGCCCAATATACTCTATGGCCCAGTATACTTTATGGCCCAGTATACTCTATGGCCCAGTGTGTTCTATGGCCAAGTATACTCTATGGCCCAGTATACTCTATGGCCCTGTATACTCTATGGCCCAGTATACTCTATGGCCCAGTGTGTTCTATGGCCAAGTATACTCTATGGCCCAGTATACTCTATGGCCCAGTGTGTTCTATGGCCCAGTATACTTTATGACCCGCTGTACTCTATAGACTATTGTACTTTGCGATCTTATGTATCCTATGACTAATATTCTCTGGCCTATGGTTCACTAATGACCCAGTAAACTCTTTGTTAAAATGAATTCTATTTCCCATTGTTCCCTATGTCACTTTTTATCATGGCTCATTATATTGTAGGACACATTATTACATTTGATATAGTGTAGGATGCACTTTTCTGCATGGGCTCTTTTTGCTCCATTGTGTTCCGTGGTTCTCGGTATTCTCTGGTCTCTTCTTCTCTCTGGCCCATAGTAGTCTATGGTGTAATTTTCGGTGGGAGTCGTCCATTCTCGGCTGTGGTTTCGGGGATCCCCGGCAGGTACATTAATGAGGCCGTGTTCATTTTCTGCTATTATCTGACTCTAACCTTCATTAATTGTCTTCCCTTCCGGGCCCCGGTGCTCTTCTCTGCAGGAATCAGCGCTCTGGGCTCCGGCGCTGCACTCTCCCCTCGGCGCGGATCGCTCAATAAAGTGCTCGGATCTTCTCCCTGGCTAACAATGCAGCCACAATTTAATTACTCTCGCAGGCGCACTTCATGATGTATTGTTTTAATCGAAATAAGAATCTCATAAATAACCAGACGACGTTAACTGCGAGAAAGAAGAAAAAAAAAGAAAGAAAGAAAGAAAGAAAGCCGGGATTTAAATTTTCCCATCATTCTACTGATGCGGCCGCTCTTTTATTTAATGCAATGTAATTATTTGGGGCTTCGATACTGTGGAATAACTGTCAAATGAAAACGACTCAATGATCATCGAGAGGTGACGTCTGAGCACGGGGAACATTAGGACGGATACTACAACATGAGGGACTGGAAGACGCCAAAGATACTGAATTAGTGACATTGTGCGGCGCAGAGGAGGGAGATGGAGGCCGCTCTTTACACTCCGCTCTGATACAATGTCATCAATGGCAACAAACTGTTTCGATCCGGATGATCATATGTCTTCCAGGTCTGAAATGGTTAATAAAAATATGCACAAAGCGATTGTTTGTACAGTGGCTGCAACATCTGTCTTGACAGGGTCTTATACTATTATTTGCTAGGACTTATTTTCAGGGAATATATTATCATTATTATTATTATTATTATTATTATTATTATTATTATTATTATTATTATTATTATTATTATCATTATATTATTTTTATATCATATTATTATTTTCATTAGTATTATTATTATTATTATTATTATTATTATTATTATTATTATTATCATCGTATATTATTATTATTATTATATATTATTATTATATATTATTATTATTATATCATATTATTATTTGTATTATTATATCTTAATAATAATAATAATAATAATAATAATAAGATATAATAATAATAATAAATAATAATATGATATAATAATAATATATAATAATAATATTATTATATCTTGTTATTATATCATATTATTATTATTATAATATCTTATTATAATATCTTCTTCTTCTTCTTCTTCTTCTTCTTCTTCTTATTATTATTATTATTATTATTATATCATATTTTCCCATGAACAACAATCCACATTTATTCAGCACATTCTGGAACATCAATATTTCGCGTTAATCCTTCACTGGTTCTGATCCGCTATTCTGGTGGTGCAGAACCCGTCCTATAGTGGTGGGTACAGACCATATTTTCAAAGGGTTAAATACTTGTATTATTCTCTATGTACAGCTAAATTTACCAGTAAAAGAAAGCAGACCCCCCCTAAAAGAATTGCACTTACCAGACCCCAAACAATTAGAGTTGGCAAGTGAATGGGCTCTCACATACAGATCTGCATTGCTGTTAGGTCCCCCTGTGTTCTACAGCAGTGGCTCCCCCTGGTGACTAGAAGCAGTATCACTCACACGGAGTGATACTGGTACCCGATCTGTGTGTGATATCTGCAGTGCAATGCAGCAGGAACAGCGAGGGATCAGTCAGCAACGCAGATCTCTGAGTGAGAGCCTATCGGCACTTGCCAACTGCTTTCTTTTAGGGGTGTCTGCTCTCTTTTGGAGGTGTTTGCTTTTTTTGGGGAGTGTCTGCTTTTTTTAGGGATGTCTGTTTTCTTTTGGGGGGTCTGCTTTCCTTTGGGTCTGTCTGCTTTCTTTTGGGGTTGTCTGCTTTCCTTTGGGTCTGTCTTCTTTCTTTTGGAGGTGTCTGCTTTCTCTTGGGGGTATCTGCTTTCTTTTGGGGGTGTCTGCTTTTCTTTATTAGTGTCTGCTTTCCTTTGGGGGTGTCTGCTTTCCTTTGGGGGTGTCTGCTTTCTTTTGGAAATGTCTGCTTTCTCTTGGGGGTGTCTGCTTTCTTTTGGGGGTGTCTGCTTTTCTTTATTAGTGTCTGCTTTCCTTTGGGGGTGTCTGCTTTCCTTTGGGGGTGTCTGCTTTCTTTTGGGGGTGTCTGCTTTTCTTAAGGAGTGTCTGCTTTCCTTTGGGGGTGTCTGCTTTTCTTTGGGGGTGTCTGCTTTCTTTTGGGGGTGTCTGATTTTCTTTAGGAGTGTCTGCTTTTCTTTGGGGGTGTCTGCTTTCATTTGGGGATGTCTGCTTTTTTTTAAGTGTCTGTTTTCCTTTGGAGGTGTCTGCTTTCTTTTGGGGGTGTCTGCTTTCTTTTGGGGGTGTCTGCTTTCTTTTGGAGGTGTCTGCTTTCTTTTGGGGGTGTCTGCTTTCTTTTGGGGGTGTCTGCTTTCTTTTGAGGGAGTTTGTCTTCTTTTGGGGTGTCTGCTTTCCTTTGGGGTGTCTGCTTTTTTTGGGAAATGTCTGCTTTCCTTTAGAGGTGTCTGCTTTCCTTTGGGGGTGTCTGCTTTCTTTTGGAGGTGTCTGCTTTTATTTCGAGGTGTCTGCTTTCTTTTGGGGATATATTATTTCTTTGATGAAGAGTCCCTGCTTGGACACTTCCTTATGGAACCACAACTAGGGCTTATATTTGGATTAGGGCTTATATTTTAATCATTCTCAAAAAAGCTCCAAAAATCCTACTAGTGCTTATTTTTGGGGTCGGTCTTGTTTTTGGGGAGCCTATATAAAAGTTTGCGCTTTACCGTTTTGTGTATACAGCTCCCATGCGGACCAATGCATCTCTATTGTTGCAGGTTATAAAGTTTAATCTTTACCAAACTCCTTCTTGGTAACTTAGAGACATAAAGGGGTGATCCGGAGTCGGACGCCCCACCGATCACCTATCCGGGGCACTTTCCTCCTGTTTGGAAAAGTTGGGAAATAGTTTTGGAAAAAAGTTACAAGAAACAAATACAAATAAAAAACGATGATTCCGCGAGTGTCCGGACGTCAGTGACCGGCTGCGCGAATCTCTGCAATCCTGATCCGTAGATACGATACAGGATGAGATGTTTTTTATTGTTTGTTTGTGTTTTCCAGTTATTGTTGTGTAAACAGGAGCGTCTAATTGAATCTGCTCCTGCGCCTCCAAAGTGACAAGAATACAAATGACCATAATCAACGGCGAAGCCCAGGAGGGGTCTGTGCAAATGAATCTCCTGTAAAAAGCAGAATAAAATGTAGATCAGACGATACGAGAACGATCAACTTTCTTTGTTGTCCCCTTAAGACTCTTCTAGGATCGTTTTTGGCCGAGAGCCTGTTCTTAATTAAAATAGAAATCCTGCAGGAGACGTAAAGTCCACGGCCGGTCCACGGCTCCTATCCACGGCCATCCGCCAAAGCAAAAAGCTAAAAGAGTCCGTCTCCCTCATATACCATGGCCTAGATTGAAACCGTTTCCATTTTTCTCTATGCAGCTCCTATGCAGAGTTATGTGTCTTCATGCCAACTGTCCAACACCAGGGGTGACTCCCTACTAACTTAATAGAAGATTAGGCAGAGAGGTAACTAGTGTGTATGATAGGGAATCTGTCAGCAATTTTTTGTTAAGTAATCTGAGAACTGTATGATAAAGGGGCAGAGAGCCTGATTCCAACAATGTATCACTTACTAGGCTGGGTGTTGCTGTTTCAATAAAATCAGTGTTTTATAAGCAGGAGATTATCATTGCAGGACTAGTAGTCTTGTGTCTCCTAGTCCTTCTAATGCTCTTTGTAACTCCACCACCCCATCACTAATTAGCAGCTTTCTGTCAATGTACAGTGTACACAGAAAGCTGCCAATCAGGGTGTGGATGGGTAATATACAGAAAGCTGCCAATCAGTGGTGTGGGCGGGGTAATATACAGAAAGCTGCCAATTAGTGGTGTGGGCGGAGTAATATACAGAAAGCTGCCAATCAGTGGTGTGGGCGAGGTATTGCAGAAAGCTGCCAGTCAGTGGTGTGCGTGAGATAATGTACAGAAAGCTGCCAATCAGGGGTGTGGATTGCGTAATATACTTAAAGCTGCCAATTAAAGGTGTGGGCGGAGTAATATACAGAAAGCTGCCAATCAGTGGTGTGGGCTGGGTGTATACATAATGCTGCTAATAAGTGGTGTGGGCCAGGTATTACAGATAGCTGCCAATCAGTGTTGTGGACGGGGTAATATACAGAAAGCTGCCAATCAGTGCTGTGGGCGGGTATTACAGAAAGCTGCCAATCAGTGATGTGGGCGGGGTATTACAGAAAGCTGCCAGTCAGTGATGTGGGCGGGGTATTACAGAAAGCTGCCAGTCAGTGATGTGGGCGTGGTATTACAGAAAGCTGCCAATCAGTGATGTGGGCGGGGTAATATATAGAAAGCTGCCAATCAGTGGTGTGGGTGGGGTAATACACATAAAGCTGCCAATCAGTGGTGTGGGTGAGGTAATATACAGAAATCTGCCAATCAGTGGTGTGGGTGGAGTAATATATAGAAAGATGCCAATCAGAGGTGTGGACGGGGTAATATACAGAGAGATGCCAATCAGTGGTGTGGGTGGGGTAATATACAGAAAGGTGTAAATCAGTGGTGTGGGTGGGGTAATATACAGAAAGGTGTAAATCAGTGGTGTGGGCGGGGTTATACAGGGCTCAGCATTCCAAGCTCTGCTAGATCTGCAGCAGAGAAAACTTTGTATCCAAATAACAGCAAGCAGCCCACCAAGTGACATCACTGGAATTAGGGTCTCGGCCCCTACATCATGCTGCTCTCAGATTACATAGCGAAAACCTGGAAAAAACAGCTGTGGAAAAACAAGCGCAATAGGGTCTTACCCCAATATGTAAGGGGTGGGGATAGGGGAGTGAATCTACTCACCAATTGTAGTTGTGAGAAGCCACAACTACTATAATCGCATATAACAACCGATCCAGGGCTGCAGCCACCAATATGGTAGATAACAGAGAGCACAAGAGAGAGGTGTTCAATGCCGCGCCAATAGATCACTTCAGAAGATGTTCAGATCAGTGTCACTTTATTGTCGTTCAGGTCGACGCGTTTCTGGGGCATCTGCCCCCTTCATCAGGACCACCAGAAGAAGAAATAACATCCAATCCCAATCCTGAGATTGGATGTTATTTCTTCTTCTGGTGGTCCTGATGAAGGGGGCAGATGCCCCAGAAACGCGTCGACCTGAACGACAATAAAGTGACACTGATCTGAACATCTTCTGAAGTGATCTATTGGCGCGGCATTGAACACCTCTCTCTTGTGCTCTCTGTTATATAGCGAAAACCTGGTGACAGATTCCTAAACTGCTGGCACGGCTGTCTTGTGCTTTATATTAGATGCATTCGATTAAACATGTAAAATAAACACATTATAAATGGCCACATTCTACCGCAAAGCTGTGATCTTGTTACATTGTATCCGGCTGTATCTGCAGAGGACACAACATGGCAGACGCTGCGGATAATAAATGGCTGTGGATGTGTAACTATTGATATTGGACGAGGGGGGGGGGGGGTGGGAAGAAAAAAATGATTTCTTGCTGGAATCGATATACAATGAAGAAATGCACTTTAATGTACGTGGTTAATGTTATTCCCCATCGGATTGCGCTCAGCCTGGCGGACGGCTGATTCATGGCTGACATTTACAGCCACAATATCCGGGGTGTCAGGGGCCCCCGCTGCGTGATACCAGCACTTCTGACCAATCACCTCTCTGCAGATGAAGCTAGGAATAGTCTCTGCTCATTTAGGACATTATTGGGGGTCCCGGGTCCTGATAATGCACCAACGTCACCTTATATTGTCCTGGCCATGGCAGGGATCCCATACATTGCTATGGACAATTACTCCAATTTTGCACCCTATGGGTATGATATGGAGAATGTAGTGCAGGAATCATGATTTGTGGATGTAGCAGAGCTGAACTTATTGCAATGTGTTTTCTAATGCATTATTATAATGGGATTTAATGGGCTAGCCTCTGACTGGTGGTCCCTATGGGGGGCAGGTTGATTTTATTAAAGGGGTATATGCAATTATAAATACAGTAAGGGTAAGGAAGGGCTTAATAGACAAGATAAACATCCCATAGGAGTGAATGGAGATGGTTGCCTGGATGTGGTGTCTTCTCAGGTAGAGCAGGGGTTGGGGTGGAAATGCACAACAACCCCTCCAATCTCTACCATGATTGGCCAGGTGGGGTCGTGGCCGAGGGACCACTATTATGGACATGGGGAGGAGAGTATCACATCGTAAAGAGCAAGCAGCACAATCCTACATCACCTACATCTACTTACATCTGCTAGTCTGCTGGTTAGTCTCCTTTTGATCATATGTTGTAAGCGAGCCAATCACATTTGTTCCAGTCATATATATATATATATACTGGCTAGATCCTTCCTTCTCTGCCAGCTATAGCTTTTCTATACTGGTTTGGTGAGGTGTTGGGATCCGCACTATCTGGTGGTTGTAGTATTTGTTGCTGTGTGCAATTGTGGAGTTAACCCTTGTTTTTTGTTGTTACCTCCCTGCTCTTGCTTTTTTCCTGAGTCATTGTCTATAAAGGTACTTTCTGCTGTTCTGCTTGTTAGTCTCCTTTGCTCACATGTTGTGGAGAAGCCAATCACATCTGCTCCTCTCCTATATATGCTGGCTAGATTCTTCCACCTATGCCAGATATAGCGTCTCTATACTGTTCTGGTGAGGTGTTGTGATCCAGACTATTTGATGATTGTATTACTTGTTGCTGTGTGCAGTTGTGCAGTTTATCCTTGTTGTCTTTTGTTGCTACCTTCCTTCTCTTGCTTTTCTCCTGAGTCTCTCATTGTCTATAAAGTTAATCTCCTCTGCTGGTCTGTTTGTTAGTCTCCTTTGATCACATGTTGTGGGGAATCCAATCACATTTGCTCCCCTCCTATATATGCTGGCTAGATCCTTCCACCTATTCCAGCTATAGCTTTTCTATACTGGTCTAGTGAGGTATTGTAATCCAGACTATTTAATGATTGAAGTACTTGTTGCTATGTGCGGTTGTGCAGTTTATCCTTGTTGTCTTTTGTTGCTACCTTCCTACTCTTGCTTTTCTCCTCAGTCTCTCATTGACTATAAAGGTACTCTCTGCTAGTCTGCTTGTTAGTCTCCTTTGCTCACATGATGTGGAGAAGCCAATCACATCTGCTCCCCTCCTATCTATGCTGGCTAGATCCTTCCACCTATGCCAGCTATAGCTTCTCTGTACTGATCTGGTGAGGTATTGTAATCCAGACTATTTAATGATTGAAGTACTTTTTGCTGTGTACGGTTGTGGAGTTTATCCTTGTTGTCTTTCGTTGCTACCTTCCTGCTCTTGCTTTTCTCGTCAGTCTCTCATTGTCTATAAAGTTACTCTCTGCTGGTCTTCTTGTTAGTCTCCTTTGCTCACATGATGTGGAGAATCCAATCACATCTGCTCCCCTCCTATCTATGCTGGCTAGATCCTTCCACCTATGCCAGCTATAGCTTCTCTGTACTGATCTGGTGAGGTATTGTAATCCAGACTATTTAATGATTGAAGTACTTGTTGCTGTGTGAAGTTATCCTTGTTGTCTTTTGTTGCTACCGTCCTGGTCTTGCTTTTCTCCTGAGTCTCTCATTGACCTTTCTGTGTGTTTGCAGTGTGTCAGAGTTTTGGTTTTGTCTTTTTCTGTGTTTCCATCTCTCCTGCCCCTTCTCTCTCTGGGGAGGGGGGTAACAGATTAGATATGTCAGGAAAATAGGAAGGCATAGGACTCAGGCATCTCCACCATCAGGAGTAACCCTGAGGTTAGGGATAGCCTAGGGTCCTCTAGCGTGAAGGGCAGCATAGAAGCTCCTGTCCTTCGCTATCCCACAGTCACATTGTGACAATCGCATTTTTAGGATGAGGTGATGGCACAGGGGGTCCTCATTTGGGAAAGTGGTCAATGTGCACAGGAGATACAGTCCGATCACTCACTCAGCTCTGCTACATCTGCAGGGATTTTCAATAATCTGCAGAGGAATAAAAACTTTTACTGGGAGACCTATTAATATCACAGACCGGGGGAATGGCGGTACGTGGCGTGTTTTATGGGACGCGCCGCGCTACCATTTTTAACCATTCGTAAATATACTTTATTGTGATATTTAAAGATTCAATTTCTTTTTATCGCCGTGTTGCCAAAATGTCTCGAAGAGTGAAAGTTTCGTGTCAGGCGTCATAAAACCTCGTCTACAAAGCTGGTCGGTTTTTTTATTTTAATACCAATTAGTTTGTGAGATAAGAAAAAAAAAAAGAGATTTAAAGTGCGAACATTAAAAGGAAGACAATGGGATCGGCTGCGGAGCGCGGAGCGAGGGCTGATGATGACGCTTTATGGCCGCTGCAAACAAGCATAAAAGTTACTGCGTCCTGACAGATGTACAAGTCACGCGAGAGCGGAGGGCGGTGTAAATGCAGAACCCAGACTACAAATCGGGAGCCATCCGGGCAGACCCCACAGCCATTTTTTTATATGGTGGCCCCTAAGGGTCAAACCAAAAAAGCAAATTAAAATCACCTTTTAGAATTTAGCGCTGTATGGCCGCATTGCACTATTGTATCGTAATTTACTCATAGAGCAATATTTCAGTATGTGCACTACACAGACACAAGGACCCCTTCTCAGTAATCGGGGGTCCCAAATTTTTTACCTAAATGTTTATCCCCTCTTTTAAAGGGGTCGTCCCCGACTTCATACTTAGCTACAATTGCTAAATGCTTGTAAATAGAACTTTGCAACTTTTTATTGTCTTTGTTCTCAAAAATTTGATGGTGCACAGCTCATTGCCAAGGTTACCAGCCACCCTGAAGTCTATCAGAGGTGGTCGGTTGTCCAGGTATGGAGCTTACTGGTCTAAACTGTCAATTTGCCCACCAACAAAGCAGGATATCAGGGGCCGGGGAGCGGTTTGCTTCTGAAGAAAGGACGTTGCGACAACCCACTACTTTTACATTGATGGCTTATCATTAGGGCAGGTCATCAATGTCTGATTGACCGGGGTCCGACACCCCGTACCCCTGCCGATCAGCTGTTCTTGGTGCCACCAGCATCAGGGGGCTGGAAATGCTCAGTTCCGGAGCTGGTCCGTCTTCCGATAGCAGACGTGGCCGGCACCGATAACAGCTGATCGGCGGGGGTGCCGGGTATCGGACCCCGGCCAATCAGACATTGATGACCTGCCCTAACGATAGACCATCAATTTAAAAGTAGTGGACAACCCTTTCTAAGACAGTGCAGCTCCGAAACTGAGTATTTTGGGCCACCTACTGCTGCTACCGGGACCAAGAACTGCTGATCAGTGGGGATGCCCGGTGTCCGATAAGACATATTCTAAGGGATAGGACATTAATGCAAAAGCAGTGGACAACCCCTTTAAGTCAGACAGGCATATGTAAGGAATTCTCATTGGCTTCTTGATCCCAACATGAATAGTTGGTTACTTGGAGTGCAGAGATGAAAGTAAGGAGGTATTGTTGGGGGAGACCTCCAGGGAATCTCTCTCAGGGTCTCGGAGGAGGATTCCAGATCAGAACTGCGCAGATGTATATGAATCAGGAAAAATGACCACACAGAGACGTATCTCTATTTGGGAGAAGCACAGTGCTCTTCTAACCCTTGTATTCAAAGCATAACATTCTTATACAGTTTATCTGCATTGTCTCTTAACCAATCAATTAGCTTGGGTCTAGCTCATTCTCTTATTTGAGCAACATTCCTTAGTAAAGCATTTCAGGTGTGTCTTGGCATAGACGAGAGTCTATGGATAGAACAATGTCAGTTACTTATTTGAAACTACAAATGAGTATCTCTTCTATTCATGAATGTCAGTTACTTATTTGAAACAACAGATAAGTATCTCTTCTATTCATGAATGTTAGTTACTTATTTGAAACTACAGATAAGTATCTCTTCTATTCATGAATGTCAGTTACCTATTTGAAACTACAGATAAGTATCTCTCCTATTCATGAATGTCAGTTACTTATTCATGAACTAAAACTTATTCTACTTAGCCCTAAGCCTAATTTCTTTTGGTTATACATTCCATTAATATTTCAATTAGGTATATGTGGAGAAGCAATACATAAAGCATTCAAAGGACAGATCATCTTATTATATTACACTGGACAAACGATTCATAGCCTAGGCCTTCACAGTATGGCCCAAAAGGAAAATATAAACACCAAATTATTCATATTCCTTTTGTTAAAGCAGAAGTTTGTGCTTCAGAGCTGCTTTTCAGTTGAGCTCAAGAAGTTGCAACCAAAGCCGGCCATATTGGAGGGAAGGGAGAATGGTCTTTGGTCAGCTAATTGCATTTCTTTGCATTTTGTAGACATATCAACACTGGTGGATGGAAAAAAGATGTCTCCTCTAAGGATCTTTTGGAAATAAGCTTCAGGTGTCTCTGACAGAGGTGAGAAACGTGCATTGGGGGAAACCTCCTCAACTTTGGCTCTATAGTATTGGTTTCATTTTGTGATAACTGTCACAAGGTGGTGCTAGTAGCAGAATAAGGCACAGCCACAAAACTAGACAAGGTGGCATTAGACACACTTGTATACAGTAAATGGAGAGGTAGTCAGACAGGCCGAGATCATAAACCAGGAAGGCACGACAGTACATTACATGGGGGCAGACAGATATGAGGTCAGGATACATGCCGAAGGTCAGGGTTCCATGAGAGCACGTACAAAATACAGGGTGCAGGTGGGGAAGTGGTCAGGAGGAAGTCCAAGGTCAGAAACCGGGAAGTCACAACAGAACAGGGGAGGACAGGCAGAGATGGGTAAACAAGAGACCGGAGTCACAGCCAGTATAAAAGCTGAGGCAGGGAGTGCAGTGGCCGCATTGTAGTGAATCTAGATCGTGAGAGAATAGCACATTTTACAGCTCAGCCACAAAAATAGAGAGAAAACGTTATCGATTCATCGCAAATTTAAAAATTCCTGGGAAAATAAGTAATAGGACATATAGAGGGATAACAAGGGGAGGTGAGAAGAGGGACGGGCACTGATAAAACCACACTGGCGCCATCTTCTGCCACTAAAATCCCAGTTTCCCACAAAGATATCTCACGACTAATGAAGCCCTCGGTTGTTACAAATATTCCCACTTCCATTTCTCCCGATTAGATTCCCTCCGCCCCTCGTCCTTCAACTTTGAGTGCCTATTGGCAAATCCGAGAAGGCCAGGACTATTTTTTTTCCATTTTTTGCATTTTTTTTTCCATTTTGCTTCCACGATTCCCTTAAGTCTTTGGCTAAATGAAAGGAATGAGAGAGACAAGTGTTCATCAAGCCAAGATCACGATTTGACATTTCTAGAAGTGCCGGGCTGGAGGCGAGGTCCCGCAGAGGTTTTGTTTCCGACTAAGAAGCTATATAATATGTATTGAACGCGGACGCTGAAATTCACACCTCTCTTTATATCAATCAATATATCTTTTTCTTCGTGCCAAGTGTTCTTCTGTGCAGGCTCCTCGTCTCCGGCGGCCATTGACGTGTGCCGCGTCGATAAATGTTAACATTTATGCTGATTATTTAGCCGGATAAACATGGACAAATACAGGACTTCATCGCGTGCGGCGGAAGATGCTGGGTCTATACGAGATCAGACCCCGCCACCCACTCCTCATTAGTAAGGAATCCTCCGATAACGTCCTGTAACGGAGGCCTTCATCATCACCGTCCTCTTCTTCACCTCCTCACCTTCTTCTACTTGGTCATCTTCTTAAACCTCTCTCTTTTCCAATTCTCCATCTTTTCTTTTATCTTTTTTTTTACTTATTACTTCTTTATTTTTTTCTTAATTTACTCCTTTTTCACCCTCTTTTTCAGTTTCTTAAACTTTTTCCCTATTTTTGGCATCTTCGTCGGACTTTTGGGTCTGTGCGCACATTGAGTAGTTGGTTGCAAAATGCAGTGCAAAAATAATGAATCTTTTTACTTTGTTTTTGATACATTTTTGCAGTGGTTTTTTTATGCATTCTTGCCTCATTTTTTATGCATTTTTAATACAATTTGCCTTATTTTTCCTGCACTTTTGATGCATATTTGCCTCATTTTTCCTGGTTTTTTTTTATGCATTTTTGCCTCATTTTGCTGCTTTTTTATGCATTTTTGCCTAATTTCTGTTGTTTTTTATGCATTTTTGAATCTTTCTGTTTTGTTTTTGCTGCTTTTTTATGCATCTTTGTCAACTTTTTGCTGTCTTTTTAAAACATTTTGCCTCATTTTTGCCATGCTTTTGATGCATTTTTTCCTTATCTTCACTGCTTTTTATGCATTTTTGCCTCATTTTTGATGCATTTTTGTCTAATTTTTGCTGTTTTTTTTATGTATTTTTGCATTGTTTTCCTGCTTTTTTAAGCATTTTGTCTACTTTTTGCAATGTTTTTGATGCCTTTTTGCATAGATTTTCATGCATGTTTTATGCATTTTTGCTGTTTTTATGCAATTTTGACTCATTTTTGCTGTTTTGATGAATTTTTGCATAGTTTTGCATTGTTTTTGATGCATTTTTGCCTTGATTTTGCTGCATTTTTGCCTATTTTTGCTGCTTTTTGATACATTTATACCTTTCATTATGCATTTTTTTCTTGTTTTTGCTGTTTTTCTGCATTTTTGCATTATTTTGCATTTTGTATGCATTTTTGCCTCAATTTTGATGCCTTCTTGCCTTGTTTTTGATGGCTTTTTACCTCATTTTGTATTCATTTTTTCCTCAATTTTGCTGCATTTTGCAGTGTTTCTGCTGAACTTTCGATGCATTTTCTGCCTTGTTTTTCCTCTTTTGATGCCTCCTTTTTCATACATTTTTACTTCGTTTTTGATGCCTTTTTACCTTGTGAGTAAAGAGTTAACTTTAGTTGGATAGAAATTCACAGAACTTCACGCTGCTTTGCAAAAGAGCACAAGCATACTGAGAAAGTAATGTTTTCCCAAGGACAGAGATAAGACTTGTGCTCAGCCGAGGAGAAACGAAACTTATGCTTCACCGAGAAGTGAAACTTAATTATGCTTTGCCGAGGAACGAAAGTTATTCCTTTGTACACGACATAGCTACGCCCCTATTAGCTTGATAAACCCTGTATGTGTGAAAATAAACTAGTTGTTCAGAGCGCACACTTGAGCCTTATGTGCAGATACCGTTGTCCGTCCGTATCTCATTAAGGTCCAGAGAAGCCGGGGGTGACCGGGACCCCCTCTGCATTTGGTCATTGCTGGCAACAGTTGTGATCCATTCAGGGGTCACCTTATCAACCTCATTTTGTATTCATTTTAGCCTCAATTTTGCTGCATTTTGCCGTGTTTTTGCTGCACTTTCGATGTATTTTCTGCCTTGCTTTTGCTGTTTTGATGCATTTATGCCTCGTTTTTGATGCATTTTTGCATGTGTTTTCAAATTGAAGTGGTGAAAATGCTGCAAAAAGGCTGAAAGAACTGACATGATGTAGATTTTTTTCTGCACCAAATCTGCAAGGAAAAAAATACGAAGAGAAACCAAGGAAAAAAATTGTGAAAACATACCCTGCTGTAACTAAATAAAAGCATAGTGCATATAAACATAGGGTACTTAGTAAACACTGTTTTTGATCAAAAAAAGCATAAAGCTATCCCACCAAACATCAAGGTGTACCCAGTTGGGATAGTACCTACACTCTCTAATATTAAAACCTTACCATGGGTCTAAAATAGGCCTCAATGTGGCTAAGGGCTGACGTTTGGTGGGATAGGTGGTCTCACAAGTTCCATGTATACCATCTCATACTCCGGCATACTCCGGCCCCCTTCTCAGCGAGCTGGACATTTCATTCTGTGAATCCCCCTGACTGTGTGTGTCCTGTTGGGACCCGGTCGCTCTCAGCCCTTAGCCACATTGAGGCCTATTTTAGACCCATGGTAAGGTTTTAATATTAGAGAGTGTAGGTACTATCCCAACTGGGTACACCTTGACGTTTGGTGGGATAGCTTTATGCTTTTTTTGATCAAAAACAGTGTTTACTAAGTACCCTATGTTTATATGCACTATGCTTTTATTTAGTTACAGCAGGGTATGTTTTCACAATTTTTTCCTTGGTTTCTCTTTGTCTCATGGCCAGTGTGAACATGGTCTCACAAGTTCCATGTATACCATCTAATACTCCGGCTCACTTTTTTGTTTTTTTTGTTTTTTTGTTTTTATGAAGGAAAAAAATACTCAGCATTGTGCAATACACTTCAGGATTTTCACTGACTTTGCTGGCATCAGGCTTTGCTGCACTGAAAAACATGAAAAATACCATAAAAATCAACGTGTGCACACAACCTTAGCTTATGTGTCTTTCTGCAGAAAAGTAGATGCATTTTAAGCCCTGTGCACACGTTGCGGTTTTACTACATGTTTGTCAAAATTTTACTCATATTAATGATTGGGAAAAAACTGCACCAAAAGCTCATCAAAAACCACTGCAAAAATGCACCTATTTTACAGTGTTTTTCTTACCAAAGGATACAGAAATTTCTGCTGCAGTTTTTTTGCAGCATTTTTTAACTCGTAGAAAGCAACGAGAAAGTGCAAAAAAGCTGCAAAAAAATTGCAACAAACAGACTTGGTAAATTTTGGCAAAATGTTGACACAATCTCTTAGTTGATCCGACTCTTTGATGACTTCCTTGCTCCTTTACGTCATCGATCTGTATCTGAAGAATGCCAATAATATACTGGTGCATTTCAAGGCTTTTCATATATACACCCTCCATACTAGAATACACAAAGAATTAATCTATGAATGGCCATAAAATTATAGAAACAGCAGGAAAGTGACTGACAGCATCAGACGGAGGAATTTACTGCACCGAGGACTCCGCCAAATATCCAGACGAGCTTGGCAGGAGAAAGCTTATAAATATCCAGCACATTTTCCATCTGTAAAATTAATACGGTATTATGTATAAATACTACACCATAAGCAAAGAGTCTAAAAGCGATTCACAATATTGTTACAATACAGTGCAAATCTAATTAATGTGGCGCCAAATCACTGATTTGTCAACTATTGTATAAGAAAAGCTGACAAGAACAATAAAAAACTTATATAACTACTATAATACTGCCCCTATATACAAGAATATAACTAATATAATACTGCTCCTATGTACAAGAATATAGCTACTATAATAATGCCCTCTATGTACAAGAATATAACTACTATAATACTGCCCCTATATACAAGAATATAACTACTATAATACTGTCCCCTATGTACAAGAATATAACCACTATAATACTGCCCCTATGTACAAGAATATAACTACTGTAATACTGCTCCTATATACAAGAATATAACTACTATAATACTGCCCCTATGTATAAGAATATAACTACTATAATACTGCCCCCTATGTACAAGAATATAACTACTATAATACTGCCCCTATGTACAAGAATATAACTACTATAATACTGCTCCTATATACAAGAATATAGCTACTATAATACTGCTCCTATATACAAGAATATAACTACTATAATACTGCTCCCTATGTACAAGAATATAACTACTATAATACTGCTCCTATGTACACGAATATAACTACTATAATACTGCTCCTATGTACAAGAATATAACTACTATAATACTGCTCCTATATACAAGAAAAAAAACTACTATAATACTGCTCCTATGTACAAGAATATAACTACTATAATACTGCCCCTGTATACAATAATATAACTACTATAATACTGCCCCTATGTACAAGAATATAACTACTATAATACTGTCCTCTATGTACAAGAATATAACTACTATAATACTGCCCCTATGTACAAAAATATAACTACTATAATACTGCTCCTATATACAGGAATATAACTACTATAATACTGCCCCCTATGTATAAGATTATAACTACTATAATACTGCCCCTATGTACAAGATTATAACTACTATAATACTGCCCCTATGTACAAGAATATAACTACTATAATACTGTCCTCTATGTAAAAGAATTTAACTACTATAATACTGCCCCTATGTAAAAGAATATAACTACTATAATACTGCCCCTATGTACATAAATATACCTACTATAATACTGCCCCCTATTTACAAGAATATAATTACTATAATACTGCCCCTATGTACAAGAATATAACTACTATAATAGATGAAGTAGCAAAAACCTGGTGACAGATTCCTTTTAAAAAAAGAAGCAAAATTGCACTTTTTCTTGTTTTTAGAAGAACTTTGCACTTTTTCCTGTTTAAGCAGATGAGACCACCACTTTAATAATTCAGGAAATCTTATCTCTAGAGATGAAGTTCTTTGCGTTGCTGGAAATTACACCCTGAGCATAATATGCACAAACACCAATTAATGACTAAATGTTCTCGGGAATCACAATACAAGATTTTCCTGATTTCTTCTACTGACCTTTCATAGAAAACATAACAGCAAAACAAACAAACAAACATGGCGGGAGCGAAATAAATCCCATCTCCTATTATCCCTCAAATTACAATCAACTCCGCATTTAATGACCAAAATAATGATTATTTATGAAAAACAAGTCAAAGGCAGAAATTATTCTCTCCACATAATAAAAGTGAAGCATCGTGTGGAGCCGCGGGTCCGGCTGAATGATTGCAGGTTACACGGGTTCATATATACAGGACGCGGAAAGGTGGCGGCACAAAAGATACAATCATACAATAAGCAAAGCATCAAAACAGTGATTAAAGCCTATGTTATTCCACAACAGCAACACCTTTTTCTGGCAATAATGATTTATATTCTTAAAGGGATATTCCTATCTCCAAGAACCTATCCCAATATGTAGTAGATGTAACAATAATGATATTAGCCAATACCTCCAATTAGAAATGTAGTAAAGCTCTCCTGGTGTAGCCATGTCTCTTACCCCATGTGCAGGGCATTGCAGCTCAGCTATCCATGGTTACAATCACTAGCAACTAACTAACTGGCACTATCAGTGTGGAATATCCTGGTATATATGACCCCATCCTGGTATATATGTCCCCATGATGGCCCCATCCTGGTATGTATGTCCCCATCCTGGCCTCATATTAGTATATGTCCCCATCATAGACCCATCCTGGTATATATGGCCCCATCCTTCTATATATGTCCCCATCATTTCCCATCCTGATATATGTCCCCATCATGGCCCTGTCCTGGTATATATGGCCCCATCCTGGTATATATGTCCCCATCCTGGCCCCATATTAGTATATGTCACCATCATAGACCCATCCTGGTATATATGTCCCCATCAAGGCCCCATCCTTCTATATATGTCCCCATCATTTCCCATCCCGATATATGTCCCCATCATGGCCCTGTCCTGGTATATATGGCCCCACCCTGGTATATATGTCCACATCCTGACCCCATCCTGGTATATATGTCCCCATCATAGCCCCATCCTATTTTAAAACTCTCCATTTTGGCCCCATCCTGGTATATATGTCCCCATAATGGCTACATCCTGATTTATATGTCCACATCTTGGCCTTATTTTGTTATATGTCCCATCATAGACCCATCCAAGTATATATGTCCCCATAAATGTTTCATCCTGCTATATATGTCCCCATCATGGCCTCATCCTGGTATATATCCCCATCATGGAGCCATCCTGGTATATCTCTCCATCATATTCCCATCATGGCCCCATCCTGGTATATATGTCCCTATCATGGCCCCATCCTGGTGTATGACCTCATCATGACTATATCCTAGTATATATTGCCCCATCCTTGTATATATGTCCCCATCATAGTCCAATCCAGGTATATGTCCCCATCATGGCCCTATCCTAATATATGTCCCTATCATGGCCACATTCTGGTATATATGTCTACATCCTAGCCCCATCCTGGTATTTATGTCCACATCCTGGCCCTATCCTGGTATATATGTCCACATCCTGGCCCTATCCTGGTATTTATGTCCACATCCTGGCCCTATCCTGGTATATATGTCCACATCCTGGCCCTATCCTGGTATATATGTCCACATCCTGGCCCTATCCTGGAATTTATGTCCTGTTTCCTTGGACGTTTACCAGTTCCCCCCCCCCCCCCTCATGCGCAATATATAACCTTTAAGTCTCAGAAATACAAAGATGTAGAGATTGGCATATGACAAAAGAAAATAGTTTAAACAAAAATAAACAAAATCCTTGAACAAGAGACAATTTAACAGGTATATACTAAACAAGATAAACTAAAATGTGCTAAATATACTAATTAAAACTAAATGTATTAATAAAGTAGTTAAAGTCTAGAACTATAAAAATTATTAAC
This sequence comes from Anomaloglossus baeobatrachus, assembly GCF_048569485.1. Lineage (NCBI taxonomy): Eukaryota > Metazoa > Chordata > Amphibia > Anura > Aromobatidae > Anomaloglossus > Anomaloglossus baeobatrachus. Next base: position 199,534,796 of record NC_134362.1, on the reverse strand, counting down.
CCTTCTATATAACCCCCAACATGGTATATGTCCCCATCATAAACCCATCCTGGTATATATGTCCCCATCATAACCCCATCCTGGTATATATGTTCCCATCATAACCCCATCCTGGTATATATGTCCCCATCATAGGCCCATCCTGGTATATATGTCCCCATCATGGGCCCATCCTGGTATATATGTTCCCATCATAACCCCATTCTGGTATATATGTTCCCATCATAACCCCATCCTGGTATATATGTCCCCATCATAGGCCCATCCTGGTATATATGTCCCTATCATGGGCCCATCCTGGTATATATGTCCCCATCATAACCCCATCCTAGTATATATGTTCTCATCATGGGCCTCTCCTGGTATATATGTCCTCATCATGGGCCCATCCTGGTGTTCTGTGCCCGGCTCCTGACACCACCATCAGTTTCAGGTATATTTGCTGCTCCATTCACCTGGGATTATGAGCGTGGGAAGCAGTTACTATCCATATTACTTAATAGCGGCACACGTGACCACTCAGCCGCAGGAAGCTGGCTGGTTGGCGGTCACATGCGCTTCCGATAATCCTTCCCACCTCTCAGCACCGCCTTCGGTGTAAAGATGGGTATCTCCTGGATATAATTATATATGTACAGCCGGTATAACCTGGGCATCTCCTGTATATAATTATATATGTACAGCTGGTATAACCTGGGCATCTCCTGTATATAATTATATATGTACAGCCGGTATAACCCGGGCATCTCCTGTATATAATTATATATGTACAGCTGGTATAACCCGGGCATCTCCTGTATATAATTTTATATGTAAAGCCGGTATAACCTGGGCATCTCCTGTATATAATTATATATGTACAGCTGGTATAACCTGGGTATCTCCTGTATATAATTATATATGTACAGCTGGTATAACCTGGGCATCTCCTGTATATAATTATATATGTACAGCCGGTATAACCCGGGCATCTCCTGTATATAATTATATATGTACAGCCGGTATAACCCGGGCATCTCCTGTATATAATTATATATGTACAGCTGGTATAACCTGGGCATCTCCTGTATATAATTATATATGTACAGCCGGTATAACCTGGGTATCTCCTGTATATAATTATATATGTACAGCCGGTATAACCTGGGCATCTCCTGTATATAATTATATATGCACAGCCGGTATAACCTGGGCATCTCCTGTATATAATTATATATGTACAGCCAGTATAACCCGGGCATTTCCTGTATATAATTATATATGTACAGCTGGTATAACCTGGGTATCTCCTGTATATAATTATATATGTACAGCTGGTATAACCTGGGCATCTCCTGTATATAATTATATATGTACAGCTGGTATAACCTGGGCATCTCCTGTATATAATTATATATGTACAGCCGGTATAACCCGGGCATCTCCTGTATATAATTATATATGTACAGCTGGTATAACCTGGGCATCTCCTGTATATATTTATATATGTACAGCCGGTATAAACCGGGCATCTCCTGTATATAATTATATATGTACAGCTGGTATAACCTGGGCATCTCCTGTATATAATTATATATGTACAGCCGGTATAACCTGGGCATCCCCTGTATATAATTATATATGTACAGCCGGTATAACCTGGGCATCCCCTGTATATAATTATATATGTACAGCTGGTATAACCTGGGCATCCCCTGTATATAATTATATATGTACAGCTGGTATAACCTGGGCATCTCCTGTATATAATTATATATGTACAGCCGGTATACCCCAGGCATCTCCTGTATATAATTATATATGTACAGCCGGTATACCCCAGGCATCTCCTGTATATAATTATATATGTACAGCTGGTATAACCTGGGCATGTCCTGTATATAATTATATATGTACAGCTGGTATAACCTGGGCATCTCCTGTATATAATTATATATGTACAGCTGGTATAACCTGAGCATCTCCTGTATATAATTATATATGTACAGCTGGTATAACCTGGGCATCGCCTGTATATAATTATATATGTACAGCCGGTATAACCCGGGCATCTACTGTATATAATTATATATGTACAGCTGGTATAACCTGGGCATCTACTGTATATAATTATATATGTACAGCAGGTGTAACCTGAGCATCTCCTGTATATAATTATATATGTACAGCCGGTATAACCTGGGTATCTCCTGTATATAATTATATATGTGTAGCCGGTATAACCTGGGCATCTCCTGTATATAATTATATATGTACAGCCGGTATAACCTGGGTATCTCCTGTATATAATTATATATGTACAGCCGGTATAACCTGGGTATCTCCTGTATATAATCATATATGTACAGCTGGTATAACCTGGGCATCTCCTGTATATAGTCCTGTGTTTCTGGACCTTGTAGTGCGTCCAGCCCGGTATCAGTGGTATATAATACCCTAGGCCGGGCTCTCCCTGGATTGCGGCCGTTGCAGGTATAATTATGAATACACAGGACGCACACATCTGCTCTCTAATATTAGCATTCTCAGCTCCGCACAAACATCCGGCTTTGTATTGTGATGATTTATTGACTACCCTTAAGCAAAATGCCATCGCTTATTATTTTCTGCAGACTATTACTGTCATTTAAAGTTTGCATAATGGCTCTTTCCTACAAACTTTCAAAGTTAAAAAGGGCAATAACTGCAGAGGATTTATACATGTTATTTCTTTGTGTTTTTATACCTCGGTGATTGTAATGAAACCTGAGATTACTGATAACCTGTCATTTCTGAAGATTTCATGAATGATTTGTATTCATTTATTTTGTACTTTATTTGGAACAATCTATAGAGCAGAATGCAGAATTATAGAAGAGAGCAGGTATACAGTATTCCTGTACATAGGGGGCGGTATTATAGTAGTTATATTCTTGTATATAGGAAGCAGTATTATAGTAGTTATATTCTTGTATATAGGAAGCAGTATTATAGTAGTTATATTCTTGTATATAGGGGCAGTATTATAGTAGTTATATTCTTGTACATAGGGGCAGTATTATAGTAGTTATATTCTTGTACATAGGAGCAGTATTATAGTAGTTATATTCTTGTAAATAGGGTCAGTATTATAGTAGTTATATTCTTGTATATAGGGGCAGTATTATAGTAGTTATATTCTTGTCTATAGGGGCAGTATTATAGTAGTTATATTCTTGTACATAGGGGCAGTATTATAGTAGTTATATTCTTGTACATAGGAGCAGTATTATAGTAGTTATATTCTTGTACATAGGGGCAGTATTATAGTAATTATATTCTTGTACATAGGGGCAGTATTATAGTAGTTATATTATTGTACATAGGGGAAGTATTATAGTAGTTATATTCTTGTACATAGGAGCAGTATTATAGTAGTTATATTCTTGTACATAGGGGCAGTATTATAGTAGTTATATTCTTGTAAATAGGGTCAGTATTATAGAAGTTATATTCTTGTATATAGGGGCAGTATTATAGTAGGTATATTCTTGTACATAGGGGCAGTATTATAGTAGTTATATTCTTGTACATAGGAGCAATATTATAGTAGCTATATTCTTGTAAAAAGGAGCAGTATTATAGTAGTTATATTCTTGTATATAGGGGCAGTATAATAGTAGTTATATTCTTGTCTATAGGGGCAGTATTATAGTAGTTATATTCTTGTACATAGGGGCAGTATTATAGTAGTTATATTCTTGTATATAGGGGCAGTATTATAGTAGGTATATTCTTGTATATAGGGAGCAGTATTATAGTAGTTATATTATTGTACATAGGGGCAGTATTATAGTAGTTATATTCTTGTACATAGGGAGCAGTATTATAGTAGTTACATTCTTGTACATAAGGGCAGTATTATAGTAGTTATATTCTTGTAAATAGGAGCAGTATTATAGTAGATGTATTCTTGTACATAGGGCCAGTATTATAGTAGTTATATTCTTGTACATAGGGGGCAGTATTATAGTAGTTATATTCTTGTACATAGGGGCAGTATTATAGTAGTTATATTCTTGTACATAGGGGCAGTATTATAGTAATTATATTCTTGTACATAGGGAGCAGTATTATAGTAGTTATATTCTTGTATATAGGAGACAGTATTATAGTAGTTATATTCCTGTATATAGGGGCAGTATTATAGTAGTTATATTCTTGTACATAGGGGGCAGTATTATAGTAGTTATATTCTTGTACATAGGGACAGTATTATAGTAGTTATATTCTTGTACATAGGGGCAGTATTATAGTAGTTATATTCTTGTACATAGGGAGCAGTATTATAGTAGTTATATTCTTGTATATAGGGGACAGTATTATAGTAGTTATATTCTTGTATATAGGGACAGTATTATAGCAGTTATATTCTTGTACATAGAGGCAGTATTATAGTAGTTATATTCTTGTACATAGGGGCAGTATTATAGTAGTTATATTCTTGTACATAGGGAGCAGTATTATAGTAGTTATATTCTTGTATATAGGGGACAGTATTATAATAGTTATATTCTTGTATATAGGGGACAGTATTATAGTAGCTATATTCTTGTATTTAGGGGGCAGTATTATAGTAGTTATATTCTTGTACATAGGAGCAGTATTATAGTAGTTATATTCCTGTGCATAGGAGCAGTATTATAGTAGTTATATTCTTGTACATAGGGTGCAGTATTATAGTAGTTATATACAGGAAGCACGGTGGCTCAGTGGTTAGCATTGCAGCTCTGGGGTCCTGGGTTCAAATCCCACCAAGGACACCATCTGCAAGGAGTTTGTATGTTTTCCCCGTGTTTGCGTGGGTTTCCTCCCACACTCCAAAGACATACAGATAGGGACTCTAGATTGTGAGCCCCAATGGGGACAGTGTTGCCAATGTATGTAAAGTGCTGTGGAATTAATAGCGCTATATAAATGAATAAAATTATTATTAATTATTATTATTATTATATTCTTGCACATAGTGGGCAGTATTATAGTAGTTATATTCTTGTACATAGGGGCAGTATTATAGTAGTTATATTCTTGTACATAGGGGCAGTATTATAGTAGTTATATTCTTGTACATAGGGGCAGTATTATAGTAGTTATATTCTTGTACATAGGGGCAGTATTATAGTAGTTATATTCTTGTACATAGGGGCAGTATTATAGTAGTTATATTCTTGTACATAGGGGCAGTATTATAGTAGTTATATTCTTGTACATAGGAGCAGTATTATAGTAGTTATATTCTTGTACATAGGGAGCAGTATTATAGTAGTTATATTCTTGTACATAGGGGGCAGTATTATAGTAGTTATATTCCCGTACATAGGGGAAGTATTATAGTAGTTATATTCTTGTACATAGAGGGCAGTATTATAGTAGTTATATTCTTGTACATAGAGGGCAGTATTATAGTAGTTATATTCTTGTACATAGGAGCAGTGTTATAGTAGTTATATTCTTGTACATAGGAGCAATATTATAGTAGTTATATTCTTGTATATAGGGGCAGTATTATAGTAGTTATATTCTTGTACATAGGGGCAGTATTATAGTAGTTATATTCTTGTATATAGGGGTAGTATTATAGTAGTTATAATCTTGTACATAGGGGCAGTATTATAGTAGTTATATTCTTGTACATAGGAGCAATATTATAGTAGTTATATTCTTGTATATAGGAGCAGTATTATAGTAGTTATATTCTTGTACATAGGGAGCAGTATTATAGTAGTTATATTCTTGTACATAGGGGGCAGTATTATAGTAGTTATATTGCCGTAGATAGGGGAAGTATTATAGTAGTTATATTCTTGTACATAGAGGGCAGTATTATAGTAGTTATATTCTTGTACATAGAGGGCAGTATTATAGTAGTTATATTCTTGTACATAGGAGCAGTGTTATAGTAGTTATATTCTTGTACATAGGAGCAATATTATAGTAGTTATATTCTTGTATATAGGAGCAGTATTATAGTAGTTATATTCTTGTACATAGGGGCAGTATTATAGTAGTTATATTCTTGTACATAGGAGCAGTATTTTAGTAGTTATATTCTTGTACATAGGGGCAGTATTATAGTAGTTATATTCTTGTACATAGAGGCAGTATTATAGTAGTTATATTCTTGTACATAGAGGCAGTATTATAGTAGTTATATTCTTGTACATAGAGGCAGTATTATAGTAGTTATATTCTTGTACATAGGGGGCAGTATTATAGTAGTTATATTCTTGTACATAGGGGCAGTATTATAGTAATTATATTCTTGTACATAGGGGCAGTATTATAGTAGTTATATTCTTGTACATAGGGGGCAGTATTATAGTAGTTATATTCTTGTGCATAGGGGACAGTATTATAGTAGTTATATTCTTGTACATAGGGGGCAGTATTATAGTAGTTATATTCTTGTGCATAGCGGGATGTATTTTTCCAGTTGTACATAGTAGGTGATGTAGTAACAGTTTTGCTTTGTGTAAATGAATTGAGTAATAAGTGTAATTTAACGTAATAAATTCTGCAGTAGAACAGAGAAATTTACCTGAAGAACCCAAAACTGCCAAATCCTAGAACAAATTACACTGCCGGGTTGTAAAGTTCAGATAAAGAAACTTTCTTCTCGTCGGGTGAATATATGTAAATCCCCGGACTCTCCGGCAAGTAGGTACTTAATTAAAGATGCAAAGCTACTGGAAAGTTATTATTAAAGAAGCTGCTCGCACTGGATTAATCCTATTGCTTCCCACACAAGCACAAAATTACAGAGATATTTATCGGCTGATGAAATGGTTTTGGTTTCTTTCATTCTAATTGGTTACTTTCTGATTTTTATTTTTATTCTTTACTAATCTTAACTTAGAAATAGGAATCTGCCGGCGTAACCCTAAAGCCATTTCACTTACGCAAGAGGAATAATCTGACTTTGTTTTCAAAGGAAACAGGTAAAAGCTTAAATGGCTGTAGCAGACGTGATGGACCTGAAAGGAAACAGTCTAGAACCGGTGCCCAGGCAATGCAGGTGCAGCAGAGCAGAGCGTGTCACATGTAGAAGAGGTTAGTTTGTTGTTTGCATAGTGTATCTACCATACAGAACTGCTAAATCTGCATGTCATCCAGGGAGTGGTCCCTTGTCATTAGAGATATGGCAGACTTCTAACCCCACACACACTGCCCCTCTGTATAATATCCTCCGATACATACTGCCCCTCTGTATAATATCCTGCGATACATACTGCCCCTCTGTATAATATACTCCCACACACACTGCCCCTCTGTATAATATCCTCCCATACATACTGCCCCTCTGTATAATACCCTCCCTTACATACTGCCCCCCTGTATAATATCAATCCACACAAACTGCCCCTCTGTATAATATGCCCTGCACACTGCCCTTTTGTATAATATCCCCTCACATTTCCCCTCTGTATGATATCCCCCACATACTGCCCTTTTGTATAATATCCTCCCACACACACTGCGCTTGTGTCATATCCCCACACATATTGCCCTTCTGTATAATAATATCCCTACAGACACATTACCCCTCTGTATAATATCCTCCCATACATACTGGCTCTCTGTATAATATCCCCTACACACTGCCATTCTGTGTAATATCCACACACACTGCCCTTATGAATAATATCCCCCCGCACACTGCCCCTCTGTATAATATCCTCCCACACACACTGCACCTGTGTATAATATAACCCCGCACACTGCCCCTCTGTATAATATCCTCCACACACTGCACCTGTGTATAATATAACCCCACACACTGCACCTTTGTATAACATACTCCAACACACACTATGTCTGTGCCATATCTCCACGCACATTGCCCTTCTGTATAACAATATCCCTACACACACTGCCCCTCTATATAATATCCTCCCATACATACTGCCCCTCTGTATAATATCCCCTACACACTGCCCTTCTGTGTAATATCCCCACACACAGTGCCACTATGAATAATATCCCCCGCACACTGCCCCTCTGTATAATATCCTCCCACACACTGCCCTTTTGTATAATATCCTCCCACACACACTGCGCTTGTGTCATATCCCCACAGACATTGCCCTTCTTTATAATAATATCCCTACACACATACTGCCCCTCTGTAAAATATCCTCCCATACATACTGCCCCTCTGTATAATATCTCCTACACACTGCCATTCTGTGTAATATCCACTCACACTGCCCCTCTGTACAATATCATCCCACACACACTGCACCTGTGTATAATATAACTCCACACACTGCCCCTCTGTATAATATCCTCCACACACTGCACCAGTGTATAATATAACCCCTTACACTGCCCCTTTGTATAATATCCTCCAACACACACTGCGTCTGTGCCATATCCTCACGCACATTGCCCTTCTGTATAATAATATCCCTACACACACACTGCCCTTCTGTATAATATACTCACATACATACTGCCCCTCTGTATAATATCCCCTACACACTGCCCTTCTGTGTAATAGCCTCACACACAGTTCCCTTATGAATAATATCCCCTGCACACTGCCCCTCTGTATAATATCCTCCCACACACACTGCACCTGTGTATAATATAACCCCACACACTGCCCCTCTGTATAATATTCCCCCCACACACTGCCCCTCTGAATAATATCATCCCATACATACTGCCCCTCTGTATACTATCCTTCCACACAAACTGCCCTTCTGTGTAATATCCACACACACACTGTCCCTCTGAATAATATCTCCCACACACAGCCCCTCTGTATAATATCCTCCCACACACACTGCACCTGTATCATATCCACACACACATGGCCCTCTGTATAAAAATATCCCCCCACACACACTGCCCCTATGTATAAAATCCCCCTACACTGACCCTCTGTATAATATAACCCCACACACTGCCCCTCTGTATAATATAACCCCACACACTGCCCCTCTGTATAATATTCCTCCACATACTGACACTCTGTATAATATACCCCCACACACTGACCCTCTGTGTAATATCCTCCCACACACACTGCCCCTCTGTATAATATCATTCCATACATTTTTCCCCTCTGTATAATATCCCCCACATACTGTCCCTCTGTATAATATCCCCCACACTGAAACTCTATATAATATAATCCCACACACTGCACCTCTATATCTCTATATAATATATATCTCAACACACTGCCCCTTTGTATAATATCCCACACAATGCCCATCTAGATAATATAACCCCACATACACTGCCCATCTGTATAATATCCCCCCACTCATTCCCTCTATGCATAATATCTAACCTACACACTGCCTCTCTGTACAATATCCCTCACACACATTGCCCCTCTATAAAAACTCCATGCCACACACTTGTCTGTATATCTCTTCCACACACTGCACCTCTGTTTAATATCTCTCCCACACACACTGCCCCTCTGTATAATATCCCCCCACACACTGCCCCTCTGTATATTATCCCCCCACACACTACTACTCTATATAATATAACCCAACACACAGTGCCTCTCTGTATACTATCCCCTAGCACACACACTGCCTCTCCCTTCACCGAGCTCCATACACCATTAATGGCAGTAATGCCATTATGGCAGCCCTGATCTGTGACAAACCCAGCCCCGCTACGTCTAATGCACTTAGCTCTGCTTTCTGTGACACAATCAGGTTTGCTATATCTGACACACTCACTCTGTGATATCTTACATTTAGCTCTACTCTATCTGACACACTCAGTTCTGCTATATCCCATGCACTCAGTTCTGCTGTATCTGACACACATAGTGTCACATAGCTATAGCTATAGTAATACATACATACTGGCTCTCTGTATAATATCCCCTACACACTGCCATTCTGTGTAATATCCACACACACTGCCCCTATGAATAATATCCCCCCGCACACTGCCCCTCTGTATAATATCCTCCCACACACACTGCACCTGTGTATAATATAACCCCGCACACTGCCCCTCTGTATAATATCCTCCACACACTGCATCTGTGTATAATATAACCCCACACACTGCACCTTTGTATAACATACTCCAACACACACTATGTCTGTGCCATATCTCCACGCACATTGCCCTTCTGTATAATAATATCCCTACACACACTGCCCCTCTATATAATATCCTCCCATACATACTTCCCCTCTGTATAATATCCCCTACACACTGCCCTTCTGTGTAATATCCCCACACACAGTGCCCCTATGAATAATATCCCCCGCACACTGCCCTTCTGTATAATATCCTCCCACACACTGCCCTTTTGTATAATATCCTCCCACACACACTGCGCTTGTGTCATTTCCCCACAGACATTGCCCTTCTTTATAATAATATCCCTACACACATACTGCCCCTCTGTAAAATATCCTCCCATACATACTGCCCCTCTGTATAATATCTCCTACACACTGCCATTCTGTGTAATATCCACTCACACTGCCCCTCTGTACAATATCCTCCCACACACACTGCACCTGTGTATAATATAACTCCACACACTGCCCCTCTGTATAATATCCTCCACACACTGCACCAGTGTATAATATAACCCCTTACACTGCCCCTTTGTATAATATCCTCCAACACACACTGCGTCTGTGCCATATCCTCACACACATTGCCCTTCTGTATAATAATATCCCTACACACTGCCCTTCTGTATAATATACTCACATACATACTGCCCCTCTGTATAATATCCCCTACACACTGCCCTTCTGTTTAATAGCCTCACACACAGTGCCCTTATGAATAATATCCCCCGCACACTGCCCCTCTGTATAATATCCTCCCACACACACTGCACCTGTGTATAATATAACCCCACACACTGCCCCTCTGTATAATATTCCCCCCACACACTGCCCCTCTGAATAATATCATCCCATACATACTGCCCCTCTGTATACTATCCTTCCACACAAACTGCCCTTCTGTGTAATATCCACACACACACTGTCCCTCTGAATAATATCTCCCACACACAGCCCCTCTGTATAATATCTTCCCACACACACTGCACCTGTATCATATCCACACACACATGGCCCTCTGTATAAAAATATCCCCCCACACACACTGCCCCTATGTATAAAATCCCCCTACACTGACCCTCTGTATAATATAACCCCACACACACTGCCCCTCTGTATAATATAACCCCACACACTGCCCCTTTGTATAATATTCCTCCACATACTGACACTCTGTATAATATACCCCCACACACTGACCCTCTGTGTAATATCCTCACACACACACTGCCCCTCTGTATAATATCATTCCACACATTTTTCCCCTCTGTATAATATCCCCCACATACTGTCCCTCTGTATAATATCCCCCCACACTGAAACTCTATATAATATAATCCCACACACACTGCACCTCTATATAATATATATCTCAACACACTGCCCCTTTGTATAATATCCCACACAATGCCCATCTAGATAATATAACCCCACATACACTGCCCATCTGTATAATATCCCCCCACTCATTCCCTCTGTGCATAATATCTAACCTACACACTGCCTCTCTGTACAATATCCCTCACACACATTGCCCCTCTATAAAAACTCCATGCCACACACTTCTCTGTATATCTCTTCCACACACTGCCCCTCTGTTTAATATCTCTCCCACACACACTGCCCCTCTGTATAATATCCCCCCACACACTGCCCCTATGTATATTATCCCCCCACACACTACTACTCTATATAATATAACCCAACACACAGTGCCTCTCTGTATACTATCCCCTAGCACACACACTGCCTCTCCCTTCACCGAGCTCCATACACCATTAATGGCAGTAATGCCATTATGGCAGCCCTAATCTGTGACAAACCCAGCCCAGCTACGTCTAATGCACTTAGCTCTGCTTTCTGTGACACAATCAGGTTTGCTATATCTGACACACTCACTCTGTGATATCTTACATTTAGCTCTACTCTATCTGACACACTCAGTTCTGCTATATCCCATGCACTCAGTTCTGCTGTATCTGACACACATAGTGTCACATAGCTATAGCTATAGTAATACTCTGTATTTTTCCCCATTATTTGCTCTGCTGCAGCCTCTCCGGGTATATGAGCGTGGTCAAACGACGCGTTCCTCTGGATTGATGGCCATGTCGGTGAGTGCGCAGCGTCTGCTCAGATGTTACCGGGAAGCTCTGATAGACGGTGTCTGTGTTCTGCTGTTTCCGCCTCCAGCAGATTATAACATCTTCCAATTATGTTTCTGGTCTCTTTTTATGCTTTTCCTGGATGTTTTATATCGTTGTGGGTGGACGCCGTCCTATTCGCCCACGGACGTGGTGGACGTCGGTCACAGTCACATCTCCAGTGCTGCTCCACATGCAGTGATGGCTGCGGTGAATATCATTATTTCCATCTCCTTAAATACTCTGTTCTGCTAGAGATCTCTCTTAACCGAGATTTCATCTGTGCCAGTAATGACCCCTATAGGATAACAGGTAAAGCAAAAGAGCAAAATAGGTAACCATCCGCCTTGATGACCAGATGACCAAAAGGATTGGAGCCATGTTGGGCATTGTTTGCACCCTGCGGCCTCTTTACCAGTGACCTGACCCCTCTCACCTGCTCGCCCCCTTGAATTGTAAAGTGATTCCATAAATTTGTGGTCAGTGGTGTCGGATCTTTGGGATTGTTCTGTGTTGCAGATTTAGGCAATTTTGAAGGACAACCCTATTGTGTTAAAAGGGGTCTTGATGTGAGAGCTCCTATTTGAGAATCATTGAGGGTCCCAGTGATCAGAGCCCCCCAATCATAAAGTGCTGATCCTAGCAATGTTTCATCAAGTTATAAATAAGTAGCAAACATAAAATGATGCCACCACAGCACCCCACACAGTATGATTCCCCCACAGTCCTCATACATAATGTCTCTACAGTCCCTACACACAGTATGATGCCCCACAGTCCCCACACACAGTATGATGCCCCCCACAGTCTCCACACAGTATGATGCCCCTACACTCCCCACACACAGTATGATGCCCCCACAGTCCCCACACATTAGATTGCCCCCACAGTCCCCACACAGTATTATGCCCCCACTGTCCCCACAAAGTATGATGCCCCTACAGTCCCTACAGAGTATGATGCCCATACTGTCCCCACACAGTATGATGCCCCTACAGTCCCTACAGAGTATGATGCCCCACAGTCCCCACACAGTATAATGCCCATACTGTCCCCACACAGTATAATGCCCCTACAGTCCCTACAGAGTATGATGCACCCACAGTCCCCACACAGTATGATGCCCCCACAGTCCACATACAGTATGATGATCCCACAGCCACACACACAGTATGATGCCCCAACAGCACATCACACAGTATTATTCCCCTACAGTCCCTACACACGCAGTATGATGTCCCCACAGTCCCTACACACGCAGTATGATGTCCCCACAGTACCATTCAATTCATTGTCTGTGGGACTGCCTGAAAAAATGAAGCGCTCCACTCACCTTCCTCCAGGGTGGATGGATCGGTGGCATGATGTACAACCACGGCTCCATTCCGACATCTTTTCAGAGTTCCATTCTTAAGACTGACGGAGGTACTAGTGGTTGGACCCCAGCAATCTGCAAACCATCACCTATCTAAAGAATTTGTACCCCATCAATCCGGAGAATCAGACTCTAAAATTCCAGAATGGCCGGAGTACCACCCAACCGTTCAGTATGGAGATAGCTCTCCCATAGACAATGATTGCTCGATCTCTGTAGTAAGCTCAGTACAGAGGAGCAGTGTGTAGGGGGGATATAATACAGAGGAGCAGTGTGTGGGTGAGAGATTATACAGAGGGGCAGTGTGTGTGAGGATATTATACACAGGGGCATTGTGTGGGGGATATTATACAGAAAGGAAGTGTGTGTGGGGGGATATAATACAGAGGAGCAATGTGTGTGGGAGAGACTATACAGAGGAGCAGTGTGTAGGGGGTATATAATACAGAGGAGCAATGTGTGTCGGAGAGATTATAGAGAGGAGCAGTGTGTGAGCATATTATACACAGGGGCATTGTGTGGGGGATATTATACAGAGAGGCAGTGTGTGAGGGAATATATGGGGCAGTGTGAGAGAGATATTACGGAGAAGGGCGGTGTAGCGGGTGTATTATGGAGAGGGGCAGAGGTGTATTCTTAATGTATGATGGAGGGACCTATCCTGAATACGTAGCATTTAATGAGCAGAATAACCTTTTAAGCTCTGCTATATCCTCAATGACGTCTCATAGGATAGATAATGCCTACTTGGTATTCCTGAAGCAGGAGGCTCAGGATGATCACGGACAGCTCCTGACATATCCCTCATCCTCTAAACTAAAGCCGCCGATCCAGAATACAATTTATATGAGCGGAAACATTTTTTTTTGCTTTTAGCTCAGGAGAATTTCTTTGAAATCTTGTTGTTTTATTACATTGATTTAAATGCCAAGGACAAGCTCCTCGTCTTCGCGGCACGCAACGCCGGACTGGTGATAACGCCGCAACACTTGAAGAGAAATGACTTTTACATCCCTGCAGCTACAATCATATTTATGGGGCTTGGGATCCGCAGTCCCACACGTCGGCAGGAAAAGCTGTGGCTGCTCGTAGTTCTTCAAAGTGATACATCCAGACGTCCCGTAAATGACAAGTGTTTCGCCGGCGTCAAAGTTGCCGCCAGTTACGGCCGGGTCCACACGGCCTATATCCCTATAATGTCAATATTTGTTTGGCTGTGCCGGCGGCGGCATCTTGACTTCTCCATGAATTCCTCCTCCGGTGTCGTCCCGCTTTCCGGCCACATTTGTGACAGGCGCTCGGAGGACTCAGACGTTACGTCGTAACCTCCCGATTTGCCATTTTTGTATCTGATCGCCGCTTACAAGTCACGGCCGGGAAGCTAAATAGGAAGCAACACGGAGTCGGCCTGCGTTACCATCAAAGCCGAGACCGCAGAGAACGGAGGAAAACAAGGCGGTAAAGTGTTTAATTGCTGCAAAGTAAAACTTCAAGGTCGACGGCTCCAATGTGAATAAAGCTTAAAGGGGAGGTCGCAACATCGGTAACTGGAAACAATGCAAAGGCCTTGTAAACATGAGCAACTTTACAGGGTATCATTTATTACACATCCTCTCTGGGGGAAAGAACGGAAGGATTTTTTATTCTATCGTTTGTTGATCATACCGTCCACCGCCGCAGTTTATCAGAAGTGGTCGGACTCCTTATCAAGGAGCACAGGATTTGTAAGCACTTTACTTTAGAACTTGCAGGTGCTGCACTGAAGCTGGGAGGATGGTTGCATTTCGCTGCGATGGAAGGATCTTGGAGTGTTGTTGCGCTGTGCTGACGCTGGGAGGATCGTTGCACTGCGCTGACGCTGGGAGGATGGTTGCGCTGGGCTGACTGTGGGAGGATCGTTGCACTGCGCTGACGCTGGGAGGATGGTTGCGCTGCGCTGACTGTGGGAGGATCATTGCACTGTGCTGACTCTGGGACCATCGTTGTGCTGTGCTGACGCTGGGAGGACCGTTGGGTTGTGCTGATGCTGGGAGGATCGTTGGGTTGTGCTGATGCTGGGAGGATCGTTGGGTTGTGCTGATGCTGGGAGGATCGTTGGGTTGTGCTGACTCTGGGAGGATCATTGGGTTGTGCTGACGCTGGGAGGACCGTTGGGTTGTGCTGACTCTGGGAGGACCGTTGGGTTGTGCTGATGCTGGGAGGATCGTTGGGTTGTGCTGATGCTGGGAGGATCGTTGGGTTGTGCTGACTCTGGGAGGATCGTTGGGTTGTGCTGACGCTGGGAGGATCGTTGGGTTGTGCTGACGCTTGCAGGATTGTTGGGTTGTGCTGACGCTAGGAGGATCGTTGGGTTGTGCTGACGCTAGGAGGATCGTTGGATTGTGCTGACGCTGGGAGGATCGTTGGGTTGTTCTGATGCTAGGAGGATCGTTGGGTTGTGCTGACGCTGGGAGGATCGTTGGGTTGTCCTGACGCTGGGAAGATCGTTGGGTTGTGCTGACGCTGGGAGGATCGTTAGGTTGTGCTGATGCTGGGAGGATCGTTGGGTTGTGCTGGCGCTAGGAGGATTGTTGGGTTGTGCTGACGCTGGGAGGATCATTGGACTGTGCTGACGCTGGGAGGATCCTTGAGTTGTGCTGACACTAGGAGGATTGTTGGGTTGTGCTGACGTTGGGAGGATCATTGGGTTGTGCTGACGCTGGGAGGATCGTTGGGTTGTGCTGACGGTGGGAGGATTGTTGGGTTGTGCTGATGCTAGGAGGATCGTTGGGTTGTGCTGACACTTGGAGGATCGTTGGGTTGTGCTGACGCTGGGAGGATTGTTGGGTTGTGCTGATGCTGGGAGGATCGTTGGGTTGTGCTGACGCTGGGAGGATCGTTGGGTTGTGCTGACGCTGGGAGGATCGTTGGGTTGTGCTGACGGTGGGAGGATTGTTGGGTTGTGCTGACGCTAGGAGGATCGTTGGGTTGTGCTGACGCTTGGAGGATCATTGGGTTGTGCTGACGCTGGGAGGATCGTTGGGTTGTGCTGACGCTGGGAGGATCATTGGGTTGTTCTGACATTGGGAGGATCGTTGGGTTGTTCTGACGCTGGGAGGATCGTTGGGTTGTTCTGACATTGGGAGGATCGTTGGGTTGTGCTGACACTGAGAGGATCGTTGGGTTGGGCTGACACTGAGAGGATCGTTGGGTTGTGCTGACTCTTGGAGGATCATTGGGTTGTTCTGACGCTGGGAGGATCGTTGGGAATCGTTGGGTTGTGCTGACACTGAGAGGATCGTTGGGTTGTGCCTATACTTGGAGGATCGCTGGGTTGTGCTGATGCTGAGAGGATCGATGGGTGGTGTTGACCCTCAGAGGATCATTGGGTTTTGCTGACGCTGGGAGGATCATAGCGCTGTGCTGACACTGGTAAGATTGTTGCACTGCGCTGGTCAAGAGTGCCGGAGAGGGGCAATCGTAGGCGAGGGTCTTTGCAGAGGTCGTCAACGCACCCTGGCACAGTACAGACACGGGGGGTGAAGTAGGTGATATGAGGTGTTGAGGTGCTACCTGCTGACTGCTGCCGTTTGTCTTCTGGGTCCTGTTCACTCCTATGGGCCTTGAGCCTTGCTCGATCAGGAAGGAGACAGAACCCTGGTAAAATTCGCTTCCCTTTACTAAACAGCTTGCAGGCAGACAGTTTCAAACGTTTCACAAGTCTTATCGTCATCCTTACCTTTCAGATGCTTCAACTCTAACATCTGGCTTCGCTTTTCAGGGACAGCTGTAATGGGGTGACTTAACCTCCTGCTTCGAACCCACTCCCCCAGCATGGTGGTGGGACACTCAGCTCAGCTAACGGATGGGTAGACCACTTGTCTTACTGCTTTCCCTCAGGTACCGGCAGACAACGCCTCAGGTAGGAGCACCTCAATTCCTCCTTACGTCTCCATGACACACTAGACTGATGTCCCCCTGCAATAGAGCCCCTTCTGACAACTTTGCTTCTTTTCTCCTTCTTTCTGTCCTCTCTCTGTAGCAGGGACCAGGGGATGGTGAAGGTTTGGGCTTCCTTCACTGTTGAATCCTGTCCCTGTCGCCTCCACCCTTCTGTACTCCACTCAGCTCTTCTGTCCCTCCTGGACGTCTCTCTCATGTTCTGCTCTGTCTCACAGTCTTTCCCAATTTGCCTGAACCAGGAAGTTCTTCCCGCTATATCTCCTCCTGTGCCGATAAGCCATCCTCTCAATGAACTCCTGCTGCCCCTTCATCTCCCAGTCCATCCCTTCTCTCTGAGGGATCCGGGACTCATGACCTCTGGTGGCAGCTGGCCGTATTACAGGAGGAAAAATACACATTAATACAAGGCAGTTAATACAAATACAATACAGTGTCATTCCAACAATCACCACAGGGAAGTGGTGGCGGTAGGGCACTGGTTACCCTATTACGTTGGAAGGATGGTTGCACTGTGCTGGGAGGATCGTTGCACTGCACTGACGCTGGGAGGATCGTTGCACTGCACTGACGCTGGGAGGATCGTTGCACTGCACTGACGCTGAGAGGATCGTTGCACTGCACTGACGCTGGGAGGATTATTGCACTGCACTGATGCTGGAAGGATTGTTGCACTGCACTGACGCTGGAAGGATTGTTGCGCTGTGCTGACGCTGGAAGGATCATTGTGCTGTGCTGGGAGGATTGTTGTGCTGGGAGGATCTGGGAGGATCATTGCACTGCACTGACGCTGGGAGGATTGTTGTGCTGGGAGGATCTGGGAGGATCATTGCACTGCACTGACGCTGGGAGGATTGTTGTGCTGGGAGGATTGTTGTGCTGGGAGGATCTGGGAGGATCATTGCACTGCACTGACGCTGGGAGGATCGTTGCACTGCACTGACGCTGGGAGGATCGTTGCACTGCACTGACGCTGGGAGGATCATTATGCTGTGCTGGGAGGATTGTTGTGCTGGGAGGATCTGGGAAGATCATTGCACTGCGCTGAGGCTGGGAGGATCATTGCACTGCGCTGACGCTTGGAGGATCGTTGCGCTGTGGTGATACTGCACAATTCAGGACAGCGACTCTCTGAAGCCTCCGGTCCGAACTGTCAATCATCAAAAGAAACCTGGGAGGTTGGGGAATGCTGCGCTCTGGAAGATTGGAAGGGACACAGCCCCCATAGTCACTACATCATGGGCGCAGATATCATTAGTGCAAACTGTGAAGCCGCAAGAGGGTCCTAGAGGTTAGGGGGTCATTCCTGCCTCCAAAGCAGCTGGATCTGTGCATTAAGATGAGCTTTTGGACTACAAAGGACCCCTATCAGACGCAGACAGTTCAAGGGAGAAATCCAGATACCGCATCCTGAGCCTCCTGATGCATGTGCACAAGGGCCACAGAGTCATATATCATTGTTAACGCACAGTTCTATGGACACATCACAGTGAGTTGGACCAAGTGACAAACATGGCTCTGCTACATCTGCAAAACATTTAAAAAGATGTAATATCTCGCGTCTTTTTGGGTGAAGATTCTTTAATTACTGCAATCCTCTCTCTGTGAAGGTCAGAGGACGCTCCGGGGAGGAGAGAGGATGGGAGAATGCAGCCTCTGTACATATTTATTTCCTCTGTTCGCCGCCGTCACCTCCGCGTTTCTTCTGCCAGTCTTTGGGAGAAGGTTAACGCCACCGATTGCTTAAGTAGTATGTAAATTCCTGCCGCAGAAACAATGAGTAACGCCGGCTATTTATAGACTCTTTGTATCATTGTACAATTGAAAGAAGCGCGAGATTCTTCTAAGACGCGTCGAGAAATTGTATTCCTGACATTTACAAGATCTGAAGACAACAAGAAGAAAGCGAAGCGCAGGAGCGCGGACACGAAGTCACAAGACACGGAGGACACCGGGAAAAGACGCCTCAACTCCGCCATTGTCGGTCATAGATCTAAAGAATAAAATAAAATCAGAGGCATTTTTTAAATAAATAAATAAATATATAAATATGCAAATCGTGGTAAAATGCACCAAAAATCAATCGTCATAAAACTCTCGCCATAAATCCTGCATATGTGAGAAATAAAATCCTAAATAAGGAGCAATCTCATCCACTATGTGTGCAGGATTCACGGCCACACATTGTAACAAATGATGTCAGCGGCATCTTTATATTTATTGCATAAATATTTATAGATTTATTTTCTTTGGCTTTTGCAAGTTGTGGCAGATAACTTACTGCAGCGTTATGCACCTAGGGGTGGGAGCGCCAGTACATTTGTATAAATTAATCTATATATATAATTGCCTTATTCTGTCTGTCTGTCTATCTGTCTATCTGTCTGTCTGTCTGTCTGTCTGTCTTGCTCCAAAATTGTGTCCTTACGGTGACACAAAGCTGATTGGCCGCTGGGCTCGCCATGGCCCCGCCCTCCCGCACGGATTGGCCGCTCGCCCAGGCTGCGCCCCCACACGGATTGGCCGGCCGCTCGCCCAGGCTCCGCCCCCCCACAGATTGGCCTCTCGCCCCGGCACCCTGCAGGCATTGGCAACTCGGCCACGCCCCGCCCCTCTCACGCAATGCACGCTAGCTTTGGCCCCGCCCCCCCACGCATTCCCCGAACCGACACGGTCACGGAGCCACGACTACCAGGTGAGTACTGTACCCCCGGGAGCCCACATCAGTGTACGCCGCCAACCCAGCCAACATATACCCTCGCATTGCTGGGGCTGGCCGGCGTATGCTGGTGTGGGGGGACGAGATACGCTGGTAACCATGGTAGCATAATTACCAGCTCATCAAGATCCTGCAGCGGTGGAACATACACACACGCACGCACATAACAGCACACACATAACAGCACACACACACACATACACACACACCTCACACACACATCACATCGCATCCACACACTCACAGCATCCGGAGATATCGCTTGCTTCTCGGCGGTGATACTGTGCTGTGAGCTTCCAGGACCTGCCGGAGGATCACATGGCCAGAAGCATGTGGTATCTCCGGATGTTGTGAGTGTGAGCGCGTATGTGCAATATCGTCAATGTGTGTGTGCGTGAGTGTATGCGATCGGGTGTGTGTGAGTGTATGCGATCGGGTGTGTGTGAGTGTATGCGATCGGGTGTGTGTCAGTGTATGCGATCGGGTGTGTGTGAGTGTATGCGATCGGGTGTGTGTGTGTGAGTGTATGCGATCGGATCTGTGAGTGTCGGCAGAGGAGCACGGCGTGCTGGAGGAGGCTGGGAGGAGAGAGGCTGAGCCTGGGGAAGGCTGGGATGGGGAGGCTGAGAGAAGAGAAGCTGATGCTGGGGGAGGCTGAGGCTGGGAGGAGAGAGGCTGATGCTGGGGACCGAAAAGGCTGATGCTGGGAGGAGAAAGGCTGATGCTGGGGGAGGCTGAGGCTGGGGTAGGCTGGGAGGAGAGAGGCTGATGCTGGGAGGAGAGAGGCTAATGCTGGGAGGAGAGAGGCTGATGCTGGGGGAGGCTGAAGCTGGGGAAGGCTGAGGCTGGGGGAGGCTGGGAGGAGAGAGGCTGATGTTGGGGACAGAAAAGGCTGATGCTGGGAGGAGAGAGGCTGATGCTGGGAGGAGAGAGGCTGATGCTGGGAGGAGAGAGGCTGATGCTGGGAGGAGAGAGGCTGATGCTGGGAGGAGAGAGGCTGAGGCTGGGGTAGGCTGGGAGGAGAGAGGCTGATCCTGGGGAAGGCTGGGATGGGGAGGCTGAGAGAAGAGAGGCTGATGCTGGGGGAGGCTGAGGCTGGGGTAGGCTGGGAGGAGATAGGCTGATGCTGGGGACCAAAAAGGCTGATGCTGGGAGGAGAGAGGCTGATGCTGGGAAAGGCTGAGGCTGGGATAGGCTGGGAGGAGAGAGGCTGATGCTGGGAGGAGAGAGGCTGATGCTGGGAGGAGAGAGGCTGATGCTGGGGGAGGCTGAGGCTGGGGGAGGCTGAGTCTGGGGTAGGCTGGGAGGAGAGAGGCTGATGCTGGGGACAGAAAAGGCTGATGCTGGGAGTAGAGAGGCTGATGCTGGGAGGAGAGAGGCTGATGCTGGGATGAGAGAGGCTGATGCTGGGAGGAGAGAGGCTGATGCTGGGGACAGAAAAGGCTGATGCTGGGAGGAGAGAGGCTGATGCTGGGAGGAGAGAGGCTGATGCTGGGATGAGAGAGGCTGATGCTGGGATGAGAGAGGCTGATGCTGGGGACAGAGAGGCTGATGCTGGGGACAGAGAGGTTGATGCTGGGGACAGAGAGGCTGATGCTGCGGGGAGAGAGGCTGATGCTGCGGGCAGAGAGGCTGATGCTGCGGGTAGAGAGGCTGATGCTGGTGCAGCATGGGGGATGGAGCACGTTTGGGAGTGCGCAGCATGGGGGATGGAGCACGTTTGGGAGTGCGCAGCATGGCGGATGGAGCACATTTGGGAGTGCGCAGCATGGCGGATGGAGCACGTTTGGGAGTGCGCAGCATGGCGGATGGACCACATTTGGGAGTGCGCAGCATGGCGGATGGACCACGTTTGGGAGTGCGCAGCATGGCGGATGGAGCACGTTTGGGAGTGCGCAGCATGGCGGATGGAGCACGTTTGGGAGTGCGCAGCATGGCGAATGGACCACGTTTGGGAGTGCGCAGCATGGCGGATGGAGCACGTTTGGGAGTGCACAGCATGGCGGATGGAGCACGTTTGGGAGTGCGCAGCATGGCGGATGGAGCACGTTTGGGAGTGCGCAGCATGGCGGATGGAGCACATTTGGGAGTGCGCAGCATGGGAGATGGAGCACGATGGGGGGTGCGCAGCATAGGGGATGGAGCACGATGGGGAGTGCGCTGCATGGGGGATGGAGCACAATGGGGAGTGCGATGCATGGGGGATGGAGCACGATGGGAAGTGCACACCTCCCCCCAACACACACACACACACTGCCACATGCGCACTGCACAACACACCACACACACACACTGGGAACCACAAACAACTGCCCTACACAGACACCCACACACACAGACAACGCTGCACACACACAACACCCAACACACAAACACCGCGGCACACACAAATGTACGCACATACCGCACAACACACACATTGCACAAAACATACCTCCCCCCAAAACACACCACACACACACAAACCGCGCAACACACACACACACAATGCGACAGACACACAGCGCTCCACAAACAACGCAACACACATACAACACCGCTCTCACCCCCCGCCACACCCAGACAACACCCAGAACATGTACAGCGCCTACACAAACACTTGGTAACTACACACAACAACATCTATATATATATAACAAAAATCATACATGAACTACACAATACGTAAATTCTAGAATACCCGATGCGTAGAATCGGGCCACCTTCTAGTAATTAAATAAATGTGTATATATATAATATATATATATATATACTGTATGTACGTGTATATATATATATACACATATATATATATATATGTGTGTGTGTGTATATATATATATATACGCGTACATACAGTGTATATATATATATATATATATATATATATATATATAGTAATCTTGCTAATTCTACATTTCTTCCACAGGAGACTGTTAGCTATTAATACTTTATATCCTTTAAGCAAGTGATTTCAGCACTCTCATTATCATCAGAGGCAGGATTGCATATATACATTAGATAACACAGGATACACCATTCACAATAGGTGATATCACAGCTCACCTCCTCCTGTACAATAACTGAGATCACCTCTATTTACAGTAGATAAGACAGGATCCACTATTCACAATAGGTGATATCACAGCTCACCTATTCCTCCTCCTGTACAATGACTGATAATACCTCTATATACAGTAGATAACACAGGATCCACCATTCCCAATATGTGATGTCACAGCTCACCTCCTCCTCCTCCTGTACAATGACTGATAACACCTCTTTATACAGTAGATAACGCGGGATCCAACATTCACAATAACTGATGTCACAGTCACCTCTTCCTCTCTTGTACCATGACTGATAACACCTCTGTATACAGTAGATAACACAGGAGCCACCATTCACAATAGGTGATGTAACAGCTCACCTCCTCCTCCTGTACAATGACTGATAACACCTCTATATACAGTAGATAACACAGAAGCCACCATTCACAATAACTGATGTCACATCTCACCTCTTCCCCTCTTGTACCACGACTTATAACACTTCTGTATACAGTAGATGACACCAGATGCACCATTCACAATAGATGATGTCACAGCTCACCTCCTCCTGTACAATGACTGATAGCACCTCTATATACAGTAGAGCACACAGTATTCACAAGCTCACAATAGGTGATTTCACAGCTCAACTCCAGAGTCTGCCAAATCTTCATAAAGGTCTTTTGCAGTCAGGCAGGGGTTCTGATTTTCCTCAATAGCTATCCTACCAGCAGCTCTCACAGAAATGTTGCTTGGTCTTCCAGACCTTATCTTGACCTCCACTGTTTCTGATAATGGCCATTTCTTAATTACATTTCGAACTGAGGAAAAGGCAACTTGAAAGCACTTTGCTCTCTTCTTATAGCCTTCTCCACTACTTTCAGAGTGCTAGGCAGCTGCTTAGAAGAACCCTTGGCTGCTGTTTTTTGGCGCAAGGTTAGAAGACGCTGGACTAAATTGATAAAGCTGTGAAATTTGTATCAACTGATGATAGTGAACAAGCCAAAACTCTAATTAGGGTCTGAAACCTCCAAGGGTGCCTAAACTTTTGCATCGGCCCATTTTCCTTCTAGGAATTTTTCAAATGTAAAAAATGTAAATATTTTTTATTCATTATTAAATATGTAAAATATTATGATTATTTTGACCAGGGGTGACCACAATTTTAATCTCCTTGCAATAGATTCTGTGGACCGGAGATTTGCAGGACCACCAGCCCATGTCAGCTGCTGGGACCCCAGAGTATGTGTGATATCACAGCTCGCCTCCTCCCCCTATCCTCACCCCCGGCCGCGCTCATGACTGCGCATTCGATGCTGTTATTACAGTAGATGAGGTTTCCTGCCGGAGGGATTAATCTGTGGCTAATACACATGTATCGCTTATGGTGGAGCGGAGTGATGAAGGTCGGAGCGCGGCGTCTCCGCGACCCTGAACCGCTGCCGCACATCACTTATCATGTGTCCGCGGATTAACATATAACATCCGACACTTGTGCCGGGGCAACGGTGATTGTGAATATACAGATACTAATAGAGATGGGATGAGGCCGCGGCTCCTCCAGGAATCCTTCATTTCTCCTTGGCCGATAGACCCGAACACAATATACAAAGTAGCTGTCTGCTAAAAATGTAACACAATGTGTCTGCAAATGAAATTGTTGCTGTGATGGAGGCAAAGGCAGGGAGCAGGGATCCCGTCCACCGGCCTACGAGAAAGTCTATAGGTCACCTAAACTGATCTCTAGATCCAGTTTTATATTTCAGAGCAGCATTCATAATTCTGCTGCCTTCAATGCTCAAATTTCTCCGCATTCACTCTAGTTCCAAGTCTGCACAGAGATTCTACTGGAGATTTGCACTTTACAAAGTGTTAACACATTGACTGCACCAGCAGAATAGTGAGTGCAGCTCTGGAGTATAATACAGGATCAGTAATGTAATGTATGTGCACAGTGACTGCACCAGCAGAATAGTGAGTGCAGCTCTGGAATATAATACAGGAGGTAACTCAGGATCAGTAATGTAATGTATGTACACAGTGACTGCACCAGCAGAATAGTGAGTGCAGCTCTGGAGTATAATACAGGAGGTAACTCAGGATCAGTAATGTAATGTATGTACACAGTGACTGCACCAGCAGAATAGTGAGTGCAGCTCTGGACCATAATGCAGGATATAACTCAGGATCAGTAATGTAATGTATGTACACAGTGACTGCACCAGCAGAATAGTGAGTGCAGCTCTGGACCATAATGCAGGATATAACTCAGGATCAGTAATGTAATGTATGTGCACAGTGACTGCACCAGCAGAATAGTGAGTGCAGCTCTGGAGTATAATACAGGAGGCCACTCAGGATCAGTAATGTATGTACACAGTGACTGCACCAGCAGAATAGTGAGTGCAGCTCTGGAGTATAATACAGGAGGTCACTCAGGATCATTGCAGGATCAGTAATGTATAAATCTGTTGGGGATAAATGGAGTATTTAGCCCTCGTTGTTGCTGTCGGATCAGACTTTCTTGCAGCCTCTTGTTATGGTTTTGGCCGCTGATTTCTGTCAGGTTCTATCCGGCAGAGTTGTAGAAATCTCGTGGAATCAGTGTTTTTTCCTGGATTGTCCCGGCCTTTTGTCACTTTTTCTGTCTGTGCAGGAACAGATGTAATGAAACTTATAATGCGAGCAGTTGCAGTTACAGGACGGAGCTTTTGCCCTTCTCAGCGATGACCTCCTGCGTTCTCGCCCCGGTCTCGCCCCGATTTCTGTGACTTATTTTATGTGCCATTTTATTACCAGTTCATCCGGATCTGCAAGTGTCAGCGACGTCAGCGGAGCGCGGCGTCCACCATTCCTCCGCCTGGTTCCGCTCCGGCGGCTCTGACCTTTATAATGTGCTTTTCACGCTTCATTTATTTTATGTTCTGGATAATTTCATATCCGAATCCAGAGTCCTTAGTGTGAACTGGACTGAGGGGGCCGGTGTGATTACGGGTGGACACGTGACCCCTTTAATCATTTGTAACCTATAATTAATAATTCCCCTTATAATTTGTCCCGTATTATTCCTGGAAGTGTGAATAATAAAACCACATTAAATGTAGCACAGACGTGTCCTTGACTCATCCTTACCTGTCACAGTAAACCCCATATATTAGGTAGGTCCAATTCTGAGAAAAACGATCAAATGCAACATGGCACCCGTCCTGAAATGCCAATCTGCCCTGTAATATGTCTCCTGCCAACCAGGGTAGTAGGAAACCTGGTGGTCTAGTGTCACATGGAGACCTAATAACTTTTCTACTGGTCTGCTTGCTAGTCTTCTTTGATCACATGTTGTATGGGAGCCAATCACATCTGCTCTCCTCCTATATATGCTGGCTGAACACTTCCACCTATGCCAGCTATAGTTTATTTCACTTGGTCTCGAGAGGTATGGGGATCCTGACTATCTGGTGTGATACCCATTGTTGCATGTCGTTGGGAGTTTAACCTTGTTGACTTTTTGTTGCTACCCTCCTGCTCTTGTTTTTCTCTTTGCCTATTCCTGTGTGTGCAGTGTGTCAGAGTTTTGGTTTTCCCTTGTCTGTCCTTACCTGTTTATCATCTCACTCCTGCCCCATCCTTCCCTGGAGGAGGAAGGTATTAGAATAGTAAAGGCACGGGACTCCGGCATCTCCACCATTAGGAGTAATCTATCTGAAACTCAAAAAGAGGCCAATAAATAGCATTGTCAAATCTTTTATTATGGAAAGCTACAAAAAAAAGTTAGTGAAAAACATTTTTTCACTCCATTAAAGTAAAAATGTTGGCAAAATGCGCCAAAAGGCACCAGGGCATCTTCCAGGCATCTTTTGAGATTTTCCATTGACTTGTACTGTAAAGTACAAAGCATCTTCAGAGCGGAAAACACCAGAAGACTGGACCGGTCACTTCTTTTAGCTGATTGTTTCTCTTTTTAAGCCTGAAAAGGTTAGAGCAGTGATGGGTACACTATAACACGAGTGTCAGAGGTGACATGCTGAACTATTTTTGCTGACACACGCAGCAGGGGCAGTCGGCTACATTTCAATCAATGATCTATAAGACAAGCCATGGTCACAGCCATCTGCACTTTGCTTCAGATTATTGATTTCCACCGCCGTGCACAGAAACTCTTTGCAGAGCTTTACCAAAGACATCCGATGGCCAATCAGAGGCCAGCAGGTGACACTGTTGTATGGCACATTACTACAGGGGACACGGATAGGGCACATTACTACAGGGGACAAAAATGGGGCACATTATAGCAGAAGACATGACTGCTGGGGGGAGAGGGAGAGGAGGTAATTACTGCTGAGGGGAGAGGAGATAATGATTGCTTTGGGGAGAGGAGATAATCATTATTTTCTCTCCCCCAGCAGTCATTATCTCCTCTCCCTCTCCCAGCAGTCATTATTTCCTCTCCCCCTGCAGCCATTATCTCCTCTCCCCCTCATAGCAGTCATTTTTTCTGCTCCCCTCAGCAGTCATTATCTCATCTCCCCCTCACAGCAGTCATTATCTCCTCTACCTCCTTCAAGCAGTCATTATTTCCGCTCCCCCAGCAGTCATTATCTCCTCTACCCCTCAGCAGTCATTATCTCCTCTCCCCCTACCAGCAGTCATTATTTCCGCTCCCCCAGCAGTCATTATCTTCTCTACCCCTCAGCAGTCATTATCTCCTCTCCCCCTACCAGCAGTCATTATTTCCTCTCCTCCCTCCCCTCCCATCAGTCATTATCTCCGCTCCCCCTCCCAGCAGTCATTATCTCCTCTCCCCCTACCAGCAGTCATTATCTCCTCTACCCCTCAGCAGTCATTATCTCCTCTCCCCCTACCAGCAGTCATTATTTCCTCTCCTCCCTCCCCTCCCATCAGTCATTATCTCCGCTCCCCCTCCCAGCAGTCATTATCTCCTCTCCCCCTACCAGCAGTCATTATCTCCTCTCCCCATTCCAGCAGTCATTATATCCTCTCCTCCCTCCCATCAGTCATTATCTCCGCTCCCCCTCCCAGCAGTCATTATTTCCGCTCCCCCTACCAGCAGTCATTATTTCCGCTCCCCCAGCAGTCATTATCTTCTCTACCCCTCAGCAGTCATTATCTCCTCTCCCCCTCCCAGCAGTCATTATCTCCTCTCCCCCTCCCAGCAGTCATTATCTTCTCTACCCCTCAGCAGTCATTATCTCCTCTCCCCCTCCCAGCAGTCATTATCTCCTCTCCTCCCTCCCATCAGTCATTATCTCCTCTCCTCCCTCCCATCAGTCATTATCTCCGCTCCCCCTCCCATCAGTCATTATCTCCGCTCCCCCTCCCAGCAGACATTATCTCCTCTCCCCATTCCAGCAGTCATTATCTCCTCTCCCCCTGCAGCCATTATCTCCTCTCCCCCTCCCAGCAGTCATTATTTCCTCTACCCCTAAAGTCATTATCTCCTCTTCCCCAGCAGTCATTATCATATAACTTTTTGTTATTAGAGCTACAAATATCACAAAATTATGGCTTTTTCAAAAAGTGACACACCACCCGAGTTATTCTCAGTTTTTATTTTTTTTTATGAATTGTGACACAAGCTGAGCTGGAGTCGAATTTCCTGACTTTCATGGTTTCATGAGAATTCAACAACTTTCTAATTCGATTGTCAATACTGGTTACCATATTTGGCAAACAATTTAGGGCCAGGAAATGTTAAAAAAAAAGTAATAGCTTGCGGCTCACCTGTCGGGCCACCACGCCATCCGGTCCTCTTCTGTCCACCGTCACGACTTCATCGCCTTCCTCTTCACTATAGGTCAGGAATTCTGGCCACAATCAGGTTTCGGGGGTCACTGCACATCTTAAAGTCATCTGTAGGCACTCGGTGCTTGAATGCATCCCCACACCTACTTGCTTCTCATCAATCTTTGCCCTCCTTAAATCCAAATGTGTCAATTAAGAAAGACAGAAGAGGTGAAATGGAAGGAAAACAAGTAGGTGGGAGGATGCACAGCACTGTTTGGGTGCACAGTACTGTTTGGGTGCACAGTACTGTTTGGGTGCACAGTACTGTTTGGGTGCACAGTACTGTTTGGGTGCACAGCACTGTTTTGGTGCACAGTACTGTTTGGGCACACCAAGGGTGCACCGAGCCCCTGTGCGTAGAGTTTGCGTAGTCATGCTGTGCTGACAGACTCCCTATAAATAACCTTCTTAGTGATTGATGTTGTTGGTCCAGTGCGGAAAAGAACATTTCATTCCAGTTCTTTTTGCATTTCAGTGCAAAACCTGCTGCAGAATTGGCCACTGCATCCACAGGAAGCCATAAAAATCATTGTCAAAAAAGCCTTATGTGAAACCTCCACGAGGAGCAATAAATCTGTAGGTAGCAAGTGCTACTCTCAGCTGAGAAGTGGATACATTGTATCAAGTCAATAAAATGCTGTGTGAGCGAAAGAGCCTGCACTTCACACTGATACATTGTAGCAAACACACAGATAAATGTGTGCAGCTGCTGTGGAAGCACAAAGTGCAACATTCATTATTGCATTGACACCTTCATTATTGCATTGACACCTTTTTTGTCTACTTTTTGTGCTTTATACTTTTCCCTGACTCCTTATTCTTCTATTTGTGCATTTTTATGTCTATACTAGCTGAACTACACGGCTTCGCCCGGGTTAATAACTGCTGTTAACAAAATAGAATGTATTAACAAAAATGTATTTTGCACACAAACACCACAAAACAAATAGATAGAAATGTAATTATAATGTCTGTCTCCCCCTCTGTATATATCTCTCTGTCTCTCTCTCTATCTCTTTGTCGGTCTGTCTCTTTCCCTGTCTGTCTCTTTCCCTATTTGTCTCTGACTGTCTCTGTCTCTTTCTCCGTCTGTCTCAATCTCTTTCCCTGTCTGTCTATCTCTTTTCCTGTCTGTCTATCTATCTCTTTCCCTGTCTGTCTATCTCTGTCACTTTCCCTGTCTGTCTCTGTTCCTGTCTGTCTCTTTCCCTTTAGTTCCCTCTCTTTTCCTGTCTGCCTCTTTCCCTCTTTTTCCCTGTGTCTGTCTCTTTGTCTGTCTCTTTATCTGTCTTTGTCTGTCTCTTACCCTGTCTGTCTCTTTCCCTGTCTGTCTGTTTCCCTGTGTCTGTCTCTTTGTGTGTGTCTGTCTCTTTACCTGTCTGTGTCTGTCTCTTAACCTGTCCCTCTCTTTCCCTCTCTTTCCCTGTCAGTCTGTCTCTTTGTCTGTGTCTGTCTCTTTGTGTCTGTCTCTTACCCTGTCTATGTCTGTTTCTTACCCTGTCTGTGTCTGCCTCTTTCCCTGTCTGTGTCTGTCTCTTTCCCTGGCTGTGTCTGTCTCTTTCCCTGGCTGCATTGTGACACACCAACATTCCATATAAGGGCGTGGCTGCGCATTCTTCTGAAGTTCTGGCTGCACTGTGGCTCCCAGCTCTATTCACTTTAATGGAGGCAGGTTTTTTGGTGAATAACTGTAAAGCGCGGGGTTAAAATTTCCCCTCAAAACATAGCCTATGACGCCCTCTGGGTCCAGAAGTGTGAGTGTGCAAAATTTTGTGGCTGTAGCTGCGACGGTGCAGATGCAAATCCCGGACATACACACACACATACCCACATACACACATTCAGCTTTATATATTAGATTACATGAATTCTTCTGCTTTTCTGTTTCTTTTCCAAAAGTTTGCAGTTGAGTTAGGAATTGCTACTTATCTATGTATTGGCCAAGTCTGGTGCCTTTTTTGCAAAATAGGTGACTTTTTGCGCTAGATAGGTTACAGACAAAAATAAAAACTTTTTTGTTTGGGGTAAAATTCTTGAAATAATTTGAAACATTTTGATCAAAAAACATCAATGAATACCACAATACTAAAAAAAGAAAATTGACAAAAAGCCCCTTTTTATTTAGGCAATAATTAGTATTTTTTGGTTTATAAGACGCACCTGATTATAAGACGCACCCCACATTTAGAGGAAAAAAAAAGGTAAAAGAATGAGATCTGTTTTACAATCTGGTGGTTTCTTACTGGGGGGTGGAAGGGCAGCGGTGGTGTAGTGGGGTCACAGGAGGCAGAGGCAGTGGTGGAGCAGGGTGATGGTGTACGCGGCAGGTATCCCAGATGCTGTGAGGTAGGCAAATTTTGGAAACAGCTGGCAGTGTGTGCTTCAAAGAAATGGTGGAGTCGGCACATGCTCAGATTGAGCTCTCGGCTCAATTAATTTATCTGCGCATGCGCCACCTCCTGGTCTCATTTTTCTTAAGCCCGCTGCTGGGACTCAATAGGCTGGAAGCGGCGCGTGCGCAGTTGAGATCTTGAGTCAAGAGCTCCATATGAGCAGGTGCCACCTCTGGGCGCCATTATTTGAACCCCACACTGCCAACATTTTCAGGATGCCCCTTCCTCACAGCCCACTGTGGCACTGGCCCCAGCACAGCCCACCACCGCTGAATAGGCCTCAGCACAGCCTGCCACCACCGCACAGTCCCCAGTACAGCCCACCGCCACGCAGGCCCCAGCACAGCCCACCGCCGCACAGGCCCCAGCACAGCCTGCCACCACACAGGCCCCAGCACAGCCCGCTGCCACTGCACAGGTCCAAGCACAGTCCACTGCCGCACAGGCCCCAGCAAAGCCCACCGCCACCGCGCAGGCCCAAACACAGCCCACCGCACAGGCGCCAGCACAGCCCACTGCCGCTGCACAGGCCACAGCACAGCCTGCCACCGCACAGCCCGCTGCCACTGCACAAGTCCAAGAACAGCCCACTGGTGCACAGGCACCAGCACTGCCCACCGCCACCGCGTAGGCCCAAACACAGCCCACTGCACAGGCGCCAGCACAGCCCACCGCCACCACATAGGCTCCGGCACAGCCCGCCGCGCAGGCGCCAGCACAGCCCGCCGCCACTGCACAGGTCCACACACATCCCACTGCCGCATAGGCCCCAGCACTGCCCGCCGCCACCGCGCAGGCCCCAGCACAGCCCATCGCCACCACACAAGTCCCAGCACAGCCCGCCGATGCAGAACCCCCAGCACAGCGCGTGCCTCCTGCAACCCCTCTTCACCACCTGCCCCGGTAAGGTATGGATGTTAAGACGCACCCCTCAATTTATTCCCAATTTTTTGGGAGGAAAAGTGCGTCTTAAATAGATTTTATTTACAAATAATTTTGCTAAACCCTTATAAATAGATTCCAAAAAAACCATTCGAAGCCTCCCGTCCTCCTCCCTCCCAGGCATTAGACATCACCCGGTGTATCCGATTTTTTCTTGGACTCTTCCTTTAATTTATTTTCAGGGTCTTCCTTGTGATCGCTCAATGGTTTGTAAGTAGATACATTTTAACCACTAAATCAATGTTCCTTCCACACGGAGCTGAGGAATTGAAATTAATTAGTATTTGGTGAACTAATTGGGTTATTTTGCCTTTTAGTCATCTGGTAATATATACGATTGGTTTAGTGCATTCGTCTTGTTGGCACATTATCTATATATGCCGGATAACGTAACCTTTTGAGGAAAGGCTACAAGTAAATTGTATACACTTCTGAAAATTACCTGGAGACAGGAACGTTACTTTGTATCCAGGGCTTATGGTTTCATCATTTGAATGAATGAAAAAGTAAAAAGTTGATTTATACAAATTAAAGATTTAAAGGGATTGTCCATAAAATGAAACTGTACCCTTAGAAAATAAAAATGGCTCCTAGGTTGCTGATGTGTTGGCAGCCAGTGCTCACTGTTATATTACATGAGCGCTGCAGCCCATTAATGACCACTGATTGGCTGCAGCGCTCACATGTCTCTAAGACTAAATTATCTTTTCATTTTACATGGGGAACTTTTGCATTTAAGAAGAGGGTGTGCATTTTCTTTAAAGCATAATCCCTGGCAATATTGCATTCGCTAAAGTATGGGATTACAAGCAAAACCCTATTAGGGGGATGGGAAAGGAACCTCTGGGTGACCAGATGACCGAAAACTCAGCTCCAGGAGAGACAACCTGGTCGTTTCAGGTGTAATTATCTTACTTAAAGGGTTTGTCCACTGCTCAGACAACCCTTTCTCAATCAGTATGTTTCGCTCTTGTAAAATAGTAACAGCCATACTCACCTCCAGTGCAGGCTTCATTGTGGCTTGCATGACATTATATTACATGACCCCTGCAGCCAATCAGTGCTAGTTTCACTCTCCCCTCCTTTGGACATAATTGCCATCCGCTATAAGCCAACATTGACTGACCATAGGGATTGCATAACATAATGTCACACAAGTCTCAGGAGAGACAGTGCTGACATTGCTGCAATGGGGCCAGCACTGGAGGTGAGCATTATTTTTCAAGGGGGAAACATATCAATTTTCCAAGTAGTGGAGAACCCCTTAAAGAGCATTAAAGTGACTTAAAGAGTTATTTCCCATCTTCACAGATGCATGTTGTCAGACAGAGCTTGGACAATCAAGCACTTTTACAATTTATTGCTTATTAAAATTTGAAGACGTTCTTAAAATATTAACACTTTTCTTATGTTTACCGCTCGTTACCTTGGAGACCGACCACCAGTGCAGTGTAGCATGTAAACACCACTCGTTGCCTAGGAGACCGACCACTAGTGCAGTCTAGCATGTAAACACCGCTCGTTGCCTAGGAGACCAACCACCAGTGCAGTCTAGCATGTAAACACCGCTCATTACCTAGGAGACCGACCACTAGTGCAGTCTAGCATGTAAACACCGCTCGTTGCCTAGGAGACCAACCACCAGTGCAGTGTAGCATGTAAACACCACTCGTTGCCTAGGAGACCGACCACCAGTGCAGTGTAGCATGTAAACACCACTCGTTGCCTAGGAGACCGACCACCAGTGCAGTGTAGCATGTAAACACCGCTCTGCAGTGGCCAGGATTAGAAGATAACAGCACATTCTGTGGGCACATTTCTCTTTCCATGCTTGGTTAGTGGGTGAGGTGTGACTGGTGTGATACAGTATATGGGATGTAGCTCTCTACCACTTTCCCTCTATGTCATGGGCGTTCAGTGGTTAGCACTGTGTGGTGGCTCAGTGGTAAGCAGTGCACTGAAGTCTTGCAGTGCCGGGGTCCTGGGTTTAAAGCCCACCAAGGACAACATCTGCAAATATGCAAGGAGCTTGTATGTTCTCCCCGTGTTTGCGTGGGTTTCTTCTAGATACTCCGGTTTCCTCCCACACTCCAAAGACATAGTGCTAGGGACCTGAGATTGTGAGCCCCAATGGGGACAGTGATGCTGATGTATATAAAGTGCTGTGGAATTAATGGTGCTATATAAATTAATAAATATACAGTATATATGTATACTAGCTGTAGAACCTGGTGTTCCCCGGATAGTAATTACGTCCCTCTCTCCCACCCTCCCCTGATATCATATCACCTCACACAGAAGCTTCTTATACTAAGACTGTCCTTTGTTGCCTATAGCAACCAATCACAGCTCCTTGACCTGTAACAAAATAGAAGCAGAGCTGTAATTGGTTCCTATAAGCCACCTGATAAATATCCAGGGTAACTGTCAAAACAGCCAATATATTACCTCAAACTTCCAAATAGTTTCTGTGTGTGTGTCTTTTTCTGTGTATGTATCTCTTTCTGTGTGTCACTTTATGTGTCATTCTTGTATGCATCTTTCTGTGTGTGCATCTCTTTCTGTGTATGTCTCTTTCTGTGTATGTGTGTGTCTATTTCTGTGTGTCTGTGTGTGTGTGTGTCTTTATGTGTGTTTGTGTGTGAGTCTCTTTGTGTGTGTCTCTTTCTGTGTATGTGCATCTTTCGGTGTCTGTGTCTCTTTCTCTGTGTGAGTGTGTGTCTGTGTTTCTTTCTGTGTGCATATTTCAGTTTGTGTCTCTTTCTATGTGTGTGTCGCTTTCTGTGTACGTGTCTATATCTGTCTGTGTGTCTCTTTGTGTGTGTGTGTGTGTGTGTTTTTCGTGTGTGTGTATGTCTCTATACATGTGTTTCTGTGTGTCTCTTTTGGTGTGTGTCTGTTTCAGTGTGTGTTTCTCTTTCAGTGTGTGTGTCATTCTGTGTAAGTTTGTCTCTTTCTGTGTCTCTTTGTGTGAGTCTTTCTGTGTGTGTGTGTGTGTGTCTATCTCTCTGTGTGTCTCTTTCTCTGTCAATAATAGGAGTCTATAATAACAAATCCGTTCCCAGCTTCATTGACTTTAATGTAAGCAGGTTTTTTGGCGAATAGCTGTAAAGCGCAGGGTTAAATTCTCCCCACAAAACATAGTCTATGACGTTCCCTGAGTAACATGAGGTGGCTGTGCAACATTTCATGATTGTTAATGTGATGGTGTAGGTTCCTTTAGCGACATACACATATACACACACATTTACACACACATACATACACACACATACATACACATATACACATACACGCACACATACATACACACACACATATACACACACATATACGCAATACAAATACACACACACATGCACATATACACATACATACATACATACACATATACACACATACATACACATACACGCACACATACATACACACACATACATACACATATACACATACACGCACACATACATACACACACACATATACACACACATATACGCAATACAAATACACACACACATGCACATATACACATACATACATACATACACATATACACACATACATACACATACACGCATACATACATACATACACACGCATATAATAATAATAATTAATAATTTTATTTATTTATATAGTGCTATTAATTCCACAGCGCTTTACATACATTGGCATATACACAGATACATACACACACATGTATACAATACACATACACACACATACACACACATACACACACATACATACACATACACACACACACACATACATGCATACATACACTCAGCTTTATATATAATACTAGCTGTACTCCCCGGCTTCGCCCGGGTTAATAACCGCTGTTAACAAAATAGAATGTATTAACAAAAATGTATTCTGCACACAAACACCACAAAACAAATAGATAGAAATGTAATTATTAAATTGTTGCCTATATTAACCAATCAGAGCTCAGATGAATTAACTGTAGCAAATAGAAGCTAAGCTGTGATTGGTTGCTATTGGCAGCCTGATAAATCTCCAGGCAACAGAAAGCCCTCCCCTGACAGTATATATTAGCTCACACATACACCTATAGACAGGTCATGTGACTGACAGCTGCGTATTTCCTATGTGGTACATTTGTTGTTCTTGTAGTTTGGCTGCTTATTAATCAGATTTTTATTTTTGAAGGATAATACCAGACTTGTGTGTGTTTTAGGGCGATTATGTGGTGAGGTTGGTGTATGTGTGGTGAGATGTGTGCTGAGGGTGGTATATGTGTTCAAGCACGTGGTAGTGTGTGGCGCATTGTGTGTGTGTGTTCATATCCCCGAGTGTGGTGAGTATCCCATGTCGGGGCACCACCTTAGTAACTGTACGGTATATACTCTTTGGCGCCATCGCCTCATTCTTTAAGTCCCCCTTGTTCACATCTGGCAGCTGTCAATTTGCCCCCAACACTTTTCGTTTCACTTTTTCCCCATTATGTAGATAGCGGCAAAATTGATTGGTAAATTGGAACGCGCGGGGTTAAAATTTCGCCTCACAACATAGCACCCGGCGCTGCCCGGAATAGTAACTGTCTCTCTGTTTCTCTCCCATTCTCTGTCTGTCTCCCCCTCTGTATATATATCTCTCTGTCTCTCTATCTCTTTGTCTGTCTGTCTCTTTCCCTGTCTGTCTCTTTCCCAGTCTGTCTATCTATCTCTTTCCCAGTCTGTCTAGCTATCTCTGTCACTTTCCCTGTCTGTCTAGCTATCTCTGTCACTTTCCCTGTCTGTCACTTTCCCTGTCTGTCACTTTCCCTTTCTGTCACTTTCCCTATCTGTCTGTATCTTTGTCTGTGTCTATTTCTTTGTGTCTGTCTCTTACCTTGTCTATGTCTGTTTCTTACCCTCTCTGTGTCTGTCTCTTTCCCTGGCTGCATTGTGACATGCCAACATTCCATATAAGGGCGTGGCTGCGCATTCTTCTGAAGTTCTGGCTGCACTGTGGCTCCGAGCTCCATTTGCTTTAATGGAGGCAGGTTTTTTGGCGAATAACTGTAAAGAGCGGGGTTAAAATTTCCCCTCAAAACATAGTCTATGACGCTCTCGGGGTCCAGAAATGTGAGTGTGCAAAATTTTGTGGCTTTAGCTGTGACGGTGCGGATGCCAATCCCGGACATACACACACACACACACACATATAGTGCCTACAAGTAGTATTCAACCCCCTGCAGATTTAGCAGGTTTACACATTCGGAATTACCTTCGCATTGTGACATTTGGACTGTAGATCAGCCTGGAAGTGTGAAATGCAGCAAAAAAGAATGTTATTTCTTTTTTTCTTTTTTTTTTAAATTGTGAAAAGTTTATTCAGAGGGTCATTTATTATTCAACCCCTCAAACCACAAGAATTCTGTTTGGTTCCCCTAAAGTATTAAGAAGTATTTCAGGCACAAAGAACAATGAGCTTCACATGTTTGGATTAATTATCTCTTTTTCCAGCCGTTTCTGACTAATTAAGACCCTCCCCAAACTTGTGAACAGCACTCATACTTGGTCAACATGGGAAAGACAAAGGAGCATTCCAAGGCCATCAGAGACAAGATCGTGGAGGGTCACAAGGCTGGCAAGGGGTACAAAACCCTTTCCAAGGAGTTGGGCCTACCTGTCTCCACTGTTGGGAGCATCATCCGAAAGTGGAAGGCTTATGGAACTACTGTTAGCCTTCCACGGCCTGGACAGCCTTTGAAAGTTTCCACCCGTGCCGAGGCCAGGCTTGTCCGAAGAGTCAAGGCTAACCCAAGGACAACAAGGAAGGAGCTCCGGGAAGATCTCATGGCAGTGGGGACTTTGGTTTCAGTCAATACCATAAGTAACGTACTCCACCGCAATGGTCTCCATTCCAGACGAGCCCGTAAGGTACCTTTACTTTCAAAGCGTCATGTCAAGGCTCGTCTACAGATTGCTCATGATCACTTGGAGGACTCTGAGACAGACTGGTTCAAGGTTCTCTGGTCTGATGAGACCAAGATCGAGATCTTTGGTGCCAACCACACATGTGACGTTTGGAGACTGGATGGCACTGCATACGACCCCAAGAATACCATCCCTACAGTCAAGCATGGTGGTGGAAGCATCATGCTGTGGGGCTGTTTCTCAGCCAAGGGGCCTGGCCATCTGGTCCGCATCCATGGGAAGATGGATAGCACGGCCTACCTGGAGATTTTAGCCAAGAACCTCCGCTCCTCTATCAAGGATCTTAAGATGGGTCGTCATTTCATCTTCCAATAAGACAACGACCCAAAGCACACAGCCAATAAACAAAAGCCTGGTTCAAGAGGGAAAAAATCAAGGTGTTGCAGTGGCCTAGTCAGTCTCCTGACCTTAACCCAATTGAAAACTTGTGGAAGGAGCTCAAGATTAAAGTCCACATGAGACACCCAAAGAACCTAGATAACTTGGAGAAGATCTGCATGGAGGAGTGGGCCAAGATAACTCCAGAGACCTGTGCCGGCCTGATCAGGTCTTATAAAAGACGATTATTAGCTGTAATTGCAAACAAGGGTTATTCCACAAAATATTAAACCTAGGGGTTGAATAATAATTGACCCACACTTTTATGTTGAAAATTTATTAAAATTTAACTGAGCAACATAACTTGTTGGTTTGTAAGATTTATGCATCTGTTAATAAATCCTGCTCTTGTTTGAAGTTTGCAGGCTCTAACTTATTTGCATCTTATCAAACCTGCTAAATCTGCAGGGGGTTGAATACTACTTGTAGGCACTGTACACACACACATTCAGCTTTATATATTAGATTATTACCTCTCATACATTTCTGTTTAATCCCTGTAAAAGACAAGCTGCAGCTGCATCCCCTTCCTCCCCCTCCTCTTTCCTCTCCTTGCTGTTTTCTATTTACTATTTTTGGAGTTTTTGGTAAATAAAAAGAACTTTCCTGTAGAGACTGGAAAAGAAGAATAACAGGCAGCCGGTGGTGAGTAAAATGTCCCTTATGTCTATTAATATATTGCAATTTTATATAATCACATGCACTGCTAATTTCTGCTCAAATACATTTGCAACATTGTAACAAACATTCTGAAAAACAAAATGTTCAAACTCCTTGTTACATTTTCCGTCATAGACCCAATTACTCGTCTAGAAATTATTTTTTCCTCCTCCTCTTGCTGTACAGAACCTAAAATCGCTCCTATAATGCCGGACATTTTTTTTAATAATCCGACAAGGCTAAACTCTTACAATGACAAGTTAATATTATGAAACAATCACAAGCCGAAAAAAAAAAAATTACCGGAACGTTTCCGTCTTTCCAATATTTGCTCTTCATGCTTGGAAATTGTTAATTAAAAAGTCTAAACCCAGGAAAGATTAAATCCCATCCCATAAATTCAGGTTGTCCTCTTCAGTCCAAAATATCACCCGAAAACCCATAACAATAAAAGTTCCACCTATTACACGTAGAGCTGTTATGTCTCAAGTAGATCTTTTAACAATCGCTAAATCTCCCCGGGATTTTCAGGCAGAAATACAGCGCGTGACTGCGCATAGATTCTCAATATAAAGAAGCCCTGGTGTTGTCGCCTGTATATATTTTTTTTTTACCTTTTTTTATAAGAGGCTTAGAGAAGAATCCGATGTATTTTTGATGTATTATCAGGTCAAAGGTAGAAAAACAACAATTAGATCTCGTTGACCTGCGATTGTTTTTCTTTCTAATTCATTTAGTCTTTTTTTCTTGCAATACCAAGTACAGCCTATGGGCAAGGGTGGCGCTGTTTTGGGCAAAAATGAAAATAAAAAGAAATAAATATATGTATATATATATATGGATATATATATATATATATATATATATAAATATATATATATATTAAAAAAAATATATATATATAAAAAAAAATATATATATATATATATATATATATATATATATAAAAAAATATATATATATATATATATGTATAAATAAAAAATATATATTCCAGCCTCCAACACCAATTACCAGGATTTTCCTATATAACCTAAAGCCAATGCTATACTGGCACTATTAGGCTGATTCAATACATACCTTTAGTTGTCAGCTGGGATGTATAGGTTTTGAAATACAAGCAAGTAAAGTTTGTAAAATGAGCAGCTTTTTGAATGACAGCAGCTGCCGATCAGCTGATAGCTGGGGTGGGCTTTCATAGTGATTCCCACCTCCCTGCCTGTCCGTCCTCCTCCCCCTGTTATTTATGCTACTTTTATTATAGAATCGTTTTAATAACTGACTAGGAACACGCGTGCTGATTTCATACCCATGCGACCAGAAGGGGCGGGGCCACAGCCAACAGAAAAATGATGTTGCTTCCTGGTATCAGCTATGTTGGCTGAGGCCCCGCCCCTTCTGGTCACATGGGTATGACACCAGCACAGGTCCTTCTAGTCAGTTAGTAAAACGATTCTATAATATAATTAGCATAAGTAACAGGGGGAGGATGGACAGACAAGGGGGTGGGAATCACTATGAATACCCACCCTAGCTATCAGCTGATCAACAGCTGCTACCAATCAAAAAGCTGCTCATTTTACAAACTTTACTTGCTAGTGTTTCAAAACCTATACATCCGAGCTGACCACTAAAGATGTACAGTATATAGAATCAGCATGATAGTGCCAGTATAGCACTGGATTTAGGTTATATAGGAAAATCCTGGTGATTGGTGCGCTTTAAAGCCTTAGAGGTACTTTGCACACTACGATATTGCAGGTGCGATGTCGGTGGGGTCAAATTGAAAGTGACGCACATCCGGCATCGCAGGCGACATCGTAGTGTGTAAAGCCTAGATGATACGATTAACGAGCGCAAAAGCGTTGTAATCGTATCATCGGTGTAGTGTCTGGGAATTCAATAATTACGCGACTGCAACAGGTACGATGTTGTTCCTCGTTCCTGCGGCAGCACACATCGCTGTGTATGAAGCCGCAGGAGCGAGGAACATCTCCTACCGGCGTCACCGCGGCTTCCGTAGGATATGCGGAAGGGAGAAGGTGGGCGGGATGTTTACG
Organism: Anomaloglossus baeobatrachus; assembly: GCF_048569485.1. Taxonomy (NCBI): domain Eukaryota; kingdom Metazoa; phylum Chordata; class Amphibia; order Anura; family Aromobatidae; genus Anomaloglossus; species Anomaloglossus baeobatrachus. The sequence goes on along the minus strand of NC_134362.1, from coordinate 199,493,319 downwards.
TCCCGCTCATCTCCAAACGTCCCGCTCATCTCCGCCCCTCCGCTCCTATTGGCCGCCTGCCGTGTGACGTCGCAGTGACGCCGTACAACCTTGCCCCTTAATAAGGAGGCGGGTCGCCGGCCAGAGCGACGTCCCAGGACAGGTGAGTCCATGTGAAGCTGCCATAGCGATAATGTTCGCTACGGCAGCTATCACAAGGATATCGCAGCTGCGACGGGGCGGGGACTATCGCGCTCGGCATCGCAGCATCGGCTTGCGATGTCACAGCGTGCAAAGTACCCCTTATTCACAAACTGCAACAATCAAGTCAACTATCAATCTGTACTGGAACAGTAGACAAAAGTAATTATTGCATTTGCACCTTTTTTTGTATGTATTTGTAATATTATTTGCTTGTTTTTCTTAGTTATTTGTTCTATTTTTTTCTTATTTTTTATATTTACTAAAAATAAAAAATTCTATAAAAGTTTATAATATTTACTAATATAATTACTGTAATGTTCATGGAACTTTTTTATTCCTTTTATTTTTGTTTACAAGTATTTATATTGAAAATATTAATATAATTAACTATTATTATTATTTATATTTTAATTATTATTATTATTGTTATTATTATTATTATTATTGTTATTATTAGTAGTAGTAGTAGTGGTAGTATTATTATTATTTAAATTTAAATTATTATTGTTATTATTACTTATTATTTATATTGCATTATTATTATTTATAATTTAATTATTATTGTTACTTATTATTTATATTTTTTATTATTATTATTATTACTATTAGTAGTAGTAGTAGTAGTAGTAGTAGTAGTAGTGCCTATTATTAGTATAATTATCATTTATATTTTATGTTATTATCATTATTAGCAGTAGTACATAATAATAATACTTATTATTATTTGTTATTTTATTAACTTTTTTGTTCATTTTATTTATTTCTTCATATTTATTTTTTTTTACTCCATAGAAGATATTTTGTTGGACTGCCGAGGGGTATCCTTGGCCTTGGTGATTCATTTTAGTGTCGTTTCTTATCAGCACACACTAGTTTGTTATGGACAACACATAGGCGACGTCTATTCGGAATGATTTTGAAAGGCTATATACCATAGATTGGTCGAAGGGACAGAAAAATAACTAAAAGAAGAGGATAACCTCAGAAATTTCTGCTATTTTTTCTTATCTCTCCTAAACAGACATGTTGAAAATATTTGAAACCCAAGTAGATAACTGAAGTCATCCGGCAATTCACCATATTGTATCTATCTAAGAAGAAAAAAAATTCCCGCACCCGTCTGACTCTATGTTTTTCTTGTCTCGTCTTCATAGGATTAAACTTTCATTATCCTAATATCCTCAGTCATCAAGTGTGAAGTTTTCATTAGTGATTTGTCATCATTCTATCAGGAGATATTGATCCGGGGCGTCTGTGATATTGATACTTTATTCAATAAACCCATTAATATGACCAACGGAATTTTCAATGATATTCATGTCAAGATAACAGGTCACTTGTAAAGCGGACGATTACACGGAGACAGGTCCTCCCTGATACTGAGTGAAGATGTTCTCTGCTCCGGAGAATTATATATTGAACAGTCGCTCAGTCGCGGTGATTATGCCGCCGTCTTATCTCCGAATGCAAGGACTAATTTTATAAGGACAGGAAATCAGTGTCAGACTGAGGCATCATTTTTTCTACATGTTTCAGTAGATTAGAAAGTAGATGAGAATCTATCTCCCAAAAAGTATAAATTATCGTATTTTACGGATTATAAGGCACACTTTTCACCCCAAAAATTTAGGAGGAAAATGAGGGGTGCGTCTTATAATTCAAATATAGCTTACCAGGGGGTGGTGGAGAGGGGTAGCAGAAGGCAAGGGCAATGCTGCAGCCAATATGCTGGGGCTATGGGCGCTGTGCTGAGGCTGCAGCTGCTGTGCCGAGGCTGCATATAGCTGTCCCGAGGCTGTGGGCGCTGTGCTGAGGCTGTGGGCGCTGTGCTGAGGCTGGACGCAGCTGTGCTGAGGCTGCGGGTGCTGTGCTGGGGCTGTAGGTGCTGTTCTGGGGCTGTAGGTGCTGTGCCGAAGCTGCATGCAGCTGTCCCGAGGCTGTGGGTACTGTGCTGAGGCTGGACGCAGCTGTGCTGAGGTGGCAGGTGCTGTGCTGGGGCTGCGGGTGCTGTGCTGGGACTGTAGGTGCTGTGCTGAGGCTGCATGCAGTTGTCCCAAGGCTGTAGGCGCTGTGCTGAGGCTGCACACAGCTGTCCCGAGGCTGTGGGCGCTGTGCTGAGGCTGTGGGCGCTGTGCTGAGGCTGCACGCAGCTGTGCTGAGGCTGCGGGTGTTGTGCTGGGGCTGTAGGTACTGTGCTGAGGCTGCATGCAGTTGTCCCGAGGCTGCGAGCGCTGTGCTGAGACTGTGGGTGCTGTGCTGAGGCTGCTCGCAGCTGTCCCGAGGCAGTGGGCGCTGTGCTGAGGCTGTGGGTGCTGTGCTGAGGCTGCGGGTGCTGTGCTGGGGCTGCAGGCGCTGTGCCGGGGCTGCAGGCAGCTGTGCTGGGGCTGCGGGCACTGCGGTAGGGCTACAGGCAGCTGCACTGAGGCTGCGGGTGGCTGCGGCAGCTGTGCTGGGGTTGCAGGTGCTGTGCTGTGGTGGCTTTACAGAGGCTGGCAGCGGCTGTGTTGCGGTGGATGTGCTGGAGCTGCGAGCGCTATGCTGGGGCTGCAGGCACTATGCTGGGGCTGTGGATGCTGTGCTGTGGTGGCTGTGCTGGGGTTCCGGTCGCTGTGTTGCGGCGGCTGTGCTGGGGCTGTGGATAGCTGTGTTGCGGCAGCTGTGCTGGGGCTGCGGTGGCTGAGCTGGGGCTGCGGGCGCTGTGCTGTGGTAGCTTTGCTGGGGCTGTGGGCGGCTGTGATGGGGCTGTGGATAGCTGTGTTGCGACAGCTGTGTTGGGGCTGCGATGGCTTGGCTGGGGCTGCGGGTGGTGAAATAATGGCGCCCAGAGTCAACACATGCGCAAATGGAGCTCTCAAGATGTCATCTGCATATGCGCCGCCTCAGGCCCATTGATTTCCGAACAGCAGACTTAAGGAAAAAGGCGCCCGGAGGTGGCGCATGCTCAGATGAGATCTCGGCTTGTCACTAAGCCGATACCTTCTGTGCATGCGCTGACTCCGGGTGCCATTTCTTTGAAGCCTGTACCGCTGACATTATCTGGGACACCCGCTGCACCGCCCGCAGCATTGCCCTGCTCCACCACCGCCCCTGCCTCCTGTGATCCCGCTCTACCACCACTCCCACCCTCTCAGTAAGAAAACACCGGATTATAAAACAGACCCCCTTATTTCACCTTTTTTTCTCTAAAATTGGGGTGCATTTTATAATCTGGTGCATCTTATAAACTGAAAAATATGCTAAATGTATAAAAATATGAGCTAACTCTTTAAAATTACCTGATTAAGAACATTGAGTAAACATTCGCAGGAAGTAAGTGAATCTCTGTTCATGGCTTCTCCGCGAATTAATTGGCAAAAGGTGCTACAATAAAACAGATGGAATTGGAAGTGTGGCTTTTACAGATACTTTTCCCATTAAATAAAGGGATTGGTTACTGACAAATCTGTTCTTTTAAGAAAGATTAATGTGAAATCAGACAAGTAGGTAGAGATAGGTCCTCTTAGATATCTGGAGAAAATAAGACTAACGGCACTCACCAAATGGAGTCTGAAGAGGTGCAAATCTGAACATGACATATAATAACAAAAAAAGGACAGCTGCACTCTGAAATGTTAAAGAATGCAAACAATGAATGCAAGAATATAGGTATGCATTTACTGCTTTAGGAAAAATTGAGATATTTAGCAAACAAAAATGGCCATTTTAATATTTGCCCAGTAACCACGCCAAGGCATATCTCACATACTGGGAACCTACACTGAACTGAAGCCTCTGTATGGGTTACAAGCCTCCATACGTATTGGCATGTAGGAACCTGCTACTGAAGAATATCATCAGCTGTGGCTAATGGGGTATAGGTGTAAAGTCAGAGTCTAGAAAAAAAGACTGATGGCACGCACAAAATGCACTCTGAACAGGTGCAAAACTGAACATGATATATAATAATAAAAAAGGACTGTTGCACTCTGAAATGTTAAAGCATGCAAACAATGAATGCAAGAATATAGATATGCATTACTGCTTAAGGAAATCCTGAAATATTTAGCATACCAAAATGGCTATTTTAATATCTGCCCAGTAGCCACGTCAAGGCATATCTCGTTACTGGGAACCTACAAAAAACTGAAGCCTTTCTGTGGGTTACAAACCTCCTTGATATCTGAGCATAGACATTCTCTTCTCAGAAGAATTACACATTGAATAATTGCAAAGTCACAGTGATAATAATATTTTAATACAGTTCTATACTTTTTTATGATTACAAGGACTAATTTCATAAGAACAAGAAATAAGTGTCAGACTAAGGCATTATCATTATTTCTGCATTTATCAAAAGAGTAGAGGAGATCTAACTAGAAAGACTATAAATTAAATATATATAAATATAAGCAAACCCTTTAAAATCACACTGATTAAGCACAATGGGTAAACATTCACAGGCAGTAAGCAAATCTTTGTGTTAATAATGACTTCACTAAGAACTAATCGGCAAAAAGTGTTTTAATAAAAGAGATGGGATAGGAAGTGAGGCTTTTACAGATACATATCCCATGAAATAATAGCACACTATCAAGGGTATAAAATGACTAAATAGAGACATCTAAACTGGAGCTCAGACTAGGATCCCTGCGCTGTCTCTTTTCTCAGAGGTAGGCTTGTTGGTAGCCATGTCTGAGCCCCCAACGTGACCCTGACCCCTGTCCAAGCCCTGTTCTTACTCCCCCTCTCCCCCACTGTAACAAATCCCACAAATGACACGGATAGGGGAAACAACCAATATTCATACACACCACACAAACACAAGGAGAGACAATACGTATACAGGAGGCAATAAAGTATAAGAACAGAAGTAAACGGCCGAACAGCAAACTACATGTCACCAAAAATAGGTTCGCCACAAAGACCAGAATCGCAGGAGCGTAAGCTGAAGCTATTATCGGCAGCAAACAATAAGACTCCCCAGCCTTAAATAGGAAGGAGACAGCTGAATAGGAATTAGCCCGAGTCTCCAATAGCTCCACCCTACAGGAATTAACTCTTGCAGGACTAGAAGGCAGTGAAAAAAAACTTAGCTGACGCCCGACTGAGGCTAAGCAAGTAGAAGACCTCAGGTTGCCTTCCAGACTCTGCAATGGGAACAGGATTTGACGCCACCGCGGCACAACACGAGTGCGGACCTGAATACCGCATGACACACACACAAAGCATGGATACTCAGAAATCTGTTCTTTTTAAGAAAGATTAGTGTGAAAAATGTCTTGAGGCCACTTCTTTAGGCAGAAAAGTTGATAGAGAAAAGTCCACTCTAATATATACATTTCCTAATCCTTTTCCTGTTGAGCCACCTTTTTCTGTCAGGATTTAAGAATATTAGGGGTGACAGGTGCCTCTGAGGTCATGGTCTGTTTTGTTGCTAAACCTTTGACTCTAGGCCTCTTCAGTGCTTCCTTGGTCGCTGTATCTGCACAAGTATTTCCTCTGGCTTTATCGGTGTCAACTCAAAATGAGCTTTTATCTTCACTATGCTGAGTTTAGTTTGTAACAGGAGAGGCTCCGTTAGCCCTTGTACACTTTGTGTTTTTTATAGGTTTCACATTTGATGTTAGAAAAGATCTAGCTTTCCATATTGGACCATAATTGTGACAAATTCCAAAAACATATCGTGTCTATATTCACATTGGCATCTTTAACTTTGCCGCTCTACATGCTTCAGTGAGTGCCTTCAGCTCTGCCTTATATACCAACGGGTGAAGGAATTGTCGATTTTTGTTACCTTATGTTTTGTAACCACATTATATCCAGCATTTTTCTATCTGGATTAATCTACTAAAAACTTTAAAATCTATTAGCAATACGCTCACCTGAGACATGTCATTTTCTGTTGCATCAGATCAACACAATAAAGAGGTGTATGTTTGTCTATTTCCTCCTCTTTTACAGAATGCAAAAATAGGTCACTTTCCACATCTTTATTCCCCACACTACCCTACACTTGTATGTAGGTATTTACCAAGACACTTAAATTCTTACATTCAATCAGTAAATGGACGACAAGGTACACTTCTGTTTAGTTGATACTTCTCAACCGCCAAACAAGACAATCCTGCAAGCACAAGTAGTACTATCTTCCTCACTTATACACTAATCATATCACATGCACAATGTTCAGAAAGGCATTCTACCCTTTGCCACTCTACGCACCTCAGTGAGTCCCTTCAGCTCTGCCTTATATGCTGACAGGTGAAAAAGTGCTTCAACTTTTATCACCTTATGCTGTGTAACTGTACCTCCCGGCGGGTTCGGCTGTAACTGCCGAGCCGCTCGGATCCGTGCCCGTACTACGGGTGGTGACTCGAGCCTCTCACGGACCCGGGGGTCACGTCGCTCTGCAAGGGAGTTGGCGCTACACGTGGGGACTTGGGTGAGGAGTTGCACGGCCGGGGCCGCGGTTGTTTGGTTTGGATTGTAAGTTCGTGACGCCACCCACGGTTTGTGGTGAATGGATGGACACCACCGCTGCCGTTAACTAGGCCTCCCGGGGACGGTGTTGCGCAGCTTGGTGTTGACCCCTCCGTGGGTAGAGGAGCGAAGGTTCTGAAGGTCCAAGGGAGGTGCTGAGGTGGGGGAGCGGGTTGGACGCTGGTGCGGTGCTGCGCAGTGCGCGGCCCGAAGGCACTGGTCTACTCACTCTGATACAATAGTTGGGCTGTTGTCTTCTAACGGGACTTGTGTGGGATAGGTCCTAAAGTCCAGTCCGCAATCAGTTGATTTGACTCGGCCCTGTCGGTTCAGGGCTTCATCTGGGTCTGAGTACCCCTCCTGGTGCTCCAGTTTCCAATTGGTTCCCCGGTTCAGTACCAGCAGGCCACTGCCCGACACTGGTCCCTACGGTTCCTCCGGCTGTAATCCCAGTTCCTGCAGGCGGCCACCACTGTCTGCCTCCTTGCCAAAGGTGACTGGGCTCCGACCCAGCCACCAGAGTAGTCTATGGCAGGCCTGGGTGCAGGTCTGCCCTTGGACTCAACCTCTCTCCTTCACCGTCAAAACTACTCTGCACTGTCAACTGGAACTTGAGCCAGTGTTTTCCCGCCTCCAGGCCTGTGAACTCCTCGGTGGGCGGAGCCAACCACCTGGCTCCGCCCCCCTGGTGTGGACATCAAACCTGGAGGGTGGTCACAAGGTTTTCAGTTTGACTGATGTCACCTAATTGGGAGGGGGTGTGGTGTTGTGTGTGACTACCTGGGACGACCTGACTAGTCCAGGGCGTCACATAACCATATCATATCCAGTGCAGAATCAACCAGCATTTTGGTATCTGGATCCAGCTACAAAAAAAATAATCTGCTAGCAATAGGTTCTTCTGAGACATGATCAAACTGCCATTTCCTATTGCATCAGAGCAAAAGAATCATGAGGTGTATGTTTGTCTGCTATTTCCTCCTTTGTTGCAGAATGTAAAAATAGGTCACTTTCCACATCTTTATTCCTTACCCTACCCTACACCTTTATGCAGGTAATTACGAAGGCACTTGAAACCTTACATTCAACCAGTAAATGGACTACAAGATACACTTCTGTCAAGCTCTTCCTTATCAATCACCAAACAAGACACATCAACACCAACAATCCTGCAAATACAAGTAGCACTATCTTCCTCACTTATACACTAATCACATGCACACTGTTCAGAAAGTCATCCTATCCTTTGCCGCTCTACATGCCTTAGTGAGTGCCTTTATCTCTGCCTTATATGCAGACAGGTGATTTTGAGGTTTGACTTTTATCACCTTATGCTGTGTAAACAGATCATATCCAGGGTGGAATCAACCAGTATTTTGGTATTTAGATCGTTCTACAAAAATAATAAAAATCTGCTACCAATAAGCTCATCTGAGACATGATCAAACCCTGCAATTTCCTATTCACAGAAAAACAACCATGAGGTGTATGTTTCTCTGCTATTTCCTCCTCTGTTATAGAATGTAAAAATAGGTCATTTTCCAAATCTTCATTCCTCACCCTACCCTACACCTGTATGTAGGTAGTTACCAAGACACTTAAAAACATACATTCAACCAGTAAATGGACTACAAGATACACTTTTGTTGAGTTGATCCTTCCTATCTGCCAAACAAGACATAGCAACACCAACATTCCTGCAAGTACAAGTAGCACTATCTTCCTCACCTATACACTAATCACATCAGATGCACAAACTTCTAAAAGGTATCCTAACCTTTGCCGCTCTACACACCACAGTGAGTGCCTTCAGCTTAGCCTTATATGCTGGCAGGTGAGAGAGTAGCACTATGTTCCTCACTTATATACTAATCACATCACATGCACACTTTTCAAAAAGGCATAGGAATCTCTTCAGTTCTTGGACCAGACCACTTAATGCAGAATAACTCATCCAGAATGGAGGTAGGCCAACTCCTAGTAAAAGTAAAATACAAATGTAAGAATAAGCTGCAGCATTAGAATTCTCTTTTCCCAAAGATTTTTATTCCGAAATGGTCAAGTCTCAGTCCTTGCCCTCCCCTTGACCTTATCAGCAAATTGTAGCAAATGATTCATTGCACTTATCTTCAACAAAAATGTCCCTTTTTCAACCCTCGACAAAAGTTTAAAAGTTGTTTTGGTCACAATGGACTAGGCATGCTCGTAAGGTGTTTTACAATTTTTTTTAACAAGAAGTCAGAAAATAATACTTTTTATTGTTCACATGCAAATCTACACTTGTTGCAAGAAGGGAAATATTTAGATTTCTGTTTTTCAGGCAGTGCCAAATGTTACAAAATGACGAGGAGGCATTAGTTGTTTTTTTTTAAATTTAATGCAGTTTTTTCCAACTCACTTTTTGTTTGATAGGTGAATGAAATGCTCATCTTAATTAATATGACTTAGAGAATAATTTTGCTGCGTTCTAGGACAATTTGATATTCTTATCATTGTCAGAATTCATTAGGTCATAAAATATATTAAAATCTAAAAGCCGCAATAAATAGATAAAAATGAAGTAAAATTCTACATCTTAAGAAAATACACGAAGAAAGTGCAAAGGACTTTAAAAAAAAAAAAAGCAATAAGGGATTCAGGAAAATCCGGCAGGGAAACACATTTCACAGGCAGAGAAGTTCTCATACAAGAGGTCACACTCGGGAGCCGGAGGGAGAAGGTCTCAGAGGAAATATAAGGATGCCCCGTCCACAGCCTGTGTGGAGAAGACGCCACTAATATGACAGACACAGACTTTATTCTTATAATTTATTGATAAAGCTGCTACATTCTGTGCTGTGCCGTAAACGAGGTGATAATGAGTGTATACATGAGGAGCATGCTGAAAATGAAGAACAATGAGCCAACAGCAGGAGCCATGAGGAGAAGGGAATCTATAGGGAGTCATAGCTGGGAACCGTGCCGGGCTAGGTACATCAGAAGAACGGCAAATAGAGCGATTGAGATATGCAACAGATAGATAGACAGACGGATAGATAGATAGATAGACAGATAGATAGATAGATAGATAGATAGATAGAGGGATAGATAGATAGATGGACGGATAGACAGATAGATAGATAGATGGATAGATAGCAAAGAAGGAGTAGATAAATAGTTTGATAAAGGGAGAGATAATAGGAAGAAAAATGAAGAAACAAGAAGGAAGAAAGGAAGACGAGAAAGACAAGAGAAATAACTAAGTAGGTAACAGTGGGAAAAACTGTAAATAAAATTGACAGAGCCATATATAAGGAATATAAAGAAAGAAGGAAGGAAGCAAGAAAGGAAAGAAGGATGGAAGGAAGGAAGAGAAAAGAAAGAAAAAGAAAAAAATAAAGAAATATTAATAGAGAGATCTATAGCCTACATGGAATTATGATAGATAGATAGACAGATTGACAATTGGTCCCATATAAGCTAAACACAGCAGAATTTAAAGGGGTTCCCCAGTTATCTGCAAGATAGCTGACAGCATGCTGATCCCTAGAGGTGCCTGGTATCAGCTGAATGATGGGGGTGCCTGGTGTCAGCTGATCGCTGGAGGTGGCTGGTGCCTGGTGTCAGCTGATCGTTAGGGGGGTGCTGGTGTCAGCTGATTGCTGGAGGGGTGTCTGGTGCCTGGTGTCAGCTGAGGGCTCATTGGGTGGTGCAGGGTATCAGCTGATTGCTGGGGTACCTGGTGTCAGCTGATTGCTAGGGTGACTGGTGTCAGCTGATTGTTGGGAGGGTGCCTGGTGTCAGCTGATTGTTGGGAAGGTGCCTGGTGCCTTATGTCAGCTGATTGTTGGGAGGGTGCCTGGTGTCAGCTAACCACTGGAGGGGTGCCTGGTGCTAGCTGATTGCTGGAGGGGTGCTGATGCCTGCTGTCAGCTGATCGCTGAAGGGATGCCTGGTGTTATCTGATTGCTGGAGGGGTGCCTGGGGCCAGCTAATCACTGGGTGGTGCATGGTATCAGCTGATCACTGGGTGGTGAAGGTTATCAGCTGATTGCTGGGGTACCTGGTGTCAGCTGATTGCTAGGGTGACTGGTGTCAGCTGATTGTTGGGAGGGTGTATGGTGCCTGAAGTCAGCTGATCGTTGGGAAGGTGCCTGGTGCCTTGTGTCAGCTGATTGTTGGGGGGGTGCCTGGTGCTAACTGATTGCTGGAAGGGTGCTGATGCCTGTTGTCAACTGATCACTGAAGGGGTGCCTGGTGTTAGCTAATTGCTGGGGGGTGCCTGGTATCAGCTGATCTCTGGAGGGATGCCCAGTTCCATTCCCACTCATTTTCTACCCTAAGGACAGCTCTTCAGTGTCTTAGAGCTGGACAACCCTTGTGAGACACATGCTGTGATTTCATGGTGATGTAGTCACATGACCCACTAATGAATTACCCTGCTAATGAGTCCATATAATAAATGTGCTGATTTTGCATAAACTTCTGCTGACTCTGGAGAACTGGTAACGAGCTGTTCCCATTCTCTACATCTGCTACACGAGCTCTTCCCCGGTGTTAATTTGTGATTGTTTCCTCATCGCATTCATTCTACATGAGTAACCCGCTGTCTTTATTTGTCAGTCCTCTATCCTCTATCAGTTTTGCAAAATTTGCTCCATAACAAATATAGGAAACAATGTTGCAATTTTTCATATCTGAGAAAACTGCTGCTTTCTCCACATTTGATCCACTTCTCCCTGAACTCATGATTAATTTTGAAAAACTGCTAATGTCTGGCAAGGATAAGACTATAGCTGTACATTGAAGTCTATGCAAAGAGGATGGGGAGGCAAGAGTAGAGGAAAAGAGAGCAAAACACACACAGAATCTGACTCTACTGCTGATTTATATTTAGTGGTTATCTCGCCCTACTGCTGGATTCACAGCCACATTACTCAGTGCTGCTGTATAATGATAATGACCATCTTATTGCAGATTCTAAGTAAGTGTTTTATCTCACCCTTCTCTGGATTCACGGCTATGCTGCTCAGTACTGCTGTATAATGTCCTCTATGCTCCACCTTTCGAGAAAAATGTTTTATCTCACCCTAGTACAGGATTTGTAGATACACTGCTGAGTACTACTGTATATTATGCTTCATTTTGTAGCTTTCTTGAAAGTGTTATAACTCACCCTAGTACTGGATTCAATGCTACAGTGTTCTGTTCTGTTCTTTCTGTGTTCATTAAATGATCAATATTTCAGCTTTGCAGCAACTTGATTTTCATAACCTAAACCAAATTTGGGAGGGTTTCAGCTTTCAGAAGAGTAATTTATAAAACCAATGGATGAATTTAAAGTCAGGCTATAAGCTTTTATTTACATAACATGGATAAGCGACAGAACTTCTGTCAGGGACTGTACTTGTTGCAGCTTTCAAGTAAATGTTTTGTCTCACCCTCATACTTGATTCACAGAAAAACTTCTTGGTATTGCTGAATAAAGTGCTAGAACTCACCCTAGTACTGGATTCAAAATTACAGTGCTCAATACTACTGAATAATGTCCTCCATGTTACAGTTTTCTAGTAAGTGTTTTATCTCCCCAGTGCTGGGTTCACACCTACACTGCTCAGTATTGCTGTCTAATGACCTACAGTCTCTGACAGACGTTCTGTCGCTTATCCATGTTATGTAAATAAAAGCTTATAACCTGACTTTAAATTCATCCATTGGTTTCATAAATTACTCTTTTGAAAGCTGAAACCCTCCCAAATTTGGTTTAGGTTATGAAAATCAAGTTGCTGCAAAGCTGAAATATTGATCATTTAATGAACACAGAAAGGTCAGATTTTGGAAAGACAAAAGTTTTGTCATATAATGCACCCAATCCTAGTTTACATCCTCACTTGTGCTCACTAAATGATGGGTTAATTAGTGGGTGTGTATGAAAAAGAAACCCAGCACCCCAGACCTTCAGTTGAACTGCAACTTGACCTCTGACAACATGCCAAAAATCCACCCTGCGACCAAAGCCTTGATGACCAAGAGGCTGAAGACCAGATCCACTGCAGAGGTGGCTGCACCTTTAATGTGTCTCAGTATCAAGTACAAAGAATTAAAAAAAGATTTGAAGAGACTGGAGATGTTTTTGACAAGCCCAGGTCTGGCAGACCCCGCAAGACAACTGCTAAGGAGGAACGTTTGTTGGTTAGAAAATCCAAAGCCAGCCCCTCCTCCACTGCAGCAGAGCTCCAACAGGCCTGGTCACCTCAAGTCCCTGTGTCAACTAGAACAGTTTGTAGGATTCTGTCTTTAAATGGCCTCCATGGTCGAATCAGTGCCCAGAAGCCAGCACTAAACAAAAGGCAACTAAAAAACCCACAGCCTGCTAAACAAATGGACGCTGAAAGAGTGAAAGAAGATGGATTTCTCTGATGAATCTTCAGTTGAATTATACCCCAGCTGCCACAAATACTGCAGGAGATCTACTGGAGCCCGTATGGATCCAGAAAACAGTTAAGTTTGGTGGTGGAAAGATCATGGTCTGGGGTTACATTCAGTATGGGGGTGTGCGAAACATTTGCAAGGTGGAAGGCAATATCAATAGCCTAAAATATCAAGAAGCCTTAGCTACCTCTTACATTCCCAATCATAAAAGGGGTCACATTCTGCAGCAGGATCGTGCCCCATCTCATAGATCCATCTCTACAACAAAGTTCCTCCTGGCAAAGAAGATCAAGGTGCTCAAGGACGGACCAGCCCAGTCACCAGACATGAACATCATTGAGCATGTTTGGGGTAGGGTGAAAGAGGAAGCTTGGAAGACAAAACCAAAGAATCTAGATGAACTCTGGAAGGCATGTAAGATGCATTCTCTGCTATTCCTGATGACTTCATCAATAAATTGTATGAATCATTGTTGAGCCGCATGGATGCCGTCCTTCAAGCTCATGGAACTCACACAAAATATTACACATGGCTCTAATGGCACCACAACTTCATTCACCAATGTTATGCTGCATATCTTTGTATTAGAAGTTCATTATTTGTTTGAATTTCACATTACTTTCTGTGGGCGACAAAACATTTGTCTCGCCAAAATCTGACCTTTCTGTGATCATTAAATGATCAATATTTCAGCTTTGCAGCAACTTTATTTTCATAACCTAAACCAAATTTGGGAGGGTTTCAGCTTTCAAAAGAGTAATTTATAAAACTAATGGATGAATTTATAGTCAGGTTATAAGCTTTTATTTACATAACATGCATAAGCGACAGAACGTCTGTCAGTGACTGTACATGTTGCAGTTTTCAAGTAAATGTTTTGTCTCACCCTCATACTTGATTCATAGATAAACTTCTTGGTACTGCTGAATAAAGTGTTATAGCTCACCCTAGTACTGAATTCAAAGCTACAGTGCTCAATACTACTGAATAATATCCTCCATGTTACAGCTTTCTAGTAAGTGATTTATCTCCCCAGGGCTGGGTTCACAGCTACACGGCTCAGCATTGCTGTATAATTACCTACATGTTGCAGCTTTCAAGTAAATGTTTTATCTCACTCTCGTACTTGATTCACAGATACACTGCTCAGTACTGCTGAAAAAAGTGCTATAACTCACCGTAGTACTGAATTCAAAGCTACAGTGCTCAATATTGCTGTATAAGGCTCTCCATGTTGCAGCTTTCAAGTAAATGGTTCATCTCACCTTTGTACTTCGTTCACAGATACACTGCACAGTACTACAAGTTGAAGCATTCTTCGAAGTGATTTATCTCATTCTATTACTGGATTCAGAGCTACACTACTCATTACCGCTGAACAATGTCCTCCACGTTGCAGCCTTATTGAAAGTGTTTTATCTCACCATAGTACTGTATTGACAACTACACTTTTCATTACTTGTTGCTGCTTTGTAGTAAGTGTCTTATCTCACCCCAGTACTGGATTCCCAGCTACACTGCTCAGTAATGCTGTATAATCTCCTCCATGCTGCTGATTTTGAAGATGTGTTAGATAAATAGGAGAGCAGGAATCCTTCATGTCTGTGTGTGCTGTGTACAAGAGTCATCACAGCAGCTCATCTCCACCTACTAGCTTAGAGACAACTGAATCTTATAAGGATTTATTTATCAAGATAGGTGCAGTAATTCTGGCATAATTTGTGCTTAAAACTAATGTCCTACTTGTTGCTGCTTTGTAGTAAGTGTTTATCTCACCCCAGTACTGGATTTCCAGCTACACTGCTCAGTACTGCTGTATAATCACTTCCATGCTGATGATGATGTAGAATGTGTTAGATACATAGGAGAGCAGGAATCCTTCATCTCTGTGTGTGCTGCGTACTAGTCATCTTGGCAGCTTGTCTCTACCTACTAGCTTAGACACATCTGAATGTTAGAGGGACTTATTTATCAAGGTAGGTGCAGTAACTCTGGCATAATTTGTGCTTAAAACCAATATTCTCCTTGTTGCTGCTTTCTAGTAAGTGTTTTATCTCACCTCAGCACTGGATTCCCAGCTACACTGCTCAGTCCTGCTATATGATGTCCTCCATGCTGATTTTAAAAATGTGTTAGCTACATACGAAAGCAGGAATCTTTAATGTCTGTCTGTGCTGCGTACTAGTGTCATCATGGCAGCTTGTCTCCACCTACTAGCTTAGAGACAACTGAATCTTAGAAGGACTTACTTATTAAGATAGGTGCAGCAATTCTGGCATAATTTGTCCCTAAAAACTGTCCTTAACGACTGGATGTGTTTTAGGCACTTTTCACAACCAGGGAGTGGTGAGACGTATTGTGCAATAATGCACCAAAAAATGCAATCAAATTATGGAGCACATTTCTGGCACAAATTAAGCCAATTTAAAATTAGACCAATTTATCAAAGAGCATGAACTATTTACAGAATTTTGGCACAGCTAATGACTGTCCAGTCCAAGTTTGTGCTACAAATTTGACAATTTTGATAAATACGCCCGAGGGTCTCAAGAGGGGAAAACTGGTGAGAAAAAAACGGATACAAGTTATGCAATGACCAAAATAGTTACTGAAATTGTACTTTTTTTTATTAATTTACTAGCTGTAGTACACGGCGTTGCCCGGGATAGTAACTGTCTCTCTGTCTCTCTCCCAGTCTCTGTCTGTGTGTCTCTGTCTGTCTGTCTCTAGCTGTGTCTTTCTTTGTCTGTCTGTGTCTATATCTCTGTCTGTTTCTATCTCTCTGTCTGTATTTGTATCAGTCTGTCTCCCTCTCTCTATCTCTGTGTGTCTCTATATGTTTGTCTGTCTGTCTCTCTCTTTCCCCGTCTGTCTCTTTCCCCATCTGTCTTTGTCTCTTTCCCCGTCTGTCTCTTTGCCCGTCTGTCTCTTTGCCCTTCTGTCTCTTTGCTCAGCTGTCTCTTTTCAGGTCTGTCTCTTTCCAGGTCTGTCTCTTTGCCCGTCTGTCTCTTTGCCCGGCTGTCTCTTTCCCCCTCTATCTCTTTCCAGGGCTGTCTCTTTGCCCCTCTATCTCTTTCCAGGGCTGTCTCTTTCTCCGTCTGTCTCTTTCCTCATCTGTCTCTTTCCCCGTCTGTCTCTTTCCAGGTCTGTCTCTTTCCAGGTCTGTCTCTTTCCAGGGCTGTCTCTTTTCAGGTCTGTCTCTTTCCAGGTCTGTCTCTTTGCCCGTCTGTCTCTTTGCCTGTCTGTCTCTTTGCCCGGCTGTCTCTTTTCCCCTCTATCTCTTTCCAGGGCTGTCTCTTTGCCCCTCTATCTCTTTCCAGGGCTGTCTCTTTCTCCGTCTGTCTCTTTCCTCATCTGTCTCTTTCCCCGTCTGTCTCTTTCCAGGTCTGTCTCTTTCCAGGGCTGTCTCTTTCCAGGGCTGTCTCTTTGCCCGTCTGTCTCTGTCTGTCTCTGTCTCTCTCTGTCTCTCTCTATCTGTCTCACCACCAACATCTTATTACCTCACACATAAGCTTCTTATACTAACAGTTTATTTTGTTCCTATAGCAACCACTGACAGTTGCTATTAATAACCTATAGATCCCACCTCTATTCAGTTTAATGGAAGCAGGATTTTGTAGAGTTACTGTAAAGCACGGGATAAAATTTTCCCTTCAAAACACAGTCTATGACGTTCTCTGAGTCACATGGGGCGTCTGTGCAAAATTTCTTGATTGTAAATGTGATGGTGCGGATTCCTTTAGCGGACATACACACATACATACACACACATACATACACACATACACATATATACACACATACACATACACACATACATACACACACATATATACACACATACATACACTGTGCTTTATATATTAGATTTATTTATGCTTTTTATAGTTAATGGAATAACTAAATGTGTTACAATTTCAAATATTAATAAACATTCCAAAGCCGCGGGGACAAGGATGGATCATGGTTCATGGAGCCACATGCACTGAGTATTCGGCTGATGTCTTCGCCCTTTGCACGGGGGCTACAATGGAGGGTCCTGGTGGCCACGAGAGAGTTAAGGTGGGGGGATATCAATTTGAATTCTCTTTCGCAATCATTGAGAGCCTGAAAAATTGACAGTCGCATTACAGCTCTCCAAACACATTCTGTTTTCATTAAATGACTAATCGAAAACCAATCAAGCAAAGGACATAGAATTACTGCTTTGAATTAGAATGTTTCTACCTCACCAAGAACTCAGATTAAACCTATTCAAGAATAATTATATAGGTATAAATACCACGCACATTCGCTTCATTTGCATTGTGGTCCAAGGGATTTCAGGCAACATCCACTCCGGATAAATCCTCTTGACTCCTTAAATTTCTGGCAGATTCTTGGCAAATTTTTCTAGAAATTGATAAATATTTATACATATATTTAGTAAGAATAAACACATCAAATTGGTTTAGAATTTCTGAAAAATTTGCGGGTTTTAGGGGTTTTGGACCAGACGGACACCAATTTTTCAGTTTATAAGACGCACTGGATTATAAGATGCACCCCAAATTTAGAGGAAAATAAATTAGTCTTACAATCCGGTGGCCTCTTTCCAAGGGGACATGGCAGCGGTGGTGGAGCAGGGTCACAGGAGGCAGGGGCGGTGGTGGAACAGGTCGATGCTGCGGGTGGTGCGGGCGGCGGTGTCTCATATGCTGTGAGGTAAGCAACTTCCAGAGACTGTCAGCGGTGTGGACGTCAAAGAAATGGTGCCGCATGGGCGCATACTGAGCTATTGGTTCAATGACAAGGCGAGATCTCATCTGCGCATGCGCCACCTCCGGGCACCATTTTCCTTAAGTCCACTGCTGGGAAATCAATGGCCCAGAGGCAGCGCGTGCGCAAATGAGATCTTGAGCTGAGAGCTCCATCTGTGCACACACGCTTCGGGGGCCATTATTTGAAACCAGCAACGCCGACATTTTCAGGATGTTCCTGCCTCACCACAGCCAGCTCCACAGGCCCCAGCACAGCGCTCCACAGGCAAAAGCACGGCACTTCATAGGCCCCAGCACAGCACTCCATAGGCCCCACTATAGCGCTCCACAGGCCCCAGCACAGCGCTCCACGGGCAAAAGCACAGCACTCCATAGGCACCAGCACAGCACTCCATAGGCCCCACTATAGCGCTCCACAGGCCCCAGCACAGCGCTCCACAGGCACCAGCACAGCACTCCATAGGCCCCACTATAGCGCTCCACAGGCCCCAGCACAGCGCTCCACAGGCTCCAGCACAGCACTCCACAGGCCCCAGCACAGCGCTCCACAGGCCCCAGCACAGCACTCCATAGGCCCCACTACAGCGCTCCACAGGTCTCAGCACAGCGCTCCACAAGTCCCAGCACAGCACTCCCCAGGCCCCATCACAGCCTGCCGCACAGGCCCCAGCACAGCACTCCACAGGCCCCAGCATAGCCTGCCACACAGGCCCCAGCACAGCCCGCCACACAGGTCCCAGCACAGTGTTCCACAGGCCCCAGCATAGCCTGCCACACAGGCCCCAGCACAGCCCGCTGCACAGGTCCCAGCACAGTGTTCCACAGGCCCCAGCATAGCCCGCCGCACAGGCCCCAGCACAGCGCTCCACAGCCCGCCGCACAGGCCTCAGCACAGCCCACCGCACAGGTCCCAGCACAGCCCGCCAAACAGGTCCCAGCACAGACCGCCGCACAGGCCCCAGCACAGCGCTCCACAGGCCCCAGCACAGCGCCTACCACCTGCTACCCCTCTCCACCACCTCCCAGTAAGGTGTATTCGGACTATAAGACACACCTCTCACTTTCCTCTGAATTTTTTGAGGAGTAAAAGTGCGCCTTATAATTTAAAAAATACGATATATTGCCGTAGCGGGTGCCATATAAGCCAGCGGAGGAACGGCGGGGGGCTACTTTTTATCACCTAATTTTAACCTTTGTCGACTATTTTGATACAATCTTAACAAGTTCACAGTTCAATTTTAACAATTCTGTACAATAATAATGTAATAATAGAAAAAAAAAATTCTTTACAGATCCATTGATTTATTCGAAGAGTTAAACCATATTTGGGAAGTGAAGTTACTGAGACCCCCACTAATTGCTTAAAAGCCCCCAAAACTTTCTTTAAATTGACATATTGGTAACAGCCGAGTAAAGCCGATCACAGATGGATTATTGCTTTCTTTTAGTGATCAGTGATTTTGCTCTTAGCAGTCAAATCCTCTGGCCTGCTACTATGAAATGTCCTTAAATTTAATAAAACTGTATGCATAGATCTTCAAAGCTCCCCCTAGTGGTGACTGCAAGCAGGCATAATTTTATAGTGGAAATCTATGGCAATGTGAAAGTAGGTAAGGGTTTTAGAATTAAATAGAATATAAAGAGCTCCAACCAGTGATGAAGAAGAGTAGAGGAGGCAAAGAGACTCGCTGTGATGATGAATGAGAGGACTCTCATTGTAGAGGGAACACCAGGAAAGCAATACAATGGAGGGCCCTGGGGAGACTAGTAAAGGCCAGTGAGACGCTAGTCTCGCCATTGTAATAAGACAACACGAGGAAGGTAAGACAAACAGGTGAGGAAAGACACAACAAAATGCACTCCACAGCTTTTCCGCAGGAACTTCTCAGCTGCATCAGAAGCGACACCTCAGCTTCTCCAGAGACCGGCTCCTTCAAAGTATACAGCATAATTATGCGCTATAGCCAGCATAGGGAGGAGAGAGGGGCAGATATTTATAGCAGAAAGGAAGTGGCTGCAGCTGATGTTACAACTGAGAGATCCCTGCAGGATAGAAATGCACCTTAACCCCCTCAGTACTAGATGGAATTAAATAAGCTGCAACTCAGGGTAAATAACGAACAGGCACTAAAGCGCATCTGCAATCAACAACACACTGTGACCTTCTGAACTCAAATCCCCTCAAGATCCCATCAGGCCATGACACAATCATGACAGTAGCAGAGTTGAGTTGTTCAGTAGATTCACTGTGGTAATGTAGCAGAGCTCAGCATTGTAGCAGAGCTGAGTTGATAACTGAACTAATTATTGCAATGTAGCAGAGAGCAGCATTGTAGTAGAGTTGAGTTGATCAGTAAACTCAATATTGCAATATAGCATATCCCAGCATTGCATCAGAGCTGAGTTGACAACTGAAGTCATTATTGCAATGTAGCAGAGCCTAGCATTGTAGCAGAGTTGAGTTGATTAGTTAATTCATTATAGAAATGTAGCAGAGCCTAGCATTGTAGCAGAGTTGAGTTGATCGGTAGATTCACTGTGGTGATGTAGCAGAGCCCAGCATTGTAGCAGATCAGTAACTCATTATGGAAATGTAGCAGGGCCTAGCATTGTAACAAAGTTGAGATGATCAGTTAATTCACTATGGAAATGTAGGAGATCCCAGCATTGTAGCAGAGTTGAGTTGATCAGTAAACTCATTATGGCAATATAGCATATCCTAGCATTGCAGCAGAGCTAAGTTGATCACTGAACTCATTATTGCAATGTAGCAGAGCCTAGCATTGTAGCAGAGTTGAGTTGATTAGTTAATTCATTATAGAAATGTAGCAGGGGCCAGCATTGTAGCAGATTTGAGTTGATCGGTAGATTCACTGTGGTGATGTAGTAGAGCCCAGCATTGTAGCAGATCATTAAACTCATTATGGAAATGTAGCAGAGTCCAGCAATATAACAGAGTTGAACTGATCAGTTAATTAATTATGGAAATGTAGCAGAGCCCAAAATTGTAGCAGAGTTGATTGAGTTGATCAGTAGATTCACTGTGGTGAGGGAGCAGAGCCCAGCATTGTAGCAGATCAGTAAACTCATTATGGAAATGTATCAAAGTCCAGCAATATAACAGAGTTGAGTTGATCAGTAAATTCATTATGGAAATGTAGCAGAGCCCAGCATTGCAGCAGAGTTGATTTGATTAGTTAATTCATTACAGAAATGTAGCAGGGGACAGCATTGTAGCGGAGTTGAGTTGATTGGTAGATTCACTGTGGTGATGTAGCAGAGCCCAGCATTGTAACAGATCAGTAAACTCATTATGGAAATGTTGCAGAGCCCAGTATTGTAACAGAGTTGAGGTGTTCAGTAAACTCATTATGGAATTGTTGCAGAGCCCAGCATTGTAGTGGAAGTGGATTGGTCAGAATGATGATCGTAGTCAAGCATAGCATTGAAAAGTAGTGGCGTGACCAACTACCTGAAAACTCAGGCAGTGTGCAGCTACCTGAGCCGGCCTATCAGGCCAGGGAGTGGGATTTCACTGGAGCACATCCCAAAATGCATAAGAATAGAGGGGATTGTCTGCAGCATGAGGGACATGGAGGGATTTCTGCAGCCGGTAGAGAGAAGTATCCATCACTCCACAGAATATCCAGAAATCGTATTATTATTTTTTTTTTTAATCACAGCCGGGCGTCTGATACAATGTAACTTTGTAAATGTCGAGAAAAGAGGAAAAGCAGCGCCGGCGTCTCTGCGCGTCCCTCAATGCCCTTAATGTGACTTCGCACAAGGACATCATGGCCGGTAAGAGGCTTGTTGAAATTCCACAGACTTTGATGCGACGTTAGTGGAATTACAAGAGTGGAAGCGTTTTGCGTCCTATTAACGTCTGTCAATCACAGAAGGGCAGAAAATCAGAAAGACGAGGATTCACCAGTGATGACTGAGATCCAATAATACACTTAGCTGTTCACTCACCCAAATAGCCACTAATTTATGTTCTTGTTCACACAGGGATAATGACTCGCTCTGCGCTGTTTATTGTCTCCTGGGCTTTGTTTTTCTTACAAGATTTACTCTGGTGAAGGAGATTTTCAGAATTGAGAAAACAATACTTACTGAGTTTCCCGGCAGCATTTCTATGCCTTGTGATTTTCCATAAAAAAGCAATTAAATCTCATTAGTGGGAGTCTATTTAAACAATGCGCTGATTTCAATACTTTGCATGGCAACCATGAATTAGGAAACCTCCATAAAACGCCATCTCAATAGAGCGACTGGTAAATAAAAAAAGGCAATTAAAGCTAAGGATGGGGATTAGATTTTAGTGGTGAGGAATGTATCAAGCTTAACTATTTCAGCCATGTAATGGAAAACTAACTGAAACTGTACGGCTGGCCCCTGGCTCCTGTGACCACCGTAGATAGGTTCCGCACCTATGCACCGAGCAGGATACCTGGCCCTGGCTTCGCTCACCACCCTAGATAGGTTCCGCACCTATGCGCCGAGCAGGATACCTGACCCTGGCTTCCCTCACCACCCTAGATAGGTTCCACACCTATGCACCGAGCAGTATACCTGACCCTGGCTTCCCTCACCACCCTAGATAGGCTCCGCACCTATGTGCCGAGCAGGATACCTGACCCTGGCTTCCCTCACCAACCTAGATAGGTTCCACACCTAAGCACCGAGCAGGATACCTGACCCTGGCTTCCCTCACCACCCTAGATAGGTTCCGCACCTATGCACCGAGCAGGATACCTGACCCTGGCTTCCCTCACCACCCTAGATAGGTTCCGCACTTATGTGCTGAGCAGGATACCTGACTGTTACGAGGGGGACCCGGGGAAGCGTGCCAAGATGGGAAATGGACTGCTTCCGCCGGTCAAGGTCCACTGTGCGGTGTAAGGGACCGCCGCTATGGTGGGTGAAGAGTGAGCAGGTTGCTGCTAGCGATCGTCTGGAATGTCACAGACGATCTATGTACACCGATCTGCCCTAACCCGTGAGGGTTGTATGGCACAGATCTCACGGCTCGGTGTACCTGTTGCACGGGGAAGCACAGAGGTGCCCACGCACGTGTGCCAGTGGAAGTCACGAGAATATGGCACGAGGGTAGCACAGAGGTGCCCACGCACGTGTGCTTTCAATAACCAGGTGAGTCCAATGGAGACTTGAGGAGCTCACCTGGGACAGGAACACGGCCTGTTGACGGGGGTACTGCCGGAGCAGCAAGGCAGGAACACGGCCTGCAAACGAGGTACTGCCGGAGCAGCAAGGGCCAAGCCCACAAGAGACAGTAATGCCTGAGCAGTGGCGTGGCAGCACGCTGCCAGACATCCAAACATAGAAGGACGGTCGGGAGCTTTTAAGGAGGTGCAGCTCCACCCGAGGGCGGGCGCGAGGCGGAGATGACGGACTTGACCCAATCAGGGTCCACGACGTCCCAGCCTGGCCAGTCAGGATTCACCACGTCACCAGCCTTGTCATCAAGCCGTGTGACGTCAGTGAGCGAATCAGGACCCACCACGCATTGCACATGCTCACCCTCCTGCCTCTGGGAAATAGAGGCGGGATCCTCGGTCTCACAATGTGGAGAGATAACGGGAATCTCACTGCTTCCCTGAGCAGTAAACCTCTGCACATTGCGCAGCCTCGCAGACCTTCAGGGCCGCTGAGCAGGAGAGTCTGCGGCAGGCCAGGAATGGGAGACCGCTTCACTCCTTGTAACAGGAGAACCACTAGGTGTCACCCTTCTGCTGCCTCTCTGAGAAGGTATCTCCTGCACACTGCGCAGTCTGGCAGACCTTCGGCGCTGCTGAGCAGGAGCGCTCGTGGCAGGCAAGGAATGGGAGACTGCCTCAGTCCTTGCCTCAGGAGAGCCACGAGATGTAACACCTGACCCCTGGGTTCCCTCACCACCCTAAATAGGTTCCGCACCAAGTAGGATACCTGGCCAATGGGATTCCTCACCACCCTAGATAGGTTCCGCACCTATGCACCGAGCAGGATACCTGACCCTGGCTTCCCTCTCCACCTTAGATAGGTTCCTCACCTATGCGCCAAGCAGGATACCTGACCCCTGGCTTCCCTCTCCACCCTAAATAGGTTCCTCACCTATGTGCTGAGCAAAATACCTGACCCTGGCTTCCCTCACCACTCTAGATAGGTTTCGCACCTATGTGCCGAGAAGGATACCTGACCCTGGCTTCCCTCACCACCCTAGATAGGTTCGGCACCTATGCGCTGAGCAGGATACCTGGCCCCTGGCTTCCCTCACCACCCTAGATAGGTCCCACACCTATACGCCGAGCAGGATACCTGACCCTGGCTTCCCTCACCACCCCAGAGAGGTCCCACACCTATACGCCGAGCAGGATACCTGACCCTGGCTTCCCTCACCACCCTAGATAGGTCCCACACCTATACGCCGAGCAGGATACCTGACCCTGGCTTCCCTCACCACCCTAGATAGGTTCCACACCTATGTACTGAGCAGGATCCCTGACCCTGGCTTTTCTCACCACCCTAGATAGGTTTGGCACCTATGCGCCGAGTAGGATACCTGACCCTGGCTGACCCTGAAACTGTATGACTGTGGGGATGAAAGTGGCTATCTACTTTCTTACAAAAGAGCAGTCAATTCAACACAACTTGATCACAGGTCAATTAAAGGTGTGGGTGGGGTCATATAAAGAAAGCTGCCAATCAGTGGTGTGGGCGGGGTAAAATACACGAAGATGCCAATCAAAGATGTGGGCGAGGTAATATATAGAAAGTTGCCAATCAGAGATGTGGACGAGGCAATATACAGAAAGCTGCCAATCAGAGATGTGGGTAAAGTAATATACAGAAAGTTGCCAATCAGTGGTGTGGGTGGAGTAGTATACAGAAAGCTACCAATCAGTGATGTGGGTGGGGTAATATACAGGAAGCTACTAATCAGTGGTGTGGGTGGGGTAATATACAGAAAGCTGCCAATCAGTGGTGAGGGCAGAGTCATATACAGGAAGCTGCCAATCAGAGGTGTGAGTAGAGTCATATATAGGAAGCTGCCAATCAGTGATGAGGGCGGAGTCATATACAGGAGGCTGCCTATCAGAGGTGTGAGTAGAGTCAGATATAGGAAGCTGCCAATCAGAGATGTGGGCAGGGAAATATAAAGAAAGCTGTCAATCAGTGGTGTGGGCAGGGTATTATACAAAAAACCGCCAACCAGTGGTGAGGGTGGGATCATATACAGAAAGCTGCCAATCAGTGAGGTGGGTGAGGTAATATAAAAGAGCTGCCAATCAGAGTTGAGGGCGGGTAATTAGATTACACAGGAAAAACCTGCTGACAGATGCCCTTTAATAGTATTTCTTCCACAAGGGCATCAGTAGGAAAATTAGATCACATAGAAGCAAAAGTGATACATTATAACCATGCAATTACTCAAATGATATTTTCTGCTAAACTGTAAGGTGTGAATACTTTAGAAACCCCTTGTATTACTCCAATGTAACAACTAAAAAAATTAAGCCAGTAAATAGCATAAAAAAGAAAAGACTGTGCTCAGCTCCACTGCAGAGCTATGTGTCTCCATGGTAACAGACTACAGCCACATTTGTAGTCAGATCCTATATTCTTATCCTTCCATCTGCTCCTTGTACTTTCCATAGAAGAAGGAGATGGAGTAAAGGAAGAGAGCGGATACTGATGATGTACTCTGTAGATACATAGATTTGCATGGGAGCTGCGTACGTCACATACGCATATATTTTTTATTTTCTTCCGTTTTGCTGTATTTTTTATTGTAGATGCACAGAACCAATAAAAGCATCGGCTGCCAATGTGCACGTACGATTGATAAACTGTTTATCTGTGGCACATCTGGCAAAATGAGTTCAGAGGCAAAATTATAAAAAAATGAAATAGCTTTTGCAACTTTGTATTTGTTGCGGCGCGGGTACAATATGCTGAGATATCATTCCTCGCATGAAATATTCCTTTTTTATGCTGCTCCACTAGACTTATCATCTTGCTTGTTTCCCTTACCCTAAACTACATCTGCCATCTGTTTGCTTCTAAATTCCAACTTTGAGAATCCTGTAAGATGCTCGGTTATGTCTTATTATTTACAGGTCCTGTTCAATTTAGTGCCATATGCAAACTTGAGCATTTCACTCTCTGCATCATCCAAATGGCTGTTAAATAAAAGCGTCGGCCAGGGCTGGAATACAGATGAGCGCTCGCTCTATTGAAATTTGTGCCTTAACCTTACAAAGTGACTCACATGAATAAGTCAAATATTCCATATTCCGCTTTTACCCAGAACCAAACCGGCGGAATTATCTCTGAGTCATTGTAAAACTAATGATATTGAGCTACAAGACGTAAAAAATGGAATTCCAGACACAACAAGATGTTATTAGTTGGTTAATGGGAGGTTTATAGAGCGGTGGCAGAGATATTACACCTACCATTAACTTGGTTGGTTAATCCACGGTAAACAAGGGAATGAGGTTCGGTACATTAGATACTTATCAATCAGATGTAATGGTTTACTGATCTGCAGTCTATAAAAGATGAAGAATAATAAAGCTTGGACGGGAGTTATTACTCCATGAGATCACTATTTTATCTCCTACCATTGATAGTGATTATGGTCAACAGTCAACCATGAAGAAGAGCACACTGAACAGTCAACCATGAAGAAGAGTGGAGCCAACAGTCAACCATTAAGAAGAACAAACTCAACAGTCAACCATGAAGAAGAACAAACTCAACAGTCAACTATAAAGAAGAGTGGAGCCAACAGTCAACCATAAAGAAGAGCGGAGTCAACAGTCAACCATGAAGAAGAGTGGAGCCAACAGTCAACCATTAAGAAGAAAAACTCAACAGTCAACCATGAAGAAGAACAAACTCAACAGTCAACTATAAAGAAGAGTGGAGCCAACAGTCAACCATAAAGAAGAGCGGAGTCAACAGTCAACCATGAAGAAGAGTGGAGTCAACAGTCAACCATGAAGAATTGCGGTGTCAACAGCCAACCATGAAGAAGAGTGGAGCCAACAGTCAAGCATGAAGAAGAGTGGAGCCAAAAGTCAACCATGAAGCAAAGCAGAGTCAACAGTCAACCATGAAGAAGAGTGGAGTTATTAGTCAACCATGAAAAAGAGTGGATTCAAAAGTCAACCATGAGGAAGAGTAGAGTCAACAATCAACCATAAAGAATAGTGGAGTCAACTGTCAGCCATTAAGAAGAGCGGAGCCAACAGTCAAACATGGAGCAGAGTGGAGTCAACCGCCAACCATGAAGAAGAATGGAGTCAACAGTAAACCATGAAGAAGAGTGGAGTCAACAGTCAACCATGAAGAAGAGTGGAGTCATTAGTCAACCATGAAAAAGAGCAGATTAAACAGTCAACCATGAGGAAGAGTAGAGTTAACAATAAACCATAAAGAATAGTGGAGTCAGCTGTCAGCCATTAAGAAGAGCGGAGCCAACAGTCAACCATGAAGAAGAGTGAAGCCAACAGTCAACCATGAAGAAGAGTGGAGCCAACAGTCAAACATGGAGAAGAGTGGAGTCAACAGCCAACCATGAAGAAGAATGGAGTCAACAGTAAACCATGAAGAAGAGTGGAGTCAACAGTCAACCATGAAGAAGAGTGGAGTCATTAGTCAACCATGAAAAAGAGCAGATTCAACAGTCAACCATGAGGAAGAGTAGAGTCAACAATCAACCATAAAGAATAGTGGAGTCAACTGTCAGCCATTAAGAAGAGCAGAGCCAACAGTCAACCATGAAGAAGAGTGGAGCCAACAGTCAACGATGAAGAAGAGTGGAGCCAACAGTCAAACATGGAGAAGAGTGGAGTCAACCGCCAACCATGAAGAAGAATGGAGTCAACAGTAAACCATGAAGAAGAGTGGAGTCAACAGACAACCATGAAGGAGAGTGGAGCCCACAGTCAAACATGAAGAAGAGTAGAGTCAACAGTCAACCATGAAAAAGAATGGAGCCAACAGTCAAACATAAAGAAGAGCGGAGTCAACAGTCAACCATGAAGAACAATGGAGCCAAAAGTCAAACAAGAAGAAGAGTGGAGTCAACAGTCAACCATGAAGAAGAACGAAGTGAAAAGCCAACTATGAAGAAGAGTCGAGCCAACAGTCAAACATGAAGAAGAGTGGAGTCAACAGCCAAACATGAAGAAGAGCGGAGTCAACAATCAACCATGAAGAAGAGTGGAGTCCCACTCACAGTCTCACACCCCTACAATCTATTCTAAACTATGCTTCCCAGCTCATCCACCTGTCCCCCCACTACTCCCCGACCTCTCCTCTCTGCCAATCCCTTCACTGGCTTCCCATTGCCCAACGACTCCAGTTCAAAACACTAAGCATGGCATACAAAGCCATCCACAACCTGTCTCCTCCCTACATCTGTGACCTAGTCTCCCGGAACTTACCTGCACGTAACCTTCGATCCTCACAAGATCTCCTTCTTTACTCCCCTCTCATCTCCTCTTCCCACCATCGCATCCAAGATTTCTCCCGTGCCTCCCCCATACTCTGGAATGCTCTGCCTCAACACATCAGACTCTCGCCTACCTTGACAAGCTTCAAAAGGAACCTGAAGACCCACCTCTTCCGACAAGCCTACAACCTGCCGTAACCCTCAGTCTGATACAGCGCCGCACAATCAACTCTACCCTAACCTACTGTATCCTCACCTATCCCTTGTAGACTGTGAGCCCTCGCGGGCAGGGACCTCTATCCTCCTGTACCTGTCTGTATCTTGTATTTATGATTATTGTACTTGTCCCTATTATGTACACCCCTTTCACATGTAAAGTGCCATGGAATTGATGGTGCTATAATAATAAATAATAATAATAAATAATAATAATGATGGAGGCAAAAATAAAAGAGAAGAACAATAGGAAGAAGATAAAGATGGAGGCATAGATAAAAGAGAAGAACAAAAGGAAAAACATAACGATGGAGGCAAAGATAAACGAGAAGAATAATAGGAAGAAGATAACGATGGAGGCAAAGATAAACGAGAAGAATAATAGGAAGAAGATAAAGATGGAGGCATAGATAAAAGAGAAGAACAAAAGGAAAAAGATAATGATGGAGGCAAAGATAAAAGAGAAGAACAATAGGAAGAAGATAAAGATGGAGGCAAAGATAAAAGAGAAGAACAATAGGAAGAAGATAAAGATGGAGGAGAAAGTAAAGGAGATGGAAGAAATAGGAAAATGTAAAAGAGGAAGGACAAGATCAACAAGAAGGAAGAAACAAAAGATAAAGGAAAACTGGAATGTGGAAGTGAAGAAGCAGAGAAAGAAGAGGAAAAAGAAGATGAAGTCCTTCCGTTACTCTACAAGGTTTATATAATAAATGAGTCCGTTGAGAAAATTATTAGACTTGCCCCTAACCAACCTCTAAATTAATTTAGCCCCGAGAAGCCGGTATCTCCAGGATCCGCACAAATCGTCTCATCTTCTAATGATCGTTATGTGTCACTCATCAGCGTTACCTATCGGGGAGATCGGTAAACTAATTATCAGGCTGCCGGCGAGGGCCAGTCAATTGTTTCCTTAGGTGTTTTGTCATATTATGCTTTTCCCATGGTCCTAACTATAATCTTGCTCCAGAATTCGCTCCTCTGGTGTATCTCCCAGCCCGAGCGCTAATTACTGCCATTATAATAATGATAATGTAGCGGCACCTGTAGTTTTCCTATTAGAAGATGTGTGACTACATGATTACTCTGTGCATTGTATTTTTAATACTTTTCTCTGACATCTGAATCTACGGCGGCTTTCTGAAGATTTCCGATCGATACGCAGGAGGGAATCGGCTTCCTGCCAGCGAGGGGGCCATTGTCTTCACGTTTCGGGGGGAGGGTTCCGGCTCATTACTCAGAGAGATTTGGAAAGTTATCCTAAGCATGGAGTTTAATGATGTTTCCACCTTTTTATCTTCTCTGCTTTTATATCGACCCCTTACTTCTATACAGGAAAAAAGTTTTGAATGAAAAATTGAGTATTTTTGATTATTTTTACTTTTTTATTTTAACCCTTTGGTTTATGTAGCAACTTTTTGAAGTGTAAAAGTGGGGGCGGATGTGATCAGGATATTGGCCTCCCCCAGCCTACAAATAGTAGCATGCAGCTGCCCAGAATTGGCACATTACATTAGATGTGCCAATCCTGGCGCTTTACCTGGCTCATCCCGATGCCCTGGGGCAATGGCAATTGGGGTAATAAAAGAGGTTAATGACAGCTGTGATTGTCAAAAAATTACAGCTGTCATCAAGCCCTCGATTAGAAATGGGAAGCATCTATGAAAACCCCCATTACTAATTATGTAAGCAAAAACAAAAAAGCACAAGCACCAAAAAAAACTTTTATTTGAAATAATACACACAGACCCTCTTTCACCCCTTTATTAAACCCCAAAACACCCCTTGCAGATCCGACATAATCCATACAAAATCCCATGATGATCCTCAGCTCTACTACATCCAGAGGCTGAAGAAAAACATGTCCACTGTCTGCAGGATCCCGTAATCACTGACAGCCAATGGGGATCCGGCTGAGAGCAATGATGTCACTCAGTTCCCCTGAGGTCACACCCAGGTTCCCACATTGTGACCTCAGGTGACCTGACTGGTGGACTGTCTGACTGCGGGACACAGTCATGACCCGCAATCAGACAGTCCGGTAGTCAGGTCATATGAAGTTACACTGGGGGCTCCCCTGCTGCCCTCAGTGAAAGTTGAAGCCTCTGTCAGACTGTTAGATTGCAGGTTGCAGCTGTCTCCCACAGTCCAACAGTCTGGTCACCTGAGGTGACTCTGGGGGCTCCCTCTCTGCCCTCAGTCAAAGTGTAAACGATTGCCAGACTGTCGGATTGAGGGTCACATCTGTGTCCTGCAGTCCAACAGTCCAGCATTCAGGTCACCTGAGGTCACACTGTGGGCTCCCCCGCTGCCTTCAGTGAAAGTTGACACCACTGTCAGACTGTTGGATTGCAGGTTATGGCTGTGTCCCGCAGTCCGACAGTCCAGCAGTCAGGTCACCTGAGGTCACATTGGGTGCTCCATCTCTGTCATCAGTGAAAGATGATGCTGCTGGCATACTGTTGGATTGCGGGTCACTGCTGTGTCCCAGAGTCTGGCAGTCAGGTCACCTGAGGTCACGCTGCCTTCAGTAAAAGTTGAAGCCCACGTGTCCCTTGGAGTTGAGAGAGATTATGCGTTTCCATGGGATTTAAAGGCCCTTCTTCACACCAGTGAAGCTAATCTACCCCAAAAAATTAAGCAGTCTTCTCTGTTTAAGGATATGATAGCAGCCTGGTGGGCAGTGAGGAAGCATTACAAGTTGGCATATAACATTTCTAAATATCTACCCCTATGGGATAATCCAGGGTTCAGCCAGGGAATTAGCAATAAGCTATTTGAAGAATGGAGGCGGAAAGGCATACAGAGGGTCTCCCATCTTTTTCATCCTTCTGAGCCAAGATGGTTGGGGAGGGAAGAATTGGTAGGCAATTATGGGTTGAATCCTAACCAAATAATCCAGTATGATCAGGTGAAGCATAAGGTTATGGCTCAATTGCAAGACATATCGTCGGAGGTGTCACTTAATACATTTGACAGCCTGGTCAAGTTGGCACAAACGTTCTTGTCAATCTCATCTCTATATGGGGCAATGCGAAACCAGTTGACTGGCTATCAGCCAGAGAGTTTCTTTAAGCCATGGGAAAAGCAACTAGGGGACCCCGACATTGGAACAAAGATCAGAGAGGGGTGGAGGGCCCTACGAAAGGCAATATTGAGTGAACAGTGGCGGGAGACTCAGTATAAAGTGATGCATCGGGCGATCTATGCATTCAATTTGCCCAGAAAGCTTGAGGATCCTGAGAGCATTACTCGTTGTCCGAAATGCAATTTAGAAGCAACGGATCTCTACCATGGATTGTGGCTGTGTCCCCACCTTGAGCCACTGTGGGCCCAAGTATCAAAGTGTGTTGCTAAACTCTGGGACATCAAACTCCTTCTCTCCCCTACTCTGGTTCTGTTCCATGCGTGGGAGGGGGGAGCGTCGAGGGGGGGAGGAGTAGACATCCCCCTTCACTACTACATGTAATCATACTTGCAACAAAGAGGATGATACTGAAATATTGGTTGGAGTCAAAAGTATTTATAGACCAAAGAAAAAAAACCCTTAAAAATACATTTTATTAATTCCGATTTAAAACAATCCCCAGACAAACACACATAAACAGGACAGACAATCCCAAATTTGCCAAGGTCCAGCGGGACCCCTCTGTAAACCTAACAGATAGGAGCAGGCAAATGAGTGGGGGACGTCAGAATGTCCCTATTGAACAATCAGTTAATGCTGTACCTTGATCATTCCAATGTTGTGAAGGAGTGCCAGAGCAGGTAACAATAGTGCAACCAGGGTATGGCCCAAAATTCCCTATAGTGGCCCTGCCTAACCGCGGAGGTTGGCACCCTAAACCTGGACGCTATGGCGCCCCCGCTCAACGATGACTCACCCTTCTTCTTCCTTTGGTCTATAATTAAAATGTATTTTTAAGGGTTTTTTTCCTTTGGTCTATAATTGTTAAAAATGTATTTTTAAGGGTTTTTTTCCTTTGGTCTATAATTGTTAAAAATGTATTTTTAAGGTTTTTTTTCCTTTGGTCTATAATTGTTAAAAATGTATTTTTAAGGTTTTTTTTCCTTTGGTCTATAATTGTTAAAAATGTATTTTTAAGGTTTTTTTTCCTTTGGTCTATAATTGTTATTAAAATGTATTTTTAAGGGGTTTTTTCCTTTGGTCTCTAATTGTTAAAAATGTATTTTTAAGGTTTTTTTCCTTTGGTCTATAATTGTTAAAAATGTATTTTTAAGGGGTTTTTTCCTTTGGTCTATAATTGTTATTAAAATGTATTTTTAAGGGGTTTTTTCCTTTGGTCTATAATTGTTAAAAATGTATTTTTAAGGGTTTTTTTCCTTTGGTCTATAATTGTTATTAAAATGTATTTTAAGGGTTTTTTTCCTTCGGTCTATAATTGTTATTAAAATGTATTTTTAAGGGTTTTTTTCCTTTGGTCTATAATTGTTATTAAAATGTATTTTAAGGGTTTTTTTCCTTCGGTCTATAATTGTTATTAAAATGTATTTTTAAGGGTTTTTTTCCTTTGGTCTATAATTGTTAAAAATGTATTTTTAAGGGTTTTTTTCCTTTGGTCTATAATTGTTAAAAATGTATTTTTAAGGGTTTTTTTCCTTTGGTCTATAATTGTTATTAAAATGTATTTTTAAGGGTTTTTTTCATTTGGTCTATAATTGTTATTAAAATGTATTTTAAGGGTTTTTTTCCTTCGGTCTATAATTGTTATTAAAATGTATTTTTAAGGGTTTTTTTCCTTTGGTCTATAATTGTTATTAAAATGTATTTTAAGGGTTTTTTTCCTTCGGTCTATAATTGTTATTAAAATGTATTTTTAAGGGTTTTTTTCCTTTGGTCTATAATTGTTAAAAATGTATTTTTAAGGGTTTTTTTCCTTTGGTCTATAATTGTTAAAAATGTATTTTTAAGGGTTTTTTTCCTTTGGTCTATAATTGTTATTAAAATGTATTTTTAAGGGTTTTTTTCATTTGGTCTATAATTGTTATTACACCCTTACATCAAGTTTATATGGTCTTTGGAGTCAAAAGTATCCTCGTTCGAAGAAGTAATAATCCATATAAAACGGCTGATGGAGTTAGAGGGCCTTGATGCTGGAAGGAAGTCGGGACGATTGGGGAGTCACTTCAAAAAGTGGAGGGAGTTTATTATAACCTACTTCAATTCGGAGGAAATAGAACGCTAAGGCTATGTGTCCACGGTAGAATGTACCTGCGGATTTTTCTGCATGAAAATCCGCGACTTTCGCGGCAAATCCGCACCTTTTTTTGCCGCGGATTTACCGTGGATTTAACGCGGAATTGCCGCGGATTTTGATGCGGATTTTTTTTTTTTCCCCCAATTCTATAGCCAAAATCCGCACCAAAATCCGCAACAATAATTGACATGCTGCAGATTTTTCCGGATCAAAATCCGCGGCAAATCCGCCGCGGAAAAATCCGCAGCATGGACAC
The DNA here is from genome assembly GCF_048569485.1 of Anomaloglossus baeobatrachus. NCBI lineage: Eukaryota > Metazoa > Chordata > Amphibia > Anura > Aromobatidae > Anomaloglossus > Anomaloglossus baeobatrachus. The sequence continues at coordinate 199,459,350 of NC_134362.1, read as the reverse complement.
AGCATTTCCAAAATGCCATTGAAATGGCTTGGAAGTGCCGCTGCTGCAGATTTTCGGTAAATCCGCGGCAAATCCGCGGCAAATCCGCGGCAAAATCCGCGCAAAATCCGCAGCGTGGGCACATAGCCTTAATGTCACCATTTAAGGAGACGGCGTGGTATCACTCTGAGAAGTTAGGTGGTACATTCGGAGGATTGGAGGTGGGGGTTGAAGGTGACTAGGTGGGAGTGGGTTTGAGTAGTGGGGGGTTCAGGGGGAGTAGGAGAATTTAACAGGATGGTTGCAAATTCATTCATATATTTAGTTATAAGGGTTTCCGTGAGGTATTAAAGATTCTGAGTCTTACTGTGAATACTGGGAACATTGATTAGATGTTGTAGTACTGAATTGTAAATGATAATAATAATAATTTTTAATAATTTTATTCATTTATATAGCGCTATTAATTCCACAGCGCTTTACATACAATGGTAATGCTGTCCCCATTGGGGCTCACACTCTAGAGTCCCTATCTGTATGTCTTTGGACATGGAGCGATATACAATTTTTTTGTCATTTTGCTGATAATTTTGTTGATATTAATATTATTTGTTCTATGTAATGATTTGTTTGCTTTTGAAAATAAAAAAAAATTATAATTTAAAAAAAAAAAAGTTGAAGCCACTGTCAGACTGTCGGACTGCACGCCACGGCTGTGTCCTGCAGTCAGACAATCTGGCAGCACTTCCACCTTGCTGGTTTGGCAAACCTGAATATCCACGGGTTCGCTCATCACTACTCAAGAGTACTAGAAAAAGAGGGAGAAGGGGCATGCAGCTGCAGCTTATCTCTTTTTAGGTGACTTAAAGGGACTAAAATGAAAGCAAAAAAAATAATTGTAAAAATGTAAAAAAAAGTAGAAAAATATAAGACGGGGGGGTCTTATATTTTTCTACTTTTTTTTACATTTTTACAATTATTTTTTTTGCTTTCATTTTAGTCCCTTTAAGTCACCTAAAAAGAGATTACTCCATTTAGAAATAAATGAGTTAAAAATAAATAAATAAACAAATAAATAAATAATCATAGCCCGTCTAGGGTTAATATTATATGTATGGAGCTGTTAGCACAGCTTTTGGCTATATTTTAGAGCTGCAGCTCTGCTTTCTCTGATTGGCTTTTCTATGGGAGCACAAGCCCACCGTAAACTTAGAAAAAAATGAATAAAAAGAGATGAATGTTTATTATTATTTTATTTTATTTATTATGGGAGCACGAGTCCACCGTAAACTTAGAAAAAAAATGAATAAAAAGAGATGAATGTTTATTATTTATTTATTATTTATTTATTAATATTTATTTATTATTATTTATTTACCTAAGATTGTAAAAACAAACACAATATCTTGTAACCTTGATACAATTAACATATAAAAGTTGTTGTCGGGAGGTGAAGACATTTTCCTATGAAATATTCAGCTATAAAAGCCATCACAACATTTTGATGCTCTCCAGATAACAGAATAATCACTTTTTTTCCGCCGAAATGTTTGTACCTTGTGAGAAGAAACAAAATTGTTAGTGATGGTTTAATGGCATGAAAAGGCTTCAAGCAGTGACAAATCTCATAATGGGCATATCCAGCCAACATCAAATAAAAAAACCTAACATGACATTTCTCACTACTAGTTCTCAGTTTCAAAGTTTTTTATTTTTTTTATTTTTTATTTTTTTTATTATTTTTTTTTTTTTTTTTTTACTCCTGGGCATACTTATTCTAAAACAAAAAAAAAATAAAAACGAAGTTGTAAAAAGTGATAAAACTATAGATGAAGTGTAGCCGGATATTACTACTCGTGTGCTCATCCGTTACAAGCCCAGAGCGGCAATAAAAGCTTTTACAATGAAGGACGTGAGGCGTAATTATAAGCAGGGGGAAATATATGGCGTTTTCTGTAAATATAATCCGCTGCCTGTCGTCCTTGTAAAGGAATAATCCGTCTGGAAGGTCTATTAATAAAAAGTAATCTAAAGTAACTAAAAGCTTTATAGCCTGTAATACCCTGTTCTACCAGCGGGGGAGCTGTAGAGAAAGCATCCATAAATACCGCCAGTTAGGAGCAGCGATCAGCCTGAAAATGCTCTTTCCGGATGGATAATTTCCTAGATCCGAGATAAAATGTTACAATTTTTGCTGCATTCTGTTCTTAAAACCCAAAGTTCTTTGCCAGGAGTTTAATATTTTTCAGATTTATCGATACCCTTTAAATTGCAAAAAAGGGTATCATAGGGGTCCTGGGAGCACAAACTAAACAATGCCTTTAAAAAGTAGTTTTTTTTGTTATCATTGGGTAGTTGTATTATAGTTTTCTAACACACTGCCATAGATCATACTGGTTAAAGGGGAAGTCTAATGATGGCATATAGGCATCATAAAGGGGATGGTCTCCCATTGGGACCCCTTTTCCTATTAGACAAGGTTCCATAGACTTGGTCTCGCTCTCGGGACTCGGCCTCAAATCATCATCCATATTGATGTACATCCATTGCAAGGTTCTTATTATATACACATTGATGTGGATAGTGATAATCTCTCCCTATGATAAAGCAAAAGGACAGGAAGTGTTGTCATATGGAGAAAAAGCTTTAAAGACAAGAGTGGTTGTTCTCATCTTTTGTCTCCAGGAGTGCACCGCTCCCCTTCCTTCTGATTTCCTTCTTGTTGGGGGGGCGTTGCGCTCTTGATGATCGACAGATTGAATCTGTCACTGCTCCGAACTATGTGCTCTCCAATACAAGCAGATACAGGTCTGCCTCTGTAGCATCAGAGGAGTGAAGAGCAATCTGGCCAGCTTCAGAGCAGCACTCACAAGTTCTATTGCAAAGAGCTTGTAGACGCTGGGCTCTTTGCTAAAAACGTTGACTGGGACTTTATAATTGATGGCCTATTCTCAGGATAGATTGTCAATGTCAACTTCAGAGCAGCACTCACAAGTTCTATTGTAAAGAGCTTGTAAGCACTGCGCTCTTTGCTTAAAAAGGTTCCATCAATTGTATAGTGGCTGCGGCCGCGTACTGCACATCCATCAACAATTTTAATTGGAGGTGGACCTGCAATAAGCAGCCACAGCCACTGTTATGTTAATGGAGCTAAGCAGCTCTGCAACTGAGTAGTTGCGGGCGGCGGTGGCGTCAGCGGAACAGCTGATCGGCGGGGGTGCCAGGTGTTGCACCCTCACTGATCAGACATTAATGACCTATCCTGAGGATAAAGTCCTGGACAACTCTTTTAAGCAAGGAGTGCAGTGCATACAAGCTCTTTGCAATAGAACTTGTGAGGGCTGCTATGAAGCGGACATTGATAATCTATCCTGAGAATAGACAATTATAAAGTCCCAGACAACTCCTTTAAGCAAGGAGTGCAGCGCTTACAAGCTCTTTGAAATAGAATTTGTGAGTGCTGTTCTTAAACTGACATTGATAACCTATCCTGAGATTAGGCCATCAATGTTAAAGTCCCGAACAATGCCTTTAATCATGCAGGGCTGCACTTTCAAGCTCTCTTTGAAACAGAACTTGTGAGTGCTGCTATGAAGCTGACATTGATAACCTATCCTGGGAATAATTCATCAATTATGAGGTCCTGGATAACCTCTTTAACCACTGAGTGCAGCACTTACAAGCTCATTGCAATAGAACTTGTGAGTGCTGTTCTGAAGCTGACATTGATAGTCTATCCTGGCCATCAGTGTTATTGATATGATTTGTAATAGAACTTTGCAATTTTACTCCTTTATGAAGTCCAGACAACCCCTTTAATGAAGGACACTATCACACAGTGGATAGCGGTTGTGGCATAGGGGTCGGTATATTACAGTCACTTCTACCATATTGATAGGAAAGTTTCCATGGAGTTTTTTTTTATTATTTTCTGAGCACAAAAATCTCACAGTTACAAAACTTTATAAATAAAACTTTCCGGCTCTGCTCTGTACATCACTAGTTACCAGCACAATGCAGCCGGGAGTTCACAGGCGGCTCATTAAACATTGGTGCGGCTCTCATACATTGTGTGATTACACGAAAAATCGAGAGCGACGACCGAATCAAAGAATCGCATCGTGTCACCGAGAAACAAAGATGCTACATTGTTACCCGGGATGGAGGCGAGGACGAGGCGCAGGCTCCGCATAATGAGGCCGCAAGATCCGCCGAAATGATGAGGCTCCAAGAAATCTGCAAGAATTAAAAATACACATTAATGCGAAAAAACATTATTATAAGACCTGATGTGAGTCCTATCTCATCCCTATAAACAGACATGCTCCAGTGATAAGTTCCCTTTAAGAAATTGGACCAAATTCCTATCATAAATCTTTGTGTAAATATGAAAATTATTATTATTATTTATTATTAATAATAATAATAATAATTTTCATTATTAGTAGTAGTAGTATTATTAGTATTATTGTTATGTTCAGCATTATCATGTATGATTATTAATTATGGATCATTATTAATTTTGCATTACTTAATATTATGATTAATCACTATTAATTATTATTATTATTAGTAGTAGTATGAATTACTATTCATTATATTTAATAGTTATTATTATTAATTATGGATCATTATTAATTTTGAATTACTTAATATTATGATTAATCACTATTAATTATTATTATTATTATTATTATTATTATTAGTAGTAGTAGTAGTAGTATGAATTACTATTCATTATATTTAATAGTTATTATTATTATTATTATTATTATTATTATTAGTATTATTATTTATGGATTATTGTTAATTTTGTATTACTTACTATTCTGATTAATCATTAAGAATTATTGTTATGATTATGATTATTATTATTAGTAGTAGTGGTAGTAGTAGTATCAATTACTATTCATTATATTTAATAGTTGTTAGTATTATTGCTATTATTACTATTATTATTAATAACAATTAGTATTATTATTATGATTCATTATTATTCCCCATTATGGTTAGTTATTATAAATTATATTGATATTACTGTTGTTATTATTATTATTAATTATTATTTGTATTATTACTAATGAAATATTATTCTGTATTGAATCATTATTATTATTATTATTATTACTTATAAATTATTATTATTTATTATTTTATTATTAATCATTCATAATAATAATTATTATTATTATTAATAATGTGTTTTTATGAATTGTGTATTACTTACTATTATGAATAATCATTTTGAATTATTATTTTTTTTATTATCATTAGTAGTAGTAGTAGTATTAGTATGAATTACTATTCATTATATTTAATAGTTGTTATTATTATTATTACTATTATTTTCAATAACAATTATTATTATTATTCATTATTATTCATTATTATTCACCATTATGGTTAGTCATTATAAATTATTATTATTATTATTATTATTATTATTATTATTATTATTATTATTATTAATTATGATTTGTATTTTTTTATTATTATTATTATTATCTATAAATAATAATAATAATAATAATAATAATAATAACAACAACCATTTTGAATTATTATCTACATTATTATTATTATTATTATTATTATTATTATTAGGCTTTTGCCCTCACATCTGATACCGGCATCTCAAATAAGAGTTAATTTCCCACTAAATTTGGTTTCCATAGCCTTAAAATTTCCAATAATAAATTGGAAAGAATTAATTATTTTGGAGACCTTGACAGTCATATATTAGTCAACTCCAGAGCAGAATTCCAACTTCTGCACATTCTTTTGGGAAACAGACTGAAAAAAATGAGGTTATATCCCAGCATTCAACTTTTCTCTCGTGTCTCTGCAGACTGTCTTCTGTGAGAGGGGAGAAAGAGCAGCAAAGGGAGAAATAGCTCAAATATCTCAGCACTTCCTAATCCAAATTGATCTCATATTAGAGGGAAACTGAGAAATATATAAATAGGTTCAGCCATTTCCCTCATCACTGACCTTTGTGTAGCTGTTGGGCAACTAACTGCAGCAGGAGCCTCCCCCTCTTTGCCCTGTCTGCAGTAGGATACAAAATTTGAACAGTGGGAGTGGCTTCATCCAGCCACCAGCAGAATATTAATTACATTAAAAAGACCTAAAAGCGTAAAAAAAAACACCTTATAAACTTACCCTTCGGATTGCTGTCACTTCTGTGATGTCTTCTTGATGATTCACCACTGCAGCCAATCAATGGTGGCTGATCAGCTGCATTGTTCACAGTTCAGTTAGACAGAAATAAGAAGGTTGCAGCCAATTATTGGTTGCAGAAAACTTGATCTGCAGGAGATTAACCCCTCTGTTCTCTGTAGGATTTAAATCCAAAATCATTACAACACTGTATCATTAGCGATGCAGCAAAAATTAATGTGTGACAATATAAGATTTTTATTTAGTGCTGTTTTGTAGACACCTGAGCATTATCGGACACCAGGCAGTATCGGACACTGAACATTATCGGAAACCTTCAGGTTAAAGTAGTGATGTTACCCAGAAATCCTCATTGTTCTCTGGCTGCCTTGTTGGAAGGTCCTGCTGAGGAGTTGTCTTGAACTTTATCCTTTTTTTGTTGCTGTTCCCCCAGTTAGTCTCTTCTTCCCTTGTGTCTTATTTGTGCAGCGGTGAATCTAGTGAATCGCACCTGCCTCTCATCGGACACCAGGCAGTATTGGACACTAGGAATTATTGGAAACCTTCAGGTTAAAGTAGTGATGTTGCCCAGAAATCCTCATTGTTCTCTGGCCGCCTTGGTGGAAGGTCCTGCTGAGGAGTTGTCCTGAACTTTATCCTTTTTTTGTTGCTGTTCCCCCAGCTAGTCTCTTCTTCCCTTGTGTCTTATTTGTGCAGCGGTGAATCTAGTGAATCGCACCTACCTCTCATTATCGGACACCAGGCAGTATTGGACACTGGGAATTATTGGAAACCTTCAGGTTAAAGTAGTGATGTTACCCAGAAATCCTCATTGTTCTCTGGCCACCTTGGTGGAAGGTCCTGCTGAGGAGTTGTCCTGAACTTTATCCTTTTTTTGTTGCTGTTCCCCCAGCTAGTCTCTTCTTCCCTTGTGTCTTATTTGTGCAGCGGTGAATCTAGTGAATCGCACCTGCCTCTCATTATCGGACACCAGGCAGTATTGAACACTGGGAATTATTGGAAACCTTCAGGTTAAAGTAGTGGTGCTATCCAGACATCCTCATTGTTCTCTGGCCGCCTTGGTGGAAGGTCCTGCTGAGGAGTTGTCCTGAACTTTATCCTTTTTTTGTTGCTGTTCCCCCAGCTAGTCTCTTCTTCCCTTGTGTCTTATTTGTGCAGCGGTGAATCTAGTGAATCGCACCTGCCTCTCATTATCGGACACCAGGCAGTATTGGACACTGGGAATTATTGGAAACCTTCAGGTTAAAGTAGTGGTGTTACCCAGATATCCTCATTGTTCTCTGGCCGCCTTGGTGGAAGGTCCTGCTGAGGAGTTGTTCTGAACTTTATCCTTTTTTTGTTGCTGTTCCCCCAGCTAGTCTCTTCTTCCCTTGTGTCTTATTTGTGCAGCGGTGAATCTAGTGAATCGCACCTGCCTCTCATTATCGGACACCAGGCAGTATTGGACACTGGGAATTATTGGAAACCTTCAGGTTAAAGTAGTGGTGCTATCCAGACATCCTCATTGTTCTCTGGCCGCCTTGGTGGAAGGTCCTACTGAGGAGTTGTTCTGAACTTTATCCTTTTTTTGTTGCTGTTCCCCCAGCTAGTCTCTTCTTCCCTTGTGTCTTATTTGTGCAGCGGTGAATCTAGTGAATCACACCTACCTCTCATTATCGGACACCAGGCAGTATTGGACACTGGGAATTATTGGAAACCTTCAGGTTAAAGTAGTGATGTTACCCAGAAATCCTCATTGTTCTCTGGCCGCCTTGGTGGAAGGTCCAGCTGAGGAGTTGTCCTGAACTTTATCCTTTTTTTGTTGCTGTTCCCCCAGCTAGTCTCTTCTTCCCTTGTGTCTTATTTGTGCAGCAGTGAATCTAGTGAATCGCACCTGCCTCTCATTATCGGACACCAGGCAGTATTGGACACTGGGAATTATTGGAAACCTTCAGGTTAAAGTAGTGGTGCTATCCAGACATCCTCATTGTTCTCTGGCCGCCTTGGTGGAAGGTCCTGCTGAGGAGTTGTTCTGAACTTTATCCTTTTTTTGTTGCTGTTCCCCCAGCTAGTCTCTTCTTCCCTTGTGTCTTATTTGTGCTGCGGTGAATCTAGTGAATCGCACCTACCTCTCATTATCGGACACCAGGCAGTATTGGACACTGGGAATTATTGGAAACCTTCAGGTTAAAGTAGTGATGTTACCCAGAAATCCTCATTGTTCTCTGGCCGCCTTGGTGGAAGGTCCTGCTGAGGAGTTGTCCTGAACTTTATCCTTTTTTTGTTGCTGTTCCCCTAGCTAGTCTCTTCTTCCCTTGTGTCTTATTTGTGCAGCAGTGAATCTAGTGAATCGCACCTGCCTCTCATTATCGGACACCAGGCAGTATTGGACACTGGGAATTATTGGAAACCTTCAGGTTAAAGTAGTGGTGCTATCCAGACATCCTCATTGTTCTCTGGCCGCCTTGGTGGAAGGTCCTGCTGAGGAGTTGTTCTGAACTTTATCCTTTTTTTGTTGCTGTTCCCCCAGCTAGTCTCTTCTTCCCTTGTGTCTTATTTGTGCAGCCTTGAATCTAGTGAATCGCACCTGCCTCTCATTATCGGACACCAGGCAGTATTGGACACTGGGAATTATTGGAAACCTTCAGGTTAAAGTAGTGGTGCTATCCAGACATCCTCATTGTTCTCTGGCCGCCTTGGTGGAAGGTCCTGCTGAGGAGTTGTTCTGAACTTTATCCTTTTTTTGTTGCTGTTCCCCCAGCTAGTCTCTTCTTCCCTTGTGTCTTATTTGTGCAGCGGTGAATCTAGTGAATCGCACCTGCCTCTCATTATCGGACACCAGGCAGTACTGGACACTGGGAATTATTGGAAACCTTCAGGTTAAAGTAGTGGTGCTATCCAGACATCCTCATTGTTCTCTGGCCGCCTTGGTGGAAGGTCCTACTGAGGAGTTGTTCTGAACTTTATCCTTTTTTTGTTGCTGTTCCCCCAGCTAGTCTCTTCTTCCCTTGTGTCTTATTTGTGCAGCAGTGAATCTAGTGAATCGCACCTGCCTCTCATTATCGGACACCAGGCAGTATTGGACACTGGGAATTATTGGAAACCTTCAGGTTAAAGTAGTGGTGCTATCCAGACATCCTCATTGTTCTCTGGCCGCCTTGGTGGAAGGTCCTGCTGAGGAGTTGTTCTGAACTTTATCCTTTTTTTGTTGCTGTTCCCCCAGCTAGTCTCTTCTTCCCTTGTGTCTTATTTGTGCAGCGGTGAATCTAGTGAATCGCACCTGCCTCTCATTATCGGACACCAGGCAGTATTGGACACTGGGAATTATTGGAAACCTTCAGGTTAAAGTAGTGGTGCTATCCAGACATCCTCATTGTTCTCTGGCCGCCTTGGTGGAAGGTCCTGCTGAGGAGTTGTTCTGAACTTTATCCTTTTTTTGTTGCTGTTCCCCCAGTTAGTCTCTTCTTCTCTTGTGTCTTATTTGTGCAGCGGTGAATCTAGTGAATCGCACCTGCCTCTCATTATCGGACACCAGGCAGTATTGGACACTGGGAATTATTGGAAACCTTCAGGTTAAAGCAGTGGTGCTATCCAGACATCCTCATTGTTCTCTGGCCGCCTTGTTGGAAGGTCCTGCTGAGGAGTTGTCTTGAACTTTATCCTTTTTTTGTTGCTGTTCCCCCAGTTAGTCTCTTCTTCCCTTGTGTCTTATTTGTGCAGCGGTGAATCTAGTGAATCGCACCTGCCTCTCATCGGACACCAGGCAGTATTGGACACTAGGAATTATTGGAAACCTTCAGGTTAAAGTAGTGATGTTACCCAGAAATCCTCATTGTTCTCTGGCCGCCTTGGTGGAAGGTCCTGCTGAGGAGTTGTCCTGAACTTTATCCTTTTTTTGTTGCTGTTCCCCCAGCTAGTTTCTTCTTCCCTTGTGTCTTATTTGTGCAGCGGTGAATCTAGTGAATCGCACCTACCTCTCATTATCGGACACCAGGCAGTATTGGACACTGGGAATTATTGGAAACCTTCAGGTTAAAGTAGTGATGTTACCCAGAAATCCTCATTGTTCTCTGGCCGCCTTGGTGGAAGGTCCTGCTGAGGAGTTGTCCTGAACTTTATCCTTTTTTTTGTTGCTGTTCCCCCAGTTAGTCTCTTCTTCTCTTGTGTCTTATTTGTGCAGCGGTGAATCTAGTGAATCGCACCTGCCTCTCATTATCGGACACCAGGCAGTATTGGACACTGGGAATTATTGGAAACCTTCAGGTTAAAGTAGTGGTGCTATCCAGACATCCTCATTGTTCTCTGGCCGCCTTGTTGGAAGGTCCTGCTGAGGAGTTGTCTTGAACTTTATCATTTTTTTTTTGCTGTTCCCCCAGTTAGTCTCTTCTTCCCTTGTGTCTTATTTGTGCAGCGGTGAATCTAGTGAATCGCACCTGCCTCTCATCGGACACCAGGCAGTATTGGACACTAGGAATTATTGGAAACCTTCAGGTTAAAGTAGTGATGTTACCCAGAAATCCTCATTGTTCTCTGGCCGCCTTGGTGGAAGGTCCTGCTGAGGAGTTGTCCTGAACTTTATCCTTTTTTTGTTGCTGTTCCCCCAGCTAGTCTCTTCTTCCCTTGTGTCTTATTTGTGCAGCGGTGAATCTAGTGAATCGCACCTACCTCTCATTATCGGACACCAGGCAGTATTGGACACTGGGAATTATTGGAAACCTTCAGGTTAAAGTAGTGATGTTACCCAGAAATCCTCATTGTTCTCTGGCTGCCTTGGTGGAAGGTCCAGCTGAGGAGTTGTCCTGAACTTTATCCTTTTTTTGTTGCTGTTCCCCCAGCTAGTCTCTTCTTCCCTTGTGTCTTATTTGTGCAGCAGTGAATCTAGTGAATCGCACCTGCCTCTCATTATCGGACACCAGGCAGTATTGGACACTGGGAATTATTGGAAACCTTCAGGTTAAAGTAGTGGTGCTATCCAGACATCCTCATTGTTCTCTGGCCGCCTTGGTGGAAGGTCCTGCTGAGGAGTTGTTCTGAACTTTATCCTTTTTTTGTTGCTGTTCCCCCAGCTAGTCTCTTCTTCCCTTGTGTCTTATTTGTGCAGCGGTGAATCTAGTGAATCGCACCTACCTCTCATTATCGGACACCAGGCAGTATTGGACACTGGGAATTATTGGAAACCTTCAGGTTAAAGTAGTGATGTTACCCAGAAATCCTCATTGTTCTCTGGCCGCCTTGGTGGAAGGTCCAGCTGAGGAGTTGTCCTGAACTTTATCCTTTTTTTGTTGCTGTTCCCCTAGCTAGTCTCTTCTTCCCTTGTGTCTTATTTGTGCAGCAGTGAATCTAGTGAATCGCACCTGCCTCTCATTATCGGACACCAGGCAGTATTGGACACTGGGAATTATTGGAAACCTTCAGGTTAAAGTAGTGGTGCTATCCAGACATCCTCATTGTTCTCTGGCTGCCTTGGTGGAAGGTCCTGCTGAGGAGTTGTTCTGAACTTTATCCTTTTTTTGTTGCTGTTCCCCCAGCTAGTCTCTTCTTCCCTTGTGTCTTATTTGTGCAGCCTTGAATCTAGTGAATCGCACCTGCCTCTCATTATCGGACACCAGGCAGTATTGGACACTGGGAATTTTTGGAAACCTTCAGGTTAAAGTAGTGGTGCTATCCAGACATCCTCATTGTTCTCTGGCCGCCTTGGTGGAAGGTCCTGCTGAGGAGTTGTTCTGAACTTTATCCTTTTTTTGTTGCTGTTCCCCCAGCTAGTCTCTTCTTCCCTTGTGTCTTATTTGTGCAGCGGTGAATCTAGTGAATCGCACCTGCCTCTCATTATCGGACACCAGGCAGTATTGGACACTGGGAATTATTGGAAACCTTCAGGTTAAAGTAGTGGTGCTATCCAGACATCCTCATTGTTCTCTGGCCGCCTTGGTGGAAGGTCCTACTGAGGAGTTGTTCTGAACTTTATCCTTTTTTTGTTGCTGTTCCCCCAGCTAGTCTCTTCTTCCCTTGTGTCTTATTTGTGCAGCGGTGAATCTAGTGAATCGCACCTACCTCGCATTATCGGACACCAGGCAGTATTGGACACTGGGAATTATTGGAAACCTTCAGGTTAAAGTAGTGATGTTACCCAGAAATCCTCATTGTTCTCTGGCCGCCTTGGTGGAAGGTCCTGCTGAGGAGTTGTCCTGAACTTTATCCTTTTTTTGTTGCTGTTCCCCCAGCTAGTCTCTTCTTCCCTTGTGTCTTATTTGTGCAGCGGTGAATCTAGTGAATCGCACCTGCCTCTCATCGGACACCAGGCAGTATTGGACACTAGGAATTATTGGAAACCTTCAGGTTAAAGTAGTGATGTTGCCCAGAAATCCTCATTGTTCTCTGGCCGCCTTGGTGGAAGGTCCTGCTGAGGAGTTGTCCTGAACTTTATCCTTTTTTTGTTGCTGTTCCCCCAGCTAGTCTCTTCTTCCCTTGTGTCTTATTTGTGCAGCGGTGAATCTAGTGAATCGCACCTACCTCTCATTATCGGACACCAGGCAGTATTGGACACTGGGAATTATTGGAAACCTTCAGGTTAAAGTAGTGATGTTACCCAGAAATCCTCATTGTTCTCTGGCCACCTTGGTGGAAGGTCCTGCTGAGGAGTTGTCCTGAACTTTATCCTTTTTTTGTTGCTGTTCCCCCAGCTAGTCTCTTCTTCCCTTGTGTCTTATTTGTGCAGCGGTGAATCTAGTGAATCGCACCTGCCTCTCATTATCGGACACCAGGCAGTATTGAACACTGGGAATTATTGGAAACCTTCAGGTTAAAGTAGTGGTGCTATCCAGACATCCTCATTGTTCTCTGGCCGCCTTGGTGGAAGGTCCTGCTGAGGAGTTGTCCTGAACTTTATCCTTTTTTTGTTGCTGTTCCCCCAGCTAGTCTCTTCTTCCCTTGTGTCTTATTTGTGCAGCGGTGAATCTAGTGAATCGCACCTGCCTCTCATTATCGGACACCAGGCAGTATTGGACACTGGGAATTATTGGAAACCTTCAGGTTAAAGTAGTGGTGTTACCCAGATATCCTCATTGTTCTCTGGCCGCCTTGGTGGAAGGTCCTGCTGAGGAGTTGTTCTGAACTTTATCCTTTTTTTGTTGCTGTTCCCCCAGCTAGTCTCTTCTTCCCTTGTGTCTTATTTGTGCAGCGGTGAATCTAGTGAATCGCACCTGCCTCTCATTATCGGACACCAGGCAGTATTGGACACTGGGAATTATTGGAAACCTTCAGGTTAAAGTAGTGGTGCTATCCAGACATCCTCATTGTTCTCTGGCCGCCTTGGTGGAAGGTCCTACTGAGGAGTTGTTCTGAACTTTATCCTTTTTTTGTTGCTGTTCCCCCAGCTAGTCTCTTCTTCCCTTGTGTCTTATTTGTGCAGCGGTGAATCTAGTGAATCACACCTACCTCTCATTATCGGACACCAGGCAGTATTGGACACTGGGAATTATTGGAAACCTTCAGGTTAAAGTAGTGATGTTACCCAGAAATCCTCATTGTTCTCTGGCCGCCTTGGTGGAAGGTCCAGCTGAGGAGTTGTCCTGAACTTTATCCTTTTTTTGTTGCTGTTCCCCCAGCTAGTCTCTTCTTCCCTTGTGTCTTATTTGTGCAGCAGTGAATCTAGTGAATCGCACCTGCCTCTCATTATCGGACACCAGGCAGTATTGGACACTGGGAATTATTGGAAACCTTCAGGTTAAAGTAGTGGTGCTATCCAGACATCCTCATTGTTCTCTGGCCGCCTTGGTGGAAGGTCCTGCTGAGGAGTTGTTCTGAACTTTATCCTTTTTTTGTTGCTGTTCCCCCAGCTAGTCTCTTCTTCCCTTGTGTCTTATTTGTGCTGCGGTGAATCTAGTGAATCGCACCTACCTCTCATTATCGGACACCAGGCAGTATTGGACACTGGGAATTATTGGAAACCTTCAGGTTAAAGTAGTGATGTTACCCAGAAATCCTCATTGTTCTCTGGCCGCCTTGGTGGAAGGTCCTGCTGAGGAGTTGTCCTGAACTTTATCCTTTTTTTGTTGCTGTTCCCCTAGCTAGTCTCTTCTTCCCTTGTGTCTTATTTGTGCAGCAGTGAATCTAGTGAATCGCACCTGCCTCTCATTATCGGACACCAGGCAGTATTGGACACTGGGAATTATTGGAAACCTTCAGGTTAAAGTAGTGGTGCTATCCAGACATCCTCATTGTTCTCTGGCCGCCTTGGTGGAAGGTCCTGCTGAGGAGTTGTTCTGAACTTTATCCTTTTTTTGTTGCTGTTCCCCCAGCTAGTCTCTTCTTCCCTTGTGTCTTATTTGTGCAGCCTTGAATCTAGTGAATCGCACCTGCCTCTCATTATCGGACACCAGGCAGTATTGGACACTGGGAATTATTGGAAACCTTCAGGTTAAAGTAGTGGTGCTATCCAGACATCCTCATTGTTCTCTGGCCGCCTTGGTGGAAGGTCCTGCTGAGGAGTTGTTCTGAACTTTATCCTTTTTTTGTTGCTGTTCCCCCAGCTAGTCTCTTCTTCCCTTGTGTCTTATTTGTGCAGCGGTGAATCTAGTGAATCGCACCTGCCTCTCATTATCGGACACCAGGCAGTACTGGACACTGGGAATTATTGGAAACCTTCAGGTTAAAGTAGTGGTGCTATCCAGACATCCTCATTGTTCTCTGGCCGCCTTGGTGGAAGGTCCTACTGAGGAGTTGTTCTGAACTTTATCCTTTTTTTGTTGCTGTTCCCCCAGCTAGTCTCTTCTTCCCTTGTGTCTTATTTGTGCAGCAGTGAATCTAGTGAATCGCACCTGCCTCTCATTATCGGACACCAGGCAGTATTGGACACTGGGAATTATTGGAAACCTTCAGGTTAAAGTAGTGGTGCTATCCAGACATCCTCATTGTTCTCTGGCCGCCTTGGTGGAAGGTCCTGCTGAGGAGTTGTTCTGAACTTTATCCTTTTTTTGTTGCTGTTCCCCCAGCTAGTCTCTTCTTCCCTTGTGTCTTATTTGTGCAGCGGTGAATCTAGTGAATCGCACCTGCCTCTCATTATCGGACACCAGGCAGTATTGGACACTGGGAATTATTGGAAACCTTCAGGTTAAAGTAGTGGTGCTATCCAGACATCCTCATTGTTCTCTGGCCGCCTTGGTGGAAGGTCCTGCTGAGGAGTTGTTCTGAACTTTATCCTTTTTTTGTTGCTGTTCCCCCAGTTAGTCTCTTCTTCTCTTGTGTCTTATTTGTGCAGCGGTGAATCTAGTGAATCGCACCTGCCTCTCATTATCGGACACCAGGCAGTATTGGACACTGGGAATTATTGGAAACCTTCAGGTTAAAGCAGTGGTGCTATCCAGACATCCTCATTGTTCTCTGGCCGCCTTGTTGGAAGGTCCTGCTGAGGAGTTGTCTTGAACTTTATCCTTTTTTTGTTGCTGTTCCCCCAGTTAGTCTCTTCTTCCCTTGTGTCTTATTTGTGCAGCGGTGAATCTAGTGAATCGCACCTGCCTCTCATCGGACACCAGGCAGTATTGGACACTAGGAATTATTGGAAACCTTCAGGTTAAAGTAGTGATGTTACCCAGAAATCCTCATTGTTCTCTGGCCGCCTTGGTGGAAGGTCCTGCTGAGGAGTTGTCCTGAACTTTATCCTTTTTTTGTTGCTGTTCCCCCAGCTAGTTTCTTCTTCCCTTGTGTCTTATTTGTGCAGCGGTGAATCTAGTGAATCGCACCTACCTCTCATTATCGGACACCAGGCAGTATTGGACACTGGGAATTATTGGAAACCTTCAGGTTAAAGTAGTGATGTTACCCAGAAATCCTCATTGTTCTCTGGCCGCCTTGGTGGAAGGTCCTGCTGAGGAGTTGTCCTGAACTTTATCCTTTTTTTTGTTGCTGTTCCCCCAGTTAGTCTCTTCTTCTCTTGTGTCTTATTTGTGCAGCGGTGAATCTAGTGAATCGCACCTGCCTCTCATCGGACACCAGGCAGTATTGGACACTAGGAATTATTGGAAACCTTCAGGTTAAAGTAGTGATGTTACCCAGAAATCCTCATTGTTCTCTGGCTGCCTTGTTGGAAGGTCCTGCTGAGGAGTTGTCTTGAACTTTATCATTTTTTTTTTGCTGTTCCCCCAGTTAGTCTCTTCTTCCCTTGTGTCTTATTTGTGCAGCGGTGAATCTAGTGAATCGCACCTACCTCTCATTATCGGACACCAGGCAGTATTGGACACTGGGAATTATTGGAAACCTTCAGGTTAAAGTAGTGATGTTACCCAGAAATCCTCATTGTTCTCTGGCTGCCTTGGTGGAAGGTCCAGCTGAGGAGTTGTCCTGAACTTTATCCTTTTTTTGTTGCTGTTCCCCCAGCTAGTCTCTTCTTCCCTTGTGTCTTATTTGTGCAGCAGTGAATCTAGTGAATCGCACCTGCCTCTCATTATCGGACACCAGGCAGTATTGGACACTGGGAATTATTGGAAACCTTCAGGTTAAAGTAGTGGTGCTATCCAGACATCCTCATTGTTCTCTGGCCGCCTTGGTGGAAGGTCCTGCTGAGGAGTTGTTCTGAACTTTATCCTTTTTTTGTTGCTGTTCCCCCAGCTAGTCTCTTCTTCCCTTGTGTCTTATTTGTGCAGCGGTGAATCTAGTGAATCGCACCTACCTCTCATTATCGGACACCAGGCAGTATTGGACACTGGGAATTATTGGAAACCTTCAGGTTAAAGTAGTGATGTTACCCAGAAATCCTCATTGTTCTCTGGCCGCCTTGGTGGAAGGTCCAGCTGAGGAGTTGTCCTGAACTTTATCCTTTTTTTGTTGCTGTTCCCCTAGCTAGTCTCTTCTTCCCTTGTGTCTTATTTGTGCAGCAGTGAATCTAGTGAATCGCACCTGCCTCTCATTATCGGACACCAGGCAGTATTGGACACTGGGAATTATTGGAAACCTTCAGGTTAAAGTAGTGGTGCTATCCAGACATCCTCATTGTTCTCTGGCTGCCTTGGTGGAAGGTCCTGCTGAGGAGTTGTTCTGAACTTTATCCTTTTTTTGTTGCTGTTCCCCCAGCTAGTCTCTTCTTCCCTTGTGTCTTATTTGTGCAGCCTTGAATCTAGTGAATCGCACCTGCCTCTCATTATCGGACACCAGGCAGTATTGGACACTGGGAATTATTGGAAACCTTCAGGTTAAAGTAGTGGTGCTATCCAGACATCCTCATTGTTCTCTGGCCGCCTTGGTGGAAGGTCCTGCTGAGGAGTTGTTCTGAACTTTATCCTTTTTTTGTTGCTGTTCCCCCAGCTAGTCTCTTCTTCCCTTGTGTCTTATTTGTGCAGCGGTGAATCTAGTGAATCGCACCTGCCTCTCATTATCGGACACCAGGCAGTATTGGACACTGGGAATTATTGGAAACCTTCAGGTTAAAGTAGTGGTGCTATCCAGACATCCTCATTGTTCTCTGGCCGCCTTGGTGGAAGGTCCTACTGAGGAGTTGTTCTGAACTTTATCCTTTTTTTGTTGCTGTTCCCCCAGCTAGTCTCTTCTTCCCTTGTGTCTTATTTGTGCAGCGGTGAATCTAGTGAATCGCACCTACCTCGCATTATCGGACACCAGGCAGTATTGGACACTGGGAATTATTGGAAACCTTCAGGTTAAAGTAGTGATGTTACCCAGAAATCCTCATTGTTCTCTGGCCGCCTTGGTGGAAGGTCCAGCTGAGGAGTTGTCCTGAACTTTATCCTTTTTTTGTTGCTGTTCCCCCAGCTAGTCTCTTCTTCCCTTGTGTCTTATTTGTGCAGCAGTGAATCTAGTGAATCGCACCTGCCTCTCATTATCGGACACCAGGCTGTATTGGACACTGGGAATTATTGGAAACCTTCAGGTTAAAGTAGTGGTGCTATCCAGACATCCTCATTGTTCTCTGGCCGCCTTGGTGGAAGGTCCTGCTGAGGAGTTGTTCTGAACTTTATCCTTTTTTTGTTGCTGTTCCCCCAGCTAGTCTCTTCTTCCCTTGTGTCTTATTTGTGCAGCCTTGAATCTAGTGAATCGCACCTGCCTCTCATTATCGGACACCAGGCAGTATTGGACACTGGGAATTATTGGAAACCTTCAGGTTAAAGTAGTGGTGCTATCCAGACATCCTCATTGTTCTCTGGCCGCCTTGGTGGAAGGTCCTGCTGAGGAGTTGTTCTGAACTTTATCCTTTTTTTGTTGCTGTTCCCCCAGCTAGTCTCTTCTTCCCTTGTGTCTTATTTGTGCAGCGGTGAATCTAGTGAATCGCACCTGCCTCTCATTATCGGACACCAGGCAGTATTGGACACTGGGAATTATTGGAAACCTTCAGGTTAAAGTAGTGGTGCTATCCAGACATCCTCATTGTTCTCTGGCCGCCTTGGTGGAAGGTCCTACTGAGGAGTTGTTCTGAACTTTATCCTTTTTTTGTTGCTGTTCCCCCAGCTAGTCTCTTCTTCCCTTGTGTCTTATTTGTGCAGCGGTGAATCTAGTGAATCGCACCTACCTCGCATTATCGGACACCAGGCAGTATTGGACACTGGGAATTATTGGAAACCTTCAGGTTAAAGTAGTGATGTTACCCAGAAATCCTCATTGTTCTCTGGCCGCCTTGGTGGAAGGTCCAGCTGAGGAGTTGTCCTGAACTTTATCCTTTTTTTGTTGCTGTTCCCCCAGCTAGTCTCTTCTTCCCTTGTGTCTTATTTGTGCAGCAGTGAATCTAGTGAATCGCACCTGCCTCTCATTATCGGACACCAGGCAGTATTGGACACTGGGAATTATTGGAAACCTTCAGGTTAAAGTACTGGTGCTATCCAGACATCCTCATTGTTCTCTGGCCGCCTTGGTGGAAGGTCCTGCTGAGGAGTTGTTCTGAACTTTATCCTTTTTTTGTTGCTGTTCCCCCAGCTAGTCTCTTCTTCCCTTGTGTCTTATTTGTGCAGCGGTGAATCTAGTGAATCGCACCTGCCTCTCATTATCGGACACCAGGCAGTATTGGACACTGGGAATTATTGGAAACCTTCAGGTTAAAGTAGTGGTGCTATCCAGACATCCTCATTGTTCTCTGGCCGCCTTGGTGGAAGGTCCTGCTGAGGAGTTGTTCTGAACTTTATCCTTTTTTTGTTGCTGTTCCCCCAGTTAGTCTCTTCTTCTCTTGTGTCTTATTTGTGCAGCGGTGAATCTAGTGAATCGCACCTGCCTCTCATTATCGGACACCAGGCAGTATTGGACACTGGGAATTATTGGAAACCTTCAGGTTAAAGTAGTGGTGCTATCCAGACATCCTCATTGTTCTCTGGCCGCCTTGTTGGAAGGTCCTGCTGAGGAGTTGTCTTGAACTTGATCCTTTTTTTGTTGCTGTTCCCCCAGTTAGTCTCTTCTTCCCTTGTGTCTTATTTGTGCAGCGGTGAATCTAGTGAATCGCACCTGCCTCTCATCGGACACCAGGCAGTATTGGACACTAGGAATTATTGGAAACCTTCAGGTTAAAGTAGTGATGTTACCCAGAAATCCTCATTGTTCTCTGGCCGCCTTGGTGGAAGGTCCTGCTGAGGAGTTGTCCTGAACTTTATCCTTTTTTTGTTGCTGTTCCCCCAGCTAGTTTCTTCTTCCTTTGTGTCTTATTTGTGCAGCGGTGAATCTAGTGAATCGCACCTACCTCTCATTATCGGACACCAGGCAGTATTGGACACTGGGAATTATTGGAAACCTTCAGGTTAAAGTAGTGATGTTACCCAGAAATCCTCATTGTTCTCTGGCCGCCTTGGTGGAAGGTCCTGCTGAGGAGTTGTCCTGAACTTTATCCTTTTTTTGTTGCTGTTCCCCCAGTTAGTCTCTTCTTCTCTTGTGTCTTATTTGTGCAGCGGTGAATCTAGTGAATCGCACCTGCCTCTCATTATCGGACACCAGGCAGTATTGGACACTGGGAATTATTGGAAACCTTCAGGTTAAAGTAGTGGTGCTATCCAGACATCCTCATTGTTCTCTGGCCGCCTTGTTGGAAGGTCCTGCTGAGGAGTTGTCTTGAACTTTATCCTTTTTTTGTTGCTGTTCCCCCAGTTAGTCTCTTCTTCCCTTGTGTCTTATTTGTGCAGCGGTGAATCTAGTGAATCGCACCTGCCTCTCATCGGACACCAGGCAGTATTGGACACTAGGAATTATTGGAAACCTTCAGGTTAAAGTAGTGATGTTACCCAGAAATCCTCATTGTTCTCTGGCCGCCTTGGTGGAAGGTCCTGCTGAGGAGTTGTCCTGAACTTTATCCTTTTTTTGTTGCTGTTCCCCCAGCTAGTTTCTTCTTCCCTTGTGTCTTATTTGTGCAGCGGTGAATCTAGTGAATCGCACCTACCTCTCATTATCGGACACCAGGCAGTATTGGACACTGGGAATTATTGGAAACCTTCAGGTTAAAGTAGTGATGTTACCCAGAAATCCTCATTGTTCTCTGGCCGCCTTGGTGGAAGGTCCTGCTGAGGAGTTGTCCTGAACTTTATCCTTTTTTTTGTTGCTGTTCCCCCAGTTAGTCTCTTCTTCTCTTGTGTCTTATTTGTGCAGCGGTGAATCTAGTGAATCGCACCTGCCTCTCATTATCGGACACCAGGCAGTATTGGACACTGGGAATTATTGGAAACCTTCAGGTTAAAGTAGTGATGTTACCCAGAAATCCTCATTGTTCTCTGGCCGCCTTGGTGGAAGGTCCAGCTGAGGAGTTGTCCTGAACTTTATCCTTTTTTTGTTGCTGTTCCCCCAGCTAGTCTCTTCTTCCCTTGTGTCTTATTTGTGCAGCAGTGAATCTAGTGAATCGCACCTGCCTCTCATTATCGGACACCAGGCAGTATTGGACACTGGGAATTATTGGAAACCTTCAGGTTAAAGTAGTGGTGCTATCCAGACATCCTCATTGTTCTCTGGCCGCCTTGGTGGAAGGTCCTGCTGAGGAGTTGTTCTGAACTTTATCCTTTTTTTGTTGCTGTTCCCCCAGCTAGTCTCTTCTTCCCTTGTGTCTTATTTGTGCAGCGGTGAATCTAGTGAATCGCACCTACCTCTCATTATCGGACACCAGGCAGTATTGGACACTGGGAATTATTGGAAACCTTCAGGTTAAAGTAGTGATGTTACCCAGAAATCCTCATTGTTCTCTGGCCGCCTTGGTGGAAGGTCCAGCTGAGGAGTTGTCCTGAACTTTATCCTTTTTTTGTTGCTGTTCCCCTAGCTAGTCTCTTCTTCCCTTGTGTCTTATTTGTGCAGCAGTGAATCTAGTGAATCGCACCTGCCTCTCATTATCGGACACCAGGCAGTATTGGACACTGGGAATTATTGGAAACCTTCAGGTTAAAGTAGTGGTGCTATCCAGACATCCTCATTGTTCTCTGGCCGCCTTGGTGGAAGGTCCTGCTGAGGAGTTGTTCTGAACTTTATCCTTTTTTTGTTGCTGTTCCCCCAGCTAGTCTCTTCTTCCCTTGTGTCTTATTTGTGCAGCGGTGAATCTAGTGAATCGCACCTACCTCGCATTATCGGACACCAGGCAGTATTGGACACTGGGAATTATTGGAAACCTTCAGGTTAAAGTAGTGATGTTACCCAGAAATCCTCATTGTTCTCTGGCCGCCTTGGTGGAAGGTCCAGCTGAGGAGTTGTCCTGAACTTTATCCTTTTTTTGTTGCTGTTCCCCCAGCTAGTCTCTTCTTCCCTTGTGTCTTATTTGTGCAGCAGTGAATCTAGTGAATCGCACCTGCCTCTCATTATCGGACACCAGGCAGTATTGGACACTGGGAATTATTGGAAACCTTCAGGTTAAAGTAGTGGTGCTATCCAGACATCCTCATTGTTCTCTGGCCGCCTTGGTGGAAGGTCCTGCTGAGGAGTTGTTCTGAACTTTATCCTTTTTTTGTTGCTGTTCCCCCAGCTAGTCTCTTCTTCCCTTGTGTCTTATTTGTGCAGCCTTGAATCTAGTGAATCGCACCTGCCTCTCATTATCGGACACCAGGCAGTATTGGACACTGGGAATTATTGGAAACCTTCAGGTTAAAGTAGTGGTGCTATCCAGACATCCTCATTGTTCTCTGGCCGCCTTGGTGGAAGGTCCTGCTGAGGAGTTGTTCTGAACTTTATCCTTTTTTTGTTGCTGTTCCCCCAGCTAGTCTCTTCTTCCCTTGTGTCTTATTTGTGCAGCGGTGAATCTAGTGAATCGCACCTGCCTCTCATTATCGGACACCAGGCAGTATTGGACACTGGGAATTATTGGAAACCTTCAGGTTAAAGTAGTGGTGCTATCCAGACATCCTCATTGTTCTCTGGCCGCCTTGGTGGAAGGTCCTACTGAGGAGTTGTTCTGAACTTTATCCTTTTTTTGTTGCTGTTCCCCCAGCTAGTCTCTTCTTCCCTTGTGTCTTATTTGTGCAGCGGTGAATCTAGTGAATCGCACCTACCTCGCATTATCGGACACCAGGCAGTATTGGACACTGGGAATTATTGGAAACCTTCAGGTTAAAGTAGTGATGTTACCCAGAAATCCTCATTGTTCTCTGGCCGCCTTGGTGGAAGGTCCAGCTGAGGAGTTGTCCTGAACTTTATCCTTTTTTTGTTGCTGTTCCCCCAGTTAGTCTCTTCTTCCCTTGTGTCTTATTTGTGCAGCGGTGAATCTAGTGAATCGCACCTGCCTCTCATCGGACACCAGGCAGTATTGGACACTAGGAATTATTGGAAACCTTCAGGTTAAAGTAGTGATGTTACCCAGAAATCCTCATTGTTCTCTGGCCGCCTTGGTGGAAGGTCCTGCTGAGGAGTTGTCCTGAACTTTATCCTTTTTTTGTTGCTGTTCCCCCAGCTAGTTTCTTCTTCCTTTGTGTCTTATTTGTGCAGCGGTGAATCTAGTGAATCGCACCTACCTCTCATTATCGGACACCAGGCAGTATTGGACACTGGGAATTATTGGAAACCTTCAGGTTAAAGTAGTGATGTTACCCAGAAATCCTCATTGTTCTCTGGCCGCCTTGGTGGAAGGTCCTGCTGAGGAGTTGTCCTGAACTTTATCCTTTTTTTGTTGCTGTTCCCCCAGTTAGTCTCTTCTTCTCTTGTGTCTTATTTGTGCAGCGGTGAATCTAGTGAATCGCACCTGCCTCTCATTATCGGACACCAGGCAGTATTGGACACTGGGAATTATTGGAAACCTTCAGGTTAAAGTAGTGGTGCTATCCAGACATCCTCATTGTTCTCTGGCCGCCTTGTTGGAAGGTCCTGCTGAGGAGTTGTCTTGAACTTTATCCTTTTTTTGTTGCTGTTCCCCCAGTTAGTCTCTTCTTCCCTTGTGTCTTATTTGTGCAGCGGTGAATCTAGTGAATCGCACCTGCCTCTCATCGGACACCAGGCAGTATTGGACACTAGGAATTATTGGAAACCTTCAGGTTAAAGTAGTGATGTTACCCAGAAATCCTCATTGTTCTCTGGCCGCCTTGGTGGAAGGTCCTGCTGAGGAGTTGTCCTGAACTTTATCCTTTTTTTGTTGCTGTTCCCCCAGCTAGTTTCTTCTTCCCTTGTGTCTTATTTGTGCAGCGGTGAATCTAGTGAATCGCACCTACCTCTCATTATCGGACACCAGGCAGTATTGGACACTGGGAATTATTGGAAACCTTCAGGTTAAAGTAGTGATGTTACCCAGAAATCCTCATTGTTCTCTGGCCGCCTTGGTGGAAGGTCCTGCTGAGGAGTTGTCCTGAACTTTATCCTTTTTTTTGTTGCTGTTCCCCCAGTTAGTCTCTTCTTCTCTTGTGTCTTATTTGTGCAGCGGTGAATCTAGTGAATCGCACCTGCCTCTCATTATCGGACACCAGGCAGTATTGGACACTGGGAATTATTGGAAACCTTCAGGTTAAAGTAGTGGTGCTATCCAGACATCCTCATTGTTCTCTGGCCGCCTTGTTGGAAGGTCCTGCTGAGGAGTTGTCTTGAACTTTATCCTTTTTTTGTTGCTGTTCCCCCAGTTAGTCTCTTCTTCCCTTGTGTCTTATTTGTGCAGCGGTGAATCTAGTGAATCGCACCTGCCTCTCATCGGACACCAGGCAGTATTGGACACTAGGAATTATTGGAAACCTTCAGGTTAAAGTAGTGATGTTACCCAGAAATCCTCATTGTTCTCTGGCCGCCTTGGTGGAAGGTCCTGCTGAGGAGTTGTCCTGAACTTTATCCTTTTTTTGTTGCTGTTCCCCCAGCTAGTCTCTTCTTCCCTTGTGTCTTATTTGTGCAGCGGTGAATCTAGTGAATCGCACCTACCTCTCATTATCGGACACCAGGCAGTATTGGACACTGGGAATTATTGCAAACCTTCAGGTTAAAGTAGTGATGTTACCCAGAAATCCTCATTGTTCTCTGGCCGCCTTGGTGGAAGGTCCAGCTGAGGAGTTGTCCTGAACTTTATCCTTTTTTTGTTGCTGTTCCCCCAGCTAGTCTCTTCTTCCCTTGTGTCTTATTTGTGCAGCAGTGAATCTAGTGAATCGCACCTGCCTCTCATTATCGGACACCAGGCAGTATTGGACACTGGGAATTATTGGAAACCTTCAGCTTAAAGTAGTGGTGCTATCCAGACATCCTCATTGTTCTCTGGCCACCTTGGTGGAAGGTCCTGCTGAGGAGTTGTTCTGAACTTTATCCTTTTTTTGTTGCTGTTCCCCCAGCTAGTCTCTTCTTCCCTTGTGTCTTATTTGTGCAGCTTTGAATCTAGTGAATCGCACCTGCCTCTCATTATCGGACACCAGGCAGTATTGGACACTGGGAATTATTGGAAACCTTCAGGTTAAAGTAGTGGTGCTATCCAGACATCCTCATTGTTCTCTGGCCGCCTTGGTGGAAGGTCCTGCTGAGGAGTTGTTCTGAACTTTATCCTTTTTTTGTTGCTGTTCCCCCAGCTAGTCTCTTCTTCCCTTGTGTCTTATTTGTGCAGCGGTGAATCTAGTGAATCGCACCTGCCTCTCATTATCGGACACCAGGCAGTATTGGACACTGGGAATTATTGGAAACCTTCAGGTTAAAGTAGTGGTGCTATCCAGACATCCTCATTGTTCTCTGGCCGCCTTGGTGGAAGGTCCTACTGAGGAGTTGTTCTGAACTTTATCCTTTTTTTGTTGCTGTTCCCCCAGCTAGTCTCTTCTTCCCTTGTGTCTTATTTGTGCAGCGGTGAATCTAGTGAATCGCACCTACCTCGCATTATCGGACACCAGGCAGTATTGGACACTGGGAATTATTGGAAACCTTCAGGTTAAAGTAGTGATGTTACCCAGAAATCCTCATTGTTCTCTGGCCGCCTTGGTGGAAGGTCCAGCTGAGGAGTTGTCCTGAACTTTATCCTTTTTTTGTTGCTGTTCCCCCAGCTAGTCTCTTCTTCCCTTGTGTCTTATTTGTGCAGCAGTGAATCTAGTGAATCGCACCTGCCTCTCATTATCGGACACCAGGCAGTATTGGACACTGGGAATTATTGGAAACCTTCAGGTTAAAGTAGTGGTGCTATCCAGACATCCTCATTGTTCTCTGGCCGCCTTGGTGGAAGGTCCTGCTGAGGAGTTGTTCTGAACTTTATCCTTTTTTTGTTGCTGTTCCCCCAGCTAGTCTCTTCTTCCCTTGTGTCTTATTTGTGCAGCCTTGAATCTAGTGAATCGCACCTGCCTCTCATTATCGGACACCAGGCAGTATTGGACACTGGGAATTATTGGAAACCTTCAGGTTAAAGTAGTGGTGCTATCCAGACATCCTCATTGTTCTCTGGCCGCCTTGGTGGAAGGTCCTGCTGAGGAGTTGTTCTGAACTTTATCCTTTTTTTGTTGCTGTTCCCCCAGCTAGTCTCTTCTTCCCTTGTGTCTTATTTGTGCAGCGGTGAATCTAGTGAATCGCACCTGCCTCTCATTATCGGACACCAGGCAGTATTGGACACTGGGAATTATTGGAAACCTTCAGGTTAAAGTAGTGGTGCTATCCAGACATCCTCATTGTTCTCTGGCCGCCTTGGTGGAAGGTCCTACTGAGGAGTTGTTCTGAACTTTATCCTTTTTTTGTTGCTGTTCCCCCAGCTAGTCTCTTCTTCCCTTGTGTCTTATTTGTGCAGCGGTGAATCTAGTGAATCGCACCTACCTCGCATTATCGGACACCAGGCAGTATTGGACACTGGGAATTATTGGAAACCTTCAGGTTAAAGTAGTGATGTTACCCAGAAATCCTCATTGTTCTCTGGCCGCCTTGGTGGAAGGTCCAGCTGAGGAGTTGTCCTGAACTTTATCCTTTTTTTGTTGCTGTTCCCCCAGCTAGTCTCTTCTTCCCTTGTGTCTCATTTGTGCAGCAGTGAATCTAGTGAATCGCACCTGCCTCTCATTATCGGACACCAGGCAGTATTGGACACTGGGAATTATTGGAAACCTTCAGGTTAAAGTAGTGGTGCTATCCAGACATCCTCATTGTTCTCTGGCCGCCTTGGTGGAAGGTCCTGCTGAGGAGTTGTTCTGAACTTTTTCCTTTTTTTGTTGCTGTTCCCCCAGTTAGTCTCTTCTTCTCTTGTGTCTTATTTGTGCAGCGGTGAATCTAGTGAATCGCACCTGCCTCTCATTATCGGACACCAGGCAGTATTGGACACTGGGAATTATTGGAAACCTTCAGGTTAAAGTAGTGGTGCTATCCAGACATCCTCATTGTTCTCTGGCCGCCTTGTTGGAAGGTCCTGCTGAGGAGTTGTCTTGAACTTTATCCTTTTTTTGTTGCTGTTCCCCCAGTTAGTCTCTTCTTCCCTTGTGTCTTATTTGTGCAGCGGTGAATCTAGTGAATCGCACCTGCCTCTCATCGGACACCAGGCAGTATTGGACACTAGGAATTATTGGAAACCTTCAGGTTAAAGTAGTGATGTTACCCAGAAATCCTCATTGTTCTCTGGCCGCCTTGGTGGAAGGTCCTGCTGAGGAGTTGTCCTGAACTTTATCCTTTTTTTGTTGCTGTTCCCCCAGCTAGTTTCTTCTTCCTTTGTGTCTTATTTGTGCAGCGGTGAATCTAGTGAATCGCACCTACCTCTCATTATCGGACACCAGGCAGTATTGGACACTGGGAATTATTGGAAACCTTCAGGTTAAAGTAGTGATGTTACCCAGAAATCCTCATTGTTCTCTGGCCGCCTTGGTGGAAGGTCCTGCTGAGGAGTTGTCCTGAACTTTATCCTTTTTTTGTTGCTGTTCCCCCAGTTAGTCTCTTCTTCTCTTGTGTCTTATTTGTGCAGCGGTGAATCTAGTGAATCGCACCTGCCTCTCATTATCGGACACCAGGCAGTATTGGACACTGGGAATTATTGGAAACCTTCAGGTTAAAGTAGTGGTGCTATCCAGACATCCTCATTGTTCTCTGGCCGCCTTGTTGGAAGGTCCTGCTGAGGAGTTGTCTTGAACTTTATCCTTTTTTTGTTGCTGTTCCCCCAGTTAGTCTCTTCTTCCCTTGTGTCTTATTTGTGCAGCGGTGAATCTAGTGAATCGCACCTGCCTCTCATCGGACACCAGGCAGTATTGGACACTAGGAATTATTGGAAACCTTCAGGTTAAAGTAGTGATGTTACCCAGAAATCCTCATTGTTCTCTGGCCGCCTTGGTGGAAGGTCCTGCTGAGGAGTTGTCCTGAACTTTATCCTTTTTTTGTTGCTGTTCCCCCAGCTAGTCTCTTCTTCCCTTGTGTCTTATTTGTGCAGCGGTGAATCTAGTGAATCGCACCTACCTCTCATTATCGGACACCAGGCAGTATTGGACACTGGGAATTATTGGAAACCTTCAGGTTAAAGTAGTGATGTTACCCAGAAATCCTCATTGTTCTCTGGCCGCCTTGGTGGAAGGTCCAGCTGAGGAGTTGTCCTGAACTTTATCCTTTTTTTGTTGCTGTTCCCCCAGCTAGTCTCTTCTTCCCTTATGTCTTATTTGTGCAGCAGTGAATCTAGTGAATCGCACCTGCCTCTCATTATCGGACACCAGGCAGTATTGGACACTGGGAATTATTGGAAACCTTCAGGTTAAAGTAGTGGTGCTATCCAGACATCCTCATTGTTCTCTGGCCGCCTTGGTGGAAGGTCCTGCTGAGGAGTTGTTCTGAACTTTATCCTTTTTTTGTTGCTGTTCCCCCAGCTAGTCTCTTCTTCCCTTGTGTCTTATTTGTGCAGCGGTGAATCTCGTGAATCGCACCTACCTCTCATTATCGGACACCAGGCAGTATTGGACACTGGGAATTATTGGAAACCTTCAGGTTAAAGTAGTGATGTTACCCAGAAATCCTCATTGTTCTCTGGCCGCCTTGGTGGAAGGTCCAGCTGAGGAGTTGTCCTGAACTTTATCCTTTTTTTGTTGCTGTTCCCCTAGCTAGTCTCTTCTTCCCTTGTGTCTTATTTGTGCAGCAGTGAATCTAGTGAATCGCACCTGCCTCTCATTATCGGACACCAGGCAGTATTGGACACTGGGAATTATTGGAAACCTTCAGGTTAAAGTAGTGGTGCTATCCAGACATCCTCATTGTTCTCTGGCCGCCTTGGTGGAAGGTCCTGCTGAGGAGTTGTTCTGAACTTTATCCTTTTTTTGTTGCTGTTCCCCCAGCTAGTCTCTTCTTCCCTTGTGTCTTATTTGTGCAGCCTTGAATCTAGTGAATCGCACCTGCCTCTCATTATCGGACACCAGGCAGTATTGGACACTGGGAATTATTGGAAACCTTCAGGTTAAAGTAGTGGTGCTATCCAGACATCCTTATTGTTCTCTGGCCGCCTTGGTGGAAGGTCCTGCTGAGGAGTTGTTCTGAACTTTATCCTTTTTTTGTTGCTGTTCCCCCAGCTAGTCTCTTCTTCCCTTGTGTCTTATTTGTGCAGCGGTGAATCTAGTGAATCGCACCTGCCTCTCATTATCGGACACCAGGCAGTATTGGACACTGGGAATTATTGGAAACCTTCAGGTTAAAGTAGTGGTGCTATCCAGACATCCTCATTGTTCTCTGGCCGCCTTGGTGGAAGGTCCTACTGAGGAGTTGTTCTGAACTTTATCCTTTTTTTGTTGCTGTTCCCCCAGCTAGTCTCTTCTTCCCTTGTGTCTTATTTGTGCAGCGGTGAATCTAGTGAATCGCACCTACCTCGCATTATCGGACACCAGGCAGTATTGGACACTGGGAATTATTGGAAACCTTCAGGTTAAAGTAGTGATGTTACCCAGAAATCCTCATTGTTCTCTGGCCGCCTTGGTGGAAGGTCCAGCTGAGGAGTTGTCCTGAACTTTATCCTTTTTTTGTTGCTGTTCCCCCAGTTAGTCTCTTCTTCCCTTGTGTCTTATTTGTGCAGCAGTGAATCTAGTGAATCGCACCTGCCTCTCATTATCGGACACCAGGCAGTATTGGACACTGGGAATTATTGGAAACCTTCAGGTTAAAGTAGTGGTGCTATCCAGACATCCTCATTGTTCTCTGGCCGCCTTGGTGGAAGGTCCTGCTGAGGAGTTGTTCTGAACTTTATCCTTTTTTTGTTGCTGTTCCCCCAGCTAGTCTCTTCTTCCCTTGTGTCTTATTTGTGCAGCGGTGAATCTAGTGAATCGCACCTGCCTCTCATTATCGGACACCAGGCAGTATTGGACACTGGGAATTATTGGAAACCTTCAGGTTAAAGTAGTGGTGCTATCCAGACATCCTCATTGTTCTCTGGCCGCCTTGGTGGAAGGTCCTGCTGAGGAGTTGTTCTGAACTTTATCCTTTTTTTGTTGCTGTTCCCCCAGTTAGTCTCTTCTTCTCTTGTGTCTTATTTGTGCAGCAGTGAATCTAGTGAATCGCACCTGCCTCTCATTATCGGACACCAGGCAGTATTGGACACTGGGAATTATTGGAAACCTTCAGGTTAAAGTAGTGGTGCTATCCAGACATCCTCATTGTTCTCTGGCCGCCTTGGTGGAAGGTCCTGCTGAGGAGTTGTTCTGAACTTTATCCTTTTTTTGTTGCTGTTCCCCCAGTTAGTCTCTTCTTCTCTTGTGTCTTATTTGTGCAGCGGTGAATCTAGTGAATCGCACCTGCCTCTCATTATCGGACACCAGGCAGTATTGGACACTGGGAATTATTGGAAACCTTCAGGTTAAAGTAGTGGTGCTATCCAGACATCCTCATTGTTCTCTGGCCGCCTTGTTGGAAGGTCCTGCTGAGGAGTTGTCTTGAACTTTATCCTTTTTTTGTTGCTGTTCCCCCAGTTAGTCTCTTCTTCCCTTGTGTCTTATTTGTGCAGCGGTGAATCTAGTGAATCGCACCTGCCTCTCATCGGACACCAGGCAGTATTGGACACTAGGAATTATTGGAAACCTTCAGGTTAAAGTAGTGATGTTACCCAGAAATCCTCATTGTTCTCTGGCCGCCTTGGTGGAAGGTCCTGCTGAGGAGTTGTCCTGAACTTTATCCTTTTTTTGTTGCTGTTCCCCCAGCTAGTTTCTTCTTCCCTTGTGTCTTATTTGTGCAGCGGTGAATCTAGTGAATCGCACCTACCTCTCATTATCGGACACCAGGCAGTATTGGACACTGGGAATTATTGGAAACCTTCAGGTTAAAGTAGTGATGTTACCCAGAAATCCTCATTGTTCTCTGGCCGCCTTGGTGGAAGGTCCTGCTGAGGAGTTGTCCTGAACTTTATCCTTTTTTTGTTGCTGTTCCCCCAGTTAGTCTCTTCTTCTCTTGTGTCTTATTTGTGCAGCGGTGAATCTAGTGAATCGCACCTGCCTCTCATTATCGGACACCAGGCAGTATTGGACACTGGGAATTATTGGAAACCTTCAGGTTAAAGTAGTGGTGCTATCCAGACATCCTCATTGTTCTCTGGCCGCCTTGTTGGAAGGTCCTGCTGAGGAGTTGTCTTGAACTTTATCCTTTTTTTGTTGCTGTTCCCCCAGTTAGTCTCTTCTTCCCTTGTGTCTTATTTGTGCAGCGGTGAATCTAGTGAATCGCACCTGCCTCTCATCGGACACCAGGCAGTATTGGACACTAGGAATTATTGGAAACCTTCAGGTTAAAGTAGTGATGTTACCCAGAAATCCTCATTGTTCTCTGGCCGCCTTGGTGGAAGGTCCTGCTGAGGAGTTGTCCTGAACTTTATCCTTTTTTTGTTGCTGTTCCCCCAGCTAGTCTCTTCTTCCCTTGTGTCTTATTTGTGCAGCGGTGAATCTAGTGAATCGCACCTACCTCTCATTATCGGACACCAGGCAGTATTGGACACTGGGAATTATTGGAAACCTTCAGGTTAAAGTAGTGATGTTACCCAGAAATCCTCATTGTTCTCTGGCCACCTTGGTGGAAGGTCCTGCTGAGGAGTTGTCCTGAACTTTATCCTTTTTTTGTTGCTGTTCCCCCAGCTAGTCTCTTCTTCCCTTGTGTCTTATTTGTGCAGCGGTGAATCTAGTGAATCGCACCTGCCTCTCATTATCGGACACCAGGCAGTATTGAACACTGGGAATTATTGGAAACCTTCAGGTTAAAGTAGTGGTGCTATCCAGACATCCTCATTGTTCTCTGGCCGCCTTGGTGGAAGGTCCTGCTGAGGAGTTGTCCTGAACTTTATCCTTTTTTTGTTGCTGTTCCCCCAGCTAGTCTCTTCTTCCCTTGTGTCTTATTTGTGCAGCGGTGAATCTAGTGAATCGCACCTGCCTCTCATTATCGGACACCAGGCAGTATTGGACACTGGGAATTATTGGAAACCTTCAGGTTAAAGTAGTGGTGTTACCCAGACATCCTCATTGTTCTCTGGCCGCCTTGGTGGAAGGTCCTGCTGAGGAGTTGTTCTGAACTTTATCCTTTTTTTGTTGCTGTTCCCCCAGCTAGTCTCTTCTTCCCTTGTGTCTTATTTGTGCAGCGGTGAATCTAGTGAATCGCACCTGCCTCTCATTATCGGACACCAGGCAGTATTGGACACTGGGAATTATTGGAAACCTTCAGGTTAAAGTAGTGGTGCTATCCAGACATCCTCATTGTTCTCTGGCCGCCTTGGTGGAAGGTCCTACTGAGGAGTTGTTCTGAACTTTATCCTTTTTTTGTTGCTGTTCCCCAGCTAGTCTCTTCTTCCCTTGTGTCTTATTTGTGCAGCGGTGAATCTAGTGAATCGCACCTATCTCTCATTATCGGACACCAGGCGGTATTGGACACTGGGAATTATTGGAAACCTTCAGGTTAAAGTAGTGATGTTACCCAGAAATCCTCATTGTTCTCTGGCCGCCTTGGTGGAAGGTCCAGCTGAGGAGTTGTCCTGAACTTTATCCTTTTTTTGTTGCTGTTCCCCCAGCTAGTCTCTTCTTCCCTTGTGTCTTATTTGTGCAGCAGTGAATCTAGTGAATCGCACCTGCCTCTCATTATCGGACACCAGGCAGTATTGGACACTGGGAATTATTGGAAACCTTCAGGTTAAAGTAGTGGTGCTATCCAGACATCCTCATTGTTCTCTGGCCGCCTTGGTGGAAGGTCCTGCTGAGGAGTTGTTCTGAACTTTATCCTTTTTTTGTTGCTGTTCCCCCAGCTAGTCTCTTCTTCCCTTGTGTCTTATTTGTGCAGCGGTGAATCTAGTGAATCGCACCTACCTCTCATTATCGGACACCAGGCAGTATTGGACACTGGGAATTATTGGAAACCTTCAGGTTAAACTAGTGATGTTACCCAGAAATCCTCATTGTTCTCTGGCCGCCTTCGTGGAAGGTCCAGCTGAGGAGTTGTCCTGAACTTTATCCTTTTTTTGTTGCTGTTCCCCCAGCTAGTCTCTTCTTCCCTTGTGTCTTATTTGTGCAGCAGTGAATCTAGTGAATCGCACCTACCTCTCATTATCGGACACCAGGCAGTATTGGACACTGGGAATTATTGGAAACCTTCAGGTTAAAGTAGTGGTGCTATCCAGACATCCTCATTGTTCTCTGGCCGCCTTGGTGGAAGGTCCTGCTGAGGAGTTGTTCTGAACTTTATCCTTTTTTTGTTGCTGTTCCCCCAGCTAGTCTCTTCTTCCCTTGTGTCTTATTTGTGCAGCCTTGAATCTAGTGAATCGCACCTGCCTCTCATTATCGGACACCAGGCAGTATTGGACACTGGGAATTATTGGAAACCTTCAGGTTAAAGTAGTGGTGCTATCCAGACATCCTCATTGTTCTCTGGCCGCCTTGGTGGAAGGTCCTGCTGAGGAGTTATTCTGAACTTTATCCTTTTTTTGTTGCTGTTCCCCCAGCTAGTCTCTTCTTCCCTTGTGTCTTATTTGTGCAGCGGTGAATCTAGTGAATCGCACCTGCCTCTCATTATCGGACACCAGGCAGTATTGGACACTGGGAATTATTGGAAACCTTCAGGTTAAAGTAGTGATGTTACCCAGAAATCCTAATTGTTCTCTGGCCGCCTTGGTGGAAGGTCCAGCTGAGGAGTTGTCCTGAACTTTATCCTTTTTTTGTTGCTGTTCCCCCAGCTAGTCTCTTCTTCCCTTGTGTCTTATTTGTGCAGCAGTGAATCTAGTGAATCGCACCTGCCTCTCATTATCGGACACCAGGCAGTATTGGACACTGGGAATTATTGGAAACCTTCAGGTTAAAGTAGTGGTGCTATCCAGACATCCTCATTGTTCTCTGGCCGCCTTGGTGGAAGGTCCTGCTGAGGAGTTGTTCTGAACTTTATCCTTTTTTTGTTGCTGTTCCCCCAGCTAGTATCTTCTTCCCTTGTGTCTTATTTGTGCAGCGGTGAATCTAGTGAATCGCACCTGCCTCTCATTATCGGACACCAGGCAGTATTGGACACTGGGAATTATTGGAAACCTTCAGGTTAAAGTAGTGGTGCTATCCAGACATCCTCATTGTTCTCTGGCCGCCTTGGTGGAAGGTCCTGCTGAGGAGTTGTTCTGAACTTTATCCTTTTTTTGTTGCTGTTCCCCCAGCTAGTCTCTTCTTCCCTTGTGTCTTATTTGTGCAGCAGTGAATCTAGTGAATCGCACCTGCCTCTCATTATCGGACACCAGGCAGTATTGGACACTGGGAATTATTGGAAACCTTCAGGTTAAAGTAGTGGTGCTATCCAGACATCCTCATTGTTCTCTGGCCGCCTTGGTGGAAGGTCCTGCTGAGGAGTTGTTCTGAACTTTATCCTTTTTTTGTTGCTGTTCCCCCAGCTAGTCTCTTCTTCCCTTGTGTCTTATTTGTGCAGCGGTGAATCTAGTGAATCGCACCTGCCTCTCATTATCGGACACCAGGCAGTATTGGACACTGGGAATTATTGGAAACCTTCAGGTTAAAGTAGTGGTGCTATCCAGACATCCTCATTGTTCTCTGGCCGCTTGGTGGAAGGTCCTGCTGAGGAGTTGTTCTGAACTTTATCCTTTTTTTGTTGCTGTTCCCCCAGTTAGTATCTTCTTCTCTTGTGTCTTATTTGTGCAGCGGTGAATCTAGTGAATCTCACCTGCCTCTCACTAGCCAGGGCATCTACAAGGCGTCTCAGAGTCTCAGGTTTCTGCTGGACAAGAGTTGTGGAAACTGTATAGGGACTGGTGATAAAAGTAGAGACAACTGCAGGTGCGTGAAGGACGTGTCCCATCTACCCCAAGTGTCCCCTTTGTTGTTTTTTTTTTGTTGTGCATCAGACGTGCCACGCTTATCATACCTAGCAAGTATGACAGTATCAGACTCGATTCCATGGGCTTATCTGCTATAGATCTTCTCTTCTCAAATGATTATAATTTGCAAACATTTTCCTTCATCGCCAATTCTCTCCCCAATTATCACATTCTACAACTTCCTCACGTCTTCTTCACAGTGTTATATACCAGCCGACCCCATCTCACACCCCCGTCCCCTCCCGTCTGCTGAACTATTGGTAAAAGCTGTAAATATGGCATAAATTACCAAAAAGAAGCAGAATGATCAGAGAATTATCAGGATCTTGTGTAACTTTTGCCCCGTGGAACCAATTGTATTTATTTCTTTTGCTCATTGTAACAAATTCTGTATTGTGGGAGATTGGATACAATTGTATTTATTTGTTTGTTTATTTTTCTCATTGTGACACATTCTGAGTCGTGGGAAGTCTGTTTAAACTTTCAAGATGTAAATAATAACAATGTTTCAATCACTGGAAGCAAAAAATCTGAAAAGGAAATGAATGGAAAGCAGAGATACATTGTTGCAGAATGTAAAGTTACTCAATTATTAAAGGGGTTTTCCTCTTTTTAATCTGCAGGTGCTCTTCTCTCTCCTCTCTCCTGCCTGCCAGTCTCCTTCTTGTGCTCCGGATGATTGACAGCTTATAGGGCGTCATGGCTCTGCTGTTGGGCTGAACTCCATGCTCTTCAATGCTTTACTTCCAGAGGTGCACAGGGGCACTGAAATGGTCAGATCCAGCTTTAGAGCAGCGCTTGTAAGTTCTATAGCAAAGAGCTTGTAAGCACTGGGCTCCATTAATAGACAGACTGTAGACAGACAGGGAAAGAGGCAGACAGAAAGGCGAAGAAAAAGCCAGCACTAAATGTGCACTACAGCACTAAAAATTCAAACTGTACTTATTATAAATTTGAGATTTTTGGAAAAAAATTGCAATTTCTTGAGCTGCTTCGCCACGTCACGGCAAATCTCATTTGAGGCAGTCCTACACTAAAATATTTTTATAAAATGTGCCATACGGCCTCACATATGAATAGTAGAACTGCTCTTAGCAGCACTCACCTGGTCTATTTCACTCCCGTACCCATGACTGAGTCATGGCTGTGGGCGGGACAGGTCCAAGCAAATGCTGCATGAAGCAAATAGCCTGTGGACAAAGCCTGATGACTCAATGTGAACAGTCACCAACCGCCAAAATCTAGACAGGTGGAATACAGTTTGGCATTTTTAGTGCTGAAGTGCACATTTAGTGCTGGCTTTTTGATTTTTCTTCATTGAATTGGTCGGTGGCTGACCTCCACCTTGCTATGCACCCCAATTTGAGATGTATTCCGTCTGTCTAGATTTTGGCGGTTGGTGACTGTTCACATTCAGTCATCAGGCCTTGTCCACAGGCTATTTACTTCATGCAGCATTTGCTTGGACCTGTCCCGCCCACAGCCATGACTCAGTCATGGGTGCGGGATTGATATAGACCAGGTGAGTGATGCTAAGAGCAGTTCTACTATTCATATGTGAGGCCGTATGGCACATTTTATAAAAATATATTAGTGTAGGACTGCCCCAAATGAGATTTGCCGTGACGTGGCGAGGCAGCTCAAGAAATTGCAATTTTTTGCCAAAAATGTCAAAATTTTTATAATAAGTACAGTTTGGAATTTTTAGTGCTGAAGTGCACATTTAGTGCTGGCTTTTTGTTTTTTCTTCATAGAAAGGCAAAAAGACAGACAGACAGGGAAAGAGAGAGACATAGACAGACAAAGAGACACACAGACACAGACAAAGTGACAGACACATACAAAGAGACAGACAGGGAAAGAGACAGACATACAGGGAAAGAGACAGACAGACAGAGAGACAGAGAGACAAAGAGACAGGTAAAGAGATAGAGAGAGAAAGAGACAAACAGAGAGAGAGACAGAGAAAGAGACAGCCAGGGAAAGAGACAGGGAACGAAACAAACTGGAAAAGAGACAGACAGGGAAAGAGACAGACAGGGAAAGAGACAGACAGGGAAAGAGACAGACAGACAGGGAAAGAGACAGGGAATGAAACAAACAGGAAAAGAGACAGACAGGGAAAAGAGACAGGGAATGAAACAGATAGGAAAAGAAACAGACAGGGAAAGAGACAGGGAACAAAACAGACAGGGAAAGAGACAGAGAGAGAGAGAGACAGGGAACGAAACAGGAAAAGAGACAGACAGGGAAAGAGACAGGGAACGAAACAGGAAAAGAGACAGACAGACAGGGAAAGAGACAGGGAACAAAACAGACAGGGAAAGAGGGAAAGAGACAGACAGAGTGAGAGAACGGGAAAGAGACAGGGAATGAAACAGACAGGGAAAGAGACAGACAGACAGAGAGAGAGAGAAAGGGAAAGAGACAGACAGAGAGACAGAGAGAGACAGACAGACAGGGAATGAAACAGACAAGGAAAGAGACAGACGGAAAGAGATAGACAAAGACAGACAGAGACGGAGACAGACAAGGAAAGAGACAGACAGACAGAAACAGATAGACAAAGAAATTGAGAGACAGACAGACAGAGGTAGAGAGAGACAGGGAAAGAGACAGACAGAGACAGACAGGGGAAAAGATAGAGAGACAGTTACTATCCCGGGAAACGCGGGTACCACAGCTAGTCTATTATAAAATTACACATTTCTCTGTGGCATCACCCTTTTCTTCACACCATCTAATTACACAAGTGAGATAAGGGGCTGCCAGACATAAATGGTGCCGCTAATCTCCAACCGAAGTAACCGATCAGACAGGTCCCTTCATGTAACTTTAAAAGAAGAGAGTAAATAATAACGACTTATCCCTTTGTGAGACGCTGCACAGTCACAAAAACATCCGCTATACAGCCCTAAGTGAAAGGGATTGCATGTGGCGGAAGGAGCAGCAGTCACAGTCCCTTTATAGCCGTCCTGGCATTATCCTGCGCCGCGCACCTATAACCTCCGCTGTGCTCTTAATTGTGTCCCAGCCTTTATATGGTTTGATATGATTGACTGGAAAGTCTTTGCTTTGTGTCTCTTGCCTGCAGGCGCACTGCGTCGCCTCTCCAAATTTAATAGCCGCCTAGCACTGGCCCTGAAAAAAACCTTTTGGCTATTGAGAAAACTGCAGAATTACAGCCCAGCAGCAGAGCGGACTGTCCTGATCAAACCCGAAACAGCAGGAACCGGAGGCACAAAATGTAACCCACACATAATGTACACATCTGAAATACAAAGGATAGGATATAGTAATCATAACTCAGGAACAAAGGAGAATAAAAATTATCATATTTGCGTATTTTATTCTTCTAAATTGAGGCAGTATTATAGTAGTTATATTCTTGTATATAGGGGCAGTATTATAGTAGTTATATTCTTGTATATAGGGGCAGTATTATAGTAGTTATATTCTTGCATATAGGGGCAGTATTATAGTAGTTATATTCTTGTACATAGGGGCAGTATTATAGTAGTTATATTCTTGAACATAGGGGCAGTATTATAGTAGTTATATTCTTGTACATAGGAGCAGTATTATAGTAGTTATATTCTTGTACATAGGGGCAGTATTATAGTAGTTATATTCTTGTACATGGGGCAGAATTATAGTAGTTATATTCTTGTACATAGGGGGCAGTATTATAGTAGTTATATTTTTGTACATAGGGGGCAGTATTATAGTAGTTATATTCTTGTACATAGGGGCAGTATTATAGTAGTTATATTCTTGTACATGGGGCAGTATTATAGTAGTTATATTCTTGTACATAGGGGCAGTATTATAGTAGTTATATTCTTGTAGATAGGGGCAGTATCATAGTAGTTATATTCTTGTACATGGGGCAGTATTATAGTAGTTATATTCTTGTACATAGGGGCAGTATTATAGTAGTTATATTCTTGAACATAGGGGCAGTATTATAGTAGTTATATTCTTGTACATAGGGGCAGTATTATAGTAGTTATATTTTTGTACATAGGGGGCAGTATTATAGTAGTTATATTCTTGTACATAGGGGCAGTATTATAGTAGTTATATTCTTGTACATGGGGCAGAATTATAGTAGTTATATTCTTGTACATAGGGGGCAGTATTATAGTAGTTATATTCTTGTACATAGGGGGCAGTATTATAGTAGTTATATTTTTGTACATAAGGGGCAGTATTATAGTAGTTATATTCTTGTACATAGGGGCAGTATTATAGTAGTTATATTCTTGTAGATAGGGGCAGTATCATAGTAGTTATATTCTTGTACATGGGGCAGTATTATAGTAGTTATATTCTTGTACATAGGGGCAGTATTATAGTAGTTATATTCTTGTACATAGAGGGCAGTATTATAGTAGTTATATTTTTGTACATAGGGGCAGTATTATAGTAGTTATATTCTTGTACATAGGGAGCAGTATTATAGTAGTTATATTCTTGTACATTTGGGCAGTATTATAGTAGTTATATTCTTGTACATAGGAGCAGTATTATAGCAGTTATATTCTTGTACATAGGGAGCAGTATTATAGTAGTTATATTCTAGTACATAGGGGACAGTATTATAATAGTTATATTCTTGTACATAGGGGCAGTATTATAGTAGTTATATTCTTGTACATAGGGGGCAGTATTATAGTAGTTATATTCTTGTACATAGGGGCAGTATTATAGTAGTTATATTCTTGTACATAGGGACAGTATTATAGTAGTTATATTCTTGTACATAGGGGGCAGTATTATAGTAGTTATATTCTTGTACATAGGGGCAGTATTATAGTAGTTATATTCTTGTACATAGGGGCAGTATTATAGTAGTTATATTCTTGTACATAGGGGCAGTATTATAGTAGATATATTCTTGTACATAGGGGGAGTATTATAGAAGGTATATTCTTATTCCTCGCCATCACTGTATATAGTTTTTCTCACTGCCCCACATGGTGTATATTGGCTTTTTTTCAGCTACATTAGTTAGCATAGTTGTTATATAGACTAGTTAAGCCCCCTATGGTTACTTTATGCCCGTGGAGAATTACCTATTACTGTCCTCATCTGCATGGATTTGTAGACTAGAGCAATGGATTAGTGAAGCCCAATTTGCAATCAAACTGAGAGTCAAGTAAATAGGAGAAGTTAAGCACTTTGTTAATCACTCACTGGAAACACTATTTTACCTTTGCCCAAACTCACCATGAATTAATCCCTTTAAATTCCACAATATTCACTGTATATCCGGCTGCACCGCCCGACGTTACCGGCAAAGAGGGCGTCACATACACAGTGACTGCAATAGCAGAATAGTGAGCGCAGCTCTGGAGTATAATACAGGAGGTAACTCAGGATCAGTAATGTAATGTATATACACAGTGACTGCACCAGCAGAATAGTGAGTGCAGCTCTGGAGTATAATACAGGAGGTAACTCAGGATCAGTAATGTAATGTATGTACACAGTGACTGCACCAGCAGAATAGTGAGTGCAGCTCTGGAGTATAATACAGGAGGTAAATGAGGATCCATTTATGTAATATTTGCAGTGAATTAGCCGTTTTTTGGATTATTTTATTTCTCTGGAGGATCATTTAGACATGATACTGATTGTATAATGTCTTTCCACATACAGTGCCTTGCGAAAATATTTAGCCCCCTTGAATTTTTCAACCTCTTCCCACATTTCAGGCTTCAAACATAAAGATAAAAATGTTAATGTTCTGGTGAATAATTAACAAGTGGACACAATTGTGAAGTTGAACGAAATTTATTGCTTATTTGAAACCTTTATAAAAAAAAGAATAAACTGAAAATTGTGGCGTGCAATATTATTCATCCCCTTTACTGTCAGTGCAGGAAACTCACTCCAGAAGTTGATTGAGGATCTCTGAATGATGCAATGTTGTCCTAAATGACTGATGATGATAAATATAAGCCCCTGTGTGTAATCAAGTCTCCGTATAAATGCCCCTGCTCTGTGATAGTCTCATGTTCTGTGTAAAGCGCAGAGAGCATCATGAAGACCAAGGAACACAACAGGCAGGTCCATGATACTGTTGTGGAGAAGTTTAAAGCCGGATTTGGTTACAAAAAGATTTCCACAACTTTAAACATCCCAAGAAGCCCTGTGCAAGCGATCATATTGTAATGGAAGGAGAATCATACCACTGCAAATCTACCAAGACCCGGCCGTCCATCCAAACTGTCATCTCACACAAGGAGAAGACTGATCAGAGAAGCAGCCAAGAGGCCCATGATCCCTCTGGATGATCTGCAGAGATCTACAGCTGAGGTGGGAGAGTCTGTCCATAGCACAACAATCAGTCGTACACTGCACAAATCTGGCCTTTATGGAAGAGTGGCAAGAAGAAGCCATTTCTCAAAGATACCCATAAAAAGTGTTGTTTAAAGTTTGCCACAAGCCCCCTGGAGACCCCAAACATGTGGAAGAAGGTGCTCTGGTCAGATGAAACCAAAAGCCACAATGCCAAACGATATGTTTGGCGTAAAAGCAACACAGCTCATCACCCTGAACACACCATCCCCACTGTCAAACATGGTGGTGGCAGCATCTTGGTTTGGGCCTGCTTTTCTTCAGCAGGGACAGGGAAGATGGGTAAAATTGATGGGAAGATGGATGGAGCCAAATACAGGACCATTCATGAAGAAAACCTGTTGGAGTCTGCAAAAGACCTGAGACTGGGACGGAGATTTGTCTTCCAATAAGACAATGATCCCAAACATAAAGCAAAATCTACAATGGAATGTTTCACAAATAACCGTATCCAGGTGTTAGAATGGCCAAGTCACAGTCCAGACCTGAACCCAATCGAGAATCTGTGGAAAGAGCTGAAAACTGCTGTTCACAAACGCCTCCATCCAACCTCACTCAGCTCCAGCTGTTTACAAAGGAAGAATGGGCGAGAATTTCACCTCTCCATGTGCAAAACTGATAGACACATACCCCAAGAGACTGCAGCTGTAATCACAGCAAAAGGGGGCGCTACAAAGTATTAACCTAAAGGGGATGAATAATATTGCACGCCACAATTTTCAGTTATATATATTTTTAAAATAAGTAATAAATGTTGTTCACCTTCACAATTGTGTCACTTGTTGTTGATTCTTCACCAGAACATTCACATTTTATCTTTATGTTTGAAGCCTGAAATG
Organism: Anomaloglossus baeobatrachus; assembly: GCF_048569485.1. Classification (NCBI taxonomy): domain Eukaryota; kingdom Metazoa; phylum Chordata; class Amphibia; order Anura; family Aromobatidae; genus Anomaloglossus; species Anomaloglossus baeobatrachus. The sequence goes on along the minus strand of NC_134362.1, from coordinate 199,417,434 downwards.
TGGAAAAAGGATGAAAAATTCAAGGGGGCTGAATACTTTTGCAAGGCACTGTATTATTTAATATTATAGGCAGTGTCGCGGCGGTCTCTATAGTTTGGAAGCTTGGTACCCTTGGATCAGGCGGCGGGGGTATCACTGCCAGTTTCCTGTGCAGGAACCTCTGGAGTTGGCGGTGCCTGTTCTGTGTGTCGCGCGGGTCCCACATGTTATTATGACGCCAGATTGTAAATGTTGGGAGAACACAGTGAAACAAATGTAGACTGTAGAGAGCGGAGGCTGCGGAGGCTGCGGAGCCGCGGATACACACACAAGCTGTTCCCCGTGATGTGTAACATTGCACACACTCCTCTCCGCAGGACGATCACATAAGACTAACTGGGACCATTGACAACCTCCATGGGAAAGTGTAGGGTTCCTCAACAACTTTTTGGCAGTGGAAGGAGGTGACATTTCTGGGATGACATTTTTTTTTTTTTTTTGCATATAGCGTGTCACACAGAGTTTTGCTGCATCAGTAGCTGTTCACACTGCAGATTCTGACCCTCCACACTATGGTTTCTCTGGTGTTACACAGGCAGGCTCGAGCGTCAACCAGCTGTGTGCTCATTAATAGTCAGGCTATTAAGAGGTATCTTCTGCTAGTTACCTCTAGGAGTACATATTGTAAACCTATCACATTTACTCCCCGACTTTTTAAGATGGTAGAATCTGTCTTCCCATGCCGACTATAGCTTTGCTGTGTTGGTTTGTGTGTTGTTGTGTCCCAGTCCTGCACGCCGACTATACTTTATTGTGTCCCAGTCCTGTACGCCGACTATACTTTATTGTGTCCCAGTCCTGTACGCCGACTATACTTTATTGTGTCCCAGTCCTGTACGCCGACTAAAGTTTATTGCGGTGTTGGTGTGTGTGCTGTTGTGTCCCAGTCCTGCATGTGACTATAGTATATTGCAGTGTTGGTGTGTGTGCTGTTGTGTCCAGTCCTGCATGTGACTATAGTATATTGCGGTGTTGGTGTGTGTGCTGTTGTGTCCCAGTCCTGCATGTGACTATAGTATATTGCGGTGTTGGTGTGTGTGCTGTTGTGTCCCAGTCCTGCATGTGACTATAGTATATTGCAGTGTTGGTGTGTGTGCTGTTGTGTCCCAGTCCTGCATGTGACTATAGTATATTGCGGTGTTGGTGTGTGCTGTTGTGTCCAGTCCTGCATGTGACTATAGTGTATTGCAGTGTTGGTGTGTGTGCTATTGTGTCCAGTCCTGCATGTGACTATAGTTTATTGCTGTGTTGGTGTGTGTGCTGTTGTGTCCCAGTCCTGCATGTGACTATAGTTTATTGTGTCCCAGTCCTGCATGTGACTATAGTTTATTGCGGTGTTGGTGTGTGTGCTGTTGTGTCCAGTCCTGCATGTGACTATAGTGTATTGCAGTGTTGGTGTGTGTGCTATTGTGTCCAGTCCTGCATGTGACTATAGTTTATTGCTGTGTTGGTGTGTGTGCTGTTGTGTCCAGTCCTGCATGTGACTATAGTATATTGCTGTGTTGGTGTGTGTGCTGTTGTGTCCCAGTCCTGCATGTGACTATAGTTTATTGTGTCCCAGTCCTGCATGTGACTATAGTTTATTGCTGTGTTGGTGTGTGTGCTGTTGTGTCCAGTCCTGCATGTGACTATAGTTTATTACGGTGTTGGTGTGTGTGCTGTTGTGTCCAGTCCTGCATGTGACTATAGTTTATTGCTGTGTTGGTGTGTGTGCTGTTGTGTCCAGTCCTGCATGTGACTATAGTATATTGCGGTGTTGGTGTGTGTGCTGTTGTGTCCAGTCCTGCATGTGACTATAGTATATTGCGGTGTTGGTGTGTGTGCTGTTGTGTCCCAGTCCTGCATGTGACTATAGTATATTGCGGTGTTGGTGTGTGCTGTTGTATCCAGTCCTGCATGTGACTATAGTTTATTGCTGTGTTGGTGTGTGTGCTGTTGTGTCCAGTCCTGCATGTGACTATAGTATATTGCTGTGTTGGTGTGTGCTGTTGTGTCCCAGTCCTGCATGTGACTATAGTTTATTGCGGTGTTGGTGTATGTACTGTTGTGTCCCAGTCCTTCATGTGACTATAGTATATTGCTGTGTTGGTGTGTGTGCTGTTGTGTCCAGTCCTGCATGTGACTATAGTATATTGCGGTGTTGGTGTGTGTGCTGTTGTGTCCAGTCCTGCATGTGACTATAGTATATTGCGGTGTTGGTGTGTGTGCTGTTGTGTCCAGTCCTGCATGTGACTATAGTATATTGCGGTGTTGGTGTGTGTGCTGTTGTGTCCCAGTCCTGCATGTGACTATAGTATATTGCGGTGTTGGTGTGTGTGCTGTTGTGTCCCAGTCCTGCATGTGACTATAGTTTATTGCTGTGTTGGTGTGTGTGCTGTTGTGTCCAGTCCTGCATGTGACTATAGTTTATTGCTGTGTTGGTGTGTGTGCTGTTGTGTCCCAGTCCTGCATGTGACTATAGTATATTGCGGTGTTGGTGTGTGTGCTGTTGTGTCCCAGTCCTGCATGTGACTATAGTTTATTGCTGTGTTGGTGTGTGTGCTGTTGTGTCCAGTCCTGCATGTGACTATAGTTTATTGCTGTGTTGGTGTGTGTGATGTTGTGTCCAGTCCTGCATGTGACTATAGTTTATTGCTGTGTTGGTGTGTGTGCTGTTCTGTCCAGTCCTGCATGTGACTATAGTATATTGCTGTGTTGGTGTGTGTGCTGTTGTGTCCCAGTCCTGCATGTGACTATAATTATTGCTGTGTTGGTGTGTGTGCTGTTGTGTCCCAGTCCTGCATGTGACTATAGTATATTGCTGTGTTGGTCTATGTGCTGTTGTGCCCAGTTCTGCATGTGACTATAGTATATTGCGGTGTTGGTGTGTGTGCTGTTGTGTCCCAGTCCTCCATGTGACTATAGTTTATTGCTGTGTTGGTGTGTGTGCTGTTGTGTCTCAGTCCTGCTGGTGATTATAACGCATGGTGCTTGAAGTTGTTGTGTAGTTCTCCAATTGTCTTGTTTCCTTCCTGCTCTTACTTTCCTCCTTACCTCTTATTGTTTAATACCTTTGTGTGTGTGTCCTATAAGATAGAGTTTTGGTTTCCCCTGTTTGTCTTTCTCTGTTGGTGTTAATAAACCTCTTTTCCTGCCCTCCCCCGAAGTAGGGGGTGAGGTGGTATAAGATCAGGACTGGACAGGAGCAGGGCCAGGAAGGTGGCTCAGACATCCTCACCTTCAAAGGTAACTCTTAGATAAGGGATAGCTAGTGCCCCCTTAGTCTGCGAGCCAGTCTAGGAGTCTCGGGTCTTCTTATCCCCCTTGATCTTGGCTACTCAGAAGAGAATATTTTTTTTTCTACTTAATTTGTTAAAAAAATCCTAATTTCAAGCACAAAAAAACTTTGATGTTGCCGAACTTTTTTATTCTTCCGTCGATGGAGCTGTAAGTGGCTGTTTTTTTGTCTGGCATGACAATGGTTTTGTTGGGGCCATTTTGATATTTTTTTTATTACATTTTGGGGGGGTGAGATGTGGGGAGTGAATAACTGGAATTCTGGAGTTTGGAAAGTTTTTTCTCCTTTTACTTCGGGTTCATTAATTTTACATTGTTATGGTTCTGACAGTGATGAATAATGAATAGCGTTATTGTTAAAATATTTATTTATTTATGTTTGTTTGGAGAAAAGAGTTTTTATTTCAAACTTTTGTATTTTTTATTTATATAAACATTTTTTTTTTAATTAATTTTATCCTTTATTTCCCTCTTGATGATCCTGTGATTGCTTCTTCTCTTCTTCTATATACTGTGCATGTGACTGGACTTTATGGGAGCACCAAGATGGCGGCCACAAGGGCCTTCAGTCGTTATCATCCTACCAGCAATGCTGTCTAGTTTTCCCATTGCTTGAGGGCCTGGTGTTGATGAGTGGGGGGTGTCAGGGTGGGCAGCTCTGGTGGAGGACCTTGTCGTGATGATGAATGGTGGGTGTCACAATGGGCAACACTGCTGGAAGACCTGGTGGTGATGATGAGTGGGGGGCATTAGGATGGGGGGCACTGCTGGAGGGCCTGGTGATGATAAGTCAGGGTGTCAGGGGTGGCAGCTCTGCTGGAGGACCTGGTGATGGTGAGTGGGGGTGTTAGGGTGGGCAGCACTGGTGGAGGGCCTGGTGATGATGAGTGAGGGTGTAAGGGTGGGCAGCACTGGTGGAGGACCTGGTGATGATGAGTGAGGATGTAAGGGTGGGCAGCACTGGTGGAGGGCCTGGTGATGATGAGTGAGGGTGTAAGGGTGGGCAGCACTGGTGGAGGACCTGGTGATGATGAGTGAGGATGTAAGGGTGGGCAGCACTGGTGGAGGGCCTGGTGATGATGAGTGAGGGTGTAAGGGTGGGCAGCACTGGTGGAGGGCCTGGTGATGATGAGTGAGGGTGTAAGGGTGGGCAGCACTGGTGGAGGGCCTGGTGATGATGAGTGAGGGTGTAAGGGTGGGCAGCACTGGTGGAGGGCCTGGTGATGATGAGTGAGGGTGTAAGGGTGGGCAGCACTGGTGGAGGACCTGGTGATGATGAGTGAGGATGTAAGGGTGGGCAGCACTGGTGGAGGGCCTGGTGATGATGAGTGAGGATGTAAGGGTGGGCAGCACTGGTGGAGGGCCTGGTGATGATGAGTGAGGGTGTAAGGGTGGGCAGCACTGGTGGAGGACCTGGTGATGATGAGTGAGGATGTAAGGGTGGGCAGCACTGGTGGAGGGCCTGGTGATGATGAGTGAGGGTGTAAGGGTGGGCAGCACTGGTGGAGGGCCTGGTGATGATGAGTGAGGGTGTAAGGGTGGGCAGCACTGGTGGAGGGCCTGGTGATGATGAGTGAGGGTGTAAGGGTGGGCAGCACTGGTGGAGGGCCTGGTGATGATGAGTGAGGGTGTAAGGGTGGGCAGCACTGGTGGAGGACCTGGTGATGATGAGTGAGGGTGTAAGGGTGGGCAGCACTGGTGGAGGGCCTGGTGATGATGAGTGAGGGTGTAAGGGTGGGCAGCACTGGTGGAGGGCCTGGTGATGATGAGTGAGGGTGTAAGGGTGGGCAGCACTGGTGGAGGGCCTGGTGATGATGAGTGAGGGTGTAAGGGTGGGCAGCACAGGTGGAGGGCCTGGTGATGATGAGTGAGGGTGTAAGGGTGGGCAGCACTGGTGGAGGGCCTGGTGATGATGAGTGAGGGTGTAAGGGTGGGCAGCACTGGTGGAGGGCCTGGTGATGATGAGTGAGGGTGTAAGGGTGGGCAGCACTGGTGGAGGGCCTGGTGATGATGAGTGAGGGTGTAAGGGTGGGCAGCACTGGTGGAGGGCCTGGTGATGATGAGTGAGGGTGTAAGGGTGGGCAGCACTGGTGGAGGGCCTGGTAATTATGAGTCGGGCGTGTCAGGGTGGGTAGTACTGGTGGAGGGCCTGGTGATGACGAGTGGGGACTGTCAGGATAGGCAGCACTGCAGAACGTCCTTGTGATGATGAGTGGGGGGGTGTCAGGGTGGGCAGCACTGCAGAACGTCCTTGTGATGATGAGTGGGGGGGTGTCAGGGTGGGCAGCACTGGTGGATGGCCTGGTGATGATGAGTGAGGGTGTAAGGGTGGGCAGCACTGGTGGAGGGCCTGGTGATGATGAGTGAGGGTGTAAGGGTGGGCAGCACTGGTGGAGGGCCTGGTGATTATGAGTCGGGCGTGTCAGGGTGGGCAGTACTGGTGGAGGGCCTGGTGATGATGAGTGGGGAGTGTCAGGATAGGCAGCACTGCAGAACGTCCTCGTGATGATGAGTGGGGGGGTGTCAGGGTGGGCAGCACTGGTGGAAGGCCTGGTGATGATGAGTAGGGGGATCTCAGGGTGGGCAGCATTGTTGGATGGCCTGGTGATGATGAGTGGGGGGTGTCAGGATAGGCAGCACTGCAGAACGTCCTCGTGATGATGAGTGGGGGGGTGTCAGGGTGGGCAGCACTGGTGGATGGCCTGGTGATGATGAGTGGGGGGGTCTCAGGGTGGGCAGCATTGTTGGATGGCCTGGTGATGATGAGTGGGAGGTGTCAGGATAGGCAGCACTGCAGAACGTCCTCGTGATGATGAGTGGGGGGTGTCAGGGTGGGCAGCATTGTTGGATGGCCTGGTGATGATAAGTAGGGAGTATCAGGGTGAGGGTCACTGCTGGAGATTCTTGTTGTCATGGTTGTGGTCCAACGACAAAGACCACAACAAGCCATAGAGGTCTGTTATTTAGCATTTCCATCCCAGTTGACCCTCCCATTCTAGAGTGGAGACCCCTGGACTAACAGGTATATTCAGGACTCATAAAGTTACAAAAAAGTATCTATGACTCTGGAAGATCTGATACATTCTGCTTAATGTATCACAATTTATCTATTTGATTGAAACACTTATTTTTTTTTACAGTGCAGTACTTTATTTCTCCTGCGGAGGCGCTGTGCGGAAATGAAACACTTCCAGGATCCTTCAGGAGGCGATCATTGGTGATCACACGGAATTTCCTGTTAATATGGGTTGTCCAAAGTGTAATGAGGGATATCTCAGGCATTGTATTAAGTCTTAGCCGCTTTTCTGGCATTTTGTGCTTAGAAGGTCGTTTGTGCTGCGGTCTCAGCGGGGACGGGAACTATAAGGGGCAGATAATGGCTGCAGTTTAGCCACTTTTAATACAATCTTTGAATATTCATGAAATATTCCAATAAAGGCGGCCGGGGTGCACTAAAAGGCGAAGATGGCGGGGGGCGTCCGGGGTGGGGGGGGGTAATAGTGCACTTAATTGGATTAAGTTATTGTACAAACTGCTTACAACCGAGTCCTAAACTCTTTTCCCAAACAGCGGAGGTAATGTTGCCCCTGTCTGTGCGACAAAACCATTTGGATTAGTAAAGTATTAAAAAAGTAACAGACACCAGCCGCCTCTTATATCTGGAGGTAATGGGATTTCCGAGGGTAATTAAATGAGACCTCCGCAGCCTCGGATCTCCACTCCTCCAAGCACTTAACACAAACCTACACCTTTTAAATCACATTCTGGCCCCCAAAAAACTATGACTGTTTTACTTCCAGAGCTGCATTCATAATTCTGCTGCTTTCCTGCTAGCAGAACTCAGCATTCCATTAGAAAAATCATTTTTAGTGTATCTGAGAAAATCTTGACTGAGGGAAAGGGTGGTTGGATTTTCTCCAGGCAGCTTCTAAATGGAGCTAAACTGCAATATCACATGCTGCCAGTACAGTCATGGACAAAAGTTTTGAGAATGACACCACAATGCTATTTTCACATGATCTGTTGCCCTCTGGATTTTAATTGTGTTTGATGTTTCCATCACATACAGAAATATAATTGCAATCATATTATGAGACCAGAAGGTTCTATTGACAGTTAGAATGGGTTAATGCAGCAAGTCAATATTTGCAGAGTTGACCCTTCTTCTTCAGGACCTCTGTGATTCTCCCGGGCAGCTGTCAATCATCTTCTGGAGCAAATCCTGGCTGATCGCTGTCCATTCTTGCATAAGCAATGCTTGCATTTTGCCAGAATTTGTTGGTTTTTGTTTGTCCACCCGTCTCTTGATGATTGCCCACAAGTTCTCAATGGGATTAAGGTCTGGGGAGTTTCCAGGCCATGGACCCAAAATCTCTATGTTTTGTTCCATGAGCCATTTAGTGATCCCCTTTGCTTTATGGCAAGGTGCTCCATCATGCTGGAAAAGGCATTGTTGGGGCCAAACTGCTCTTGGACAGTTGGGAGAAGTTGCTCTTGGAGGACATTCTGGTGCCATTCTTTATTCATGGCTGTGGTTTTAGGCCAGACTGTGAGTGGTGCGATTCCCTTGGCTGAGAAGCAACCCCACACATGAATGGTTTCCGGATGCTTAACAGTTGGCATGAGACAAGACTGGTGGTAGCGCTCACCTCTTCTTCTCCTAATAAGCTGTTTTCCAGATGTCCCAAACAATCGAAAAGTGGATTCATCTGAGAAAATGACTTTCCCCAGTCCTCAGCAGTCCACTCCCTGTACCTTTTGCAGAATATCAGTCGGTCCCTGATGTGTTTTCTGGAGAGAAGTGGCTTCTTTGCTGCCCTCCTTGAAACCAGGCCTTGCTCCAGCAGTCTCCGCCTCACAGTGTGTGCAGAAGCCTCACACCAGCCTGCTGCCATTGCTGCGCTAGCTCGCCACTGCTGGTAGTCCCATCCCGCAGCTGAAACAGTTTTAAGATACGGTCCTGGCGTTTGCTGGTCCTTCTTGGGCACCCTGGAGCCTTTTTGGCAACAATGGAAGCTCTCTCCTTGAAGTTCTTGATGATGCGATAGATTGTTGACTGAGGTGCAATCTTTGTAGCTGCGATACTCTTCCCTGTTAGGCCATTTTTGTGCAGAGCAATGATGGCTGCACGTGTTTCTTTAGCGATAACCATGGTTAACTGAAGAGAAACAATAATACCAAGCACCAGCCTCCTTTTAAAGTGTCCAGTGGTGTCATTCTTACTTAATCATGACTGATTGATCGCCAGCCCTGTCCTCATCAACACCCACACCTGTGTTACTGGAACAATCACTAAAACAATGTTAGCTGCTCCTTTTAAGGCAGGAATGCAATGATGTTGAAATGTGTTTTGGGGTTAAAGTTCATTTTCTTAGCCAATATTGACTTTGCAAGTAATTGCTGTTAAGCTGATCACTCTTTATGATATTCTGGAGTATATCAAATTGCCATTAGAAAAACCTAAGCAGTAGACTTTGTAAAAATTAATATTTGTAGCATTCTCAAAACTTTTGTCCATGACTGTAGACATTGTGGCGCTGTTGCAGGTTTTACGACGGTTACAATGGGACAACTTAGCCTTTAATCCAGTCCTCAATGGCATATATAAGGGTAGATAAGAGGATGAGCCCCTGGTGCGAAGTGCCAGGGGTGCCAACAAGCTACTTTACCTTGGCCAGGGTATTAGATACACGGATAGGGCAGCAAACTGAAGCTTTGTGCAGATGGAAAAAAAATGCAAAATTTGCAACAGGATCCTCCTTGCATAACACTGCTGGTTATATAACCAGACTTTTTGGGATCCTTTAGGTGCCAGAATCTGGGTGCTCTAAACTTGCCAAGTGTCATGGCAGCATCAGACGCTGTTCAGACTACAGACTCTGACACTCCATGCTGTGCTTTCTCTGCTGCTTCTGAGTTACACAGGCAGGCTCGGGCATCTACCAGCTGTGTGCTCATTAATAATCGGGCTAGGAGGAGTTAATTTCTGCTAGCCCACTGGTTACCATTTGGATCATATGTTGTGGGAGACCTATCACAGTTACTCCCCACCTTTTAAGGTGGAGGAATCTGTCTTCCCATGCCGACTATAGCTTTCGCTAAATCAGTCCGTGTGCTGTTGTGTTCCAGTAACTGGTGATTTACTGTGTGTTGCTTGGTGTGCTGTGGAATTACTCCTGTTGTCTGGTCATTTCTTCCCTGCTCTTTATTTTCCTCATCATCATCTGTTGTCTGATTACTTCGTGTGAGCAAGCTGTGTGATAAAGTTTTGGTTTCCCCAGTTTGTCCATATCTGTGGTTTCTAGCATTCCTGTCCCCAGGGAGAGAGGAAGTATTAAATCACGGCTGGTCAGGAGCATGGCAAGGAAGGTGGCTCAGACATCTTCAGCATCAGAGGTATCTCGGACAGAGTCCCACGGCTTTCAGTATCATCTCTACGCTGATGATACACAAATCTACCTCTCTGGACCTGACATCACCTCTCTACTAACCAGAATCCCACGATGTCTGTCTGCTATTTCATCCTTATTCTCTGCTCGATTCTTAAACCTGAACATGGACAAAACGGAATTCATTGTCTTTCCTCCTCCTCACTCAACTCCCCCACCTGACATATCCATCAATGTCAATGGCTGCCCACTTTCCCCAGTGCCACGTGCTCGTTGCCTGGGAATAATCCTAGACTCTGATCTCACGTTCAAGCCACACATCCAAGCCCTCTTCACCTCCTGCCGCCTCCAACTCAAAAATATTGCCCGGATTCATACATTCCTTTCCCAAGAATCTGCAAAAACCCTAATACATGCCCTCATTATCTCCCGCCTGGACTATTGCAACCTCCTGCTCTGCAGCTTCCTTTCTAACAGTCTCACAGCCCTACAATCTATTCTAAATTATGCTGCCCGGCTCATCCACCTGTCCCCCCGCTACTCCCCGACCTCTCCTCTCTGCCAATCCCTTCACTGGCTTCCCATTGCCCAACGACTCCAGGTCAAAACCCTGACCATGACCTACAAAGCCATCCACAACCTCTCTCCTCCCTACATCTGTGACCTAGTCTCCTGGTACTTACCTGCACGTAACCTCCAATCCTCACAAGATCTCCTTCTCTACTCCTCTCTTATCTCCTCTTCCCACCATCGCATCCAAGATTTCTCCTGTGCCTCCCCCATACTCTGGAATGCTCTGCCACAACACATCAGACTCTCCCCTACCTTGACAAGCTTCAAAAGGAACCTGAAGACTCACCTCTTCCGACAAGCCTACAACCTGCCGTAACCCTCAGTCTGATGCAGTGCCGCACAATCAGCTCTACCCTAACCTACTGTATCCTCACCCATCCCTAGTAGACCGTGAGCCCTCAGGGGCAATGACCTCTATCCTCCTGTAGACTGTGAGCCTTCGCGGGTAGGGTCCTCTATCCTCATGTAGACTGTGATCTCTCAGGGGCAGGGACCTCTCTCCTCCTGTAGACTGTGATCCCTCAGGGGCAGGGACCTCTCTCCTCCTGTAGACTGTGATCCCTCAGGGGCAGGGTCCTCTCTCCTCCTGTAGACTGTGATCCCTCAGGGGCAGGGACCTCTCTCCTCCTGTAGACTGTGATCCCTCAGGGGCAGGGTCCTCTCTCCTCCTGTAGACTGTGATCCCTCAGGGGCAGGGACCTCTCTCCTCCTGTAGACTGTGATCCCTCAGGGGCAGGGTCCTCTCTCCTCCTGTAGACTGTGATCCCTCAGGGGCAGGGACCTCTCTCCTCCTGTAGACTGTGATCCCTCAGGGGCAGGGTCCTCTCTCCTCCTGTAGACTGTGATCCCTCAGGGGCAGGGTCCTCTCTCCTCCTGTAGACTGTGATCCCTCAGGGGCAGGGACCTCTCTCCTCCTGTAGACTGTGATCCCTCAGGGGCAGGGTCCTCTCTCCTCCTGTAGACTGTGATCCCTCAGGGGCAGGGTCCTCTCTCCTCCTGTAGACTGTGATCCCTCAGGGGCAGGGACCTCTCTCCTCCTGTAGACTGTGATCCCTCAGGGGCAGGGTCCTCTCTCCTCCTGTAGACTGTGAGCCCTCAGGGGCAGGGACCTCTCTCCTCCTGTAGACTGTGATCCCTCAGGGGCAGGGTCCTCTCTCCTCCTGTAGACTGTGAGCCCTCAGGGGCAGGGACCTCTATCCTCCTGTAGACTGTGATCCCTCAGGGGCAGGGACCTCTCTCCTCCTGTAGACTGTGATCCCTCAGGGGCAGGGTCCTCTCTCCTCCTGTAGACTGTGATCCCTCAGGGGCAGGGTCCTTTCTCCTCCTGTAGACTGTGATCCCTCAGGGGCAGGGTCCTCTCTCCTCCTGTAGACTGTGATCCCTCAGGGGCAGGGTCCTCTCTCCTCCTGTAGACTGTGATCCCTCAGGGGCAGGGTCCTCTCTCCTCCTGTAGAATGTGAGCCCTCAGGGGCAGGGTCCTCTCTCCTCCTGTAGACTGTGATCCCTCAGGGGCAGGGACCTCTCTCCTCCTGTAGACTGTGAGCCTGTAGACTGTGAGCCCTCGCGAGCAGGATCCTCTCTCCTCCTGTAGACTGTGAGCCCTCAGGGGCAGGGTCCTCTCTCCTCTTGTAGAGTGTGAGCCCTCAGGGGCAGGGTCCTCTCTCCTCCTTTAGAGTGTGAGCCCTCAGGGGCAGGGTCCTCTCTCCTCCTGTAGACTGTGAACCCTCGCGGGCAGTGACCTCCAGCATCCAGTTCCAGACAATATTAAAATGAATTTTCTTTTTTTTATCAAAAAGATAAAAACATCTTACAAAGGTTCCTCCATATTCATAAAAACCTTAACATGGCAGAGTGAACAAGGAACGCGTTTCGGAGTAAAACCTCCTGACTCTGAACAGGCTTTGTCCACCTTTTGGGTCAATGTTTAAAGTGAATCTGTCAGCAGGTTTTTGGATCCTCATCTGAGAGCAGCATGATGTAGGCAAAGAGATTCTGAATCCAATGTTGTATCACTTAGACACAATCTAAATTTTTAGCTTTGGCCATGTAGCGGAGCTGAGAGAGCTGTCCCTACCCTGGTCTGCCAAAAAGCAGGGCAAGAAAGGCGGCCCAAACATTGTCACCATTAGGTGTATCTCTGCCTGTAGGGACAGCTGGGACCCCCTAGCCTGAGAGCTAGTTTAGCAGCCCCGGTCCCCTGTTATCCCCTCAAACCCATTACAGCTACATTCCCTACCCTATTCTTTGGTACCCCCATACTGAGGTTTTATCCCCCTTTTGAGTCAATGCATAAGCTGACTCTGTCAGCAGGTTTTTGCAAACTCATCTGAGAGCAGCATGATGTAGGCAAAGAGATTCTGAATCCAATGCTGTATCACTTAAACACAATCCGAATTTTTAGCCATGTAGCTGAGCTGAGAGAGCTGTCCCTGCCCACACTAGGCTCTATACAGACATTGTACATTGACAGTGAGGTGTTAATCACAGCAGGGGGCGTGCCGGACTGACGTGCAATGATAAGTCCTGCTGATTAAACAAAAAAAGCAAATAAGCAACAGATCGGACCTTGACAATACAGGCATCCCTGGATTCTCTGTGTCAACCCTTGTGTTCAGATTACATAGCAAAAACCTGCGGACAGATTCCCTTTAAAGACTTGGTCTTGTCCGCTCTCCATTCCATGACTGTAAGTCTTGCAGGGAGGCTACCGCGTGCACCACTCGAGGTTACCGTTTGCATTTGGGGGTTGAAACGCCAAATCCTGATTCTTCTATTAGTTGTTTAAGCATGAATAAAGTGCATTGTGTTAAAATGTGTGAACCACATAAACACTCCTCCAGGCCTGGAAAAAAGGAAATACAATTATGTATTGTAATGAAACCTCTCTGCGATCTGCGCCGCCCGTGCTCCGTAGCACTCAGATATGCTTTCGGAGGGGTATAAACAATGCAAAAACCTATAATTGCAATGTCAGTCATGGTGTCTTTACAGAATACCAAGTACAACATCATACCTCACATGATTTATTTCTGCCGATGGTTGGCAATGGAACAAGAGGAAAGGGAAAATGCGCAGCAGGAATGGAAAAGATACAGGAGCAGAGTGCCCTCTTCTGGGTAGAGCGAGCGCTGCACTCTCCAGCTGTACGACCGCTCCAGACCTGAATGAAGCCAGATCAATCATTGTTAGAAAAATATCATTTTTCAAAAGATGCATAGAAATACTGGGAGACAGATCAGCATTTGCCAGATATTGCTCCAGCGACTCCTAACATGTTACACTTGATTAATAGCTCCGTGGCCGCCACGTATATAATTCACTATAAATGATCTTGAGGCGTGACAAGCTTCCATGTATGCCGCATGGCAAAAGAATACTTCCATCATTCTTATAAATGTATATATATTTCTACAATTTCTAGAATTTTTAAGAATCCGTTGAACGCTACAAATTTGCACAATTGCGCAAATTGCCTAAAAATGACCACGATCATTGCAGAACATGAGAAGGATCATGTCCTCATAATTGCTTGCAAAATATCACATGATATAAAACAACCAATCAGGAGAGATTAAGGAAGCCTGTATAAAAGCTAAAACAGGGAATACAGCAGCTATTATGTTGTACGAATCTGGATAGTTTCATTTGTTTTAAGATCTTCAGATTACATAGCAAAATCCTGCTGACAGATTCCCTTTAAAGACTTTTGATTGCACTGGGGAATATCGTGATATGTTCACATTTAGCTTTTTTTTGCATCAAAAATGCAGCGTATGACCCCCAAAATTCTGCTACAGATAAGTTCATCAATTTTAACCTATAGCCTAACATGTTGATCCAGAGGATGGTAAAAAAAAATCATGCTCCAGATTAGAGGAAATATTCCTTCCTGACTCCACATATGCCAATCAGACGAGTTTTCTGGATGAACGTCGCATCACAGAATTTAGTGCCCAGAACCTGTAATATTACATTTTTCAAGGAAGGCATCCAGGTTCTACCTGGACTTTTACAGTGAATCAACCATAGTGAGAGGACATCACAGCTCAGGAATAGAGAGAGGGAGAGAAAGACATTAAGTACTGAAGATAGTGTCAGATAGTGTGTGACAGCAGAGAAGGGAGGAAAAGCAGTACACGAGAAAAGAGAATGATATAGATTTAACTGATAGGAAGAGAGAGATAGGAGAGTCACTGCAGGGCAGGAGAGTCACTGTGTCTCTGAGGTAGGAGAGTCACTGTGTCTCTGAGGTAGGAGAGTCACTGTGCGGCAGGAGAGTCACAATGAGGCAGGAGAGTCACCAAGAGACAAGAGTCACTGTGCGGCAGGAGAGTCACTGTGCAGCAGGAGAGTCACTGTGTCTGTGTGGCAGGAGAGTCACTGTGCAGCAGGAGAGTCACTGTGTCTGTGTGGCAGGAGAGTCACTGTGCGGCAGGAGAGTCACTGTGCAGCAGGAGAGTCACTGTGTCTGTGTGGCAGGAGAGTCACTGTGCGGCAGGAGAGTCACTGTGTCTGTGTGGCAGGAGAGTCACTGTGCGGCAGGAGAGTCACTGTGTCTGTGTGGCAGGAGAGTCACTGTGCGGCAGGAGAGTCACTGTGTCTGTGTGGCAGGAGAGTCACTGTGCGGCAGGAGAGTCACTGTGCAGCAGGAGAGTCACTGTGTCTGTGTGGCAGGAGAGTCACTGTGTGGCAGGAGAGTCACTGTGTCTGTGTGGCAGGAGAGTCACTGTGCGGCAGGAGAGTCACTGTGCAGCAGGAGAGTCACTGTGTCTGTGTGGCAGGAGAGTCACTGTGCAGCAGGAGAGTCACTGTGCGGCAGGAGAGTCACTGTGCGGCAGGAGAGTCACTGTGCAGCAGGAGAGTCACTGTGCAGCAGGAGAGTCACTGTGCGGCAGGAGAGTCACTGTGAGGCAGGAGAGTCACTGTGCGGCAGGAGAGTCACTGTGCGGCAGGAGAGTCACTGTGCGGCAGAAGAGTCACTGTACAGCAGGAGATTTTAGTAAGCGGATATGTCTGGCTCACAGTTGTGCAATTTAGGTGCCCAGAAAAAATAGTAGTCAATAATATAGTAATAAATCTGGCACACTGAAGTTATTCACGACACATGAAACGTTTCTTTGGAATGCTGAATCGAATTTATTAGTGCAAAAAGTTGAGGATAATTTATCCAACGTTTCGACCGTATCTTATGGTCGTTGTCAAGGACAAAATTATCTAGGATTACAAGAAATATGTACAAGAAAAGACAAAAAATGAAATTAGTACAAAAAAACAACATCAAGCCAATTTTTTCAAAAGCCTGCATCATAGGTTTGATCATATACAGCACATAATAAACATAAGAATCATGAGACAAAATGAGCAAATCTGTGCATTTATACGAATACCTAACAGAAGACGAGTATAGTGGTAATGATACAAATACAGCATGCACACCCACCTATAGCAACACTGTAAAGATATGCATTCAATGTTAAATGGACATCACCATTGGGTATAATGGGATCAGAAAGATCGATCCTACGTATGAAATGAAGAGAGGTATACAATAAATCACATGACACAAAGTAACATATTTCATTAAATGGCATATTACCAATGAAAATTAGTGAATATATATATACCTCACATGCTATCAGTTAGATATAAGGAGATGGCCAAGACCTTTATTGCAGGACTGGGAATAACGCAAGTTTTTGTTGTTGTTTCTAAATGTAGATCAAATATATCATTATTTCAGCGTACTGAACAAAGTTATTCCTAATGGAAACATTATATAGGAAAGAGACACACTACCTGGTTTACTGGACAGAAACCATAACACAAAACACTAGTGGGAGTAGTGTGATTCCCACACTGAGTGTTTCTTAGTTACCTCCTAATGAGCAAATGCTAGAATGAAGGATACATAAGAATTAAAAATATATCTGAGAATATAACATCAGTATAAGGCATATATAACAGGGGATATGATGGAAAAATGCTCCATACTACCTTATTGCAGTGTTTCTGGACAATAATTGTCTGGAACTGCTATCATGGGAAATAGGGAATACATGTCCCTTTAAGACTCTATGAAAGATCATATGAATAGTGCAAGTGTTAGGGGCAATGAGTCAAGGTTGATTAAAGAAGAAAAACACTAATAGAGACACATACCTGGAAAGGTAAATAGGAACTCACAAGCAAAGAGTTGCTAGGTAGATTTGTGGAGAAACAAGTCTGGGAGAAAATATAGATAGAGATCAGAGGTAGTCTAACAAGGAGCGGACAGCGTGGATAGACAGATGACGCATACCTTATAATGCTGGTGTAGGATATAGGTCCCTGGATAGTGTGTGCTGTGCCACGCTTGTGATAATCTTATATACTCTAAGCGAGACGGCGCCCACCGTCCCACTTCCGGATTGTGGAACGCAGTGTGCTGACCGTGGAGCGCACGCCGCGCATGCGCAACGCCGTCACCAGCATCGCACATGCGCCGGGGGCGGACCGCCGGGCAGCAGGCAAGGGAAGAGGTGATGACATGACGTATTTCTGAAAGGGGCGTATATGTAAACAATCCCAGTGGAGGATGACAGTGAAACTGGCCTGTGGATTGCACGCAGTCCGCGCGCCGCGCCTGGCTATTTGCGCGACGCACGAGCCGGGCACAGAGCACAGGCCAGAGTGAATGGCTGATAACAGTGTTAGATAAACATTTATAATGCCTACATGGTGACAGGTGACGATGTAACAGGGTGAAGGTAGACTGTTGCTGATGCCAGTGGGTGAGGGATCAAGTGGTGGGTGCCTGAAAATGAGAAAAACAAGTTAGAACCATAATCACTATCTAATCTATATCAATAGCACTCCTTATATTGGTCCTTATACTGAGGTTTTACACAAAAGATACACAGGAGGTAAATGAACAAGACACATGCATAGCAAGACAACCAATGAGGAAAGTAGAGTCACTGAATCCCACAAAACATACAAAAAACAGCATAATTGGAAAAAACAAAGGTTAGGTGCATTACAGTTATATGCACATATCGTGCTCTCTATTTAAACCTCTGGGTTCCAATGTATTTAAGGTGAAAATCCAATAGGATTCCCTCTCTTTAAGAACCCGTATGCGATTGCCGCCTCTTCTGGCGGGCGGGACATGTTCTAGTACCTGGTACTTAAGTTGGGCAATAGTGTGACCATGTGTAATGAAGTGATATGGAATCGGTAAGAGAATTTGTTTGCACCGTATAGTAGATTTATGCTTGCTGATGCGGTCTCGGATATGCTGGGTAGTTTCCCCAACATATCCGAGACCGCACGGGCATTTGATCAAATAGACCACAAAAGAGGATTCACAGGTGAAGAAACCCCGCACGGGAAAGATGCGACCAGACAGAGGATGGGTAAAAGTGCTCCCCTTAGTGATATTATTGCACTGCACACAGTGTAGGCAGGGGAAATTTCCTTTTCTGGGAGTGCCAAGAAAGGTTTGTCTCTGCAAGATCGTATTGGAGCCAATGTCAGCCCTAACAAAGTTGTCACGAAGATTGCGGGGTCTTTTATTGCAGAAAAGAGGAGGTGAACTAAATTCACTGATCTCAGGATAAGCTTTACCCAGGAGTGGCCAATGTTTGCATATGATGCCCTTAATTAAGGGAGAAAAAGGATGATATGTGGTAACGCACGTAATCCGAGAGGCCATCTTATTAATCGTGGTTTTCTGGGAAGACCTCCTATCTGCAATGTTGGCTGGATATCCCCTCTGGAGGAACTTATCACTCATCTCTAGAGACCGTCTCTCCCGTTGTAAAGGGTCCGACACTATACGTTCGACGCGTTTGTGCTGAGAAATAGGGAGTCCCTGTTTAGTATGGCGTGGATGACAACTAGTGTAATGTAGCAAACTATTGCGGTCAGTGGGCTTAACATATAGGTCGGTGCTGAGGGAACCCCCAGATAAAGTCACCAAGGTATCAAGGAAGTTAATTCTGTTCTGATCATGATGGATGGTAAAAGAAAGCCCTGGTTTGAATGAATTCATGTCAGAATAGAATTGTAATAAGGATGCAAGGTCACCGCGCCAGATCATGAAGATGTCGTCGATGTATCTCTTCCAGCTAACTGAATGTTCTAACAAAAGTGTATGTTGGTAAATAAAAGTTTCCTCAAAATATTCCATGGAAATATTAGCATACGGGGGTGCCAAATTCGAGCCCATAGCGGTTCCCCGTTTCTGTAAATAAAATTGGTCCTGGAAAAGAAAGAAATTGTTTTCCAAAACCAATTGTAAAAGATCAAGGCAGAATTTATTTTGCGAAACCGAATGGGAACTGTGTCTGCCTAAAAACCACTCAACCGACCGGATGCCATCTTGGTGTTGTATACTAGTGTAAAGGCTATTGACATCAAGAGAAACCAGAATACAACTAGTAGATAACGGCCCAATAGATTGCAAATGTAACAGAAAATCAGTGGTGTCCTTCAAATATGACCTAATCTTAGGTATGAGGGGAGTGAGAATCCTCTCTACGATGATAGCCAGTGGTGATAAGACGGATTCTGTTGAAGCCACGATCGGGCGTCCTGGGGGTTGGTTCATGTTTTTATGCACCTTAGGCAACGTATAAAAGACCGGTACCACAGGATGGGTTTTGATCAGAAAATCGGCAAGTTTCTGATCAATAGTGTTGTTGCCAAGATGAAAATCAATGGTGCGTCTAATGAGTTCTTGTATCTGAGATGTGGGGTCTCGTGGAATGGCTGCATAAGTGTCAGTGTCCCTAAGCTGGCTAAGGATCTCATCAATGTAATATTTCTTATCGAGTACCACTATGGCACCCCCCTTGTCGGCCGGCTTGATGACAATAGTGGAGTTATTCTTAAGATCCTGTATTGCACGGCTCTCTTCAATGGTAAGATTATTCTTAATTTTAAGATGCCCCTCATCTATGGACTTAAGAGTTTGGCTGATTTCTCTGGAAACCATGGTAACAAACGTTTCTATGGGGTGGTAGGTCTTAGGAGGATTAAAGGAACTGGGGATCCTAAGATCCAATTGCTTCAACCGGAACATGTTAGTGGAGTCAGGAGAGACCAAGGGAGGATCAGACTGTGTGAGTCGGTCAGGACTAAAATGAGCCTTCAAACGAAGTGACCTAAAGAATCTCCTCATCTCCTGATCCAATGTAAATGGATCAAGAGATGGGGTAGGACAAAATGATAGCCCTTTTAGTAAAACTTCAGATTCAATGACCGACAAATTATAAGACGAAATATTGTAGACTAGGTTAGTACCTGTGACCGCGTTGCACATACCGTGTGCAAACGCGGTCACAGGTACTAACCTAGTCTACAATATTTCGTCTTATAATTTGTCGGTCATTGAATCTGAAGTTTTACAAAAAGGGCTATCATTTTGTCCTACCCCATCTCTTGATCCATTTACATTGGATCAGGAGATGAGGAGATTCTTTAGGTCACTTCGTTTGAAGGCTCATTTTAGTCCTGACCGACTCACACAGTCTGATCCTCCCTTGGTCTCTCCTGACTCCACTAACATGTTCCGGTTGAAGCAATTGGATCTTAGGATCCCCAGTTCCTTTAATCCTCCTAAGACCTACCACCCCATAGAAACGTTTGTTACCATGGTTTCCAGAGAAATCAGCCAAACTCTTAAGTCCATAGATGAGGGGCATCTTAAAATTAAGAATAATCTTACCATTGAAGAGAGCCGTGCAATACAGGATCTTAAGAATAACTCCACTATTGTCATCAAGCCGGCCGACAAGGGGGGTGCCATAGTGGTACTCGATAAGAAATATTACATTGATTAGATCCTTAGCCAGCTTAGGGACACTGACACTTATGCAGCCATTCCACGAGACCCCACATCTCAGATACAAGAACTCATTAGACGCACCATTGATTTTCATCTTGGCAACAACACTATTGATCAGAAACTTGCCGATTTTCTGATCAAAACCCATCCTGTGGTACCGGTCTTTTATACGTTGCCTAAGGTGCATAAAAACATGAACCAACCCCCAGGACGCCCGATCGTGGCTTCAACAGAATCCGTCTTATCACCACTGGCTATCATCGTAGAGAGGATTCTCACTCCCCTCATACCTAAGATTAGGTCATATTTGAAGGACACCACTGATTTTCTGTTACATTTGCAATCTATTGGGCCGTTATCTACTAGTTGTATTCTGGTTTCTCTTGATGTCAATAGCCTTTACACTAGTATACAACACCAAGATGGCATCCGGTCGGTTGAGTGGTTTTTAGGCAGACACAGTTCCCATTCGGTTTCGCAAAATAAATTCTGCCTTGATCTTTTACAATTGGTTTTGGAAAACAATTTTTTTCTTTTCCAGGACCAATTTTATTTACAGAAACGGGGAACCGCTATGGGCTCGAATTTGGCACCCCCGTATGCTAATATTTACATGGAATATTTTGAGGAAACTTTTATTTACCAACATACACTTTGGTTAGAACATTCAGTTAGCTGGAAGAGATACATCGACGACATCTTCATGATCTGGCGCGGTGACCTTGCATCCTTATTACAATTCTATTCTGACATGAATTCATTCAAACCAGGGCTTTCTTTTACCATCCATCATGATCAGAACAGAATTAACTTCCTTGATACCTTGGTGACATTATCTGGGGGTTCCCTCAGCACCGACCTATATGTTAAGCCCACTGACCGCAATAGTTTGCTACATTACACTAGTTGTCATCCACGCCATACTAAACAGGGACTCCCTATTTCTCAGCACAAACGCGTCGAACGTATAGTGTCGGACCCTTTACAACGGGAGAGACGGTCTCTAGAGATGAGTGATAAGTTCCTCCAGAGGGGATATCCAGCCAACATTGCAGATAGGAGGTCTTCCCAGAAAACCACGATTAATAAGATGGCCTCTCGGATTACGTGCGTTACCACATATCATCCTTTTTCTCCCTTAATTAAGGGCATCATATGCAAACATTGGCCACTCCTGGGTAAAGCTTATCCTGAGATCAGTGAATTTAGTTCACCTCCTCTTTTCTGCAATAAAAGACCCCGCAATCTTCGTGACAACTTTGTTAGGGCTGACATTGGCTCCAATACGATCTTGCAGAGACAAACCTTTCTTGGCACTCCCAGAAAAGGAAATTTCCCCTGCCTACACTGTGTGCAGTGCAATAATATCACTAAGGGGAGCACTTTTACCCATCCTCTGTCTGGTCGCATCTTTCCCGTGCGGGGTTTCTTCACCTGTGAATCCTCTTTTGTGGTCTATTTGATCAAATGCCCGTGCGGTCTCGGATATGTTGGGGAAACTACCCAGCATATCCGAGACCGCATCAGCAAGCATAAATCTACTATACGGTGCAAACAAATTCTCTTACCGATTCCATATCACTTCATTACACATGGTCACACTATTGCCCAACTTAAGTACCAGGTACTAGAACATGTCCCGCCCGCCAGAAGAGGCGGCAATCGCATACGGGTTCTTAAAGAGAGGGAATCCTATTGGATTTTCACCTTAAATACATTGGAACCCAGAGGTTTAAATAGAGAGTACGATATGTGCATATAACTGTAATGCACCTAACCTTTGTTTTTTCCAATTATGCTGTTTTTTGTATGTTTTGTGGGATTCAGTGACTCTACTTTCCTCATTGGTTGTCTTGCTATGCATTTGTCTTGTTCATTTACCTCCTGTGTATCTTTTGTGTAAAACCTCAGTATAAGGACCAATATAAGGAGTGCTATTGATATAGATTAGATAGTGATTATGGTTCTAACTTGTTTTTCTCATTTTCAGGCACCCACCACTTGATCCCTCACCCACTGGCATCAGCAACAGTCTACCTTCACCCTGTTACATCGTCACCTGTCACCATGTAGGCATTATAAATGTTTATCTAACACTGTTATCAGCCATTCACTCTGGCCTGTGCTCTGTGCCCGGCTCGTGCGTCGCGCAAATAGCCAGGCGCGGCGCGCGGGCTGCGTGCAATCCACAGGCCAGTTTCACTGTCATCCTCCACTGGGATTGTTTACATATACGCCCCTTTCAGAAATACGTCATGTCATCACCTCTTCCCTTGCCTGCTGCCCGGCGGTCCGCCCCCGGCGCATGCGCGATGCTGGTGACGGCGTTGCGCATGCGCGGCGTGCGCTCCACGGTCAGCACACTGCGTTCCACAATCCGGAAGTGGGACGGTGGGCGCCGTCTCGCTTAGAGTATATAAGATTATCACAAGCGTGGC
Source organism: Anomaloglossus baeobatrachus (assembly GCF_048569485.1). Lineage (NCBI taxonomy): Eukaryota > Metazoa > Chordata > Amphibia > Anura > Aromobatidae > Anomaloglossus > Anomaloglossus baeobatrachus. Next base: position 199,394,890 of record NC_134362.1, on the reverse strand, counting down.
ACAGCACACACTATCCAGGGACCTATATCCTACACCAGCATTATAAGGTATGCGTCATCTGTCTATCCACGCTGTCCGCTCCTTGTTAGACTACCTCTGATCTCTATCTATATTTTCTCCCAGACTTGTTCCTCCACAAATCTACCTAGCAACTCTTTGCTTGTGAGGTCCTATTTACCTTTCCAGGTATGTGTTTCTATTAGTGTTTTTCTTCTTTAATCAACCTTGACTCATTGCCTCTAACACTTGCACTATTCATATGATCTTTCATAGAGTCTTAAAGGGACATGTATTCCCTATTTCCCATGATAGCAGTTCCAGACAATTATTGTCCAGAAACACTGCAATAAGGTAGTATGGAGCATTTTTCCATCATATCCCCTGTTATATATGCCTTATACTGATGTTATATTCTCAGATATATTTTTAATTCTTATGTATCCTTCATTCTAGCATTTGCTCATTGGGAGGTAACAAAGAAACACTCAGTGTGGGAATTACACTACTCCCACTAGTGTTTTGTGTTATGGTTTCTGTCCAGTAAACCAGGTAGTGTGTCTCTTTCCTATATAATGTTTCCATTAGGAATAACTTTGTTCAGTACGCTGAAATAATGATGTATTTGATCTACATTTAGAAACAACAACAAAAACTTTCGTTATTCCCAGTCCTGCAATAAAGGTCTTGGCCATCTCCTTATATCTAACTGATAGCATGTGAGGTATATACAGTTAGGTCCAGAAACATTTGGCCAGTGACACAATTTTGGCGAGTTGGGCTCTGCATGCCACCACATTGGATTTGAAATGAAACCTCTACAACAGAATTCAAGTGCAGATTGTAACGTTTAATTTGAAGGTTTGAACAAAAATATCTGATAGAAATTGTAGGAATTGTCACATTTCTTTACAAACACTCCCCATTTTAGGAGGTCAAAAGTAATTGGACAAATAAACCAAACCCAAACAAAATATTTTTATTTTCAATATTTTGTTGCGAATCCTTTGGAGGCAATCACTGCCTTAAGTCTGGAACCCATGGACATCACCAAACGCTGGGTTTCCTCCTTCTTAATGCTTTGCCAGGCCTTTACAGCCGCAGCCTTCAGGTCTTGCTTGTTTGTGGGTCTTTCCGTCTTAAGTATGGATTTGAGCAAGTGAAATGCATGCTCAATTGGGTTAAGATCTGGTGATTGACTTGGCCATTGCAGAATGTTCCACTTTTTTGCACTCATGAACTCCTGGGTAGCTTTGGCTGTATGCTTGGGGTCATTGTCCATCTGTACTATGAAGCAGCGTCCGATCAACTTTGCGGCATTTGGCTGAATCTGGGCTGAAAGTATATCCCGGTACACTTCAGAATTCATCCGGCTACTCTTGTCTGCTGTTATGTCATCAATAAACACAAGTGACCCAGTGCCATTGAAAGCCATGCATGCCCATGCCATCACGTTGCCTCCACCATGTTTTACAGAGGATGTGGTGTGCCTTGGATCATGTGCTGTTCCCTTTCTTCTCCAAACTTTTTTCTTCCCATCATTCTGGTACAGGTTGATCTTTGTCTCATCTGTCCATAGAATACTTTTCCAGAACTGAGCTGGCTTCATGAGGTGTTTTTCAGCAAATGTAACTCTGGCCTGTCTATTTTTGGAATTGATGAATGGTTTGCATCTAGATGTGAACCCTTTGTATTTACTTTCATGGAGTCTTCTCTTTACTGTTGACTTAGAGACAGATACACCTACTTCACTGAGAGTGTTCTGGACTTCAGTTGATGTTGTGAACGGGTTCTTCTTCACCAAAGAAAGTATGCGGCGATCATCCACCACTGTTGTCATCCATGGACGCCCAGGCCTTTTTGAGTTCCCAAGCTCACCAGTCAATTCCTTTTTTCTCAGAATGTACCCGACTGTTGATTTTGCTACTCCAAGCATGTCTGCTATCTCTCTGATGGATTTTTTTCTTTTTTTTCAGCCTCAGGATGTTCTGCTTCACCTCAATTGAGAGTTCCTTAGACCGCATGTTGTCTGGTCACAGCAACAGCTTCCAAATGCAAAACCACACACCTGTAATCAACCCCAGACCTTTTAACTACTTCATTGATTACAGGTTAACGAGGGAGACACCTTCAGAGTTAATTGCAGCCCTTAGAGTCCCTTGTCCAATTACTTTTGGTCCCTTTAAAAAGAGGAGGCTATGCATTACAGAGCTATGATTCCTAAACCCTTTCTCCGATTTGGATGTGAAAACTCTCATATTGCAGCTGGGAGTGTGCACTTTCATCCCATATTATATATATAATTGTATTTCTGAACATGTTTTTGTAAACAGCTAAAATAACAAAACTTGTGTCACTGTCCAAATATTTCTGGACCTAACTGTATATATTCACTAATTTTCATTGGTAATATGCCATTTAATGAAATATGTTACTTTGTGTCATGTGATTTATTGTATACCTCTCTTCATTTCATACGTAGGATCGATCTTTCTGATCCCATTATACCCAATGGTGATGTCCATTTAACATTGAATGCATATCTTTACAGTGTTGATATAGGTGGGTGTGCATGCTGTATTTGTATCATTACCACTATACTCGTCTTCTGTTAGATAGGTATTCGTATAAATGCACAGATTTGCTCATTTTGTCTCATGATTCTTATGTTTATTATGTGCTGTATATGATCAAACCTATGATGCAGGCTTTTGAAAAAATTGGCTTGATGTTGTTTTTTTGTACTAATTTCATTTTTTGTCTTTTCTTGTACATATTTCTTGTAATCCTAGATAATTTTGTCCTTGACAACGACCATAAGATACGGTCGAAACGTTGGATAAATTATCCTCAACTTTTTGCACTAATAAATTCGATTCAGCATTCCAAAGAAACGTTTCATGTGTCGTGAATAACTTCAGTGTGCCAGATTTATTACTATATTATTGTACAGCAGGAGAGTCACTGTGAGGCAGGAGAGTCACTGTGCAGCAGGAGAGTCACTGTGCGGCAGGAGAGTCACTGTGCGGCAGGAGAGTCACTGTGCGGCAGGAGAGTCACTGTGCGGCAGGAGAGTCACTGTAAGGCAGGAGAGTCACTGTGTGGCAGGAGAGTCACTGTGCGGCAGGAGAGTCACTGTGCAGCAGGAGAGTCACTGTGAGGCAGGAGAGTCACTGTGAGGCAGGAGAGTCACTGTGCAGCAGGAGAGTCACTGTGTGGCAGGAGAGTCACTGTGCGGCAGGAGAGTCACTGTGCGGCAGGAGAGTCACTGTAAGGCAGGAGAGTCACTGTGTGGCAGGAGAGTCACTGTGCGGCAGGAGAGTCACTGTGCAGCAGGAGAGTCACTGTGAGGCAGGAGAGTCACTGTGAGGCAGGAGAGTCACTGTGCAGCAGGAGAGTCACTGTGTGGCAGGAGAGTCACTGTGCGGCAGGAGAGTCACTGTGCAGCAGGAGAGTCACTGTGCGGCAGGAGAGTCACTGTGTGGCAGGAGAGTCCTTGTGCGGCAGGAGAGTCACTGTGCAGCAGGAGAGTCACTGTGCAGCAGGAGAGTCACTGTGTGGCAGGAGAGTCACTGTGCAGCAGGAGAGTCACTGTGAGGCAGGAGAGTCACTGTGCGGCAGGAGAGTCAGTCACTGTGCGGCAGGAGAGTCACTGTGCGGCAGGAGAGTCACTGTGCTGCAGGAGAGTCACTGTGAGTCAGGAGAGTCACTGTAAGGCAGAAGAGTCATTGTGTCTGTGTGGCAGGAGAGTCACTGTGTCTGTGGGTTAGGGAGTCACTGTACGGCAGGAGAGTCATCGTGAGGCAGGAGAGTCACTGTGCGGCAGGAGAGTCACTCTGAGCCAGGAAAGTCACTGTGAGGCAGGAGAGTCACTGTGCGGCAGAAGAATCACTCTGAGCCCGGAAAGTCACTGTGAGGCAGGAGAGTCACTGTGAGGCAGGAGAGTCACTGTGTGGCAGGAGAGTCACTGTGTGGCAGGAGAGTCACTGTGAGGCAGGAGAGTCACTGTGTGGCAGGAGAGTCACCGTGAGGCAGGAGAGTCACCGTGCGGCAGGAGACTCACTGTGTGGCAGGAGACTCACTGTGTGGCAGGAGAGTCACCGTGAGGCAGGAGAGTCACTGTGAGGCAGAAGAGTCACTGTGAGGCAGGAGAGTCACTGTGTGGCAGGAGAGTCACCGTGAGGCAGGAGAGTCACTGTGCAGCAGGAGAGTCACTGTGAGGCAGGAGAGTCACTGTGCGGCAGGAGAGTCAGTCACTGTGCGGCAGGAGAGTCACTGTGCGGCAGGAGAGTCACTGTGCTGCAGGAGAGTCACTGTGAGTCAGGAGAGTCACTGTAAGGCAGAAGAGTCATTGTGTCTGTGTGGCAGGAGAGTCACTGTGTCTGTGGGTTAGGGAGTCACTGTACGGCAGGAGAGTCATCGTGAGGCAGGAGAGTCACTGTGCGGCAGGAGAGTCACTCTGAGCCAGGAAAGTCACTGTGAGGCAGGAGAGTCACTGTGCGGCAGAAGAATCACTCTGAGCCCGGAAAGTCACTGTGAGGCAGGAGAGTCACTGTGAGGCAGGAGAGTCACTGTGTGGCAGGAGAGTCACTGTGTGGCAGGAGAGTCACTGTGAGGCAGGAGAGTCACTGTGTGGCAGGAGAGTTACCGTGAGGCAGGAGAGTCACTGTGCAGCAGGAGAGTCACTGTGTGGCAGGAGAGTCACTGTGCGGCAGGAGAGTCACTGTGCGGCAGGAGAGTCACTGTAAGGCAGGAGAGTCACTGTGTGGCAGGAGAGTCACTGTGCGGCAGGAGAGTCACTGTGCAGCAGGAGAGTCACTGTGAGGCAGGAGAGTCACTGTGAGGCAGGAGAGTCACTGTGCAGCAGGAGAGTCACTGTGTGGCAGGAGAGTCACTGTGCAGCAGGAGAGTCACTGTGCGGCAGGAGAGTCACTGTGTGGCAGGAGAGTCCTTGTGCGGCAGGAGAGTCACTGTGCAGCAGGAGAGTCACTGTGCAGCAGGAGAGTCACTGTGTGGCAGGAGAGTCACTGTGCAGCAGGAGAGTCACTGTGAGGCAGGAGAGTCACTGTGCGGCAGGAGAGTCAGTCACTGTGCGGCAGGAGAGTCACTGTGCGGCAGGAGAGTCACTGTGCTGCAGGAGAGTCACTGTGAGTCAGGAGAGTCACTGTAAGGCAGAAGAGTCATTGTGTCTGTGTGGCAGGAGAGTCACTGTGTCTGTGGGTTAGGGAGTCACTGTACGGCAGGAGAGTCATCGTGAGGCAGGAGAGTCACTGTGCGGCAGGAGAGTCACTCTGAGCCAGGAAAGTCACTGTGAGGCAGGAGAGTCACTGTGCGGCAGAAGAATCACTCTGAGCCCGGAAAGTCACTGTGAGGCAGGAGAGTCACTGTGAGGCAGGAGAGTCACTGTGTGGCAGGAGAGTCACTGTGTGGCAGGAGAGTCACTGTGAGGCAGGAGAGTCACTGTGTGGCAGGAGAGTCACCGTGAGGCAGGAGAGTCACCGTGCGGCAGGAGACTCACTGTGTGGCAGGAGACTCACTGTGTAGCAGGAGAGTCACCGTGAGGCAGGAGAGTCACTGTGAGGCAGAAGAGTCACTGTGAGGCAGGAGAGTCACTGTGTGGCAGGAGAGTCACCGTGAGGCAGGAGAGTCACTGTGCAGCAGGAGAGTCACTGTGAGGCAGGAGAGTCACTGTGCGGCAGGAGAGTCAGTCACTGTGCGGCAGGAGAGTCACTGTGCGGCAGGAGAGTCACTGTGCTGCAGGAGAGTCACTGTGAGTCAGGAGAGTCACTGTAAGGCAGAAGAGTCATTGTGTCTGTGTGGCAGGAGAGTCACTGTGTCTGTGGGTTAGGGAGTCACTGTACGGCAGGAGAGTCATCGTGAGGCAGGAGAGTCACTGTGCGGCAGGAGAGTCACTCTGAGCCAGGAAAGTGACTGTGAGGCAGGAGAGTCACTGTGCGGCAGAAGAATCACTCTGAGCCCGGAAAGTCACTGTGAGGCAGGAGAGTCACTGTGAGGCAGGAGAGTCACTGTGTGGCAGGAGAGTCACTGTGAGGCAGGAGAGTCACTGTGTGGCAGGAGAGTCACTGTGAGGCAGGAGAGTCACTGTGTGGCAGGAGAGTCACTGTGAGGCAGGAGAGTCACTGTGTGGCAGGAGAGTCACCGTGAGGCAGGAGAGTCACCGTGCGGCAGGAGACTCACTGTGTGGCAGGAGACTCACTGTGTGGCAGGAGAGTCACCGTGAGGCAGGAGAGTCACTGTGAGGCAGAAGAGTCACTGTGAGGCAGGAGAGTCACTGTGTGGCAGGAGAGTCACCGTGAGGCAGGAGAGTCACTGTGTGGCAGGAGAGTTACCGTGAGGCAGGAGAGTCACTGTGTGGCAGGAGAGTTACCGTGAGGCAGGAGAGTCACTGTGAGGCAGGAGAGTCACAGTGTGGCAGGAGAGTTACCGTGAGGCAGGAGAGTCACTGTGAGGCAGGAGAGTCACAGTGTGGCAGGAGAGTCACTGTGTGGCAGGAGAGTCACTGTGAGGCAGAAGAGTCACCGTGAGGCAGGAGAGTCACTGTGAGGCAGGAGAGTCACTGTGAGGCAGGAGAGTCACTGTGAGGCAGGAGAGTCACTGTGTGTGTGCGGCAGGAGAGTCACTGTGTGTGTGCGGCAGGAGAGTCACTGTGTGTGCGGCAGGAGAGTCACTGTGTGTGTGCGGCAGGAGAGTCACTGTGTGTGTGCGGCAGGGTTGGTGAGGGACAATAGCCGGCAGCTGCTGTATACTTGATCAGTGTGGTTGCATGCTGCTGGAATTCAATCACTCACACTCGAAGATTTGCTTCTGTAATTTTGACCTTTCCCGTTGATGTAGAAGTTTGCGGATTGTGTGTTGCAGCCCTGGATGCCTTCTAAATAAGGGGGGGTGAGAGGCGTTTCAGCACCTGTTTCTCTTTTGGGGTAAAACTATTTGGACGACCCTCTTTTAAGACAAGACCCTGATTACAGCATACCTTCCTCTAGGTGGCACTGCAGGGAGAACGTTATTTTTCTAATTATCTTTTTAATGATTCCACTTTTATTAATAACTAGCTGTAGTATCCGGCTTCGCCCGGGTTAATAACTGTTGTTAACAAAATAAAATGTATTAACATTCCCGGGATAGAATGTATAAATAGAATGTATTAACGCCCGGGATAGTAACTGTCTCTCTGTTTCTCTCCCATTCTCTGTCTGTCTCCCCCTCTGTATATATCTCTCTGTCTCTCTATCTCTTTGTCTGCCTGTTTCTTTCCCTGTCTGTCTCTGACTGTCTCTGTTTCTTTCTCCGTCTGTCTCAATCTCTTTCCCTGTCTGTCTATCTCTTTCCCTGTCTGTCTATCTATCTCTGTCACTTTCCCTGTCTGTCTCTTTCCCTGTCTGTCTCTTTCCCTGTCTTTCCCTCTCTTTCCCTGTCTGTCTCTTTCCCTCTCTTTCCCTGTCTGTCTCTTTCCCTCTCTTTCCCTGTCTATCTCTTTCCCTCTCTTTACCTGTCTGTCTCTGTCCCTCTTTCCCTCTGTCTCTTCCACTGTCTGTCTCTTTCCCTCTCTTTTCCTGTCTATCTCTTTCCCTCTCTTTCCCTGTCTGTCTCTTTCCCTCTTTCCCTCTGTTTCTTTCCCTGTCAGTCTGTCTCTTTGTCTGTCACTTTACCTGTCTTTGTCTGTCTCTTACCCTGTCTGTCTCTTTCCCTGTCTGTCTGTTTCCCTGTGTCTGTCTCTTTGTCTGTGTCTGTCTCTTTACCTCTCTGTGTCTGTCTCTTAACCTGTCTCTCTCTTTCCCTCTCTTTCCCTGTCTGTCTCTTTCCCTGTCAGTCTGTCTGTTTGTCTGTCTCTTTGTGTCTGTCTCTTATCCTCTCTGTCTGTTTCTTACCCTGTCTGTGTCTGCCTCTTTCCCTGTCTGTGTCTGTCTCTTTCCCTGGCTGCATTGTGACATGCCAATATTCCATATAAGGGCGTGGCTGCGCATTCTTCTGAAGTTCTGGCGGCACTGTGGCTCCCAGCTCCATTCGCTTTAATGGAGGCAGGATTTTTGTCAAATAACTGTAATGCGCAGGGTTAAAATTTCCCCTCAAAACATAGCCTATGACGCTCTCGGGGACTAGACGTGTGAGTGTGCAAACTTTTGTGGCTGTAGCTGCGACGGTGCAGATGCCAATCCCGGACACACACACACACACACACACACACACAGATTCAACTTTATATATTAGATGTTACAACCCTCCCTATTCCTCGTTTCCGTCGCCCCCTCCTGGCGCCAGTGGCCGATGACCGTTTTATCGCGGCATCGCGGACCTGCCAATATGAAATGCCATATCTGCTCTGCAGCCGAGACGGTGAAGTGATCGCGCATAAACACGGACGATAACCGCCGAGTGTAAAGGGGGAATGTAGTCAAATAATTCTAAATGAAATTGTGCAGCGTCTGTAGCCGAAGCTTTCAGGGAACAAAAGGCATCCATCAGTAGGAGGACGCGGCTCCATTACCAGGAATGATTGCAGAGGGAGCCGATAGATTGATTCCGACCTATCTATTTGGAACTTAACATTGAGATACTCAATCTGTTTATCAAATCCATTTCCAGCTCTGAACACCGGCTATCGAGAAAACCAGTTTTATTTCCCGCTGTGAAATCTTTTTTTTTTTTATTCCCTGCCTTCAAACTATTTCTGCACTTGTTACACGCGGCGCTCTGCAGACATTTCCCAGGATGAGAGGGCAGCAAAGCCTTCTGGATGGAGCGATATCTCTAATGGCGGCACTCGGTGGTTGAAGATGTTCTTAGCCTTTTGAGGAATATATTAAGATGTTGTTTGGAGGGTCCACAGCTCTAAACTCGCTGATCACACTACAGACTCTGACCCTCCACATTGTGGTTTCTCTGGGGCTTCTGAGTTGCACCGGCAGGCTCGGGCATCGACCAGCTGTGTGCTCATTAGTAATCAAGCCGGCAGGGGTTAATCTCTGCTGGTTACCTCCAGGATAACATGTTTGTGAGGTTGCTATATCACAGCTTCTGCCTGCTTATTTAAGATAGTGGAAACGGATTTCCTATGCCGACTATAACTTTAGCCATACCGGTTCATGTGCTGTTGTGATCCAGCTGCTGGTGAACTACTGAGTAGAGATGAGTGGTTTTGTTGAGGTAGCAAACAAGCCTAGCTACACAGGCTTGAGCTTGACCCGAACCCCAAATCAAGTCACTGATTGGCAGTTTGAGTCTCCGCCCACATACAGCCAGCCATAAGCAGGCTCGGGCAGCGTCCAGCTGTGTGCTGATTAGTAATCGAGCTGGCAGGGATTAATCTCTGCTGGTTACCTCCAGAATAACATGTTTGTGAGGTTCCTATCACAGCTTCTGTCTGCTTATTTAAGATACTGGTAACGGATTTCCTATGCCGACTACAGCTTTAGCCATACCGGTTCATGTGCTGTTGTGATCCAGCTGCTGGTGAACTACTGAGTAGAGATGAGTGGTTCCGTTGAGGAAGCAAACAAGCCTAGCTACACAGGCTTGAGCTTGATCCAAACCCCAAATTAAGTTCCTGATTGGCAGTTTGAGTCTCCGCCCACATACAGCCAGCCATAAGCAGGCTCGGGCATCGACCAGCTGTGTGCTCATTAGTAATCAAGCTGGCAGGGGTTAATCTCTGCTGGTTACCTCCAGGATAACATGTTTGTGAGGTTCCTATCACAGCTTCGGCCTGCTTATTTAAGATAGTGAAAACGGATTTCCTATGCCGACTATAGCTTTAGCCATACCGGTTCATGTGCTGTTATGATGCAGCTGCAGGTGAACTACTGAGTAGAGATGAGTGGTTCCGTTGAGGCAGCAAACAAGCCTAGCTACACAGGCTCGAGCTTGACCCTAACCCCAGATCAAGTCACTGATTGGCAGTTTGAGTCTTTCTGCCCACATACAGCCAGTCATAAGCAGATCATTTCCAGGGGTTGGTTTGCGGTCTTTTATAAACTTTTATTTTTTGTTGCACACTTTATGTGATCATACTGTTGTTACCCCCAGTGTGCGCCATTCAAACACTGCAAGCGGCTCGCACAGGGCTGAGCACCGAGCGTACCTGAGCACAGCTTTGCTTGTGCAAATTTTGTTCACACGTAAAGCATCCAATCCCAGCACCCGAACTTTGATATTTAAATTTGGTGTTCGGTTCGAAAACCAAACCTCGGGTCTATTCATCTCTACTACTCAGTGCTGTTTGATGTGCTGTGGGAATTTTGTTGTCTGTTTATTCCCCCCTGCTCTTTATTTCCTCCTGATCTTGTATTGTCTTATATCTCTTTGTGTGATTGCTGTGAATTATAGTTTTGGTTTCTCCATTTGTCTATTTGTGTGGGTTTATCCAATCCTGTCCAGGCCCTTCCCTTGGGTGAGGGAGAGGGGGTATTAGATCAGGGCTGGCCATGAGCAGGACAAGGAAGGTGGTCCCGACCTCTTCACCATTAGAAGTATCTCTGAGTTAAGAGACAGCTAAGGCCACCTAGCCCCTAGCTATCACAGCGTCTCCCCACCTTTTTAAAATGGTGGAAACAGACTTCCAGTGCCGACTATAGCTTTTACGATACCGGTCCATATGCTTTTGTGAACCAGCTGCTGGTGAACTTCTGAGTGCTGTTTGGTATGTTGTGGGAATTCTCTTGTTGTCTGTTTATTCCCCCAGCTCTTTATTTCCTCCTGATCTCGTATTGTCTTATATCTCTTTGTATGATTGCTGTGAGTTAGAGTTATGGTTTCCCCATTTGTCTATTTCTGTAGGTTTAACGACTCCTGTCCCGGCCCTTCCCTTGGGTGAGGGAGAGGGGGTATTAGATCAGGGCTGGCAATGAGCAGGACAAGGAAGGTGGTCCAGACCTCCTCACCATTAGAAGTATCTCTGAGTTAAAAGACAGCTCGGGCCACCTAGCTCCTAGCTATCACAGCTCCTCTCTGCCTTTTTAAGATAGTGAAAACAGACTTCCTGTGCCAACTATAGCTTTTGCGATACTGGTCCATGTACTGTTGTGATCCTGCTGCTGGTGAACTACTGAGTGCTGTTTGGTGTGTTGTGGGAATTCTCTTGCATCTGTTTATTTCCTCACTGCCCTTTATTTCCTCCTGATCTCATATTGGCTAATCATTCTTTGTGTGACTGCTATGAGTTAAAGCTTTGGTTTCCTTGCTTGTCTGGTTGTGTGGGCTTAACCACTCCTGTCCTAGCCCTCCCCTGGGATGGGGGAGAAGGGGTATTTGAGCAGGGCTGGCCAGGAGCAAAGCTAGGATGGTGGCCCAGACCTCTTCACCATTAGAAGTACCTCTGGGATAAGAGACAGCTAGGGCCCCCTAGCCTGAGGGCCAGTCTAGGTGCCCCGGACTTTGGTAATCCCCTTATATGACAGCTGAGTTAGCTTGGTCCCAAGTGAAGACAGCCATAGCTTTGTGATTTGGGACCATTCACAGTAAAATGATTTGGTTCCAAAAAATCACTATTGGATCATTTACATTTGTATAAATCTTCATGAGGAAATTAGAGATGATCCAACTTCCCAATTTCGGCTTCATCCAGTTTACTGGGCATGCTCACCCAAAACCTCGCCAGTCATACTTTCTGGTTCTGTAGTTGTGCTGTTGGCCTGTCTTTCTGCTAGTGTTCTGATCTCTGTTTTCTGACCCCAGACTGTTGTTTGACTCCTCTCTGCCCACTTCCTGTTCCTGTCATGACCTCCTGGCTTTAGACTGTTACCTGACCACGTCTCAGTTTTATCCCTGAATCCATTAAACGCCTTCCTGGAATTATGACCCTCAGATTGTGACCTGACCACGCCTCTGTGTACTCCTTGTATCCATACGTGTCTTCCTGTTACCAGACCCCAGCTTTCCTGACTACTCTTCTGTCTGTACTATCTGTAAGTAGTGACTTGCATTATACCAGGTGGAGGGAGGGAATAAAGTCAATGTACTTCATGTACTCCAAGCACAAACTTTCCACCATGAAACCCATTGACCGCCTTGAATGGTTTAAGAATAACCGTCGTTTTTGTTTTTATTTCATCAATCAATAGTTCATATGAAAATAAGCAACGTTGTAATATATCTTATGAGAAAAAATTAAAGCAAGTCTGTGCAGCAATGAGAGGCAGTCTATTGTATAGCATATAAGACTTCCTGTGGTTCTGAGTAGAGGTAACAAGAAAGGCAGTGAAGACGTCGTTAGAGAACTAACACTAAGAAGGGTCATTGAGAGAGGAGATATAAACTACGTGATGCGGATGCAGTTACTTTCACGCGGAATCACCACAATAGATTTTGTATCAACTCAGATTTGGAGTTTTATATCTGAAAAGTTGTAGAAGTTGAGATTGATCGTTCAGGAGATACTCTCCGCAACACAAAGAACAAATCTCTCGAAGTTTATCTAATTGGAGATGAGCACGATGGACTTGGAATCCATAAAGCTAATGTACTTATTGATAAATGTGCATCGACCTTCCCAGCACGCCGGCTGATTCCACGTTATCTCACTCACCTGTAAAAGCCGCACTGAAATCACGTCAGTGCTAAGAACATTCACTGTCTAAGTTAGTAGGGAAGACTTTCTTCATTAACTTTCTAGGTAAATACCCAACTCTAGAAATTCATAGTTCTGGAGGTTGTCAGGAAACCTGGGAGCCTCATGGTCCTATGGTGACCTCTTGAAGATACCTGGAATCCTCATAATTATATGATGACTCTTGAAGATATCTGGGAGCCTCATGGTCCTATGATGACCTCTTGAAGATACCTGGTAGCTTCATGGTCCTATAATGACCTCTTGAAGATACTTGGGAGCCTCATAGTCCTATAATGACCTTTTGAAGATACTTGGGAGCCTCATAGTCCTATAGTGACCTCTTGAAGATACCTGTGAGCCTCAAGGTCTTATGATGACCTTTTGAAGATACGTGGGAGCTTCATAGTCCTATGATGACCTTTTGAAGATACCTGCGATCCTCATAATTCTATGATGACTCTTGAAGATACCTGGGAGCCTCATGGTCCTATGATGACCTCTTGAAGATACCTGGGGGCCTCATGATCCTATGATGACCTCTTGAAGATACCTGGGAGCCCCATGGTTCTATGATGACCTCTTGAAGATACCTGGGAGTGTCATGGTCCTATGATAACCTCTTGAAGATACCTGGGAGCTTAATGGTTCTATGATGACCTCTTGAAGATACCTAGGACACTCGTGGTCCTATAATGACCTCGTGAAAATACCTGGGGGCCTCATGGTCCTATGATGACCTCTTGAAGATACCTGGGAGCCCCATGGTTATATGATAACCTCTTGAAGATACCTGGGATCCTCATAGTTCTATGATGACCTCATGAAGATACCTGGGAGCCTCATGGTCCTATGATGACTTCTTGAAGATACCTGGGAGCCTCATGGTCCTATGATGACCTTTTGAAGATACTTGGGAGCCTCATGGTCCTATAATGAGTGACCTCTTGAAGATACCTGGGAGCCTCATAGTCCTATAATGACCTTTTGAAGATACTTGGGAGCCTCATAGTCCTATAATGACCCCTTGAAGATATCTGGAAGCTTCATAGGCCTATAATGACCCCTTGAAGATACATGGGAGCCTAATTGTCTATGATGACTTCTCAAAGATATCTGGGAGCCTCAAGGTCCTATGATGACCTTTTGAAGATACCTGGGAGCCTCATGGTCCTATGATGACCTCTTGAAGATACCTGGGAACGTCATGGTCTTATGATGACCTCTTGAAGATACCTGGGAGTCCCATGGTTCTATGATGACCTCTTGAAGATACTTGGGGGTCTCATGGTCCTATGATGACCTCATGAAGATACCTGGGAGCCTCATGGTCCTATGATGACCTCTTAAAGATACCTGGGAGCCTCATAGTCCTAGAATTTGATACGCCAATTCTAAGGTGGCTGCAGGCTGCTATTTTTAGGCTGGAAAAGGCACAATATCCATTGATCTCCCTAGCCTGGTAATACCAGTCTCCAGGTGTCACCCAGTTTCTTTAAACTATTTATTTATTATATTAAGCAGGGCTAAAAACACTCTATATTGCCTTTCATGTGACACTAAAGAGTGTTTTTAGCCTTTTTTAACCTAATAAATAATTTAAAAAATGTCATAGGGTCCCTTTTATTTTTTATAACCAGCCAAGGTAAAGCAGACAGCTGGGGGCTGGTATTATCAGGCTTGAATGGTCCATGGATACTGGCCCCTTCCCAGCCTAAAAATACCAGCCTGCAGCCATCTTTTTTTAAAATTAATTATTTATTTAGTGCTCGCTGATCACTAAGCTTTATAATTTTGTAATTGAGATGAACGGACAATCGTGATGCGGGGACATGACAGGTCCTCAAGAGTGAAAGCTGCTTTGCTAGAAAATAGAGATGGGTCCAAAATTTAGAACTTAATAATAGTCCATAAAGGAAGGGATTATTATTCTTATTAAAAAAACAAAGAGTGTGGAGTAAACTGAAAGTCTCTGTTTTAAGTCTCTACATTAAGGAGAACACAATGTATCACTTTTGCTCATTGTTTTTAGTGTTTCTTGTGATCCTTTTAGCATGTTCTTGTCTTTTATCCTGTGCTCATTAGTGGGCTGTTCTCATTACAACTACCTGCTCTTGTAAGAGAGTGGAGGATAATTGTTCTCTTTTGTAGGGATTTGTTCCGAAAAGGTTCTTCTTTAACAACCGTGGTCAAACATTGTAGAATGATTTTCAGTCTCTTTTTCTTTTACCTCTAGACTTTTTTAAGCAAGAAGTAAAACTCCAACCAGTCACTAGAAATAAAACTAATATTATGTAACTTCTTATGAGAATGGAAGTTTCATGACAACCTGGGAAGAATTGCCTTGGGCCTTCCCTGCTGAATAGAAATCATCTAAATTCCACATTTACTTTGTTTGAATGGAGATCCCTGGGTGAATTTCTCATCCTCTGTTACATTTATGGTGAATTCTCCAAGTATAAAGTTACGGTTTATTTATTTGTCCCGATACGTTGATGATTTATTCAGCCGCTTAGGATTTCTTCAGTGCTTACAACATGATGAGTTGTCTGTTCCGTCCTTTTTTGAAGTTTGGAGTTTCGAATCTTTTGTTGACTTTAATCCTTCTTGGTTCAGTCTTGGACTCCAGATTTCGTTGTGTGAACTTCAATCTTCAGCATTTACTAATTGGATAGAACTAAAGTTCACAACTTGTGACCTAGAAATAATAAAGAGAAGGAATCCCTGAAGAATTACTTTTTCTTCGACAAAGGTTCAACCACCCACATTTCCTTTTCCAGAACTTCCACACAGATGTCTTCTTCTAATCATCCCATCATCACATTTATACCATTAATGATCAAATGCCCAATGTTTATTCAACAAATCAAGAATAGACTTAATTTATTTGCCAAAACCATTTGCGTGGTTCCCTTTACAAAGAGGATAGCCGGTGAGTCCTTGTGCCCAATGCATCGAGAAAATTGGGTGCAATATACTGATCTGTGGTTGTGACCACAACAATTCTTAAAAGCAACACTTTTTAAAGGAATCTATGAGTTAGAAGTTGCAGGATGAGTCATATATGATTGCAATGGAAAGGTGCCACAGTTTCGCCTCCCCGTCCACATGGCCAGGGGGCGGAGCCTTCTCCCGGGCCTCACTTCTGGAGCTTGGATGCTTTAAAAACTGAGATCTCCAGTGAACCAGCGCCGGCTATAAGCTTAGCCTGTGATTGCTGGTCCTGTAAGTGTTAGCCTGATCCATCTGCTCCTGTGCCCCCGTGCCCTGTGTTCCATCCCCTAGTCGTCCCTCCATTCCTCTCTCCCCTCTCCTACCTCCCCACTCGGTTGCTTCCTCTGGTACTGACCTCGGCCTGACCTGGACTCCACTTATGCTTGTTCCTCCGGTCCTCCTTCTGCCCGTACTCTGTTTGACCCAGCCTGCCTGACCATTCCTCGCACGCCCCGCAGCTCTGCTCCCCAGCTGTGCATCCACTTCCTGGTTCTGGTTGCTCCGTGTAGTGTCTTCTGCTGCAGAGCTCTGGCTTTCCCTGGTGGCAGCTTGACAGAAGGGTGGTTTAAAAATCTAATTTGTCATATTTTTTTTTGGAAAGTGTACCTAGAAAGGTGGAACCGTTCCTCTGTTGCAGAGAATAATGGATACTGCCATCTTTACGTATGAACCCCAACAAGGAGTTTAGACATAAAGGGATTAACCAGCCTGGCACTCCAAAAAAATAATCAAAACAACCATTTTTCCCTAAGGACCCCAACAAGGACGTTTGGACATAAAGGGATTAGCCAGGCTAGCACCCCAAAAAAATAATAGAAAGACATTTTTCAATAAGGATCTCAACAAGGACAGTTGGACTTAAAGGGATTGTCCAGCCTGGCCCCCAAAAATAATGGAAACGACCATTTTTCCCTAAGGACCCCAAAAAGGATGTTTGGACATAAAGTGATTATCCAGGCTAGCCCCTCCAAAAGAATAATGGAAACAACCATTTTTTCCTAAGGATCCCAACAAAGAAATTTGGACATAAAGGAATTATACAGCTTGCCCACCCCCCTCCCCAAAAAAAAAAATGGAAACAATCAAACAACTGTTTTTCGCTAAGGACCCTAACAAGGATGTTTGGACATAGAGGGATTATCTAGCCTGGCAAAAAAAAAAATAATGAAATAATCAGTTTTCGCAAGGATGTTTGGACATAAAAGGATGATCCAGCCTGGCCCACCCCAAAAAATAATGTAAATAGACATTTTTTGCTAAGGACCCCAACAAGGACGATTGGACATAAAAGGATGATGCAGCCTGGCCCCCAAAAATAATGGAAATTACCACTTTTTCCTAAAGACCCCATCAAGACCCCATCAAGGAAGTTTAGACATAAAGGTATTATCAGACTGCCCCCCCCCCCTAAAATATAAAGGAAATTACCATTTTTTCTTAAGGACCCCAAAAGGGACATTTGGACATAAAGGGATTATTCATCCTGGCCAAAGAAAAATAATGGAAATGACCATTTTTCCCTAAAGACCCCATCAAGGAAGTTTGGACATAAAGGGATTATCCAGCCTGGCCCCAAAAAATAATGGAAACTACCATTGTTTTTTCCTAAGGACCCCAGTAAAGAAAAAAATGCTATAATGTCCATGACATAGACCATTGCAGCCAATTGCTGGATGTAGCAGATTATTGATACCACCAGTGTCATGGTTCTGTTGTGCTGAGCATTATTAAATTCGGAATGTTTTTGGTACCACTCCGCTATGCGGAGCATTTTGAATTTGAAAATGCTCTGCTATGTGTCTTGTGCACTTGCTGACAGGTTGTCTTTCAGCACTAGGGTCCACGCTGGTTTTGGGAGGTGCCTTCACAGATGAGCCTCGTTCCTGGTGATTGCTCTGTTTCTTTACTGGGCTTGCTCTGTCTGAACTTCACCAGTCATACTTCCTGTTTGCTGTGAGCTCTTGGCTCCTGTCTGGTGTAGTATTGTGATCTTGGCTTCTGACCTTGGACCTCTTCCTGACCACGTCTCTGTCTGCTCTCTGAACCTTATATGTTACTTCCCGACTTCTAACCTTGGACCTCTTTCTGACCACGTCTCTGTCTGCTCCCTGAATCTTATACATTACCTCCCGGCTTCTGACCTTAGACTTCTTCCTGACCACATCTCTGTCTGCTCCCTGAACTTTATACCTTACCTCCCGGCTTCTGACCTTAGACCTCTTCCTGACCACATCTCTGTCTGCTCCCTGAACCTTATACAGTGGAACCTTGCTTAACGAGAACAATCCGTTCTGGGACTGTGCTTGTTAATCAAGTTATTCGTTCAGCAAAGCAAGATTTCCCATAGGAAATCATTGCAATGCTGACAATTCATTCCACAATGTGTTAAATGTCCCATCCTGGTCCCCTATTCTATCATTCCACACATGCACAAACGCACACAAACATGTACAAACACACACAAACACACACGCACATATTATATGCTCACCTTACCTTCCGTTCCATCGCCGGTCTCCTGGGACTTGCTGTTCTCCGGTGCGGCCGTGTATCGGGTAACCATAACGACGAGGGCGGAACTTCCTGCCAGAGCGCTGACGTCAAAGGCAGAGCCGCTTGCCTCTGATTGGCCAGCGCGCTGCCTTTGAGTAGCGGTGACAGGAACCAGGAAGTTCCTGCTTCATCGCTATGGATGCTGATGCCTGGAGTGGAGTGGAGCGGACGCAGGAGACCAGCGAGGAAACGGAAGGTACACATATTATATGCTCACCTTACCTTCCGTTCCACCGCCGGCCTCATGGTACTTGTAGCTCGCCGCGATGTACCCGGGAACTACAAGAACCATGAGGCCGGCGGTGGAACAGAAGGTAAGGTGAGCATAATACTGTATGTGTGTGCGTGCGTGTGTGTTTGTGTGTGTTTATGTGTACATGTGTCTGTTTGTGTGAACTGCAAGAGTGGGTTAGAGCGCGGTGGATGTATGAAACCGAAAGTGTGTGCGGTGAGGATTTCGCTCATACAGCAAAGCTTTCTCGTAAAGCGGGTTACAAATTTACAGGAAGCTTTGCTTGTTAAGCAAAATTCTCGTTAAGTGGGTTACTCGTTAAGCGAGGTACCACTGTACCTTACCTCCCGGCTTCTGACCTTAGACCTCTTCCTTACCACATTTCTGTCTGCTCTCTGAACCTTGTACCTTACCTCATGGCTTCTGACCTTAGACATCTTTCTGACCACGTCTCTGTCTGCTCCCTAAACCTTATACCTTACCTCCCGGCTTATGACCTTAGACTTCTTCCTGACCACATTTCTGTCTGCTCTCTGAACCTTGTACCTTACATCCCGGCTTCTGACCTTAGACTTCTTCCTGACCACATCTCAGTCTGCTCTCTGAATTTTATACGTTACCTCCTGGCTTATGATCCCGGCTTGTCTGACTACCCTTCTATTCATACTGCTCGTAGTATCTAGCATCACAACCAGTGATTGTCTGCAGCAGTAACAGATCAACGTTAGGTAATCAATTCTGGTTCAGGAAGTAGAGACTGACGGGGCACCTGGAAATTATTGAGACTATAAAATAAATATGGCTATTATATAGCTTTTTTAGTTGCCTGAAGTGCACCCTTTTAACTGATTGGACCCCCAAGTTGGCATCGCTTGGCTATAAGAGTAGTCAGGTGGCAGAACCCGGAAATTAGCTGGAGAATGTCCAGACCCAGGTGAGCTGTATAAAAGTATGCAGGTCAGAGTCAGGATCCAAGAGGAGTAAAAGAGTCTTAGGCTACTTTCACACATCAGTTTTCTGCATTCAGGCACAATCCTTTTTTTTCCTGATCCAAAGGATCCGGCAAAAAAATGTAAAACCGTATCCACCGGATCCGGTTTTTAACAGATCCGTTATGCCGGATGCGTAAAAAACCGGATCCGTTTTTGCATCCGTTTTGTCCGTTTTTTTGATGCATCAGTTTTTTTAATTAATTTGGTGCATGCGCAGTTTGCAAAAATGGATCCGGCAGCCGCATCCATTTTTTACCACATTGCGCCGGATCCGGCGTCCATAGGCTTTCATTGTAAAACACGCCGTATCGCGCCGGATCCGGCGCGATGCGTTTTTTTTGCCGGACAAAATAATGTTGCAAGACACGTTGCCTCCGGCCACCGCTTTAATTAATTTTGCCGCATCCGGAAAAAAACGGATGCAACGCAAAGCCATCAGGTACAATCTGGTAACAATGCAAATCTATGGGGATAAAACGGATGTGGTACCGGATCCGTTTAACCTGTTTTTTTCTGGATTGTACCTGATGGAAAAAAAACTGATGTGTGAAAGTAGCCTTACCTGTTTTGGTCTGCCACCAAATACATCACCACTGATCTCTTGGAGAGAGGAGAGGTCAGTTACGGATCCAGTTAGGGGGCTCCTCACACCTCTCCCCGCACAGGTTCCCCTCTGTCTTACCCCCGTCAGAGGGATTTGGCAGAAGTTATAAGACATCTGGCAGAGACGAGATGTCACATAGCAAGGAGCCAAACTGCTGTGTGCTATCACTTATACACTTGACTGGACGGCCCCTCCAAGGTTTCGGCATGCCTGTCATCAAATACATTTTGACAAATAATCAAGCGAAGCATTTTGTTCACGCTCCTTAATTAGGGCCGACGCGGGGAAGCATTTTATCAAGTGCTCGCTAAAAGATTGTGACAAAAACTGTATTGAGAATAATTGCAATCAACTCGATGAAAATAATTCTTATACGGAAAATATGGTAACCGCGGTTCAAAGGCGGCGGCGAATTCTATTAATAACGACTTATTATTTCCAAGTCATCTGAGAGCCATCGTCTCCATTCTCCGGATGAAAGGGCTGACATGGAAGGAACACAGAGAAGATTCTATTTACCCTTCCATTTTTAAAGGAAACTTTAGAGGAACGAAACCGACACTTTGTATCATCGCTGTTTGTTTAGGAAGCCTCACGTCTGTTACATTGTTGTTCTTGTCATCGGCTCCTGTTGGAATTGAAAGATTGTTACAGATTTTGTCACTATAGAGATGCCTTATTATTACTCTACAGGACCCTTAAAATAATACCATGTATTAAAGGGATGGGTGCATAAAGGGATTTTAATTTTTTATTATTATTATTATTATTATTATTTTCTATTTTGTGGAACTTTGAAAGAAATTGGAGATGAATAACTTTGCATTATCAACATTACTAACAAATGCAACATGGGTTTAAGTCTCCACACATTTTCTTTAAGAAGTAGTAGAAGTCCAAGTGTCAGGATGCTGTGACCCCCACGAATAGGGGTATAGATATGTTTTTTTCCCCATAACAATAGCTGTAAGACCAGTCACAGTGCCCCCATAAAAATAACTGAAAGACCATAAAAATAGCTGTAAGACCAGTCACAGTGCCCCCATAACAATAGCTGTAAGACCAGTCACAGTGCCCCCATAACAATAGCTGTAAGACCAGTCACAGTGCCCCCATAAAAATAACTGAAAGACCATAATAATAGCTGTAAGACCAGTCACAGGGCCCCATAACAACAGCTTTAAGAGCAGTCACAGTGCCCCAATAACAATAATTAAAAGACCATAACAATAGGTGTAAGACCAGTCACAGTGCCTCCATAACAATAGCAGTCATAGACAATGTTCCAAGCTTATCAGAAAACCAATCACAACCCCAACCATAGCAAGAGCAGTCACAGTGCCCCCATAACAATACCAGTCACAGACAATCCCCCATTACAAAATCAATCTAAACCTACCCATAACAAGACTAATCACAGTGCCCCATAACAATAGCTGTAAGAGCAGTCACAATGCCCCCATAACAATAGCTCTAAGACCAGCCACAGTGCCCCCATAATAATAGCTGTAAGACCATTCACAGTGCTCCCATAATAATAGCTGTAAGACCAGACCAGTCACAGTGCACCCATAACAATAGCTGTAAGACCAGTCACAGTTCCCCCATAACAAAACAGTCATGGACAATCTCCCAAACCTATCAGAAAACCCATCCCAACCCAACCATAGCAAGACCAGTCACAGTGTCCCTATAACAATACCAATTACCGATAATGATCCTCTCACAAAGAAAACAATCCCAACCCAGCCATATCAAGACCAGTCACAGTGCCCCCATAATAAAAGCAGTCACCAACAATATCATCATCAGAAAGCCAATCACAGTAGCCCCATAACAATACCAGTGGTAGACAATGTTCTAACCCTATCAGAAAGCCAATCACAACTAAACCACAACAAGACCAGTCACAATGCCCCCATAATAATACCAGTCGAAGACAATATTCTGACCTTATCAGAAAACTAATCACAACCTAACTGTAGCAAGACCAGAGTGCCCCCATAACAATGCTAGTTACAGATAATGCCCTATTCCTCATCTAGTCACAGCCAACTGATAAATGCCATAGTGCCCCCATAACCATTCCAGTTACAGGTAATGCTCCTGTTCCAAGGAAAGTCACATAATTACAGTCTCAGGTCCCCAGTTTTTGGTATTGATCAGTTGATACGATTTGGAAGCTGTCAATCATTTTATTTGAGAGCAAATGGCAGAATAGGCGGCACGGTGGCTCAGTGGTTAGCACTGTATGGTGGCTCAGTGGTTAGCACTGCAGTCTTGCAGTGCTGGGGTCCTGGGTTCAAATCCCACCAAAGACACCATCTGCAAGGAGTTTGTATGTTCTCTCCGTGTTTGTGTGGGTTTCCTCCAACACGCCAAAGACATACAGATAGGGACTCTAGATTGTGAGCCCCAATGGGGACAGTGTTCCTGATGTATGTAAAGCGCTGCGGAATATGTTAGCGCTATATAAAAATAAAGATTTGATTTTAATTTTTGATTTTGAATTCCTTAGAAATTCGGATATTCATTGTCCACGCACCAGATAAGAAACCCCCCGAAACTACTGACAATCAATAAGACAGTGACTGTGGCTCCTTCAGTCACCGCGGAGGAACTTTAATCGCTTACCAAATTCTCCACTCTTTTGCATTATCCACACTACAAGGGCAATTAAACTCTTAAAATATGGCTTAATTGAAAAAAATGGAAGATTTTATTGTACAAACACGCATTGTATTCTGATGTATGCAGATTAACTTCCTAATAGAGACGATGATGATAATGACTACACAGGCTAAGTGCCTTCCAGAACAATTTATAGCGCAATCGAATGCTGGCAGCGCCGCCGCTACAATGTAACCCCAGCGAGGAGCCGGCAGAATGCAAATACCGGCCAAACCTGACAAGTGCAGCATCACATGTCCCCAGCACGTCCCCGCACCCCGGTGCTTCCACCTGCTCATATACCAGAGCCGGCCAAACCCAATCCACTGCTGACACCGATAACAAAGGAGCAGAAAACAAAGGATGTGCAGCACGATTCACAGATAACGCAGAATATCAGCTGCACAATTCACTGCTATTAATACAGGTAACATTATTCTGTGCTACTATACAGAATCAGCACCAAATGATAAAATGTCACTACTATAATACTGCCCCTATGTACAAGAATATAACTACTATAATACTGCCCCTATGTACAAGAATATAACTACTATAATACTGCCCCCTATGGACAAGAATATAACTACTATAATACTGCTCCTATGTACAAGAATATAACTACTATAATACTGCCCCTATGTACAAGAATATAACTACTATAATACTGCCCCTATGTACAAGAATATAACTACTATAATACTGCCCCTATGTACAAGAATATACCTACTATAATATTGCCCCCTATGGACAAGAATATAACTACTATAATACTGTCCCCTATGTACAAGAATATAACTACTATAATACTGGCCCTATGGACAAGAATATAACTACTATAATACTGCCCCTATGTACAAGAATATAACTACTATAATACTGCCCCTATGGACAAGAATATAACTACTATAATACTGCCCCTATGTACAAGAATATAACTACTATAATACTGCCCCCTATGGACAAGAATATAACTACTATAATACTGCTCCTATGTACAAGAATATAACTACTATAATACTGCCCCTATGTACAAGAATATAACTACTATAATACTGCCCCTATGTACAAGAATATAACTACTATAATACTGCCCCTATGGACAAGAATATAACTACTATAATACTGCCCCTATGTACAAGAATATAACTACTATAATACTGCCCCTATGTACAATAATATAACTACTATAATACTGCTCCTATGTACAAGAATATAACTACTATAATACTGCCCCTATGTACAAGAATATAACTACTATAATACTGCCCCTATGTACAAGAATATAACTACTATAATACTGCCCCTATGTACAAGAATATAACTACTATAATAATGCTCCTATGTACAAGAATATAACTACTATAATACTGCCCCCTATGGACAAGAATATAACTACTATAATACTGCTCCTATGTACAAGAATATAACTACTATAATACTGCCCCTATGTACAAGAATATAACTACTATAATACTGCCCCTATGTACAAGAATATAACTACTATAATACTGCCCCTATGGACAAGAATATAACTACTATAATACTGCCCCTATGTACAAGAATATAACTACTATAATACTGCCCCCTATGGACAAGAATATAACTACTATAATACTGCTCCTATGTACAAGAATATAACTACTATAATACTGCCCCTATGTACAAGAATATAACTACTATAATACTGCCCCTATGTACAAAATATAACTACTATAATACTGCCCCCTATGGACAAGAATATAACTACTATAATACTGCTCCTATGTACAAGAATATAACTACTATAATACTGCCCCTATGTACAAGAATATAACTACTATAATACTGCCCCTATGTACAAAATATAACTACTATAATACTGCCCCCAAGCTGTGAGGTTGTGTGTGAGCAGTTCTCCTGATGTCTGGAGCAAGCCCAGGGCGGGGCCTCCCTGGGCAGGGAAGCTCCCCAGGCAAGGCCCAGGCTTCCCGGCCTACACTAGGACATGGCTCCCAGGCCTCTTCTATTGGGAATACCACCCCCAGAGTCGCTGTGAGACCTGTGCCTGTAGCACAAAGCTCCAGCAGGAAAGGAGAAGATAAAGAATCTGTATGCAATGTTTTGGGAGGAAAACAAACTCCAAGTGCAGCAAAGAAGCCAGAAGTGAGTGTGAAGTCGTGTGATTCCTGCAGAGAAGCCCCGGTCAGTGCACAGCTCCAGCCGCAGCTCAGCCTCCATCACCGTCAGCTGTGCAGCTCAGCTCTCCGGCCCGCAGACAGAGGACATCTTTGGAGAAGCAGACCCTGCAAGAGAATCTCCAGCAGCAGCATGTGGTGTCCGGCATGGCGAGCTCAGGCCGCACCAGGTCGCAGTCCGGTGCCAGCGGTAAGCAAGTCCCAGTGCCTGGGTCCAGCAAGGCCACCATGCAGACATCTGTGGTGGAGGCCTCTGACAAGCCTGTATTCAAGGTCCCTGCACCTGTGGCCAAGCCTGAAGCTGTGGAGACGGGGCGTGCGCCCGAGCTGCAGCTGGCAGAGGAGATACCTGGACTGGTAAGGAAGATGGGTGAGTTGCAGACAGGGGCGTAACGACCGCGGTCGCAGCGGTCGCCACAGCGACTGGGCCCGCAGGGTTTTAGGGGCCCGGCAGCCGCTCTGCACAGCCGGCTCCTCTCTGTAACAGAGGAGATGCGCTGTGTAGTGGCCGACTACGCGACCGCCAGGGGGCCGGCCTGTGAGTCAGGGGGCCCGGTGTCAGCAGGGGGCAGAGGGGCCCCCTGACCTGGAGAGACCCACCAGGCGTTTCTGAGCTGCGGCAGAGCAGAAGCGCTCCTGCACAGCAGACGAAATCCATCCTTCCAGGACCTGCGATGATGTCATGCCCATGTGAGTGTGTGGGAGGAGACACAGGATTGCCGGGCAGAAAGCATCAGAAGATACGGATTCCTGAAGGAGACATGGACACATGATGACTGGTAATGAGAAAAGAGGGGGCACGAGGGGGAGGGGAGTGCAAAGTGAGTGGCATATGAGGGCTGCAGACTGTGACAGAAGGATGTGAAGGGGTGCAGAGTGTTTGAGAGGGGTAAGTTGGGGTACAGGCAGGGTGAGATATGTGGGGCAGGGTGTGTGACATATGGGGGTGTAGTGTGTGTGCTATGGGGGGTGCAGGCTGTATGGGGAGCAGTGTGTGTGACATATGGGGGCAGGGTCATAACTACCGTGGTTGCAGGGGTCAAAAGGAGAAGAGAGGTACTTGTTTTTTTATTTTGCTGGCTCCATGACACATGGAGGCCTGGAGGGGCCTTGCTGCATGACACATGGAGGCCTGGAGGGGCCTTGCTGCATGACACATGGAGGCCTGGAGGGGCCTTGCTGCATGACACATGGAGGCCTGGAGGGGCCTTGCTGCATGACACATGGAGGCCTGGAGGGGCCTTGCTGCATGACACATGGAGGCCTGGAGGGGCCTTGCTTCATGACACATGGAGGCCTGGAGGGGCCTGGCTGCATGACATGGAGGCCTGGAGGGGCCTGGCTGCATGACACATGGAAGCCTGGAGGGGCCTTGCTTCATGACACATGGAGGCCTGGAGGGGCCTGGCTGCATGACATGGAGGCCTGGAGGGTCCTGGCTGCATGACATGGAGGCCTGGGGGCCTGGCTGCATGACACATGGAGGGCCTGGGGTGGCTGGCTGCATGACACATGGAGGCCCTGGGGTGGCTGGCTGCATGACACATGGAGGCCTGGAGGGGCCTGGCTGCATGACACATGGAGGCCTGGAGGGGCCTGGCTGCATGACACATGGAGGCCTGGAGGGGCCTGGCTGCATGACACATGGAGGCCTGGAGGGGCCTGGCTGCATTACACATGGATGCCTGGAGGGTCCTGGCTGCATGACATGGAGGCCTGAGGGCCTGGCTGCATGACACATGGAGGCCCTGGAGGGGCCTGGCTGCATGACACATGGAGGCCCTGGGGTGGCTGGCTGCATGACACATGGAGGTCTATGGGACTGCATAAAAAACATGAAGGACACCTTATACATGGACTAGGGGTACATTATACATGGAGGAGTATGGGGCTGCATAATACAATATGAAAATTGATGGGGCTGGATTATAATACATATAGGACTATGGGGGCTGCATTATAATATATGGAGGACTATGGAGGCTACCTTATACATGGACTATGGAAGTGCATTATAAAACATGGAGGACTATGTGGTGCAGTATAATATATGGAGAACTATGGGGTGAATTTTAATACATGGAGAACTATGGGAAATGCATTATAATTGAAGGGCTACTTTATACATGGAGGATTATGGGGGTGCATTATAATATATGGAGGGCTATGTATCTGCATTCTAATATATGAAGGGTTATGTGAGACCCTTTATACAATTATTTGGAAGGCTATGTGGGGGCTGTTATAGTATTTTGAGAACTTTATACAGGGGGGACAAAGATACAAGTATGGGATGGAAATGTTTTGTGCTGAGGGAAAAAGGCTCTTTCCCTCAGCAGCCAACTTTCCCATGCTCTGCTATACATCTCTCAGCACCCAGCTTTCCCATGTTCTGATATACATCTCTCAGCACCCAGCTTTCCCATGTTCTGATATACATCTCTCAGCACCCAGCTTTCTCATGCTCTGATATGGGAAAGCTGGGTGCTGAGGACAAGATAAATATCAGAACATAGGAAAGCTGGGTGCTGATAGAGGGATTTCAGGGTGCTGTGGGTGAGAGCCAAGTGTCAGCGTCATTATCCTGTACCCCGAGTGTCAGTGTCATTATCCCTTACCCCATACCTCCCAACCGTCCCGGATACAGCGGGACTTTCACGCTTTACGTTGTTTGTCCCGTTGCCACGATCGGGACGGCCGGCTCCCGGGCTCCGCCCACCCACTCTCTCTCCGCCTCCCTGCTTTTCCCTCCTACCATCCCAGTAGACGTGGCATAACAGAGAGGAGCGCTGCCTGTGCTGCTGCTGGTACAGTAAAATCTCCCCAGCGCTGATTTCCCTCCCTCCCCCCCCCTCACCCCCGGCCGGAGCCTCTCTGTGCGGTCGGCCGGCCGCCTGTCTGTGCGGTCGGCCGGCCGCCTTTCTGTGCGGGCGCCCCCCGGCCGCCTGTCTGTGCGGGCGCCCCCCGGCCGCCTGTCTGTGTGGGCGCCCCCCGGCCGCCTGTCTGTGCGGGCGCCCCCCTGCCGCCTGTCTGTGCGGGCGCCCCCCTGCCGCCTGTCTGTGCGGGCGCCCCCCTGCCGCCTGTCTGTGCGGGCGCCCCCCTGCCGCCTGTCTGTGAAGGCGACCGGCCACCTCACTGTGTGGGCGACCGGCCGCCTCACTGTGGCTCCCTGCGTGTCCATGCTGGAGGCCCGCCGGCTGCCTGCGTGTCCATGCTGGAGGCCCGCCGGCTGCCTGCGTGTCCATGCTGGAGGCCTGCCGGCTGCCTGCGTGTCCATGCTGAATGGGTGTGGATGGGGAGTGGATATGGGCGTGACTGTGAAATGGGTGTGGTTAGGGGGCGCGGCCTAAAAATTTGCCGCGGCGCGCTACGCGCGCCGCAAACTTTGTCCTTCTTTTCCTTCTTTAAAAGTTGGGAGGTATGCCTTACCCCAAGTGTCTGTGTATGTGGAGGGGGGGGCCCAGGTCTAAACTTTGCACCGGGGCCCATCCAACTCTAGTTACGCCACTGGTTGCAGACACATAAACAAATGCTGCAAAGTGAAATAGACTTTATTTACCACCTGAAGAGCGGTCACCCTGATAACAATGCCACGTATGACATGAGGCTGAATGCGCTGGGTGTGGAGCTGGCCGGGGTGGTACAGGACATGGACTGTTGTCTGGAGGCGATGGGGCCCCTGAAGGAGACCTACATGAATCGGGAGCGGTTTGCCTCCTATACACAAGACTGTGCTGTGGAGACCAGGACCCCCCACATAAAGTCAGAGACTGTTCAGGACGAGACCCCCCAGCAGCAGGCACGGCCGGTGGTACAGGCTGCACGCTTCTGCTTCCAGGAGGGAGCACCACTGCAGCAGCAGGGACAGCCTGTAGAGTCTGAACAGGAGCATACGCCTCAGACTCCAGCAGAGGCACCACAAGTCTCAGCATGCTCCTCACAGGAGCAGGACAGTATGTCGGAGACTGATTGTGTTGATGAGGCCGGTGCACAGCCTGGGCATAGTGACGCTGTGCCTGTGGGGTCGGGGGCTGGAGGGGATTCACAATCTGTGATGGACGTTGTCCTGTCTGATAATGATGCTGCTCATGTTAATGTACATGACATATGTGACTATCCCCCTTTACCATCTAGTCCACAAGGTGGGACAGCCCCCCCTGCTGCAGATCCTCTCCCTGTCAGTCAGCCCAGTGTGACCCAGCGGGTGCCCCCCAGGAATGCCTGGAGCCGTGGTGCCCCATCCTTCACCTCTAGTGCCAGGTATACTGGCCAGACGTTTAAACGTATAAATGTTGTACGTTTTAAGTACATAGGTCCCAAGGAGGATCTGCCGCAGCGCAGATATGTGGTGCGAGAGCTGCTGTGCCGCCAGATGGGGTTTGTGGTGCATGAGATCCTGGCGGTCTCTAATCTGCAGGACAGGCAGGGCTATGAGGTCAGTTTCAAGCTCGTTGGTGATCTGGACAGATTCTGGGCCCATTATCCCAAGTTCAGGGACACTGAGGGCTGGAATAAGTTTTTGTTGGTCCCTATTTCCAGGCCAGATACTGTTACTGTGAATGTCACCTTCTGGAATGAGGCCGTTCCCCCACAGGACATCGAGGTGTGGCTCCGGAGACATTGTGACCTCGTCTCTGATCTCACCAAGGTCAGGGATGAGGATGGTATCTGGACAATGGGGTGGAAGGTCCTGGTGAAGCTGAGGCAATATAATAATATCACTGCCCACCTACCCAACTCCTTCTTCATTGGGAGGGAGAAGGGGAGATGTTACTACCCCGGGCAGCCCAGAAAATGCTTCAAATGTGGTGGAAAGGGTCATCTGGCCAATGCCTGTACCGTGGTGAAGTGCAGCCTGTGTGGGGAAATTGGCCATGTCGCTGCAGATTGTCGGGACGTCCGGTGCAACCTCTGTGGTAAGATGGGCCATCCTCACAGGGACTGTCCAGACGCCTGGCACAACATCTGCAGAGAGTTACCGGATGAGGATGTGATGGCAGGGGCTGAGGCTCAGGAGGTAGTTGAGCTGGTGGCAGAGGCTCAGGAGGAGGATGTAATGTCAGGAGAGATACCGACCAACTCAGATGCCCACCAGGAGTCCGCCTATGTGACACCAGAGCAGCAGGGTACAAAGAGGAACATGGAGGTTGTCCCTCAGGTCCAGCAGCCTCAGGTAGGCCCCTCTTCAGCATCACTCTTTGTATCTGAGGACTGGAGCGTTAAGCACAATAAGAGGAAGAAAAAAAATGCGTCCTCTCGTAAGCCTGAGGCAGAATATGACTCTGGTCAGAGTGCTAGCAAGAAGGTCCAGGGTTCTGCTGAAGTGATGGTCGTGTACGGCAGGTATGGGGTGTTATCAGAGTCTAATGATGAGGACTATGAGAACGAGTTGAGGAAAATTGATGCTGAATGTGACAGGGACGTAGAGGACCATCCCCCGCCGAAAAGGAAGCCCATTTCTGTAGACCCTCAGGTAGAGACTGACATGGACACCAGTGGTGGACAGAACATCTTTGATTCATGATGATGGCTGTTACTCTGCTCCTTTTATACTGTGTTGTGATGGCCGGGTTCTCATTAACAATAACCTCGAGTAATGTAAATAGTATTAAGGTGAGGAGGACGAGACATACGGTATATGAACATCTCCGATACCTGGGCACTGATGTCATCTTCCTGCAGGAGACGCGACTGACATCTCTGGGGCTTATGAGGGAGGCTGAGAGGGAATGGCGGTCCGGTCCATCATTCTGGTCACTGGCTGTGGAGCCTTACGCCGGGGTCGCTGTCCTGTTTAGCACCAATGACGTGACTGTACATAGGATGACGGAGGTGGTCATGGGGAGGTGTCTGGTTCTGGAAGTCACTATCCATGGTAGGCGACTCCGGCTTATTAACATCTATGGGCCACAGACGGTGACTGACAGGATCCAGCTTTATAATGACGTCAAGCCTTACCTCTTCACTTCTCTTCCAGTGGTGATGGCAGGGGACTTTAATGCGATACTGACATCCGGTGACAGTTCCTCAGGCAGGACAGTGACCAGGGATGGTAAGGTCCTACAGAACATCATAACACAGGCAGGGCTGACTGACGCTTTCACACAGGGAGGTCGGCAGCCTAAGTTCACATATTCTTGTTCCAACAGAAGCAGTAGGATAGATTTTGTGTTTGTGAGTCCTACTGAGGCTGTCGGCGCCCTGAGTGAGAAGGTCGTCCCTTACTCTGATCACCTCGCTTTGTGCTTGTGCCTAGGGGTCTCTACCCGTCCGGACATTGGTAGAGGGTTGTGGAGGCTTAATTCCTGTCTCCTGGATGATGTTTATGTCCAGAGTCGTATCCACTCCCTTATGGAGCTTCATCTAGACAGGGCAGACTTCTATGACAACATGACCGACTGGTGGGAGGACGTCAAGGAGGATATCAGATCCCTCTTGCAGAGACTGTCAGTTAATAAAGGGAGGAATAAGTACAGCCAGTACCTAAGACTGCGTAAGGAATTGGAGTCATTGTATTCGGCGGGTGGGGATGACAGAGTAAGGATTAACCGGCTGAAATCTGAGATAAGGCAGTATCAGTACAGTAGGTACACCTCCCTGGTTCTTGAGCGAGATTATGGGTCCTTAGGGGCCCCTGATCCGTTTGAGAATTGCAGGGAGAGGGTGGCCAAGAAAATGGTCACAGGTCTCACTGATTCCCAGGGTGTATTGCAGGATTCACGGGAGGGTATCCTGGGGGTGGTGAGATCTTACTATGCTGACTTGTTTCAGAGGAAGGTTTTGGATAGAAATAAGATGGCTCAATTCTTGGAGGCAACTCCAGTGCCTGATACTTATGATCTGGACTTTTCTCCTTTGACAGCAGAATTAACGGTGGAGGAAGTTAAGGAGGCTATTGATAAATTATGTCTGAAGAAGGCACCAGGTCCAGATGGTATTACAGCACAGTTTTATAAGAAATTTAGAGACCTCCTGGCTCCAATCCTTGTGGATGTGTATAGCAATTGCCTAGAAACTCACCTGATGCCTCCATCCATGAGAGTCTCCTCGTTAATTCTGCTGTCTAAAGGTAAAGAGCCGAGCGACATCAGGAACTGGAGGCCGATTGCCCTCCTGAATGTGGACAGGAAGATTCTGGCAAAGATCCTCTTTTCTAGATTAGTCTGTTTGTCTCCGGCACTGTTGGCAGGCTCTCAGTTTGGCACAGTAAAAGGGCGGAACATCTCTGGAGCAGTCATCTCAATACGGGAGATGTTCGAGAGATGTAAAGCTCAGCGGTGTGGGAGATATGTTGTGAGTCTGGACCAGGCTAAAGCCTTTGACAGGGTTGATCATGACTATCTGTGGGCGACTTTGTCACAGTTCGGTATTCCGGGTAAATTTGTGGATTGGTTGAAGACACTGTACAGAGAGGCGGTGAGCTTTCCTCTGATTAATGGTTGGCAGGGTGACACTTTTGGAGTTGAGGCAGGGGTGAGACAGGGCTGCCCATTGAGTCCACTCCTGTATGTTTTTGCCCTGGACCCGTTTCTGAGGTCACTGCAGGAGTGCGATTTTCAGGGGGTGTCGGTCCCCCACTGCTTGCCTCTGAATGTTGTTGCCTATGCGGATGATGTGACGTTGGTGATCTCCAATCCTCATGAGGTGCAGATGTTATCTGCGTCCATCAGAAGCTACTCAGAGGCCTCCGGGTCTCTGGTCAACCTTGAGAAGAGTCAAGCTCTGTGGACATTGGACACTGATCCCGGCTTTGATCTGCCGCAGTTTGCCAATGCCTCCACCCATATTAAGATCCTAGGGGTTAAATTCGGGAGGGATGATAATGCCAGGCTAAATTGGGAGGAGAAATTGGAAACCGGAAATGTGAAGGTTCAGCGATGGAAGAACTGGAGGCTGACCTACAGAGAAAGGGTCACTATGTTGAAGACTTACCTGGTCCCCGTGTTTTTGTATGTCTCTGTCATTTTCCCTTTGCCAGAGCCTTTCTCAGCGAGGCTCTTCAGCCTGTTCTTCCAGCTCTTGTGGGGGAATAGGCTGAACCTAATAAAGAGGGGAGTAACGTACTTACAGCGGAGAGAGTGTGGGCTGGATATGTTGAATCCAAGGGTTTTCTTTGACTCCTTGTTTCTGAAGGTGAATTTTGGGAACATGGACTCAAACAGTAGCTCCCTGTGGGTGAATAGTATCAGGTACTGGATATTGCCTTTTGCAGAGTCTTGGGTGCGAGGCGGCAGTCTCAAGAGGAGGAGATGGACGGGTGACCACCTCCCCCAGTATCTGGACTATGGTCTGAAGTGTGTCAGGAAGTGGGGACTGGAGAGGTCTTACATTGAGAGCAACAGGAGAAGAGACCTGTATGCTCGGATATGTGGGACTTTCTCCCATTCTCCACTGGCCCTGAGGGACTGTGTCACGACCACCCTTCAGGACAGTCTCAGGTTCCTAAACGGGAGACGACTTCCTTCCAAACTGTTTGATATTACTTGGCTTTCGATCCATAGTCGGCTCTTTGTCCGGGGGAATCTGAAGTTTCTGAGCGTCTCTGATCGGACCTGTCCCCTTGGTTGTCGGCAGGAGGAGACTATGGATCACTTTATATGTGATTGCTGGGGAGGAAGGAAGATCCGGGAGGAAGTGTCCGATCGTCTCCAAATCCCCAGACTGCGGACCCTAAAGTATCCTGACATAGTGTACGGTGTCCCCTCTAATGTCAGTAATATCGACAGAGAGACCATGTATATTATAATTAGTGTCCTCAAATACTACCACTGGCACATGAGGACCCGAGTATCGCTGCACAATGAGCCATTTGATCACACCGCTGCAGCCGATCAGATTATGTCGGAGCTCAGGTGGATAAAAGCCATAGAAATTGGAAGGAGTCAGAGGAACGCCACATTATGGAGGAATGTGAGGTTCAGTTAGGAGATATGGTGTGTTTTTTTTTTTTTTTTTTTCTCTCCCTCTTTCTCTGCTAACGGTGGACTTCATCATTTATTTATGTATGTAATGTGATTATTTAGTGCTTTTGTATATGTGACTGCAGAATGCAGTGATTTGTGTTTTCTTCGGGCAATTTTGTGTTTTTATAATTGTATTTGTTTGTTTTATAATAAAAATTGCCCCCTATGTACAAGAATATAACTACTATAATACTGTTCCCTATGTACAAGAATATAACTACTATAATACTGCTCCTATGTACAAGAATATAACTACTATAATACTGCTCCTATATACAAGAATATAATTACTATAATACTGCTCCTTTTTACAGAAATATAAATTATTTTTGTAAAGCTACAGTAATTTTGTTACAGCATTATCTTCAGTAAAAAAAAAAGAAATCCCCCATGTTCTGACTGTTTTTTCCCTTTTAATGCGTTCCTCCTACATAATGGGCGCTAGTGTAGGTCGGTCCTCCGGGTGACACTGGTGATTGGGGACGCTATGTTCCAGTCCGAGTCCCTTTCATCAGGTCTTAGACTTCAGCAATTTTGCTTCATTTGGATTTGTTGTTGACATTTCAGAATGCGGTGACTCACTGAACGCTGAAGAGGAGTCTAAATTGTTTCCTTAAGTTAAAAAAACTCTAAATATAGAAAGTAAATGTTACAATTGAAAACTAATTTGTTTCTCTTGGACTTTGGGGAAATCATTTCCCTAAATGTGAACTATGCACTCGGCCCATTCCACCTTCTGGATTGTAAACGTTTCCCTTTTGGAGCTTGCACCACTCACTCGACTCTTTGCACCATATGATATCTGGCGCTTTCATTTATGCAAATCTGTGATTATCATATTGTAAATTCCAATAAAATCAAGAATAAATTGGTTTCTGTCATGTCCGTCACTAAATGGCGCTAGATGCACTTGTGTGCAGCGAATGGAGAGGTAGTCAGACAAGCCGAGGTCAAAAGCCAGGAGGTAATGACAGGACACTGGGAGCAGACAGATAAGAGGTCAAGATAGAAGCCGAAGGTCAGGAGTCAGGACATAATGACAATACACTGGGAGCAGACAGAGAAGAGGTCAAGATACATGCTTTGGGTCAGGAGTCAGGAGGTACATACAGAATACAGGGAGCAGGCGAGGATGTGGTCAGGAAGAGGTCCAAGGTCAGAAGCCAGGAGGTAACAACAGGGCACTGGGAACAGACAGAGACAAGGTCAAGATACAAGCCGAGGGTCAGGAGTCAGGAGGTAATTACAATATACTGGGAGTAGACAGAGAAGAGGTCAAGATACAAGCTGAGGGTCAGGAGGTACATACAGAATACAGGGAGCAGGCGGGGATGCGGTCAGGAAGAGGTCCAAGGTCAAAAGCCAGGAGGTAACAACAGGGCACTGGGAGCAGACAGAGATGAGGTCAAGATACAAGCCAGGGTCAGGAGTCAGGAGGTAATGACAATATACTGTGAGCAGACAGAGATGAGGTCAAGATACAAGCTGAGGGTCAGGAGTCAGGAGGTACATACAGAATACAGGGAGCAGGCGGGGATGTGGTCAGGAAGAGGTCCAAGGTCAGAAGCCAGGAGGTAACGACAGGACACTGGGAGCAGACAGAGATGAGGTCAAGATACAAGCCGAGGGTCAGGAGTCAGGAGGTAATGACAATATACTGGGGACATGGTCAGGAAGAGGTCCAAGGTCAGAAGCCAGGAAGTAACAACAGGACACTGGGAGCAGACAGAGAAGAGGTCAAGATACAAGCCTAGGGTCAGGAGTCAGGAAGTATGTTCAGAGTACAGGGAGATGGAGGGGATGTGGTCAGGAGAAGGTCCAAGGTCAGATCACTAAACATTATGGGAGCTGAGAGCACTACTGTATAAACAGGAAGTATGACTGGCGATATGCCAGGCTAGCATGCCCCCTAATGAAGCAGAGCAACGAGGAGCACATCTATAAGCACCTCCCAGGACCATTGTAGAACCCAGAGCTGAGAGGCAAGCTGTCCGTAGGTGTTCAGACAAACAGCAGTGCTTCCAAACCTTAAAAAAGCTCTGTGCAATGTAACGGCAAGTATCGGCTCTGCAGGAGAGCATGGCAGAACATAACCACACAAGATGCTCAGCACATCGGAACCATGACAGTTTCCATTTGTTGTTGGTTTACCAAGTATTGGGGAACGGGAATAGGTGCCCATGGGCTCATATTGGTATGTCTACTTTCCAGCACTATGGGTAATAGGATATCCATGATGGTTGGTGATATCTTTCTGCATATTATGCCAGAGTAATTAATTTCTTTTCAGAAGAAAGAATTCAATGACATCCCAGTCTTTATGCTTCTGCACTTTGACTTTGCAGCTAATTTCAACCTAAAGGCGCCGGATAAACCCTCAGACGAAAGAGCGAGGAGTGAATTTAGTGCTAAAGAAGTGGAGATTGTTTTAGGATTAAGACCTGTAAATCCACAATAGTAAATCAGCCTCTTCTTTATTTGTCCTGGATCGTTAATTAATCTGCTGTGACCCGCGTACAATCAGCGTTCATTGTGCTTTTATTAATTTCTGGTCTGAACTTTCGCTCTATCTTCTCGGCGCTGATAATCGTCTTTGCGTTCTCTTCCCAGTAACAGGGGGATCAGAGGGTTAGTAATAAGAGGCTACAATGGACTTTCTAAAGCACTTCTAATCCATTATAGCTCGGATCGTCTTTAAATTTAGATATAATGTTCCCAATGATAATGGAAGATGAAGTAGATTATGTTGGGGGGGGGTCAGAAGTCTCGGCAAGAAGCGTTCCGGATTATCGGGATTCATGAGCTGCTGTCAACAAATACTCAAAAGGTAAGTTGTGACTTATTGAGCATTTTGCCCAAAAATCTAATCTGAGGAATCACCAGTGGGCTCATGTTATGGCGCCATACAGTCCTGATCATCGTTATTGGCGCCCATGAAGTTTAAGTATATAATGTGGAATATCTCCTGAAAAATATGAATCAAGTGAAACAGCTTTTTTGTATCGAGTGCTCGTCACTCATGTTAAATACAAAAGAGCAAATGATAAACAACAATTTAAAACAATAAACAATGGGACGGAAAAGTAGAAAAACCTAAAGCTGCTGTGACGCTGGTACCAGCCCCTTTACATTACATTAGTATGGAAACACATTGTGACATGCCGGTGGTAAACTACCTGTGATAACTTGTTGGTGCCCATGGGACATGAATTTGCCAATGAATAATGAGTTCAGTGTTTTATAAAGGCACATGGTCGCCCCTGTTCCTGTCTTACAATGGTGAAGCCAAAGGAGGGGTCTGAAGACATCTGAACTGCTATTATTAGCAAAAACAAAGGAGGGGTCTGAAGACATCTGAACTGCTATTATTAGCAAAAACAAAGGAGGGGTCTGAAGACATCTGAACTGCTATTATTGGCAAAAACTAAGGAGGGGTCTGAAGACATCTGAACTGCTATTATCAGCAAAAACAAAGGAGGTGTCTAAAGACATCTGAACTGCTATTATTGGCAAAAACTAAGGAGGGGTCTGAAGACATCTGAACTGCTATTATCAGCAAAAACAAAGGAGGGGTCTGAAGACATCCTAACTGCTATTATTAACAAAAACAAAGGAGGGGTCTGAAGACATCTGAACTGCTATTAGCAAAAACAAAGGAGGGGTCTGAAGACATCTGAACTGCTATTAGCAAAAACAAAGGAGGGGTCTGAAGACATCTGAACTGCTATTATTAGCAAAAACAAAGGAGGGGTCTGAAGACATCTGAACTGCTATTATTAGCAAAAACAAAGGAGGGGTCTGAAGACATCTGAACTGCTATTATTAGCAAACACAAAGGAGGGGTCTAAAGACATCTGAACTGCTATTATTAGCAAAAACAAAGGAGGGGTCTGAAGACATCTGAACTGCTATTATTAGCAAACACAAGACTTCCAAAGGGTATACGGCCATCTCCAAAGACCTTAGCATCCCAGTTTCAACTGTGCACAAGGTTATTAAGAGGTTTGCCAAACATGGAACCATCAAGAATCTCCATTGACGTGGGGGAAAGAGATTTCTGCAAAGGTGAAAAAAAACACCATGTCAAACATCCAAAGACCTGAACACCAACCTTGGATCATTTTTTCATCAAGTACCATAAGCTGCAAACTAAACAAAGCAGAGCTTTATGGGTGAAGGCTAAAGAAGAAATCATTGCTGAATAAAATACATAAAAATGAGCGACTGACCTTGGCTAAAGAGCAGCTAGACAAACCACAATCCTTCTGATAAAATGTTCTGTGGAGAGATGAAACAAAAATAGATGTTTTTGGCAACGCAAAGCCACAATTTGTTTATATACAACGCAATGAAGCTTATAAGGAAAAGAACACCTTACCTACAGTCAAGCATGGTGGAGGATCCATAATGCTGTGGGGTTGGTTTGCTGCGTTTTGACTGTATCACAGGAATCATGAGATCAGAGAATTATCAAAAGATTTTAGTGCAAAATGTCCTACCCCGTAAAAGAAAACTGGATCTTTCAGCAAGACAATGACTCTAAAGCACACATCCAAAAGTAGACAGGAGTGGTTGAAAAAGCAAAAATAAACTATTTTAAAATGGCCAGCAATGAGTCCTGTCCTCAGTCCCATTGATAATCTTTGGGGTGAGCGAAAATCTACCATTGGGGAAAAGAACCCTGCAAACATTCAAGAGCAGGAACAAACGGCAAAGGAAGCATGGGAGAAAATACCTGTGGAGAAATGCAAGAAGCTTATAGATGGCTACAAGAAATGTTTGGAGGCCGTCATCAATGCCAAACGGTGTGCGACCAAGTATTAATTAGGGGTGCACCAAAGTACTAATTAGGGGGCACCCAAGTATTAATTAGGGGGGCACCCAAGTATTATTTAGGGGTGCACCCAAATATTAATTAAGGAGGCACCCAAGTATTAATTAGAAGTGACTTTATATAGCAGAAAGGTGTGGCTGCAGCTGAGATTAACAGCTACAAGTCAATTTTTGTAGGATAGAAAATAACCTTAACCCCTTCAGCTCCGAATGGAATTAAATATGCTTTGCCCCTTACAGTGGATGTTGAACACCTCCACACCTTACAGTGGTTGTTGGACAACTCCGCACCTTACAGTGGTTGTTGGACAACTCCGCACCTTACAGTGGTTGTTGGACACCTCCACACCTTACAGTGCTTGTTGGACACCTCCACACCTTACAGTGGTTGTTGGACAACTCCACACCTTACAGTGGTTGTTGGACAACTCCACACCTTACAGTGGTTGTTGGACAACTCCACACCTTACAGTGGTTGTTGGACAACTCCACACCTTACAGTGGTTGTTGGACAACTCCACACCTTACAGTGGTTGTTGGACAACTCCACACCTTACAGTGGTTGTTGGACAACTCCACACCTTACAGTGGTTGTTGGACAACTCCACACCTTACAGTGGCAGTCGGAAACCTCCACATTTTACAGTGGTTGTTAAACACCTTTGCACTTTATAGTGGTTGTTAGACACCTCCACACTTTACAGTGGTTGTTGGACTCCTCAGAACCTTATAGTGGTTGTTGGATATCTCTGCACCTTACATCGGTTGTTATTCATCTTTATACCTTACACTGGCTGTTGGACAACTCCACACCATAAATGTGTTGTTG
Organism: Anomaloglossus baeobatrachus; assembly: GCF_048569485.1. Classification (NCBI taxonomy): domain Eukaryota; kingdom Metazoa; phylum Chordata; class Amphibia; order Anura; family Aromobatidae; genus Anomaloglossus; species Anomaloglossus baeobatrachus. The sequence goes on along the minus strand of NC_134362.1, from coordinate 199,355,484 downwards.
AACACCCTCAACAAGGGGTTCATCCAGCAGGAATGTCTGCACCTTACAGTGGTTGTTAGACACCTCCATTAGTTACATTGGTTTTTGCACACCTCTGCACCTAATAGTGGTTGTTGGACACCTCCACTCTTTACAGTCGTTGTTGGACACCTCCACTCTTTACAGTGGTTGTTGAACATGTCTGCTCCTTACAGTGGTTGTTGGACACCTCCACTCCTTACACTGGTTATTGTACTCCTCCACACCTTACAGTGGTTGTTGGATTCCTACATAACTTCCAGTGGTTGTTAGACACCTCTACATCTTACAGTGGCTGTTGGACACCTCCGTAACTCACAGTGGTTGTTGGACACCTCCGTTCTTTACAGTGGTTTTTGGACACCTCTGTACCTTACATCGGTTGTTATACATCTCCATACCTTACAGTGGTTGCTGGACACCTCCACACCTTACAGTGGCTGTTGGACACCTCCGTACCTCACAGTGGTTGTTGGACACCTCCACTCTTTACAGTCGTTGTTGGACACCTCCACTCTTTACAGTGGTTGTTGAACATGTCTGCTCCTTACAGTGGTTGTTGGACACCTCCACTCCTTACACTGGTTATTGGACTCATCCACAGCTTACAGTGGTTGTTAGATTCCTACATAACTTCCAGTGGTTGTTAGACACCTCTACATCTTACAGTGGCTGTTGGACACCTCCGTAACTCACAGTGGTTGTTGGACACCTCCGTTCTTTACAGTGGTTTTTGGACACCTCTGTACCTTACATCGGTTGTTATACATCTCCATACCTTACAGTGGTTGTTGGACACCTCCACACCTTACAGTGGCTGTTGGACACCTCCATACCTCACAGTGGTTGTTGGACACCTCCACACCTTACAGTGGCTGTTGGACTCTTCCATATCTTACCATGGCCGTTGGACACCTCCATAACTCACAGTAGTTGTTGGACAACTCCACACTGTAGAATGCTTGTTGGACACCTTTGCACCTTAAAGTGGTTGTTTGACACCTCCACACCTTACAGTGGTTGTTGGACATCTTTGTACCCTACAGTGTTTGTTGGACACCTCCACACCTTACAGTGGTTGTTGGACACCTCCGAAAATTACAGTGGTTGTTGGATACCTCTGCACCTTACACTGCCTGTTGGACACCTCAACCCCTTGAAGTGGTTGCTCAACACCCTCAACAAGAGGTTCATCCAGCAGACTTGGTATCTTTCTTGCCTTCTTCTCAAGCATTGCTTCAATGTTTCCCGACAATCCAACATTATGCACAGACACGTTGTATCCATTCAGCCATTCATTAAAAACAATAGCATGCTGTCCACCTCCGAAACAGAGCACAATATAAAATTGTCAGGCTCTTCACTGTACGCCATCATATCATCTCTTCCCGAGACTTGTCATGGTATAATACTCAGTCATTACTTACTGCACAGCTCCGGTAACTGACCGCGCCAAACAAACTGCATACCTCCTCTTACCGGTCGTCTTTTAAGTTAAAGCGACCATTAGAGGCAATCTATAGTGATACCATTTTCTGTCTGATATACTCATTTGTCAGGAGAATCACCCCGATGCTCACATACTGATGACAAAACAGTTTTGTAGTTTCCGCTGGAACAAATTCAACTTTTATGTCTTCAACTCCGCGAAAGGAGTAATTGTATCGCTGGACCGTCGCTTCAGCTGCCGCCGCCTCGTCTGGCCTAAAATGAACTAGAAAATGGCCCCTGTGGGTTTTTTTCCTTCCAAAAGAAGTATTTTTTCCTACAGTTACATTGTATGTCCATCACTTTCGCTGTCACAAAGAATATGTCCCCCATAACCTCCGAAACAATAAAGCAAATGCACAAATGTTCCACTTCCATTTGTGTTTTTGAAGTTTTTAAAAGTTTGGAAAAAGTTGTTGCAAAATGCACTTTTGTAAATATAGTTTGTACAATTTGTAAATTGATACATCCATAGCGGTATCGAGAAATCTTTTCCAATAACTCCATTTTTACTGGGGTTTGGGTTAAGAAATCTGCATTGTGTTTTGTCTTGCCGTAGACCTGGATTCACAGCTACACTGCTCATGAGAGACATAAAGACAGGGAGCTAGAATCCCTCATGTTGTCAATGTCAGTTATGCTTTGGCTGCTGTGAGGCTCCCTCTTGTGGCCATGAATGGTTTGTAAAGAGACCAGGTGTGTTAGAGCAATAGGCGTTTCCATTGCTAACTCTCTGCTTATTTAAACCCTGGTCTGCTGGCAGGCTATGGCGGATGTCAGTTGTTCTTTGTACACCAGCCTGCTTCATCCTTCTCCAAACCACATCTTCCCCAGATAAGTGCTTGACTCTTCATTATGTTATTTTGTTCTTTTAGCTCTTATCTGAGTTTGTCATTTACTGTGGTTATTGTCAGTTTATTTGCATGCAGGAATCTTCCCTCTCAGTTGCTTAGCTGGGAAGCTCCCTGCAGTTATGTTTGGAGTATTGCTCCTATAAGTCCATGTGTTTGTTGCTTCTTAAATTTGTAATGGTTCCTGCTTTCTGTTCATTGGTATGACAGAGCGCCTGGTATAGGACAAAGTTCAGATCTAGATCTGAGGGCTTTTTGTACTATCAAGTATTTGGATTTTTGTAGGGTTTTTCTCTGGCCACCATCAGCCCCTTTCCTATCCTTTCCTATTTAGTCAGTGGGGCCTCACCTTTGCTAATCCTATTATCTATGTGTGTATTGTGTTTTCCTATATCACCGCAGTCTTTGAATGTGGGGGGCTTGCTATTCTTGTCTATTTTCTGAGGCAGAGCTTTATTCATCTTTACTTCCTTTAGAATAGCTAGTTCTCCGGCTGGGTTCGCGGTGCACAAGATGTTAGTTCACTCCTCGGCTACTTCTATTGTTGATGGTTAGTAAGGGGATGGCGGCCAGATTAGTTGCCAATGCTCTTGTCACCTTTTTACCAATGATTTATGGTGATCTTCCATGGTTCCGGATCATAACACCCTCATATCTGTATGAACTATACATTACAAAAAAGCAGCACGTCTCAACCCCCTAGCTGAAATACTACTGAAAAGTTGATCATTTCTAGTAAGTGTTTTGTCTCACTCCAAAGCTGGATTCACAGCTATGCTGCTCAATACTGCTGTATAATGTCCTCCATGCTGCTTGTCAAAAGGTGCTATGTGGAGAGAAGGGAGCAGAAATCCCTCATGCCAGTGTGCTGTGTATAGTGGATGACATTGTAGCTAGTCTCTACCTACTTGCTCAAATACTACTGAAAATGTGAGATATTGATGGAAGAGAAACATAGAAGCCAATGCTAATTATTTCTAGTAAGTGTTTTATCTCACCCCAAAGTTGGATTCACAGCTACACTGCTCTAGTAAATGTTTTATCTCACCTCAAAGTTGGATTCACAGCTACACTGCTCACTTTTGCTGTATAATGTCCTCCATTCTACTTCTCAACAAGTGCTGCTTAGAAGCAAGGCAGCATAAATCCCTCATGCCTGTGTGCTGCTACATGAGACATCATAGAAGGTAGTCTTTTCCTGTTAACTTAAATACTACTTAAAATTTGAGCTAGTGTGAAGGCCTAGGCTATGAATCGTTTGTCTAGTGTAATATAATAAGATAATCTGTCCTCTGAATGCTTATGTATTGCCTCTCAACATATACCTAATTGAAATGTTAATGGAATGTATAAACCAAAACAAATTATGTTTAGGGCTAAATAGAAGAGATACTTTGAAAACCGGTTAGACTCATGAATAAGTAACATTCTTGAGTAGACTCTCATCCACGCCCAGACACACCTGAATGCTTACTAAGGAATGTTGCTGAACAGGAAAGACTGTCCAAACAAGGGAATGAACTATGCCCGGCTAGTTGGTTGGATAATAGATAATGTGGATGTATTGAGTAAGCTGTATAAATATTCTATGCTTTGAATACAAGGGTCAGAAGACCTCTACTGTGCTTCTCCCAAATAGAGATACATACGTCTCTGTGTGGTCATTTTCCTAATTCATATACATCTGCATAGTTCTGATTTGGAATCCTCCTCCGAGACCCTGAGAGACCCAGAGGTCTCCCCCAAAACTAGAGATGGCAGAGAAACATAGAAACCAATGCTGATAATTTCTAGTAAATGTTTTATCTCACCCCACAGCTGTATTCTCTGCTACACTGCTCACTACTGCTTTATAATGTCCTCCATGCTGCTTCACAATAGAGCAGGAATCCCTCATGTCTGTGTGCTGTGTACAGGAGACATCATAGAAGGTAGTCTCTTCCTACTAGCTCAAATACTGCTGGAAATATGAGATAGAGGTGGCAGAGAAACATAGAAGCCAATATTGATAATTTCTAGTAAGTGTTTTATCTCACCCCAAAGCTGGATTTACAGTTCTGCTGCTCAATACTCCTGTATAATGTCATCCATGCGGCTTCTCAACAGGCGCAACATAGAGGTAAGAGAGCATAACTCCCTCATACCTGTGTGCTGTGTATGGGGGATAACAAAGGAGCTCGTCTCTACCTACTAGCTCAAATACTACTTTAAATCTGAGACAGAGATGGCAGAGAAACGTAGAATCCAATGTTGATTATTTCTAGTAAGTGTTTTATCTTTCACGACCGTCTCTATGCATTTTAGAGACTTGTAACAGGATCGGGGCCAGAGTATCACATTGGAATTGAGACACCTCACATTAAACATATTTTCCTTTTTTCAGGCGCTTCCGGTTTGTGACCTCTCCCTTCCCCTATATGTGGTCAGCAGAGGGCGCCGGTCACTCTGATTCATTCGGAAGCTAGGCCTCCAGGTCAAAGGAGCTTCTGGCCCTTTGTTGTGTGGAAGCAGTGTAGGCTGCAGCCTTAGTGTCTGACTGCAGCCATGAAGTTGGGTTTTATCCTTTTGATGTTTCCCCTCTCTGTCTTGGTGTCTGACTGTAGCTGTGCAGTTGGGCTTTATCCTTTTGTTGCTTCCCCTGTCTGTCGTACCTTCTCCTCTTGTTTTATTAGTGTAGCGGTGGGACTAGCGATCCTCACCTGCCAACTCACTAGCCAGGGTTATCACAGGACTTCCTAGGGCTTCAAGTATCCTGCTCGGAAACAGGTGCGGAACCTGTTTAGGGCTTGCTAGGAGTGCAGCTGCAGTTGCATGCAGGAGGTAGCCCATCATTCCACTCCCTAGTGTCAGGGCCCACCATTGTTAATGTGTCCCCAGTGTATCCATTGTAAGTTGTGGTAAACCCCTTGTTTGCTGTGTGTCTTGCTTTGCGCCAGACCTTACCCAAGTCCGTGCATGACATTATCTCACTCCAAAGCTAGATTTACAGCTACACTGCCCAGTACCTCTGTATATTTTCCTACTATTGATTCTAAACATGTGCTATATAATTACAAGATAGCAGGAATCCCTCATCTCTGTATAGGAGACAACATAGCACTTTATCTCTACCCACCAGCTCAGAGACAGCTGGAAATCATATATAGAACCTACAGAGGGGAAACTGGGGACAAATGCTGGATAAAAGTCATTTAATGGTCACAAAAGTTGTCTTTCCTCACCTGCCAACTCACTAGCCAGGGTTATCACAGGACTTCCTAGGGTTTCAGGTATCCTGCTCAGCAACAAGTGAAGAACCTGTTTAGGGCTTGCTAGGAGTGCAGGGTGCAGCTGCAGTTGAGTGCAGGAGGTGTCCCATCATCCCCCTCCCTAGCTCCAGGACCCACCATTGTTAATGTGTCCCCAGTGTAACCATTGTTACTTGTGGTAAACCCTTTGTTTGCTGTGTGTCTTGATTTGCACCAGACCTTACCCAAGTCTGTGCATGACATTATCTCACTCCAAAGCTGGATTCACAGCTACACTGCTCAGTACTTTTGCATTTTTTTCCTACTATTGATTCTAAACATGCGCTACATAGTGACAGGAGAGCAGTTCATCTCCACCCACCAGCTCAGAGACAACTGGAAATCATATATAGAACCTACAGAGGGGAAACTGGGGACAAATGCTGGATAAAAGTCATTTAATGTTCACAAAAGTTTTCTTTCTCATGTGCAAACTCAACAGAATAATACACAAAGTTCTAAGAAATTTATATCCCTACAAAGACATAATAATAATAATAATAATAATAATAATAATAATAATAATAATAATAATAATAATACAATTATTTATTTATCTTTATTATTGTGGATTTTTAATACATCAATAAGATTTTATATTTTGTGCCTATTTACTTTACAAAAATATAACTAAACTATATTTTTGGATATTTAATCACAGTTTATTAATCAGACTTGGCCGGGTACAGGGGACACTGAATAAAGTAGCAATTATTTTTTGTATTCCCTGGTACCTATCATATCTGCTCTATGCAACAATTTTTCCCTTTCAAACATATTTATTTCCAAATAATTTGCTACTTTTTTAATCCTCTGTTTTTGTTTATCAGCCGTTCCCACATGGCACCTCCGAGACCTTTTAAAGAGCAGCCATTTTATCCTCTAACAAAGCGACAAAGTTTCGGAATAATTAATTGCTGAAAATAATGTCACAGTACTTGCTTAAAGAAATGTCACAGCGCTTTCTCTGCAAGAATTATTTATCTGTAATATTTTACTGGTTTATTCATAATTAATATTTACCTGCTGCTTTAAACTTATATTTACAGATTTTAAATTAGGAAATGAGGATTAAGGAATAAGGAATTATTTTTTTGGCAGAGTACAGAGGTAGCAATTGCATCAGTGCCTGGTGTCTAAAGGGAACCGAATGCCCCCATGTTTTTCTTCAGAAGTGCACCGCTCCCCTGCCTAGTGGCTTCCTCATTGGCTGAAGGTCATGTTTTTCGTCAGAAGGGCACTACTCCCCTGCCTAGTAGCTTCCTCATGGACAGAAGGTCATCTTTTTCTTGAGAAGTGCACCGCTCTTCTTCCTAGTGGCTTCTTCATTGGCAGAAGATCATGTCTTTCTTCAGAAGGGTACCACTCCCCTGCCTGGTGGCTTCCTTGAGGGCAGAAGGTCATGTTTTTTCTTCAGATGCGCACCACTCCCCTGCCTAGTAGGGCCCATTTCACAGATCCGGCATTTTGCCGAATACTGTACTGCATGCGTGCCGTATCTGGCATCAGGCGAAATGCCGGATGTGTGAAACGGGCCTAGCTTCCGCATTGGCAGAAGGTCATGTTTTTTCTTCATAAGCACACTACTCCCCTGCCTAGTGGCTTCCTTCTGGGCAGAAGGTCATGTTTTTCCTTCAGAAGTGCACCGCTATCCTGCTTAGTGGCTTCTCCATTGGAAGATCATGTTTTTCTTCAGAAGCACACCACTCCCCTGCCTAGTGGCTTCCTCGTGGACAGAAGGTCATGTTTTTTCTTCAGAAGCGTACCGCTCCCCTACCTAGTGACTTCCTCATGAACAGAAAGTCATGTTTTTCTTCAGAAGTGCACCATTCCCCTATCTAGTGACTTCCTCATGGATAGAAGGTCATGTTTTTCTTCAGAAGTGAACATCTCCCCTGCCTAAAGACAAGACTTCCTCATGAATAGAAGGTCATGTTTTTTTCTTCAAAGGCACACTGGTTCGTGTCTAGTGGCTTCCTCATTGGCAGAAGATCGCATTTTGTCTTTAGAAGTACACCGCTCCCCTGCCTAGTGGTTTCTTCATTGGCAGAAGGTCATATTTTGACTTCAGAAGTGCACTGCTCCCCTGCCTAGTGGCTTCTTTGTTGGCTGAAGGTCATATTTTTCTTCAGAATCGCACCACTCCCCTGCCTAGTGGCTTTCTCGTTGTCAGAAGGTCATGTTTTTTCTTCAGAAGTGCACCGCTCCCCTGCCTAGTGGCTTCCTCATTGACCGAGGATGGTGCACTGCTGTTGATTGACAGTTTGAAGCTGCAGCATGGTTAAACCAATTGCCTTAAAGTTAGTAAAGATGGCATTGCGTCTGTAGCATTGCCATATTTCTGAAACTGAACGTTGCTTAGTACAGCAATCTGGCCAGCTCCATAGCAAAAATAGCCTGCAAGCACTGCACTGATTACCTAGGGATCTAATAAGCAGAGGCAGTTGATAACTTATGCAGAAATACATTGCAAAGTTGCTTTTTATTCACCAGCACTTTCCAATTTTACCCATTTAAAAAGTTGAGACAACCCTTTTAATTTGCCAAAAAAGTAAGGGCGAACCCATCTGTATCTGCTATTTAATGGATGCGCCACTTCTGGGGTGGCTGCAGGCTGCTATTTATAGGCTGGGAAGGGACCAATAATTATGGACCTTCCAAGCCTGATAATTTCAGCCCCCAGCTGCCTGCTTTACCTTGGCTGGTTATCAAAAATATGGTGGACCTCATGCCATTTTTTAAAATTATTTCTTTAAATAACTTTTACAAATGGTGTGGGAACCCCTCTTTGTTTGATAACAAGCCAAGGTAAAGCTGAAAGCTGAAGACTGCAGCCCCAGTTGTCTGCTTTACCCACACTGGTTACCAAAAATAGGGAGAGCCCACTTCATGTTTTTTTCTTTATTGTTCTCAAGAGCAGACAGGCAACTTTTGCATGTAATAAAGCTTGTTAATTGGCTTAAGAAACAAATAATGACTGAACTTTAAACTCAGACATGGACTCTTTTTAAAAGTCCGTGTTCGAGCCCGAGACCTGGACATACGGTGTACAATGCAAACACTTAACCTTACTATTTGGGTTTGCTCATCTCTATTTGTAACTCTTTTGTCTGTCTTCTTCTGAGCTCTACTCAGGGCCACATCAAAGTGAAAAACTAGTCAAAGAGTGTAACATTTTTTATGCTATTCAATTGCAAAATGTGTTTTTAGCCCAAAAGTATACGTTTTTAAGTAAAAATACAAAAGAAAACTAGTCTCCAAAGTTAGACTGTAAAGGTACCTCTAGGGGGTGCTGGGACTCAGGTAGAAAGAAAACGTCTGCGTGCTATAAGACAGAAGCCCACTAGAGGTCGCTAACACAAGAGCAGGGATAGTTGATCAGTCAATGTCAAAGCCGGGATGTCATGTATGAACCGAGGAAAAAACAAGCCAAAGTCAAAGAACAGAGCCAAGGTCGGAAACCCGGAGAGCAAGTAAGCACAGGGGAGGGAGTAGAGGACATGGAACAGGATCTGAGTCCGAAGGACAAGGAGGAACTGAGGTAAGGACGAGAAGGAGGGAGGGAGGTACGGACGGGTAGGAGGGACGAAGGTCAGGATAGGCCAGGGAAATGGAGGTCAGGTCAGGTCGGGCAGGAGGGACAGAGGTCAGGTCAGGTCGGGCAGGAGGGACAGAGGTCAGATGAGGTTGGGCAGGAGGGACGGAGGTCAGGATAGGCCGAGAAAACGGATGTTGCATGAGGTTGAGCAGAAAAGACAGAGGTCAGGTCGGGCAGGAGGGACGGAGGTCTGGACAGGCCAGGGAAATGAAGGATAGGTGAGGTTGGGCTGGAGGGACAGAGGTCAGGTCAGGCAGAAGGTACAGAGGTCAGATGAGGTCGGGCAGGAGGGACGGAGGTCAGGACAGGCCGGGAAAATGGATGTTACATGAGGTTGGGCAGAAGGGACAGAGGTCAGGTCAGGTCGGGCAGGAGGCACGGAGGCAGGACAGGCCGGGGAAACGAAGGATAGGTGAGGTTGGGCAGGAGGGACAGAGGTCAGGTCAGGTAGGAGGAATGGAAGTCAGGATGAACAGTACCGGGTAGCAGGAGAAGAAACAGAGAACTTCTCTAATGAACAGTGCACTCAGAAAAGCTGGAAGTATTACTGGCAACGTCCTGGAGGTGGTAGCACCAAGATATAGTGGCACGATCCCCAGAATGAGGCCAGAATGTACAGGCCTCTTCCAAGGGATCTAAACCCCAGAGGCAGGATACATGCACCAGCTCAGGAATGGCATAGCCATGACATGAATCATGACATAGACAACCATTGTCAGATATGGAATCCTATCTAGGGGCTGTTAGCTTTTACTTCCCAAAAAAATGTGAATTTACAAGAAAGAATTTTGAGATTCTCAACAAAATCGGATGACCGGATGACACTTTCTATAAAAAAGCCAAGGCTAGCATCATACTGATTTTCATTGAGTTGAAAAGACTTAAGACAAATCTTCTAGAAGTCTTTGCATTTCTAATAATATCATCAGGGCATACTGCAATCCCTCTGCGGGTTTCGTACAAATTGCATTTTCATCAGAACGCTCCTCATTTTTGAGTTTTGTGTACATTAAAAGGGTGAATCATCCAACATTGTGTACGAGCTCAAGTAAGCATTGTTAGAACAGCTGTTTGTAGCTCCAAGGGCAATGCCAGACCTCGTTAGGCTCTTTTTTTTTTTCCTTTTTTTCCCTTTTTTTTATTCTCAGCCTATGAACAAGTCTCCTAATGGTATAAACTAAATTGATCATTATGCACTCATACAATCAAGAAAAAAAAAAGAGGGGGAAAATCTGATTAACGGGAGAATCTACTGATTGGAATGAAACACGTTTAATAATAAGGGGAACATGAAAATCGATCTGATTATTTTAACTTGCTATATTTTCACTTTGCTGAGTCGTGTAATTCCAATCTCGTGCCAAAATAAAAACTTAAGTAACAATTAAATTATAGAAATATTGCAATTTTTTCCTTCCCCTTGCTCTGTGCTAATCTGTATTAATGAGTTAATGGAGTAACTCGGAAAAAACCTCTGACATCATCAATCAAGGATTTTTAAGGCTGGCTCAGGAGGCTGCTTGCTCCCTGAGTATTTCAGGAAGTAACTCACCCTATTATGATAATTCCGGGAAATTGTCTCATCTTTTACTTGACTTTTCTTCAGGGCAGTCTAATCACCATCCCTGCAACTCCTGTCTATTATCCAGCAATCAGCTGCTACTTCCAAGCTCAGACCTGTTAATGTTGGTGCTATGTCAAGTTACAAATTAAGAAAGTCTACTATCTAGGTACCAGATAATTAGCTCTTCTGTTATTCCCATCTACAATCCACCAATTAGCCATTACTATTCAGCTCTATCCATCTACTCCTACTACATTCTCAGCTCTACTGTAGTTACACACAGAAATAGTAAAGCTATATAAACAAACTGTTAACTTGCTTGCAGATATGCAGTTATACATAGAAATAGTAGAGATGTATATGCAAATGGTTAACTTACTTAAAGAGAGACAGGAAAACACAGAAATAGTAAAGCTTTATAAGAAAACTGATAATTTGCTTGCAGTTATGCATAGAAATAGTAGAGCTGTATATGCAAATTGTTAACTTGCTTACAGAGAGACAGGTACACACAGAAATAGTAGAAGTGGCTTTATAGAAAAACTGAAAACTTGCTTGCAGATATGCAGTTATACATATAAATAGTAGAGATGTACAGTGCAGACCAAAAGTTTAGACACACCTTCTCATCTCTAGAACAACTGTTAAGAGGAGACTTTGTGCAGCAGGCCTTCATGGTAAAATAGCTGCTAGCAAACCACTGCTAAGGACAGGCAACAAGCAGAAGAGACTTGTTTGGGCTAAAGAACACAAGGAATGGACATTAGACCAGTGGAAATCTGTGCTTTGGTCTGATGAGTACAAATTTGAGATCTTTGGATCCAACCACCGTGTCTTTGTAGAAAAGGTGAACGGATGGACTCTACATGGCTGGTTCCCACCGTGAAGCATGGAGGAGGAGGTGTGATGGTGTGGGGGTGCTTTGCTGGTGACACTGTTGGGGATTTATTCAGAAATGAAGGCCTATAGAACCAGCATGGCTACCACAGCATCTTGCAGCGGCGTGCTATTCCATCCGGTTTGCGTTTAGTTGGACCATCATTTATTTTTCAACAGGACAATGACCCCAAACACACCTCCAGGCTGTGTAAGGGCTATTTGACCAAGGAGGAGAGTGATGGGGTGCTACACCAGATGACCTGGCCTCCACAGTCACCAGACCTGAACCCAATCGAGATGGTTTGGGGTGAGCTGAACCGCAGAGTGAAGGCAAAAGAGCCAACAAGTGCTAAGCATCTCTGGGAACTCCTTCAAGACTGTTGGAAAACCATTTCCGGTGACTACCTCTTGAAGCTCATCAAGAGAATGCCAAGAGTGTGCAAAGTAGTAATCAAAGCAAAAGGTGGCTACTGTGAAGAACCTAGAATATAAGACATATTTTCAGTTGTTTCACACGTTTTTGTTAAGTATTTCATTCCACGTGTGTTAATTCATAGTTTTGATGCCTTCAATGTGAGCCTACAATTTTCAGAGTCATGAAAATAAAGAAAACTCTTTGAATGAGGAGGTGTGTCCAAGGTTTTGGTCTGTACTGTATATGCAAATGGTTAACTTGCTTACAGAGAGACAGGTACACACAGAAATAGTAGAGCTTTATAGGAAAACTGATAACTTGCTTGCAGATGTGCAGTTATACACAGAAATAGTAAATACGTATAGGCAAACTGTTAACTTGCTTGTAGACAGTGTTGGACTGGCTACTGGAGAAACCTCCAGTAATACCAGTCCTGCCTGCGGTTACCTTCATTAAACTACCGAGCTCTCACCTGAGCTTCAGAGTTCAGCCTGGACTGAACTCAGGATTTGCCAGACTGAACCACGAGTGGCAACTGATTCCCCGGCGATTGTGGTTCAGTTCATGTCACAGGTGCGGACAGGCCGGGCTGAACTCCAGAGCTCAGGTGACAGCTTCGGAGTTCAGCCCGGCCTGTCCGCAGCTGTCATGAAGTGAACCGCAATTTCCTGGCTCCTGACCTTTTGGCTTGACTACTCCTCCACTAGTATATCTAGCTACAACTAGTGTTAGAGCATCACAGTTGCCTTGTGTGTATCCTATAGCCCCAAGGAGTGGCACCTAGCCCTAAATTGTAACCAAGGGGTTATACATTGGGTATATTGGAGCGTAAAGTCTAAATTCAGTATAGTAAGGGGGAGCATTGTCAGACACATCAGCCTCCACAGCTAATGCATGAGAGCTAATGTGACAAGATATCGTCACGTTAGATGAATGTTCCTCTCCATCTTGTTCCAGATAATACAGACATATAGCGCCTCGGATACGCTCATAATGGCGTTCATAAATTTATGCAGCACCGCCGAGACTCTGCGGGAGAAGTTATCATTACGCTGCAAAGAGAATTGAAGAAACACAACACTCAAATCCCCGGCTATGCGGAAAAGATGTGGAAGTCGCCCTCCTGTTCTGGGATATTACACACACCACATTTCTTTCCAGGATTGAGTTTTAAATATTACTAACTAGACGCTAAGCATGGACAACACTGGCAGGAGCAAAATGTATTTTCCAACTGCCATGCCTGAATAATTCAGAACATTTAGCAGAAATTACGGCCCCATCCACCAACTGTAAAATGTGAATTACTCGGAAGTTAATGCACTTGTAGAGTTAAATTGAACAGTGTATAAAGAAGACGACTGTACAACTTTTATTCTGGCATTAAACTTAATCTCCTTTCCTTGTGCTGCGGAATTTATGAACTCATTTACTTACAGAAAGGACTTACTGGATCTGGTGAGGATCTTTCTACATTTACGTTTATATAGGATGTTGAAAGGCTGGAAAATAAGATGAATTTTATATATTTTCCCATCTATTGGTCATCTGCAAATAGAACGATGGAACTTAGATGCTCTATCATCCCATTGCGGATAGCTGGGGGGGGAGGTTTCTGCTGCAGCAAGCTGCTTCCCATTTTATATATGTGACGCCCCTTAGACTTCTGGCGCCACAGGGTACTGCACCTGACTTAGGGTGTAGTATTCATTCTGGGTTCGGAGGAGGTCAGTGCTGGTTCCACACCACTCGTCCATACATACACACCATTGCCCTTTTCCTAGCTGGGGTCCAGGCTAGGGTCGGGTCACATGGATGGTCGACTAAGGGTAAGGGGCTTCCCACTCACTAGTCTAGGAACCTGGGAGGGGGAAGGGTGATGTCCAGGGAGAGAGAGGAGTCAAGTAAGTCAGTGGGAGTTAGGAGCCGGCCTAGGACAGACACAGGCTGGTGGAGTGCAGTTCCAAACAGAAGAACAGCATTACCGGTGGACCTGGTGGGACCAAGGAGAACACGGTCGCTGAGAGTATACAGAGTCAGTTCCCTCAGGACCAGCACAGAAAGGGTGCAGAGCCCTAGATTAAGGGGAACTTCAAGTCCTTCTAATAATTCTGCTGGGTGAGGAGACTTCAAGGTTTTTTTTGCCCACCTCAAGTGCCTGGGGCAAAGCAACACATAGAGCCTGGAGATGAGACCAAGATCCAGCCCCACAAGAGGATGGGGCGGCGCTTAAAAACCACAGGGAGTGGACCCTGTGTAGCTACAGGCCACGGGGACCCATTAAAAACCGCGCAAGTAGGAAGGGCTCACCAGCCACAACACCAGCACTGGCTTCCGAATTATCTGGGGTCAACTGAAGCCCATCTTGGTGAAATCCGGCACTCTAGGGGCGATAATCTGACAGTGAGTAAAGAACTTGAACTGCAGACCCTGTGTTGTCCCTTTCATTGCCAGCGCCGACGCCCCTGCTTACCGACGCTATAGACTACCATCCTCATCATCCTCCCTGGGGCGAGCTCTACCTGAGGACCTGAGGAGAGCTGAAACACCCGAGCTGCGTCACACCATCAGCCCCAGAAGTGAGCGACATCCCGCAGAGGCGGTTTCCCTCATAGCCGCATACCACAGGTGGCGTCATGAAAGACAACTACTCCCAACATCCCCCATCCCTTCATCTTCATTGACACCGCGGAGCCACGATGCCGGGCAAGTCCACTGTGAAATCCCAAACCACCACCACCGGCCCGGTGACGAGTACAATCCCTGGCCCCGTGGACGCGTCATATATAATCCTATGTATCGGCCATCTCTCAATCCAATGATGTCACTTAGATTTCACATTGGAGGAGGTTTCTGCATCAGCAACCTGCTTCCCTCACATATCATCCATTCTTTCCCATTTTATATACAATCCTATCTATTTATCTATCGGCCATCTCTCAATCCAATTATGTCACTTAGATTAACTATTAGAGAAGATTTCTACTGCAGCAAGCTCCTTCCCTGAAATGATAATTCCGTTGTTTCCTATTTTATATATTGTCTGATTTACTGGATATTTCCCAATCCAATGAAGACACAATGATTTCCTTTTGCCCCATTTCAAATACGTGGGGAGAAGATTTCTGCTGCAGCAAGCTGCTTCCCTCAAATTATAATCCTTTCAATCCCATTTTATATACTGTTCGATTTATTGGCCATTTCTGAATCCAATGAAGACACTTAGATTAACTACTGGAGGAGACTTCTGCATCAGCAAGCTCCTTCCCTGAAATTATAATTCCTTTGTTTCCTATTTTATATATTGTCTGATTTATTGGCGATTTTTCAATCCAATGAAGACACTACGATTTCCTATTGCCCCATTGCAGATACCTGGGGAGAAGATTTCTGCTGCAGCAAGCTCCTTCGCTGAAATTATAACCCATTCATTCCCATTTTGTATACTGACTTATATACAGTTAGGTCCAGAAATATTTGGACAGTGACACAAGTTTTGTTATTTTAGCTGTTTACAAAAACATGTTCAGAAATACAATTCTATATATAATATGGGCTGAAAGTGCACACTCCCAGCTGCAATATGAGAGTTTTCACATCCAAATCGGAGAAAGGGCTTAGGAATCATAGCTCTGTAATGCATAGCCTCCTCTTTTTAAAGGGACCAAAAGTAATTGGACAATGGACTCTAAGGGCTGCAATTAACTCTGAAGGCGTCTCCCTCGTTAACCTGTAATCAATGAAGTAGTTAAAAGGTCTGGGGTTGATTACAGGTGTGTGGTTTTGCATTTGGAAGCTGTTGCTGTGACCAGACAACATGCGGTCTAAGGAACTCTCAATTGAGGTGAAGCAGAACATCCTGAGGCTTAAAAAAAAGAAAAAATCCATCAGAGAGATAGCAGACATGCTTGGAGTAGCAAAATCAACAGTCGGGAACATTCTGAGAAAAAAGGAATTGACTGGTGAGCTTGGGAACTCAAAAAGGCCTGGGCGTCCACGGATGACAACAGTGGTGGATGATCGCCGCATACTTTCTTTGGTGAAGAAGAACCCGTTCCCAACATCAACTGAAGTCCAGAACACTCTCAGTGAAGTAGGTGTATCTGTCTCTAAGTCACCAGTAAAGAGAAGACTCCATGAAAGTAAATACAAAGGGTTCACATCTAGATGCAAACCATTCATCAATTCCAAAAATAGACAGGCCAGAGTTACATTTGCTGAAAAACACCTCATGAAGCCAGCTCAGTTCTGGAAAAGTATTCTATGGACAGATGAGACAAAGATCAACCTGTACCAGAATGATGGGAAGAAAAAAGTGTGGAGAAGAAAGGGAACGGCACATGATCCAAGGCACACCACATCCTCTGTAAAACATGGTGGAGGCAACGTGATGGCATGGGCATGCATGGCTTTCAATGGCACTGGGTCACTTGTGTTTATTGATGACATAACAGCAGACAAGAGTAGCCGGATGAATTCTGAAGTGTACCGGGATATACTTTCAGCCCAGATTCAGCCAAATGCCGCAAAGTTGATCGGACGCTGCTTCATAGTACAGATGGACAATGACCCCAAGCATACAGCCAAAGCTACCCAGGAGTTCATGAGTGCAAAAAAGTGGAACATTCTGCAATGGCCAAGTCAATCACCAGATCTTAACCCAATTGAGCATGCATTTCACTTGCTCAAATCCAGACTTAAGACGGAATGACCCACAAACAAGCAAGACCTGAAGGCTGCGGCTGTAAAGGCCTGGCAAAGCATTAAGAAGGAGGAAACCCAGCGTTTGGTGATGTCCATGGGTTCCAGACTTAAGGCAGTGATTGCCTCCAAAGGATTCGCAACAAAATATTGAAAATAAAAATATTTTGTTTGGGTTTGGTTTATTTGTCCAATTACTTTTGACCTCCTAAAATGTGGAGTGTTTGTAAAGAAATGTGACAATTCCTACAATTTCTATCAGATATTTTTGTTCAAACCTTCAAATTAAACGTTACAATCTGCACTTGAATTCTGTTGTAGAGGTTTCATTTCAAATCCAATGTGGTGGCATGCAGAGCCCAACGCGCGAAAATTGTGTCACTGTCCAAAGATTTCTGGACCTAACTGTATTGGCCATTTCCCAATCCAATGAAGACACTATGATTTCCTATTGTCCCATTGCAGATAACTGGGGAGAAGATTTCTGCTGCAGCAAGCTGCTTCCCTTGAATTATAATCCGCTCTTTCCCATATTATATACTGTCCTATTTATTGGCCATTTCTGAATCCAATGAAGACACTCAGATTAACTACTCGAGGAGATTTCTGCATCAGCAAGCTCCTTCCCTGAAATTAAAATTCCTTTGTTTCCCATTTTATACATTGTCCTATTTTTGGCCATTTCTCAATTCAGTAAAGACACTAAGATTTCCTATTGCCCCATTGCAGAAAGCTGGGGAGAAGATTTCAGCTGCAGCAATCTGCTTCCCTCAAATTATAATTCCTTTGTTTCCCATTTTATATACTGTCCTATTTGTTGGCCTTTTCCCAATCCATTGAAGACACTATGATTTCCTGTTGCCCCATTGCAGATAACTGGGGAGAAGATTTCTGCTGCAGCAAGCTGCTTCCCTTAAATTATAATCCATTATTTGCCATAATATATACTGTCCTATTTATTGGCCATTTCTGAATCCAATGAAGACACTCAGATTAACTACAGGAGATTTCTGCATCAGCAATCTCCTTTCCTATTGTCCCATTGCAGATAGCTGGAGAGAAGATTTCTGCTGCAGCAAGCTGCTTCCCTAAAATTATAATTCCTTTGTTTCTCATTTTATATACCGTCTTATTTTTGGCCATTTCTCAATTCAATGAAGACACTATGATTTACTATTGTTCCATTGCAGATAGTTGGGGAGAAGATTTCTGCTGCAGCAAGCAGCTTCCCTCAAATTATAATTCCTTTGTTACCCATTTTATATTTAATCCAATTTATTGGCCATGTCCCAATACCATGAAGACACTATAATTTCCTATTGTCCCAATAGCTGGGGAGAAGATTTCTGCTGCAGTAAGCTGCTTCCCTCAAATTGTAATCCATTCTTTACCATTTTGTATACTATCATATTTATTGGCCATTTCTCGACCTGTTGAAGACACTATGAATTCCTATTGTCCCACTGCATATAGCTAGGGAGAAGATTTCTGCTGCAGCAAGCTGCTTCCCTCAAAACATAATCATTGCTGTCCCATATTATATCTGGTCCCATCTATTGGTTATATCCAATCCAATGGTGGCAGTTAGATTTCCTATCGCCCTATTCCACGCAGAGCAATTTAGGAGGTTTCTGATGCTGCAAGCTGCTTCCTCACTGTTTCATATCATATACATTTTCAGTCATCTCCAAATGCTGCCAAGTAAGATTTTGTCCCATTACTGATAATGCAGGGGGAGGTTTCTGCTGCAGCAATCTGCTTCCTTTAGACAAAGAGAAATGATTAGTTTTAACCAAATTTTCAAACATTTTGTATGTTAAAAAAAATCTATATATATATATATCTCCAAAAGAAATAACAGAAGCCTTACTTAATGGAGGAAGACCATAGCTGTGCATAGTATAAGTGCTGTGTGAGTAGCTAAACTGGCTAACACTGTATCAAACCTTTGTATCTTGTAGCTAAATTGTGAGCCTAAATCCCCCCTACACGACGTTGGTTGTATCTTGGTTGGAACTGTTGATATTGGTGGGATCATTGAATCCAAAGTGGTGGGGATTCTACATGACTCCTCTGATACCAGATGTTGGGATGATGAAGATTATTTCCCAAGCCGAGTGTGCATGTACATGGTGCTTGATATTGAGGATTATCACTTGGCCAACCAACCATTATCCAAGATGTAGGGCCCCACCTTAGCCGTGCACGCTCACTCAGCTCGTACCCCCAACAAGCTGTCTCCTTAGCTTCCATAGACAGTGCCACCATCACTTGTGCCTTCTTCTAATAGAGGTGACCTAAAAAAACAAGGACACAGTCCATATGTTCTTATAATCAATGGTCTCAACCAATTATGAAATTCTAATATCAGCGCAACCTCTCCATCTACTGCAAAGCTACAAACACCAGCGTTGTAGATTCCCATCAGTTGAAGAACCATTAATTTGGGACCACTGGAATTAAAACCCTCTTTAATTTGAGGTCTATCCAGAAAACTGTTGCTTTGGATTTTCCCAGTAATGTCCTCATTTCAGAAGAGCGTTGACCTTGACCTGCTGAAGGTCTTGGGTGACATTTAGTAAAGGGTATCCATCACTGAACCTCATCACCCAAGTAGTAAATCAGGAAATGTTGGAGAAGGCTCATCCATCCACTTTTGGGGGCTCCATATGGATAGTGAGTCATGTTCTCATGGCTGATAGACCACTAACTCCTTGTGATAACACTTTGGTCAGTAATGTCCTCATTTTAGAAGAACGTTGACCTTGACCTGCATAAAGTCTTGGATGAGATTTAAGAATGTCCTCATTTCAGAACAGCATTGACCTTGCCCTGCTGAAGGGCTTGGGTGAGATTTTAGAAGGGGCGTCCATCAAAGAACCCTGTCACCCAAGTACTAATTCAGGAAATGTTGGGGAAGGCTCATCCATCCAGTTTTGAGGGCTCCATATGGATAACGAGTCATGTTCCCATGGCTGATAGACCACTAACTCTTTGGTCAGATGTTTGAGACTTTGCAAAGTCAGAGTATTCCATCTCATGTTTGAGCTTGGCTAACGCAGTGCTCTGGTTTATTTTTGCACAATTGTCCCCACCGGACCCCCTCTGTTTGTTCAGACTCGCTATTATTTTCTTTGTGATGGAGCTCATGACTTCTCCTAACATCGGTCACCTAACATCACAGGTGCACAGTCCATATGTTCTTCTAATCAATGGTCTTCATCAATCATGAATTTCTAATATCAGTGCAAAGCTACAAACACCAGTGTTGTAGATTCCCAACAGTTGAAGAGCCTGTGATTTGGGACCCCTGGAAGTAAAACCATTTTTAATTTGGTGTCTATCCAGAAAACTGATGCCTGGGATTTTTTCATTACTGTCCTCATTTCAGAAGAACATTGAAGGTCTTGGGTGAAATTTAAGAAGGGGTGTCCATCACAGGACCTCATCACCAAAGTACTAATTCGGGAAATGTGGGAGAAGGCTCATCGACCCAGTTAGGGGGACTCCATAGGGATAACGAGTCATATTCCCATGGCTGGTAGACCACTAACTGCTTGTGATAAGACTTTGGTCAATAATGTCCTCATTTTAGAAGAACGTTGATCTTGACCTGCTGAAGGTCTTAGGTGAGATTTAAAAATGTCCTCATTTCAAAAGAGCGTTGAACTTGCCCTGCTGAAGGTCTTGGGTGAGATTAAGAAGGGGTATCCATCAATAAACCCTGTCACCCAAGTACTAATTCAGGAAACGTTGGAGAAGGCTCATTCACCCAGTTTTGGGGATTCCATATGGATAACGAGTCATGTTCCCATGGCTGGTAGACCACTAACTCCTTGTGATAAGACTTTGGTCAGTAATGTCCTCATTTTAGAAGAACATTGACCTTGACCTGCAGAAGATCTTGGGTGAGATTTAAGAATGTCCTCATTTCAGAAGAGCGTTGACCTTGCCCTGCTGAAGGTCTTGGGTGAGATTTAAGAAGGTGTGTGTTACGGGGGGACCTCCTGTATAGGAATAGGTGAAGATATACTACCAGTGGTCAGGGTCCACCATGCAATGATGGCAGAACTGCAGCTGGTGGCACAAGGCCCTACTGAAACCCAACAATAACCCGGTAACTAAGGTACTCTATGTTACAGGTCACACAGAGGTACCATCAGATGTAACGAGACTCTGTCCCATTACAGAGGACCTGTGTATGCAGTAACCTTGTTCTAAGCTACACGATACTCAAGTATGTATACTGAACTCTATTAAATGACAGAAAAGGAAATAATATTATAGTAAATAAACAGAGCTCTAGTAACTCAGAGTCTATATGGCGCATTACACTTCTGTTCCTTCACAGAAGGTAATATATATGTAGCATACACGGTATGTATAGGAGCGGACAAGCAGAGCACTAGCCGTTTCCTGCTAGCAGGGTATATGCAGGGTATATGCAGTGGTGAGTGTACAGGGTACTGCTCCGATATCGGCTTGCTATATGGTATAGCCGGTTAGCCACCGGTCCCAAATCCGATATCACTGGAGCCTAGCTTCGCCAGCTACTGACCCTAACTCAGTCAACGGATATGACCGCAACGCCTCACCCTAACCTGCCTCCTGACCCTCAAACAGTCCGGTGGGACTTCGCCGCCTAACCCTATCTAAGATGTGTACAGCAGTATGCACAAAGACGAGTGCGCACCGCCATGTGGGCGTCAGGGCTATTTATCACCTCTGTACCGCCCACAAGATGGAGGAACCATGTGTGGACAGTCCCTTTGGCCAATGAGAGCCCTATACATCACTGATGATGTCATGATGGCCAATAAGAACGTGCCACATCACTGATAACGTCACCGGCCAATAGGAATGTGCCACATCACCGATGAGGTCACGGTGGCCAATGGGGACGTGCCACATCACTGATGATGTCACGGCGGCCAATGGGAATATACCAGATCACCCATTAATGTCACTGTGGCCAATAGGAACGTGCCACATCACTGACATGCTCAGATAGTGGCAAAACACCCATAGGAATCCCGCACATGCTCAGTAGGCTCTTTTTGACACTTAGTGTCAGAATAACAGAAAGTCCTGGTCATCATCCGTGGCTCAGAACACCGGACCGAACAACTTTGGGTACTGCTCCAGAAGGCAAAGGGGGAGCCCCCGTACCCCGGTTCGTGACAGTACCCCCCCGCTAACAACCCCTCCCCTCCGACGTTTAAATGCCGCAATCAGGTCAGGGTCATTGATGTTCTCTACTGGCTCCCAAGAGCGATGCTCAATACCATACCCGTCCCAATCCACCAGATAAAATTACTGCCCATGGACCACTTTGGTCTCCAATACAGCTTGGACCACAAAATTGGATGAGGACAACGTAGACGAGGATGAATCCTCTCTGGGAACAGTCGACAATCTCACTGGTTTCAGTAGAGAGATGTGGAATGTATCGTGAATCCGGAGATGAGCCGGGATGCGGAGTCGATATACAACCGGGTTGATTTGCTGAAGAAATTCAAAGGGGCCCAAGTACCGTGGGGCAAACTTGGTTGACTCAACTCGGAGTTTTATGTTCTTTACAGATAGCCAAACGTAGTCTCCTGGTGAAAATGTAGGAGCAGGACGTCGGAACCTGTCCGACCCGGCACTCATTCACTCCTTGGCAACTGCTATGGCAGCTTGGGTATCATCCCACATTACTCTGGCGGAAGAGGCCCAGTCTGTAATTGCTGGGGATGAGGAGGACACGGGCATAGGTATTGGTACCCGGGGATGTTGCCCATTATTCATCATGAAAGGGGTTTGCCCTGTAGCCTTGGAGATCGAGTTGTTCAGGGCAAATTCAGCCCATGGAAGGAGCACAGACCAATCGTCATCGTTGGCACACACAAAGTGCCGTAAATATGTCAAGAGGGACTGGTTCATGCGCTCTACTGACCCATTTGTCTCAGGATGGTATGCATATGAGATATTAAGCTCGATGGATAAGAGCTGACATAGATCCCTCCAAAACCGGGAGGCGAATTGCGGACCTCGATCGCTGACGATTCTGTCCGGTAAGCCATGTAACGATCTATCAAAAACCATCTAAAGATGTGTTTTATTAACTATCTAGTGAGAAGATGGAAGATGAGACAGAGGAACCAGATGTATCATGCGGGAGAAGTCGTCGGTCACTACCCAGATGACTTTGTGACCTCGTGATCTTGGAAGATCGAACATAAAATCCATCCCCATGATCTCCCATGGTCTATCTGGAACTGGCAATGGATATAGCAGTCCAGCAGGCCTCTGACGAGATGGTCGGTTCCTGGCACAGGAAATGCAGGCCTGTAAATAGTCTTTCATGTCACTCGCTAGACGTGGCCACCAGTACCATATCTCGATGAGTTCCTGGGTACGCCGAACTTCGAAATGTCCACCTACCTTAGATGTATGTGCCCAGGACAAGATGTCGTTTTGTCTCTCAGGAGGCACATATGTTTTTCCAGGTGGAACCTGGTCTAAGGTCACTGCTGCAACGGTGCGAATGGAGTCTGGTGGTAGGATGAATCGAGGCTCTTCCTCCTCATTCTCTATCACCAAACATGACCTAAAGAGAGCATCGGCTCTTACGTTTTTCTCTCCCGAAAGAAAATGAAGGGTAAACTTAAAACGGGAGAAAAAGTGAGACCACCGAGCCTGTCTTGGGTTTAACCGCTGAGCGGTTTGTAAATATACCAGGTTTTTATGGTCCGTGAAGACCTGGAATGGATGTTTAGCACCCTCTAGCAGATACCTCCACTCTGATAATGCTAGCTTCATAGCTAGAAGCTCTCTATCCCCTATAGTGTAATTCCGCTCTGCAGGAGAGAAGGTTTTGGAATAAAAGAAACATGGTCGTTTCCTTCCATTACTATCCTTCTGATACAGGACGGCTCCTGCTCCTACCGAAGAAGCATCTACTTCCAGCAAAAAGGGCTTCTCTACGTCAGGTCGATGTAATATCGGGGGCCTTACAAAATGGGCTTTGAGGTCACTAAACGCCTTTGTAGTCTCCGGTGACCAATCTTTTGGATTAGCACCCTTTTTTGTAAACCGTACCAAGGGAGCCACGAACGTAGAGAAGTGCGGTATAAATTGCCCGTAATAGTTGACAAAACCAAGGAACCGCTGAATGGCCTTCAGGGAACTTGGTTCTGCCCAGCTCTTTACAGCCTCGGTTTTTGCTGGGTCCATGGCGAGACCTTTGTAGGACACTATATATCCCAGGAAGGGAAGGGATGGTTGCTCGAAGATGCACTTTTCGAGTTTAGCATAGAGGGAGATAGCTCGCAGGCGGGTCAAGACTCGTGCCACGTCCTGGTGGTGTGTCTCTAGATCCGGGGAATAGATCAGCATATCATCCAGGTAAACGACAACTGATGTTAGCAGTAGATCTTAGAACACGTCATTCACAAAATCCTGGAACACTGTGGGGGCATTGCATAATCCGAAAGGCATGACGAGATACTCGTAATGGCCATCACGGGTGTTAAACGCCGTTTTCCACTCGTCACCCTCTTGGATTCGGACTAGATTATACGCCCCCCGCAGGTCCAGTTTTGTGAAGATGCAAGCTCCCCTGTAGGCGGTCAAACAACTCGGAAATTAGAGGTAGGGGGTATTTGTTTTTTACAGTGATGGCATTAAGACCCTGATAGTCGATACATGGACGCAAATCCCCCTCCTCTTTCCGAACAAAGAAGAAACCTGCCCCTGCAGGTGACAGACTTTCTAATAAAACCCTTCTCTAGACTCTCTTTGATATAAGCTGACATGGCTTCCGTCTCTGGGATGGAAAGAGGATACACTCTACCCCGAGGTGGTTCCATCCCAGGTATCAGATCTATGGCACAATCATATGGACGGTGAGGGATTCAGAACCCTTTTTGCAGAAGACATCCGAAAACTGATGGTACGGAGACGGCAAACCAGAGAGTAGAGAAGCGGTAGTAGAAGCAACAGCTTCCACAGTAAGGGCATGACAACTTTCGACACCCAGAACCTCAGGAGATAACGCTCCCTAAAACCCAATCAATATGTGGTGAATGGAGTCTAGGCCATGGTAAGCCTAAAAGAACAGCGTCCACCCCTTCTGGTAGCACCACAAAGGAAATAACCTCCTGGTGATTTTGGGGTATGCAAAACGTAAGGGCAACGGTTCTATGGTTGACCATTTCAGGCAATACCGATCCATTCACCATCATATAGGAATATGTTTGGGGAGTAGTAGTAGTAGTAGTGGTATGGCATGTTGGCGAGCAAAATGGGATGATAGGAAATTCCCATCTGCTCCTGAGTCCACACATGCCTCCACGCCTATTTTAGAGGTGTCAAAGGAGAGGAAACCCTTAAGGGTCAATTTAGGGGTGGAACTGGATGCATCTAGTGACCCCCCCAAGGGTCACTAGATGGAAGCGTTTTTTCCTGACAGGACGTACACCTGTTGGCATAGTGATCTGGTTGTTGGCAGACAAAACATATAGGTAGATGCGTCTGTCGACAACCCTTAGGACCAGTCCAAGCTCTCTCCATAGGAGTACTAGTAGACTCAGACTGCTGAGGGGTAATGGGAGTGGAGAACGAGGGAGCCAACCGCACTTTAGGGCGTGATTGGGCGACCTCCAGCTTTCGTTTAGAGTGCCTGACATTGATTCTGGTGGCAATGGTGATAAGAGCCTCAAGGGTGCTGGGAACTTCCCTTGTACAAAGGGCGTCTTTAATAAACCCAGCTAACCCTTTACAGAATATGGGCACCACAACCCTTTCGGGCCAATCTAATTCAGATGCCAGGGTTCTGAACTGAATAGCATACAAATTGGTACTCAAGGAACCCTGAGTGAGCTCCAAGAGTTGTATAGCAGAATCGTGTGTAACCTGGGGACCCATGAAAACAGTCTTTAATGCCCCGAGAAAAGAGTCTGCCGTAGCCACCGCCTCATCATTCCTCTCTCATAACGGAGTAGCCCATTCAAGAGCTCTTCCCTCTAAGAGGGATAGTATAAACCCTACTTTGGCCTTTTCGGTAGGGTAATCTTTTTCCAGCAAAACCAAATGGAGGCGACATTGGTTCACAAAGCCACGACAAGTTCTGCTCTCTCCTGTAAATTTATTTGGGAGAGACAACTTGGGTCGAGCTTGTGCAAACCTCACTGCGGAAGGAACCAATGCTGCTGCTCGTGCAGCTACAGCTGCAATATCCACACCGGAAACCCCTTGTTCCACACTTTTAAGTCTGGTTTCCAACTGCTGGATGTACCGGTGCAATTGTCGAATTTCAGACATTCCAGCCAGACCCATGGCGCACTCGTACTATTACGGGGGGACCTCCTGGTATAGAAATAGATGAAAATATACTACCAGTGGTCAGGGTCCACCGTGCAATGATGGCAGAACCGCAGCTGGTGGCACAAGGCCCTACTGAAACCCAACAGTAACCCGGTAACTAAGGTACTCTATGCTACAGGTCACACAGAGGTACCAAGAGATGTAAAGAGACTCTGTCCCATCACAGAGGACCTGTGTATGCAGTAACCGTGTTCTAGGCCACACGATACTGCGGTATGTATACTGAACCCTATTAAATCACAGAGTCAGATAAGGAAATGATATTATAGTAAATAAACAGAGCTCTGGTAACTCACAGAGTCTATATGGCGCATTACACTTCTGTTCCTTCACAGAAGGTAATATATGTAGCATACACGGTACGTATAGGAGCGGACAAGCAGAACGCTAGCCATATCCTACTAGCAGGGCTCAGGGTATATGCAGTGGTGAGTGTACAGGGCACTGCTCCTATATCGGCTTGCTATATGGTACAGCCGGGTAGCCACTGGTCCCAAAGCCGCCCAAGCACGATATCACTAGAGCCTAGCTTCGCCAGCTACTGACCCTAACTCAGTCAACGGATATGACCGCAATGCCTCACCCTAACCTGCCTCCTGACTGTCAATCAGTCCAGTGGGACTTCGCCGCCTAATCCTATCTAAGATGTGTACAGCAGTATGCACAAAGACGAGTGCGCACCGCCATGTGGGCGTCAGGGCTATTTATCACCTCTGTACCGCCCACAAGATGGAGGAACAACGTGTAGCTAGCCCCTTTGGCCAATGAGAGCCCTATACATCACTGATGATGTCATGATGGCCAATAAGAGCGTGCCACATCACTGATAACGTCACCGGCCAATAGGAATGTGCCACATCACCGATGAGGTCACGGCGGCCAATGGGGACGTGCCACATCACTGATGATGTCACGGCGGCCAATGGGAATATACCAGATCACCCATTAATGTCACTGTGGCCAATAGGAACGTGCCACATCACTGACATGCTCAGATAGTGGCAAAACACCCATAGGAATCCCGCACATGCTCAGTACACTCTTTTTGACACTTAGTGTCAGAATAACAGAAAGTCCTGGTCATCATCCGTGGCTCAGAACACCGGACCGAACAACTTTGGGTACTGCTCCAGAAGGCAAAGGGGGAGCCCCATATGGGCGTCAGGGCTATTTATCACCTCTGTACCGCCCACAAGATGGAGAAACCACGTGTAGCTAGCCCCTTTGGCCAATGAGAGCCCTACACATCACTGATGATGTCACAATGGCCAATAAGAACATGCCACATCACTGATAACGCCACCGGCCAATAGGAATGTGCCACATCACCGATGATGTCACGGCGGCCAATGGGGATGTGCCACATCACTGATGATGTCACGGCAGCCAATGGGAATATACCACATCACCGATGATGTCCCTGTGGCCAATAGGAATGTGCCACATCCCTGACATGCTCAGATAGTGGCAAAACACCCATAGGAATCCCGCACATGCTCAGCAGGCTCTTTTTGACACTTGGTGTCAGAATGCCAAAAAGTCCTGGTCATCATCCGTGCCTCAGAAGACCGGACCGAGCGACTTCGGGTAAAGGGAGGAACTGCTCCGGAAGGAAAACGAGGAGCCCCCGTACCCCGGATCGTGACAGTGTGTCCATCAATGAACCCTATCACCCAAATACTAATTCAGGAAATGTTGGAGAAGGCTCATCCATCCAGTTTTAGGGGCTCCATATGGATAACGAGTCATGTTACATTGGCTGGTAGACCACGAATCCTTGTGATAAGACTTTGGTCAGATGTTTGAGGCTTCGTGAGGTCATTACAGTGTTCCATCTCATGTTTGAGCTTGGCTAACGCGCAGAGCTCTGGTTTACTTTTGCACATTTGCCCCCACCGGACCCCCTGTTTGTTCAGACTCGCTATTATTTTCTTTGTGATGGAGCTCATGACTTCTCCTAACAGCGGTGACCTAAAAACACAGGTGCACAGTCCATATGTTCTTCTAATCCAGACCTTGGCAAGGGGCGGCCCGCGGGCCACATCCGGCCCGCCTACTCTCTGTGACCGGCCCGCCCGTCTTCAGCCGGTGCAGTGGAGCCGGGCTGCAGCGTGCCGAGCAGGGAGAGATCCTGTGCAGGTCCGCACAGTCAGTGCAGGCAGCGGAACGCAGGAGTCTTTCCTCTGTTCCCTGCCGGCACTAATTGTCAGTGACACGCGCGCGCTCTGACGTTGTCAGTACTGCGCTGCGTGTGTCATTTCAAAAGTTCCCGCCCGCCCTGCAGGAGAAGGAGCAGCACAGCAGAGGAATAATTCATCTTGCAGGACCTGCGATGATGTCACGCCCATGTGACTGTGTGGGAGGAGACACAGGATGCCGGGCAGAAAGCAAGATACTGAATCCTGAAGGAGATGTGGACACATGATAACTGGTAATAAGAAAAGAGGGGACATGAGGGGGAGGGGGGCTGCAGGGTGAGTGCATATGGGGGAAGATGGAGTTGCAGGGTGAGTGGCATATGAGGGAAGATGGAGTTGCAGGGTGAGTGGCATATGAGGGCTGCAGACTGACAGAAGGATGTGAAGGGGTGCAGAGTGTTTGAGAGGGGTAAGTTGGTGTACAGGCAGGGTGAGATATGTGGGCAGGGTGTGTGACATATCGTGGTGTAGTGTGTGTGATCTGGGGGGTGCAGGCTGTATGGGGAGCAGGGTGTGTGAGATATGGGGGTGCAGGTTGTATGGGGAGCAGGGTGTGTGACATATGGGGGTGTAGTGTGTGTGATATGGGAGTGCAGGCTGTATGGGGTGTAGTGTGTGTGATATGGGGGTGCAGGCTGTATGGGGAGCAGGGTGTGTGACATATGGGGGTATAGTATATTACAGGTGTGCTATATGGAGGTGTATATAGTGGTGTAGTATATGGGGGGTATAGTGATGTAGTATATTACAGGTTTGCTATATGGAGGTGTATATTACAGGTTTGCTATATAGGGGTGTAGTGATGTAGTATATTACAGGTGTACTATATGGGGGTGTACTATATTACAGGTGTAGTATATGGGGTGTAGTGATGTAGTATATTACAGGTGTATATAGGGATGTAGTATACTACAGGTGTACTATATTGAGGTGTAGTATATTACAGGTGTACTATATGGGGGTGTACTATA
Organism: Anomaloglossus baeobatrachus; assembly: GCF_048569485.1. NCBI lineage: Eukaryota > Metazoa > Chordata > Amphibia > Anura > Aromobatidae > Anomaloglossus > Anomaloglossus baeobatrachus. Next base: position 199,326,145 of record NC_134362.1, on the reverse strand, counting down.
TTACAGGTGTAGTATATGGGGTGTAGTGATGTAGTATATTACAGGTGTGCTATATGGAGGTGTATATTACAGGTGTGCTATATAGGGGTGTAGTGATGTAGTATATTACAGGTGTACTATATGGGGGTGTACTATATTACAGGTGTAATATATGGGGTGTAGTGATGTAGTATATTACAGGTGTGCTATATAGAGGTGTATATTACAGGTGTGCTATATAGGGGTGTAGTATATTACAGGTGTACTATATGGGAGTGTACTATATTACAGGTGTAGTATATGGGGTGTAGTGATGTAGTATATTACAGGTGTATATAGGGGTGTAGTATATTACAGGTGTATATAGGGGTGTAGTATATTACAGGTGTACTATATGAAGGTGTAGTATATTACAGGTGTACTATATGGAGTTGTAGTATATTACAGGTGTGCTATATAGAGGTGTAGTATATTACAGGTGTACTATATGGGAGTGTACTATATTACAGGTGTAGTATATGGGGTGTAGTGATGTAGTATATTACAGGTGTATATAGGGGTGTAGTATATTACAGGTGTATATAGGGGTGTAGTATATTACAGGTGTACTATATGAAGGTGTAGTATATTACAGGTGTACTATATGGAGTTGTAGTATATTACAGGTGTGCTATATAGGGGTGTAGTATATTACAGGTGTACTATATGGGAGTGTACTATATTACAGGTGTAGTATATGGGGTGTAGTGATGTAGTATATTACAGGTGTATATAGGGGTGTAGTATATTACAGGTGTATATAGGGGTGTAGTATATTACAGGTGTACTATATGAAGGTGTAGTATATTACAGGTGTACTATATGGAGTTGTAGTATATTACAGGTGTACTATATGAAGGTGTAGTATATTACAGGTGTCCTATATGGAGTTGTAGTATATTACAGGTGTGCTATATGGAGGTGTAGTATATTACAGGTGTACTATATGGGGGTGTACTATATTACAGGTGTAGTATATGGGGTGTAGTGATGTAGTATATTACAGGTGTACTATATGGAGGTGTAGTATATTACAGGTGTACTATATGGAGTTGTAGTATATTACAGGTGTACTATATGGAGTTGTAGTATATTACAGGTGTACTATATGGAGTTGTAGTATATTACAGGTGTGCTATATGGAGGTGTAGTATATTACAGGTGTACTATATGGAGTTGTAGTATATTACAGGTGTGCTATATGGAGGTGTAGTATATTACAGGTGTACTATATGGGGGTGTACTATATTACAGGTGTAGTATATGGGGTGTAGTGATGTAGTATATTACAGGTGTACTATATGGAGGTGTAGTATATTACTGGTGTGCTATATGGACGTGTAGTATATTACAGGTGTACTATATGGAGGTGTACTATATTACAGGGTTAGTATATGGGGTGTAGTGATGTAGTATATTACAGGTGTAGTATATAGGGGTGTAATGATGTAGTATATCGGAGGTGTATTATATAGTGGTGCAGTATAATACAGGTGTATATGGGGGTGTAGTATATTACAGGTATATGGAGGGAGTGTAGTATAATACAGGTGTAGTATATAGGGGTGTAGTGGTGTAGTTTATTACAGGTGTAGTATATGGAGGGGGTGTAGTATAATACAGGTGTAGTGGTGTAGTATAATACAGGTGTAGTATATGGAGGGGGTGTAGTGATGTAGTATATTGGGTAGAACTGAGGTAATTATATTAGTCCGGCCCTCTAAACCAATCCCAATTTCTCATGCGGCCCCATGGGAAAATTAATTGCCCACCCCTGCCCTAATCAATGGTCTTCACCAATCATGAATATCTAATATTAGTGCAAAGCTACAAACACTGGCATTGTAGATTCCCAACAGTTGAAGAGCCTGTGATTTGGGACCCCTGGAAGGAAAACCAATTTTAATTTGGGTTCTATTAAGAAAACTGATTCTTGGGATTTTCTCATTACTGTCCTCGTTTCAGAAGAACGTTGAAAGGTCTTGGGCAAGATTTAAGAAGGGGTCTCCATCACAGGACCTCATCACCCAAGTACTAATTCAGGAAATGTGGGAGAAGGCTCATCCACCCAGTTTTGGGGACTCCATATGGATAATGAGTCATGTTACCATGCCGGTAGACCACTAACTCCTTGTAATAAGACTTTAGTCAGTAATGTCCTCATTTTAGAAGAGCGTTGACCTTGCCCTGCTAAAGGTCTTGGGTGAGATTTAAGAAAGGCTGTCCATCAATGAAACCAATCAACCTAGTACTAATTCAAGAAATGTTGGAGAAGGCTCATCCATCCACGTTTGGGGGCTCCATATGGATAACGAGTCATGTTACCTTGCCTAGTAGACCACTAAGTCCTTGTGATAAGACTTTGAACAGTAATGTCCTCATTTCAGAAGAGCGTTGACCTTGCCCTGCTGAATGTCTTGGGTGAGTTTTAAGAAGGGGTGTCCATCACAGAATTTCATCACCCAAATACTAATTCAGGAGAATGTTGGAGAAGGCTCATCCATCCAGTTTTGGGGGCTCCATAAGAATAGCGATTCATGTTCCCATGGCTGGTAGACCACTATTTCCTTGTGCTAAGTCTTTGGTCAGTAATGTCCTCATTTTAGAAGAACATTGATCTTGACCTGCAGAAGGTCTTGGGTGAAATTTAAAAATGTACTCTTTTCAGAAGAGCGTTGACCTTGCCCTGCTGAAGGTCTTGGGTGACATTTAAGAAGGGGTGTCCATCACAGAACCTCATCACCCAAGTACTAATTCAGGAAATGTTGGAGAAGGCTCATCCATCCGGTTTTGGGGGCTCTATATGGATAATGAGTCATGTTCCCTTGCCTGGTAGACCACTAAGTCCTTGGGATAAGACTTTGGTCAGATGTTTGAGGCTTCGCGAGGTCATTGCAGTATTCCATCTCATTTTTTAGCTCGGTCAATGCAGCAAACTGGTTTATTTTTGCACAATTGCCCCCACTGATTTTGTATGCAGTCCATCCAATAAACTGTTGTTTTGGATTTTTCCAGTAATGTCCTCTTTTCAGAAGAGCATTGACCTTGCCCTGCTGAAGGTCTTGGGTGAGATTTAAGAAGGGGTGTCCATCAATGAACCCTGTCACCCAAGTACTAATTCAGGAAATGAGAAGGCTTATCTATCCAATGTTGGGGGCTTCATATGGATAATGAGTCATGTTCACATGGCTGGTAGACCAATATCTCCTTGTGATAATACTTTGGTCAGTAATATCCTCATTTTAGAAGAATGTTGATCTTGACCTGCTGAAGGTCTTGGGTGAGATTTAAAAATTTATTCATTTCAGAAGAGCATTGACCTTGCCCTGCTGAAGGTCTTGGGTGAGTGTTAAGAAGAGGTGTCCATCAATGAACCCTATCACCCAAACACTAATTCAGGAAATGTTGGAGAAGGCTCATCCATCCACTTTTGGGGGCTCCATATGGATAACGAGTCATGTTACCTTGCCTAGTAGACCACTAAGTCCTTGTGATAAGACTTTGGACAGTAATGTCCTCATTTTAGAAGAACGTTGACCTTGACCTGCAGAAGGTCTTGAGTGAGTTTTAAGAAGGGGTGTCCATCACAGAATTTTATCACCCAAATACTAATTCAGGAGAATGTTGGAGAAGGCTCATCCATCCAGTTTTTGGGGGCTCCATATGGATAACGAGTCATGTTACCTTGCCTGGTAGACCACTAAGTCCTTGTGATAAGACTTTGGACAGTAGTGTCCTCATTTTAGAAAAACGTTGACATTAACCTGCAGAAGGTCTTGGGTGAGATTTAAGAATGTACTCTTTTCAGAAGAGCGTTGACCTTGCTCTGCTAAAGGTCTTGGGTGAGATTTAAGAAGGGGTGTCCATCAATGAACCCTGTCACCCAAGTACTAATTCAGGAAATGTTGGAGAAGGCTCATCTATCCAGTTTTGGGGGCTCAATATGGATAACGAGTCATGTTCCCATGGCTCTCCTTGTGATAAGACTTTGGTCAGTAAGATCCTCATTTTAGAAGAATGTTAACCTTGACCTGTAGAAGGTCTTGGGTGAGTTTTAAGAAGGGGTGTCCATCAATGAACCCTATCACCCAAGTACTAATTCAGGAAATGTTGGAGAAGGCTCATCCATCCAGTTTTGGGGGCTCCATATGGATAACGAGTCATGTTCCCATGGCTGGTAGACCACTAGGTCCTTGTGATAAGACTTTGGTCAGATGTTTGAGGCTTCGCGAGGTCATTACAGTATTCCATCTCATGTTTGAGCTCGGTTAACGCAGCGCTCTAGTTTATTTTTGCACAATTGCCCCCACCGGACCCCCTCTGTTTGTTCAGACTCGCTATTGTTTTCTTTGTGATGGAGCTCATCATTGGATCATTAAATCGGTTTAATCCTTACAGTTTGTACTTCCCATTAAAATTACATTTTCATTTAGGCTTGAATGGAGCCGTCAGAGGTATTTATCCAGACTGACACATGATTTGGTTTGGAGGACGCTAATACAATAAAGAGATCTGTTGGGCTATCCTTGTGGCTTTGTGACAGTGTCTAGCAGCAAAGGGCCTTGAATCTCGAATAAATTAAAGCCCCCGTCACGCTCGCAGCAAACCACATGTTGACAGAAGCTGTCAACCCTCGGGGAGCAGGCCCTGGGAATCTTTCTCCAGCAATTTTAATAGCGTTCTTCTCTTCTTGCAGTAAACATGTCAGCAGAGATAAGTTTCCTGGCACTTGGTGTTATCTTCTACTCTCTGTATTATTACTACTCCTCGATACAACCACTCAGTGATTTAGTAATGGGCTTCTGAAGGGCTGCGATATGAATTAAATATGATTAGGTACATTACCGCGGCTTCGGATGAGCTCATAACACCTGGATATTAGAGGATTGTCTTGCACAATCTGCATGTTAGATATTTCTCAGCATTTATTTTGCCTGCGCTTCGTGATGGGACTGAGCCCGAAACGCGTTACGTAATAAATTATTAACGACTTCTGATGTTGGGCGACTTTTGGTGGTTTTCAACTTCTTCAAAAATGGGCAAATATTCTAGAGGTGGACATATTTGTAGCCTAATATATGCATAAAAGTGGTGTAAAATCTGACGGTAATTCATTAACAGGTGCACTTTTTTGGGCTTACTCCAAACGTAACGAATCAGGACTAGGATACGCAGGACTCAGTCCATATCACGATGTGACTGTAGAATAGCGAGGGACACACAGATCCTATACTGTTCCTCATGTTAGAGGACCTTAGGCTATCCCTGACCTCTGGATAACCCCTGATGGTCGAGATGCCGTAGTCCGGTGCCTGGAAATTCTCATGATCAAAACTAGTCTACCCTCCTTCCCCGGGAAAAAAGGGGCAGGAAAGTGATGGTAACACAGATAAAGACCGCTAGATTACCCCTAATGGTGGAAATGCCTGAGTCCCGTGCCTGGCAATTCTCATGATCAAAACTATTCTACCCGCCTTCCCTGGGAAAAAAGGGGCAGGAAAGTGATGGTAACACAGATAAAAACTGCTAGATTACCCCTGATGGTAGAGATGCCTGAGTCCTGTGCCTGACTATCCTCCTGACCAGATCTAATCAGTCCCCTCCCTCCCAGGGAAGGAAGGGGAAGAAGTGTGATGGTAAGACAGATAAAGACCTCCAGATTACCCCTGATGGTGGAGATGCCTGAGACCTGTGCATGGCTATTCTCCTGACTAGATATAATCTGTCCCCTCCCAGGGAAGGAAGGGGCAGAAGTGGGATGGTAAGACAGATAAAGACCTCCAGATTACCCCTAATGGTGGAGATGCCTGAGTCCTGTGCCTAGCAATCCTCCTGACTAGATCTAATCTGTCCCCTCCCTCCCAGGGAAGGAAGGGGCAGAAGTGTGATGGTAACACAGATAAAGACCTCCAGATTACCCCTGATGGTGGAGATGCCTGAGTTCTGTGCCTGGCTATTCTCCTGACCAGATCTAATCTGTCCATTCCCTCCCAGGGAAGGAAGGGGCAGAAGTGTGATTGTAACACAGATAAAAACAGACAGGGAAAAAAACATTCTCAGACCCACTGCAAATACACAGGAACGAATAGTAAGATACTAAGGAGAAAAGCAAGAGAAGGAAGGAAGCAACAAAAGAACAACATGGGTTAACACCACAACCACTCACAGCAACAAAGTACTACCCCTGAAGGGGGAGAGTACCATGCCTCACTAGTCTCCTGACCAGATGTAATCTGTTAACTCACCCTCCAGGAGAAGGAAGAGGTCAGGAGTGTGATAAAAACACAGATTTAGACTGAAATCATGTCATCCATTGATGAGTTACCACCTGATGAAGCGAACTTTTGGTGAAACAGGCCAAAAATCAGCTTATCTATAATTTCCACCTACTTTATCTTGATCCCTTAATAATGAGCTTTGCAAAATCCTATCAAGTCTCAATTCTACTATATAAGGTCTCAGTAGCAGATTATATTAGATGAGAATTAAGATGGCAAATCATGTCATCCATTATGCCTTACCACCTGATGAAGTGAACTTTTGGTGAAACAGACCAAAAAATCAGCTTATTTATAGTTTTCACCCACTTTTTCTTGATCCCTGAATGATGAGCTTTGCACAATCCTATCATGTCTCAATTCTACTATATAAAGTCTCAGTAGCGGATTATATTAGATGAGAAGTAAGAAGGAAAATCATGCCTTACCACCTGACGAAGCGAACGTTTGGCGAAACAGACCAAATATCAGCTTATATATAGTTTACCTACTTTAGCTTTATCACTGAATGATGAGCTTTGCACAATCCTATCATGTCTCAATTCTACTATATAATGTCTCAGTAGCGAAATATGTTAGATGAGAAGTAAGACACAAAACTAACTGTTTATAAAGATGTAGCAAATTTGTCGTAGACCTCTGCTAAAGTTATACTGTAGATCTGCCGACACCGTATATCACACATAACACTTCGTGCGATTATGGCCGGAAACAAACACTAATTTCTGTTACATTTAATGATAATCAGAGATAAGCGGCAGTTTAGAGGTGTTATATACCGCGCCACAGTGATAGAAACGTGCGTCGTGACCTCCCCTCCCTCACTCCCCGCGGTGAGCAAAACATGAAAATGAATCAAAAAAGTGTTAAAAAAGCAAATAAGTTTGTGAACCTGAACATCTGCTGCGGAGAAACTTTAATAAAACTTAATTCACTTACAAATTTCTGTCCCCGAGCTGCAAAAACGGAGGAAAAGCGATGATTTCTGTATCTACTGATACTTCATACAAAATTACAAGAAATCCTGGTAAAGGATCGGAAATTTACTTTCCTATGTGGCAGACGACGCTTCATTAATGTCAGTAAATCCAACACAGAAAAAAATAAAAGAAAAATGAATCAGAAAACTCTGAGAATCAGTGAGGAAGAAACTGGAGAAACATTCAGCGAGCAAAGAAATGTTTATGGTTTGGATTCTGTTACTTTGTGTCTGTTTCCAAAACAATTCAATCGAAAGAATCCACTGTCCAGTGTCTGCAAGTGTAAAGCTGCAATCTGGCATCTGATACAAGGATGCAACTCAGGATCAGCAATGTATGTGCACAGTGACTGCACCAGCAGAATAGTGAGTGCAGCTCCGGAGTATAGTACAGGATGTAACTCTGGATCAGTAATGTATGTACACAGTGACTCCACCAGCAGAATAGTGAGTGCAGCTCCGGAGTATAGTACAGGATGTAACTCTGGATCAGTAATGCATGTACACAGTGACTGCACCAGCATAATAGTGAGTGCAGCTCTGGAGTATAATACAGGAGGTAACTCAGGATCAGTAATGTAATGTATGTACACAGACTGCACCAGCAGAATAGTGAGTGTAGCTCTGAAGTATAATACAGGAGGTAACTCAGGATCAGTAATGTAATGTATGTACACAGTGACTGCACCAGCAGAATAGTGAGTGCAGCTCTGGGGTATAATACTGGAGGTAACTCAGGATCAGTAATGTAATGCATGTACACAGTGACTGCACCAGCAGAATAGTGAGTGCAGCTCTGGAGTATAATACAGGATGTGACTCAGGATCAGTAATGTAATGTATGTACACAGTGACTGCACCAGCAGAATAGTGAGTGCAGCTCTGGAGTATAATATGGAGTTTCCATAGATATATCTTTTTATTGTCTGTGGTCTGTCCATTCTCCGCACATATTACATATCTGAATAAGGCTTTTTTCTATCTCTTGAGCGCTGTGGTGTATGTATTGTGAAAGGCATAATGGGCAATAAACCCCATGATATCAATCGCTTTAGTGTTAATGGCGGAGCCGGTGTATATAGCACAGATGAATACAATGTATCATTTATACTTTATCTTCCGCTTTAAACAGCGCAGGTGATAATGTGAATAAGGCCTAAAATATTACCATGTTCTGGAGGAAAATAAATCCAATTTATGTCCATAGAGGGAAGGGGTGAGCGCCATTCCTTCGTGCCGGAGATATTATTGCCGCCGACCTCCTATGGACCTCACGTTTTTCTATGGAGGGTCTGACATTTAAGGACCTCTGCGGAGAGAATTATCCCGGAGAACGCGTCCTTCTCGGCAGATACAAGAATGAACTCACCTTTCCCTTTGGATATACAACGTTCCTCCTCCGCAGATGACAACGCCTTAAATAATCTTCCTTCTAATGAAAGTGGAGGTCACATCTTCCGGAGCGGAGCGCGGAGCATAAGTTAATGCCCGGGATGGGTGTCCCGAGCCCCCATAACTCGTCTCCATATAAATATCCCCTGACTTTTTCATTGTATGAATAAATGACTACAAGGCAAGGGCTTCCAAAAGGTTGTGGATTAAAGTGGCCTTTATTGTGAAAAGCGCAATTAAATATTACTAGAATTTATTCTCACTTTTTTCAGGGGAACTCGTTCTCCGAGGGAGAAATTAGATCTCAGCTATCGGCCTGGGAAAGTCATTAATGCAGAGTGTAATTATCATACCTGGCGTCCGTATTTGTCCTGTCCGGTGGAAAATCGGTGCCATTGTCTAGGTAGGAGGCTGCCATCAAAATAATCTGGGCCCAAACAGAGCAAATGGTCCACAGCCATAAACGTCTTGGTGATGTACGGCTCGGCATTGTGCTTGGTGATGTACGGCTCGGCATTGTGCTTGGTGATGTATGGCTCGGCATTGTGCTTGGTGATGTACGGCTCAGCATTGTGCTTGGTGATGTACGGCTCGGCATTGTGCTTGGTGATGTACGGCTCGGCATTGTGCTTGGTGATGTATGGCTCGGCATTGTGCTTGGTGATGTACGGCTCGGCATTGTGCTTGGTGATGTATGGCTCGGCATTGTGCTTGGTGATGTATGGCTCAGCATTGTGCTTGGTGATGTACGGCTCGGCATTGTGCTTGGTGATGTACGGCTCGGCATTGTGCTTGGTGATGTATGGCTCAGCATTGTGCTTGGTGATGTACGGCTCGTCATTGTGCTTGGTGATGTATGGCTTGGCATTGTGCTTGGTGATGTACGGCTCAGCATTGTGCTTGGTGATGTATGGCTCGGCATTGTGCTTGGTGATGTACGGCTCGGCATTGTGCTTGGTGATGTATGGCTCGGCATTGTGCTTGGTGATGTACGGCTCAGCATTGTGCTTGGTGATGTATGGCTCAGCATTGTGCTTGGTGATGTATGGCTCAGCATTGTGCTCGGTGATGTACGGCTCGGCATTGTGCTTGGTGATGTATGGCTCAGCATTGTGCTTGGTGATGTACGGCTCGGCATTGTGCTTGGTGATGTACGGCTCGGCATTGTGCTTGGTGATGTATGGCTCAGCATTGTGCTTGGTGATGTATGGCTCAGCATTGTGCTTGGTGATGTACGGCTCGTCATTGTGCTTGGTGATGTATGGCTTGGCATTGTGCTTGGTGATGTACGGCTCAGCATTGTGCTTGGTGATGTACGGCTCAGCATTGTGCTTGGTGATGTACGGCTCTGCATTGTGCTTGGTGATGTATGGCTCGGCATTGTGCTTGGTGATGTATGGCTCAGCATTGTGCTTGGTGATGTACGGCTCGGCATTGTGCTTGGTGATGTACGGCTCGGCATTGTGCTTGGTGATGTATGGCTCGGCATTGTGCTTGGTCATGTACGGCTCGGCATTGTGCTTGGTGATGTATGGCTCGGCATTGTGCTTGGTGATGTATGGCTCGGCATTGTGCTTGGTAATGTACGGCTCAGCATTGTGCTTGGTGATGTATGGCTTGGCATTGTGCTTGGTGATGTACGGCTCAGCATTGTGCTTGGTGATGTACGGCTCAGCATTGTGCTTGGTGGTGTATGGCTTGGCATTGTGCTTGGTGATTTACGGCTCAGCATTGTGCTTGGTGATGTACGGCTCAGCATTGTGCTTGGTGATGTATGGCTCAGCATTGTGTTTGGTGATGTACAGCTCGGCATTGTGCTTGGTGATGTATGGCTCGGCATTGTGCTTGGTGATGTATGGCTCAGCATTGTGCTTGGTGATGTATGGCTCGTCATTGTGCTTGGTGATGTATGGCTCAGCATTATGCTTGGTAATGTACGGCTCAGCATTGTGCTTGGTGATGTATGGCTCGGCATTGTGCTTGGTGATGTACGGCTCAGCATTGTGCTTGGTGATGTATGGCTTGGCATTGTGCTTGGTGATGTATGGCTTGGCATTGTACTTGTTGATGTATGGCTCAGCATTGTGCTTGGTGATGTATGGCTCGTCATTGTACTTGGTGATGTACGGCTCTGCATTGTGCTTGGTGATGTATGGCTCAGCATTGTACTTGGTGATGTATGGCTCAGCATTGTGCTTGGTGATGTATGGCTCAGCATTGTACATGGTAATGTACGGCTCAGCATTGTGCTTGGTGATGTATGGCTCAGCATTGTGCTTGGTGATGTATGGCTCGGCATTGTGCTTGGTGATGTACGGCTCGGCATTGTGCTTGGTGATATATGGCTCAGCATTGTGCTTGGTGATGTATGGCTCGGCATTGTGCTTGGTGATGTACGGCTTGGCATTGTGCTTGGTGATGTACGGCTCAGCATTGTGCTTGGTGATGTACGGCTCAGCAATGTGCTTGGTGATGTACGGCTCAGCATTGTGCTTGCTGATGTATGGCTCAGGATTGTGCTTGGTGATGTACGGCTCGGCATTGTGCTTGGTGATGTATGGCTCAGCATTGTGCTTGATGTATGGCTCGGCATTGTGCTTGGTGATGTATGGCTCAGCATTGTGCTTGGTGATGTACGGCTCAGCATTGTGCTTGGTGATGTACAGCTCGGCATTGTGCTTGGTGATGTATGGCTCAGCATTGTGCTTGGTGATGTATGGCTCGGCATTGTGCTTGGTGATGTATGGCTCAGCATTGTGCTTGGTGATGTATGGCTCAGCATTGTGCTTGGTGATGTACGGCTCAGCATTGTGCTTGGTGATGTATGGCTCAGCATTGTGCTTGGTGATGTACGACTCAGCATTGTGCTTGGTGATGTATGGCTCAGCATTGCGTTTGGTGATGTACGGCTCAGCATTGTGCTTGGTGATGTACGGCTCGGCATTGTGCTTGGTGATGTATGGCTCAGCATTGTGCTTGGTGATGTATGGCTCGGCATTGTGCTTGGTGATGTACGGCTCAGCATTGTGCTTGGTGATGTATGGCTCGGCATTGTGCTTGGTGATGTATGGCTCAGCATTGTGCTTGGTGATATATGGCTCAGCATTGTGCTTGGTGATGTACGGCTCAGCATTGTGCTTGGTGATGTACGGCTCGGCATTGTGCTTGGTGATGTATGGCTCGGCATTGTGCTTGGTGATGTAGGCTCAGCATTGTGCTTGGTGATGTACGGCTCAGCATTGTGCTTGGTGATGTATGGCTCGGCATTGTGCTTGGTGATGTATGGATCAGCATTGTACTTGGTGATGTACGGCTCGGCATTGTACTTGGTGATGTACGGCTCGGCATTGTGCTTGGTGATGTATGGCTCAGCATTGTGCTTGGTGATGTACGGCTCGGCATTGTGCTTGGTGATGTATGGATCAGCATTGTACTTGGTGATGTACGGCTCGGCATTGTACTTGGTGATGTACAGCTCGGCATTGTGCTTGGTGATGTATGGCTCGGCATTGTGCTTGGTGATGTATGGCTCAGCATTGTGCTTGGTGATGTATGGATCAGCATTGTACTTGGTGATGTACGGCTCGGCATTGTACTTGGTGATGTATGGCTCAGCATTGTGCTTGGTGATGTATGGCTCGGCATTGTGCTTGGTGATGTATGGCTCGGCATTGTGCTTGGTGATGTATGGCTCAGCATTGTGTTTGGTGATGTATGGCTTGGCATTGTGCTTGGTGATGTACGGCTCAGCATTGTGCTTGGTGATGTACGGCTCAGCATTGTGCTTGGTGATGTATGGCTCGGCATTGTGCTTGGTGATGTATGGCTCAGCATTGTGCTTGGTGATGTAGGCTCAGCATTGTGCTTGGTGATGTACGGCTCAGCATTGTGCTTCGTGATGTATGGCTCAGCATTGTGCTTGGTGATGTACGGCTCAGCATTGTGCTTGGTGATGTATGGCTCGGCATTGTGCTTGGTGATGTATGGCTCAGCATTGTGCTTGGTGATGTATGGCTCGGCATTGTGCTTGGTGATGTATGGCTCAGCATTGTGCTTGGTGATGTACGGCTCGGCATTGTACTTGGTGATGTATGGCTCAGCATTGTGCTTGGTGATGTATGGCTCGGCATTGTGCTTGGTGATGTACGGCTCAGCATTGTGCTTGGTGATGTACGGCTCGGCATTGTACTTGGTGATGTATGGCTCAGCATTGTGCTTGGTGATGTATGGCTTGGCATTGTGCTTGGTGATGTATGGCTCAGCATTGTGCTTGGTGATGTATGGATCAGCATTGTACTTGGTGATGTATGGCTCAGCATTGTGCTTGGTGATGTATGGCTCAGCATTGTACATGGTAATGTACGGCTCAGCATTGTGCTTGGTGATGTATGGCTCAGCATTGTGCTTGGTGATGTATGGCTCGGCATTGTGCTTGGTGATGTACGGCTCGGCATTGTGCTTGGTGATATATGGCTCAGCATTGTGCTTGGTGATGTATGGCTCGGCATTGTGCTTGGTGATGTACGGCTTGGCATTGTGCTTGGTGATGTACGGCTCAGCATTGTGCTTGGTGATGTACGGCTCAGCAATGTGCTTGGTGATGTACGGCTCAGCATTGTGCTTGCTGATGTATGGCTCAGGATTGTGCTTGGTGATGTACGGCTCGGCATTGTGCTTGGTGATGTATGGCTCAGCATTGTGCTTGATGTATGGCTCGGCATTGTGCTTGGTGATGTATGGCTCAGCATTGTGCTTGGTGATGTACGGCTCAGCATTGTGCTTGGTGATGTACAGCTCGGCATTGTGCTTGGTGATGTATGGCTCAGCATTGTGCTTGGTGATGTATGGCTCGGCATTGTGCTTGGTGATGTATGGCTCAGCATTGTGCTTGGTGATGTATGGCTCAGCATTGTGCTTGGTGATGTACGGCTCAGCATTGTGCTTGGTGATGTATGGCTCAGCATTGTGCTTGGTGATGTATGGCTCAGCATTGTGTTTGGTGATGTACGGCTCAGCATTGTGCTAGGTGATGTACGGCTCGGCATTGTGCTTGGTGATGTATGGCTCAGCATTGTGCTTGGTGATGTATGGCTCGGCATTGTGCTTGGTGATGTACGGCTCAGCATTGTGCTTGGTGATGTATGGCTCGGCATTGTGCTTGGTGATGTACGGCTTGGCATTGTGCTTGGTGATGTACGGCTCAGCAATGTGCTTGGTGATGTACGGCTCGGCATTGTGCTTGCTGATGTATGGCTCAGCATTGTGCTTGGTGATGTACGGCTCGGCATTGTGCTTGGTGATGTATGGCTCAGCATTGTGCTTGGTGATGTATGGCTCGGCATTGTGCTTGGTGATGTACGGCTCAGCATTGTGCTTGGTGATGTATGGCTCGGCATTGTGCTTGGTGATGTACGGCTTGGCATTGTGCTTGGTGATGTACGGCTCAGCAATGTGCTTGGTGATGTACGGATCAGCATTGTGCTTGCTGATGTATGGCTCAGCATTGTGCTTGGTGATGTATGGCTCGGCATTGTGCTTGGTGATGTACGGCTCGGCATTGTGCTTGGTGATGTATGGCTCAGCATTGTGCTTGATGTATGGCTCGGCATTGTGCTTGGTGATGTATGGCTCAGCATTGTGCTTGGTGATGTACGGCTCAGCATTGTGCTTGGTGATGTACAGCTCGGCATTGTGCTTGGTGATGTATGGCTCAGCATTGTGCTTGGTGATGTATGGCTCGGCATTGTGCTTGGTGATGTATGGCTCAGCATTGTGCTTGGTGATGTATGGCTCAGCATTGTGCTTGGTGATGTACGGCTCAGCATTGTGCTTGGTGATGTATGGCTCAGCATTGTGCTTGGTGATGTATGGCTCAGCATTGTGTTTGGTGATGTACGGCTCAGCATTGTGCTAGGTGATGTACGGCTCGGCATTGTGCTTGGTGATGTATGGCTCAGCATTGTGCTTGGTGATGTATGGCTCGGCATTGTGCTTGGTGATGTACGGCTCAGCATTGTGCTTGGTGATGTATGGCTCGGCATTGTGCTTGGTGATGTATGGCTCAGCATTGTGCTTGGTGATATATGGCTCAGCATTGTGCTTGGTGATGTACGGCTCAGCATTGTGCTTGGTGATGTACGGCTCGGCATTGTGCTTGGTGATGTATGGCTCGGCATTGTGCTTGGTGATGTAGGCTCAGCATTGTGCTTGGTGATGTACGGCTCAGCATTGTGCTTGGTGATGTATGGCTCGGCATTGTGCTTGGTGATGTATGGATCAGCATTGTACTTGGTGATGTACGGCTCGGCATTGTACTTGGTGATGTACGGCTCGGCATTGTGCTTGGTGATGTATGGCTCAGCATTGTGCTTGGTGATGTACGGCTCGGCATTGTGCTTGGTGATGTATGGATCAGCATTGTACTTGGTGATGTACGGCTCGGCATTGTACTTGGTGATGTACAGCTCGGCATTGTGCTTGGTGATGTATGGCTCGGCATTGTGCTTGGTGATGTATGGCTCAGCATTGTGCTTGGTGATGTATGGATCAGCATTGTACTTGGTGATGTACGGCTCGGCATTGTACTTGGTGATGTATGGCTCAGCATTGTGCTTGGTGATGTATGGCTCGGCATTGTGCTTGGTGATGTATGGCTCGGCATTGTGCTTGGTGATGTATGGCTCAGCATTGTGTTTGGTGATGTATGGCTTGGCATTGTGCTTGGTGATGTACGGCTCAGCATTGTGCTTGGTGATGTACGGCTCAGCATTGTGCTTGGTGATGTATGGCTCGGCATTGTGCTTGGTGATGTATGGCTCAGCATTGTGCTTGGTGATGTAGGCTCAGCATTGTGCTTGGTGATGTACGGCTCAGCATTGTGCTTCGTGATGTATGGCTCAGCATTGTGCTTGGTGATGTACGGCTCAGCATTGTGCTTGGTGATGTATGGCTCGGCATTGTGCTTGGTGATGTATGGCTCAGCATTGTGCTTGGTGATGTATGGCTCGGCATTGTGCTTGGTGACGTATGGCTCAGCATTGTGCTTGGTGATGTACGGCTCGGCATTGTACTTGGTGATGTATGGCTCAGCATTGTGCTTGGTGATGTATGGCTCGGCATTGTGCTTGGTGATGTACGGCTCAGCATTGTGCTTGGTGATGTACGGCTCGGCATTGTACTTGGTGATGTATGGCTCAGCATTGTGCTTGGTGATGTATGGCTTGGCATTGTGCTTGGTGATGTATGGCTCAGCATTGTGCTTGGTGATGTATGGATCAGCATTGTACTTGGTGATGTACGGCTCGGCATTGTACTTGGTGATGTATGGCTCAGCATTGTGCTTGGTGATGTATGGCTCGGCATTGTGCTTGGTGATGTATGGCTCGGCATTGTGCTTGGTGATGTATGGCTCAGCATTGTGTTTGGTGATGTACGGCTCGGCATTGTGCTTGGTGATGTACGGCTCAGCATTGTGCTTGGTGATGTATGGCTCGGCATTGTGCTTGGTGATGTATGGCTCAGCATTGTGCTTGGTGATGTAGGCTCAGCATTGTGCTTGGTGATGTACGGCTCAGCATTGTGCTTGGTGATGTATGGCTCGGCATTGTGCTTGGTGATGTATGGCTCAGCATTGTGCTTGGTGATGTATGGCTCAGCATTGTGCTTGGTGATGTACGGCTCAGCATTGTGCTTGGTGATGTACGGCTCAGCATTGTGCTTGGTGATGTGTGGCTCGGCATTGTGCTTGGTGATGTATGGCTCAGCATTGTGCTTGGTGATGTACGGCTCAGCATTGTGCTTGGTGATGTACGGCTCAGCATTGTGCTTGGTGATGTATGGCTCATCATTGTGCTTGGTGATGTACGGCTCAGCATTGTGCTTGGTGATGTACGGCTCGGCATTGTGCTTGGTGATGTACGGCTCGGCATTGTGCTTGGTGATGTACGGCTCGGCATTGTGCTTGGTGATGTATGGCTCGGCATTGTGCTTGGTGATCTATGGCTCGGCATTGTGCTTGGTGATGTACGGCTCGGCATTGTGCTTGGTGATGTACGGCTCGGCATTGTGCTTGGTGATGTACAGCACAGCATTGTGCTTGGTGATTTACTGCTCAGCATTATGCTTGGTGATGTACGGCTCAGCATTGTGCTTGGTGATGTACGGCTCGGCATTGTGCTTGGTGATGTATGGCTCAGCATTGTGCTTGGTGATGTACGGCTCGGCATTGTGCTTGGTGATGTACGGCTCGGCATTGTGCTTGGTGATGTACGGCTCGGCATTGTGCTTGGTGATGTATGGCTCAGCATTGTGCTTGGTGATGTATGGCTCGGCATTGTGCTTGGTGATGTACGGCTCAGCATTGTGCTTGGTGATGTATGGCTCGGCATTGTGCTTGGTGATGTACGGCTCGGCACTGTGCTTGGTGATGTATGGCTTAGCATTGTGCTTGGTGATGTATGGCTCGGTATTGTGCTTGATGTACGGCTCGACATTGTGCTTGGTGATGTGTGGCTCGGCATTGTGCTTGGTGATGTACGGCTCGGCATTGTGCTTGGTGATGTACGGCTCGGCATTGTGCTTGGTGATGTACGGCTCAGCATTGTGCTTGGTGATGTATGGCTCAGCATTGTGCTTGGTGATGTATGGCTCGGCATTGTGCTTGGTGATATACGGCTCGGCATTGTGCTTGGTGATGTATGGCTCGGCATTGTGCTTGGTGATGTACGGCTCGGCATTGTGCTTGGTGATGTACGGCTCGGCATTGTGCTTGGTGATGTACGGCTCAGCATTGTGCTTGGTGATGTATGGCTCAGCATTGTGCTTGGTGATGTATGGCTCGGCATTGTGCTTGGTGATATACGGCTCGGCATTGTGCTTGGTGGTGTATGGCTCGGCATTGTGCTTGGTGGTGTATGGCTCGGCATTGTGCTTGGTGATGTATGGCTCGGCATTGTGCTTGGTGGTGTATGGCTCGGCATTGTACTTGGTGATGTATGGCTCAGCATTGTGCTTGGTGATGTACGGCTCGGCATTGTGCTTGGTGATGTATGGCTCAGCATTGTGCTTGGTGATGTACGGCTTAGCATTGTGCTTGGTGATGTATGGCTCAGCATTGTGCTTGGTGATGTACGGCTCAGCATTGTGCTTGGTGATGTATGGCTCAGCATTGTGCTTGGTGATGTACGGCTCAGCATTGTGCTTGGTGATGTACGGCTCAGTATTGTGCTTGGTGATGTACGGCACAGCATTGTGCTTGGTGATGTACGGCTCAGCATTGTGCTTGGTGGTGTACGGCTCGGCATTGTGCTTGGTGATGTATGGCTCGGCATTGTGCTTGGTGATGTACGGCTCGGCATTGTGCTTGGTGATGTATGGCTCAGTATTGTGCTTGGTAATGTACGGCTCGGCATTGTGCTTGGTGATGTACGGCTCAGCATTGTGCTTGGTGATGTATGGCTCAGCATTGTGCTTGGTGATGTATGGCTCGGCATTGTGCTTGGTGATGTACGGCTCGGCATTGTGCTTGGTAATGTACGGCTCAGCATTGTACTTTGGGGATGTACCTAGAGCCATCTTTGTTGCTACCAGTCCCAACACACTTATTAAAGGTTTATGTGTAAGACCATCCCAGGCAGGGCACATTAAGGAGGACTCCCAAGTGTTAATTGTAAACCTTATCTGAACCATTTAACCTTCCTGGACCCTAGATATTATCCATGTCTATCCACGATCATCGAGTGTCATGAGTGTGTCACAACTTGACATGATCTCGGGGGATCTGGGATCCAGTCACAGTGTGTTGTTGATCACAGATCCGCTTTAGTGCCCACTTGCCATTTACCCCCCGAGTTGGAGAATATTTCATTTCATCTGGCACTGAAGGGGTTAAGGTTCCTTTCTATCTTGCTGGGATCTAACAGGTAATTTCAGCGTCAGCCATTCCCTTCTGCTAGAAATATCCGCTCATCACTCCTCCCTATGCCGGCTATAGCTCATACCTATGCTGTTCATATGTTGAAGGAGCTCGTCGCTGCATAGCTGCGGTGCCATTTCTATTGCAGCTGCAAAGTTCCTTACTGAAGAAACCTTGGAGTGCTTGTTGAGTCTTTCCCCACCTGTGTTTCTCACCCGCGAGCTGGCCTTCACTAGTCAGGGTACGTTCAGGGCCAGCGAGGCACATGATCGGCGCATGGGGAAAAGACCATGTTAGGGATGGCAGGGTTTAGCCTTAGGTGAGTGCCAGGGCCCCCATTATTGTTTCCCCGGTGTACCCTGTGTGTTGCGTCGCTCATGGGGGGTCCTCCGCTCCCCCGGCGTGACACTATCCTGATGCTCCCACTGTGTCTCGCTGCTCACCTTCAGTCCACCCATGACCAGGCAAGAGACCTACAGTCACATTGTTACACCAAGTACATTGTGTGTCAATACTAACCTTGTAGCCATTTTGCAAAATCAAAAATTATGCATATTACCTGCTAAACCAATCTGGACCCCTTAGTACATGACGTGCGCAGTATCACTGACCCCTATAAAACCATATAAAAATATGTGACGTAGTTTAGACCTGTGACTTTTACAGATGAACAAATCGGACAAAATTCAATTTAACCAGAAATTCCAATTTATATCAAATTTATTTAATTGT
This sequence comes from Anomaloglossus baeobatrachus, assembly GCF_048569485.1. Lineage (NCBI taxonomy): Eukaryota > Metazoa > Chordata > Amphibia > Anura > Aromobatidae > Anomaloglossus > Anomaloglossus baeobatrachus. The sequence continues at coordinate 199,306,833 of NC_134362.1, read as the reverse complement.
TCAAATGTGTCACCGATTGCTGCAAACAAAAATGTGTATTGTGCTGTAAGGTTATCCAAGCATAAAACCTAATGAAAGGGTTAAAAAAACAAGAAATGTCAAGCTCCTCTGTCACCTACAGTTAGGTCCAGAAATATTTGGACAGTGACACAAGTTTTGTTATTTTTGCTGTTTACAAAAACATGTTCAGAAATACAATTCTATATATAATATGGGCTGAAAGTGCACACTCCCAGCTGCAATATGAGAGTTTTCACATCCAAATCGGAGAAAGGGTTTAGGAATCATAGCTCTGTAATGCATAGCCTCCTCTTTTTCAAGGGACCAAAAGTAATTGGACAAGGGACTCTAAGGGCTGCAATTAAATCTGAAGGCGTCTCCCTCGTTAACCTGTAATCAATGAAGTAGTTAAAAGGTCTGGGGTTGATTACAGGTGTGTGGTTTTGCATTTGGAAGCTGTTGCTGTGACCAGACAACATGCGGTCTAAGGAACTCTCAATTGAGGTGAAGCAGAACATCCTGAGGCTGAAAAAAAAGAAAAAATCCATCAGAGAGATAGCAGACATGCTTGGAGTAGCAAAATCAACAGTCGGGTACATTCTGAGAAAAAAGGAATTGACTGGTGAGCTTGGGAACGCAAAAAGGCCTGGGCGTCCACGGATGACAACAGTGGTGGATGATCGCCGCATACTTTCTTTGGTGAAGAAGAACCCGTTCACAACATCAACTGAAGTCCAGAACACTCTCAGTGAAGTAGGTGTATCTGTCTCTAAGTCACCAGTAAAGAGAAGACTCCATGAAAGTAAATACAAAGGGTTCACATCTAGATGCAAACCATTCATCAATTCCAAAAATAGACAGGCCACAGTTACATTTGCTGAAAAACACCTCATGAAGCCAGCTCAGTTCTGGAAAAGTATTCTATGGACAGATGAGACCAAGATCAACCTGTACCAGAATGATGGGAAGAAAAAAGTTTGGAGAAGAAAGGGAACGGCACATGATCCAAGGCACACCACATCCTCTGTAAAACATGGTGGAGGCAACGTGATGGCATGGGCATGCATGGCTTTCAATGGCACTGGGTCACTTGTGTTTATTGATGACATAACAGCAGACAAGAGTAGCCGGATGAATTCTGAAGTGTACCGGGATATACTTTCAGCCCAGATTCAGCCAAATGCTGCAAAGTTGATCGGACGGCGCTTCATAGTACAGATGGACAATGACCCCAAGCATACAGCCAAGCTACCCAGGAGTTCATGAGTGCAAAAAAGTGGAACATTCTGCAATGGCCAAGTCAATCACCAGATCTTAACCCAATTGAGCATGAATTTCACTTGCTCAAATCCAGACTTAAGACGGAAAGACCCACAAACAAGCAAGACCTGAAGGCTGCGGCTGTAAAGGCCTGGCAAAGCATTAAGAAGGAGGAAACCCAGCGTTTGGTGATGTCCATGGGTTCCAGACTTAAGGCAGTGATTGCCTCCAAAGGATTCGCAACAAAATATTGAAAATAAAAATATTTTGTTTGGGTTTGGTTTATTTGTCCAATTACTTTTGACCTCCTAAAATGTGGAGTGTTTGTAAAGAAATGTGACAATTCCTACAATTTCTATCAGATATTTTTGTTCAAACCTTCAAATTAAACGTTACAATCTGCACTTGAATTCTGTTGTAGAGGTTTCATTTCAAATCCAATGTGGTGGCATGCAGAGCCCAACTCGCGAAAATTGTGTCACTGTCCAAATATTTCTGGACCTAACTGTATGTCTGCGGCTGCAGCTCTCCCACCGGTTATTCTCTGGCTTCCTAAGTCGCTAGTTCCGGCTCCGGTCTACTCTTCAATCTTTGCCTTGGGTGCTGGTTAGTCCTCGTCACACTTCGTAACTTCATCATTTGTGTCACTGTCATGCTAGGTACAGGGAACTACCAAGCGAGTGGCGAAAGGGAAGGGGGAGATGATGACCCCTGACCAAACCTACTACTGGTCCCTGGGTTCCTCACCACCCTAGATAGGTTCCCCACGTATGTGCCGAGCAGGATACCTGACCCTGGCTTCCCTCACCACCCTAGATAGGTTCGCACCTATGCGCCAAGATGGATACCTGAGCTTAGGCATCCCCAGTGCGGTGACCCCTGACCAAACCTACTGCTGGTCCATGGGGTCCCTCACCACTCTAGATAGGTTCCCCACCTATGTGCCTAGCAGGGTACCTGACCCTAGGTATCCCTACTGCGGTGATTCCTGACCAAACCTACTGCTGGTCCCTGGGGTCCCTCATCTTTCTAGATAGGTTACGCACCTATGCGCCAAGCCAGATACCTGACCCTAGGTATTCCTCATGCGGTGACTCCTGACCAAACCTACTGCTGGTCCCTAGAGTCCCTCACCACCCAAGATAGGTTCTGCACCTATGTGCCGAAGAGGATAACTGACCCAAAATATCCCTATTGCGATCACCCCTGACCAAACCTACTGCTTGTCCCTGGGGTCCCTCTCCACCCTACATTGGTTCTGCACCTATGCGTCAAGCAGGATACCTGACCCTAGGTATCCTTGGGACGTTGACCCCTGACCAAACCTACTGTTGGTCCCTGGAGTCCCTCACCACCCTAGATAGGTTCCACACCTATGCGTCAAGCAGGATACCTGACCCTAGGTATCCTTGGGACGTTGACCCCTGACCAAACCTACTGTTGGTCCCTGGGGTCCCTCACCACCCTACATAGGTTCCACACCTATGCGCCGAGCCAGATACCTGACTCTTGGTATCCCTAGTGTGGTGACCCCCAACTGAAGCTACTGCTGGTCCCTGGGGTTCCTTACCTCCTTAGATAGGTTTCGCACCTTGCGCCGAGCCGGATCCCTGACCCTAGGGTAGTGCTGGACCCTAAATAGGCTTCCCTTTTTGGCACTTTTTCCATCTCTCTATATGATGTGTTGCCGGTTGATTGCCACTGAGATGGAATCGCGCCCATTTGTCTCACCTGACAGCTCACATATCGTAATGGGCAGGTCAATGACCCGAGCACAGCGAAATGCGTGGAGCACCGCTACGAACTGTAAAAGGTTTGCTTATATCACTCCAATGCAAGATAAAAAGGTAAAAATCCGCTCTCCTCCGCTAATGAACCGCTCCGACAAAGCAACCATTCTCCAAAAACTGCTCTAACGGGTGCATTTATTTTTCCGTTGTGCTTTTTTTTTTAACTAAAGCTATAATTCATCAGGATTATCGGGTCACGGTAAACGGCGCTTGGATTTTACTGACTTCAGACACCGCTACAATGGTCCCATTATGGTTCGGAGGTTGAAGGTCATCGAGAACAAAGTCAATTGTGCGGTTATATAAAAAAGTTGTTTTTAGACTGAAAATCCCATCGGCATTCGAAGTCTCAATGGAGTCGCTTCTAAAGGACACTTAAAAGTCTTTGAAAGGCGCCGACGCTTCTAGTGCATTTTCTCTGGTGTATAATCGGTAATAACGGAGCCGGGATGCGGCACCTCTCAGCCGTCATTCTCACCGCCAAATTTGTTGTCCTTTATGAAAAAGCTGATGTGAATGGAGAACTGGAGGGAGAGAACATCGGGTCAGGGCTATAATGTTCCCGCGCCGGATAATTCACTGATATTTCTCTTAACTGTTACTTTACATTGATCTGAAGATACAATAAAGCCGGTGACAGGCAAAAAGAATGAGGACAATTATCACCTGTCAGAGCAGGAGACATGGGCTGGAGGAAGGACCCGAGCGACTGACAAGGACCGGAATATGATGGTTGGATGACTGGGTCACAGTGGTCCCTACACTGGTCCTAAATCTGTGACCCTGTACTGTCCCTTATCTCAGAGGTAGGTTTGATGGTAGCCAGGTCCGAGCTCCCAACGTGACCCTAACTCCTGTTCTAACCCTGATCTTACTTCCCCTCTCCCACACCCCTGGGGCAGGTCAGGAAACACAAACATAAAACCCCTCAAAATGACACAGACAAGGGAGAACAAAAACTCGTACACACTGCACTCAACACTAAGGAGAGACAATATGTGTTCAGGGGAACAACGAAAAAAAGGGGAGGAAGTAACGCACAACAGGGGAACTTCCACACCACTCAGAAGTGCAGCATGGATCACCATTAACAGGAAAAGCACCAAGATCGCTGGAGTAAAAACTGAAGCTATCATCGGCAACCCCTCAAAATAGGGAAGTGACACCTGCACTTGGCAATCAGCAACCTGAGCACTTAGGTCCTACTCAGCAGTCTGCAGGAATTAACTCCTGCAGAGTTGAAGACCAGTGAACCTGAACCAGCCGACGTCCGCTTCTGGTTGAGCACTACAGAAGACTCAGACTGCTTCTCACACTCTGAAGAGCTGAACATCGCATGACAACAGCAGGTCTTGTGGGGTGTCCCTGCTATACGGAGGGTCTTGTGGGGTGTTCCCTGTATATGAAGGGTTTTGTGTGGTGTTCCCAGTATACGGAGGTTCTTGTGGGGCGTTCCCGGTATACGGAGGGTCTTGTGGGGTGTTCCCGGTATACGTAGGGTCAGGTAGGCTGTTCCTGGTATACGGAGGATCATGTGGGGTGTTCCTGGTATACGGAGGGTCTTGTGAGGAGTTACCTGTATATGAAGGGTTTTGTGGGGTGTTCCCGGTATACGGAGGGTCATGTTGGATGTTCTCGGTATACGGAGGACCTTGTGAGGTGTTCCCGTTATACAGCGGGTCTTGTGGGGTGTTTCTGGTATACAGAGGGTCTTGTGAGGTGTTCCCAGAACACAGCAGGTCTTGTGGGATGTTCCCGGTATACGGCAGGTCTTGTTGGGTGTTCCCGGTATACAGAGGGTCTTGTGGGGGTGTTCCCAGTATACAGCAGGTCTTGTGGGATGTTTCCGGTATACAGAGGGTCTTGTGGGGTGTTCCCAGTATACGGCAGGTCTTGTGGGATGTTCTCGGTATACGGCGGGTCTTGTGGGGTGTTCCCGGTATACAGAGGGTCTTGTGGGGTGTTCCCGGTATACAGCAGATCTTGTGGGGTGTTCCTGGTATACGGAGGGTCTTGTGGGGTGTTCCCTGTATATGAAGGGTTTTGTGTGGTGTTCCCGGTATACGGAGGGTCTTGTGAGGTGTTCCTGGTATACGGCAGGTCTTGTGGGGTGTTCCTGGTATGCGGAAGGTCTTGTTGGGTGTTCCCGGTATACGGCAAGTCTTGTTGGGTGTTCCCGGTATACGGCAGGTCTTGTTGGGTGTTCCCGGTATACAGCAGGTCTTGTTGGGTGTTCCCGGTATACGGCAAGTCTTGTTGGGTGTTCCCGGTATACAGCAGGTCTTGTTGTTCTTTTCTGGTCACCAGGATGTTATCATCGCTCTGACCTTCTGCTAGTTTTCCATGAGTCAATTATTATTATTATTATCAGATATGTTACAATCTGCTCAGTAGTATTCACACTAGATCAGTCACTCTATTATGAGACGTTACTCCTGGGTGTTCTGCGCGGTCGATGTGATGATGTCATCAGTCATGTGGCAGTCGCCCCCCCCTCTATGTCTTTCTCCGTGTATCACTTTGAGGAGAGTTTAGTTTCCTGACACAAGTTAATAACTTATTGATTATTTTTTTGAAGGACTTGTCATAATTTATTCATCCTGCCTTCTAAGCTTCCTTAAACTCACCATTAGAAATCAACAGATATAGATATAGAAGCCTCATGGAATACATGAAAGCAGTCCTGTGCTCGGAGGAGTCCCTGTGCTGCCGGACACGAGACGCCAGACAGAGAAGTGTGATCCGTCTCTGCACAGAACACGTCTCCTCCAGAGTCCAGTGGTGATGGCTTTACACCGCTCCATCTGATGTACGGCTCGGCATTGTGCTTGGTGATGTATGGCTCAGCATTGTGCTTGGTGATGTACGGCTCAGCATTGTGCTTGGTGATGTATGGCTCAGCATTGTGCTTGGTGATGTATGGCTCAGCATTGTGCTTGGTGATGTATGGCTCAGCATTGTGCTTGGTGATGTACGGCTCGGCATTGTGCTTGGTGATGTATGGCTCAGCATTGTGCTTGGTGATGTACGGCTCAGCATTGTGCTTGGTGATGTATGGCTCAGCATTGTGCTTGGTGATGTATGGCTCAGCATTGTGCTTGGTGATGTATGGCTCAGCATTGTGCTTGGTGATGTACGGCTCGGCATTGTGCTTGGTGATGTATGGCTCGGCATTGTGCTTGGTGATGTACGGCTCGGCATTGTGCTTGGTGATGTATGGCTCGGCATTGTGCTTGGTGATGTATGGCTCAGCATTGTGCTTGGTGATGTATGTCTCAGCATTGTGCTTGGTGATGTATGGCTCAGCATTGTGCTTGGTGATGTACGGCTCGGCATTATGCTTGGTGATGTATGGCTCGGCATTGTGCTTGGTGATGTACGGCTCAGCATTGTGCTTGGTGATGTATGGCTCGGCATTGTGCTTGGTGATGTACGGCTCAGCATTGTGCTTGGTGATGTATGGCTCGGCATTGTGCTTGGTGATGTACGGCTCGGCATTGTGCTTGGTGATGTACGGCTCAGCATTGTGCTTGGTGATGTACGGCTCGGCATTGTGCTTGGTGATGTATGGCTCAGCATTGTGCTTGGTGATATATGGATCAGCATTGTACTTGGTGATGTACGGCTCGCCATTGTGCTTGGTGATGCATGGCTCGACATTGTGCTTGGTGATGTACGGCTCAGCATTGTGCTTGGTGATGTACGGCTCAGCATTGTGCTTGGTGATGTACGGCTCGGCATTGTACTTGGTGATGTACGGCTCGCCATTGTGCTTGGTGATGCACGGCTCGGCATTGTGCTTGGTGATGTACGGCTCGGCATTGTGCTTGGTGATGTACGGCTCGGCATTGTGCTTGGTGATGTATGGATCAGCATTGTACTTGGTGATGTACGGCTCGGCATTATGCTTGGTGATGTACGGCTCGGCATTGTGCTTGGTGATGTACGGCTCGGCATTGTGCTTGGTGATGCATAGCTCGGCATTGTGCTTGGTGATGTATGGCTCGGCATTGTGCTTGGTGATGTACGGCTCAGCATTGTGCTTGGTGATGTACGGCTCAGCATTGTGCTTGGTGATGTATGGCTCAGCATTGTGCTTGGTGATGTACGGCTCGGCATTGTGCTTGGTGATGTATGGCTCGGCATTGTGCTTGGTGATGTACGGCTCGGCATTGTGCTTGGTGATGTATGGCTCGGCATTGTGCTTGGTAATGTACGGCTCAGCATTGTGCTTGGTGATGTACGGCTCAGCATTGTGCTTGGTGATGTACGGCTCAGCATTGTGCTTGGTGATGTATGGCTCAGCATTGTGCTTGGTGATGTATGGCTCAGCATTGTGCTTGGTGATGTATGGCTCAGCATTGTGCTTGGTGATGTATGGCTCAGCATTGTGCTTGGTGATGTATGGCTCAGCATTGTGCTTGGTGATGTACGGCTCAGCATTGTGCTTGGTGATGTGTGGCTCAGCATTGTGTTTGGTGATGTGTGGCTCGGCATTGTGCTTGGTGATGTATGGCTCAGCATTGTGCTTGGTGATGTACGGCTCAGCATTGTGCTTGGTGATGTACGGCTCAGCATTGTGCTTGGTGATGTACGGCTCGGCATTGTGCTTGGTGATGTGTGGCTCGGCATTGTGCTTGGTGATGTGTGGCTCAGCATTGTGCTTGGTGATGTGTGGCTCGGCATTGTGCTTGGTGATGTGTGGCTCAGCATTGTGCTTGGTGATGTATGGCTCGGCATTGTGCTTGGTGATGTGTGGCTCGGCATTGTGCTTGGTGATGTGTGGCTCAGCATTGTGCTTGGTGATGTGTGGCTCGACATTGTTCTTGGTGATGTGTGGCTCGGCATTGTGCTTGGTGGTGTATGGCTCAGCATTGTGCTTGGTGATGTATGGCTCGGCATTGTGCTTGGTGATGTATGGCTCGGCATTGTGCTTGGTGATGCACGGCTCAGCATTGTGCTTGATGTATGGCTCAGCATTGTGCTTGGTGATGTGTGGCTCGGCATTGTGCTTGGTGGTGTATGGCTCGGCATTGTGCTTGGTGATGTACGGCTCGGCATTGTGCTTGGTGATGTATGGCTCGGCATTGTGCTTGGTGATGTATGGCTCGGCATTGTGCTTGGTGATGTACGGCTCAGCATTGTGCTTGGTGATGTACGGCTCAGCATTGTGCTTGGTGATGTACGGCTCGGCATTGTGCTTGGTGATGTACGGCTCGGCATTGTGCTTGGTGATGTACGGCTCAGCATTGTGCTTGGTGATGTATGGCTCGGCATTGTGCTTGGTGATGTACGGCTCAGCATTGTGCTTGGTGATGTACGGCTCAGCATTGTGCTTGGTGATGTACGGCTCGGCATTGTGCTTGGTGGTGTATGGGGTCTCCACTTCATGGCTGAGTTCTTATGATTCCTTCCATTATACACTCTATCAAAGCAGAACAACAACAAAAGGTGCCAAACAAATAGCAGAGGTACAACACCACTTATCTGAGGGAAGTTCTGGTAGTGAGCAGAGCTGGTTGCAGAATGTCCTGGACACACAATTGTCCACCGGAAACTAACAAGAGAAACCTACTAAATAGCCCAATCTGACCCTGATTGCCGGTCCTCTGCAGGTGTCTCGCTTCCATTCCACAAATCAACTGCACCACCAGCTCTGACCACAAGAGGGAGCCCCAAACTGGAAAACATATTCACAACAAATATCACTCCCAGGTGATGGCGGAAGATTTAGAAGGGAAGAAATTGTAACCTTTGTAGTTTGGAAACCGTCAACAAGTTGCTGTTGATGGATCTTTTTTTTTTCCTATTTGGTCCATTTTATGCATATTAATGTAAATGGCTGGTGGTCTTATTATACCCCCTGTAGCTTTACAACATAATTACCCCCAGCAGGTATTAGATATGGATACTGTATCCCTTTCTGCAATATAGCATAAGTATCTCTCGCGGAATGCAGATACAACCATTTGCATCTGTATCTGCCCGTCCCCGCGCATTGTAATAACCTGTCAGACGATACCGTGTGAATGAGCTTTTGTGATTCTCGCAGACACAGAACGTGCCGGGAAGATGTATGTAATAATTGGAATCGCCTCACATGCCTTTATTACGGCCGATCCCACAGGTGAAATATGCGGCTCTTCTTCCAATTGCCGGCTGAATGCAATTACATTAACAAAGAATTGATAAAGTGCGCGGCGGCGGCGGCTATTTTCCATGGTAATAGAATACATTAGGCAGAGGCTGGGAATAATAGATACAGCGCGCCGTATACATACAAACAATCCCATGTTTATTTTAACCATCTGTTGACTTTTTCTCATAGACTCTAATGTTAGGCGTAAACACAAAGCGGTTGTCTGATCTTTTGCATTTTTACAACATTTGCCCTAAAACTCCTCATTACATTGTTGCTTTCTTTTAGGCCCAATTATCAGCGCTGATTCATTTCCTAATAAATATTTATCCTGTTTTACAATCCAAAGGAGAAAATGTGCTGCAGAGATAAAAACAAAAGTGAGGGATAAAATTTTAGCATTTTACAGCCACCACTAGGAGGAGATAGAAATCAACATATACAGATGTATGAGTGCTGCGGAATAAAATACTCACCTTTTACAGCCACCACTAGGGGGAGATGGAGAGCAAACGCATACAGATCTATGAGTGCTGCTGAATAAAATTCTTATCTTTTACAGCTACCACTAGGAGGAGATGGAGAGCAAACGCATATAGATCTATGAGTGCTGCTCCATAAAATTCTCACCTTTTACAGCCACCACTAGGGGGAGATGGAGAGCAAACGCATACAGATCTATGAGTGCCGCTGAATAAAATACTCACCTTTTACAGCCACCACTAGGGGGAGATAGAGAGCAACACATACAGATGTATGAGTGCTGCTCAATAAAATACTCACCTTTTACAGCCACCACTAGGGGGAGATGGAGAGCAAACGCATACAGATCTATGAGTGCTGCTGAATAAAATTCTTATCTTTTACAGCCACCACTAGGGGGAGATGGAAAGTGAACGCATACAGATCTATGAGTGCTGCTGAATAAAATTCTCACCTTTTACAGCCACCTCTAGGGGGAGATGGAGAGCAACTGCATACGGATCTATGAGTGCTGCTGAATAAAATTCTTATCTTTTACAGCCACCACTAGGGGGAGATGGAGAGCAACTGCATATAGATCTATGAGTGCTGCTGAATAAAATTCTCCCCTTTTACAGCCACCACTAGGGGGAGATGGAGAGTGAATACATACAGATCTATGAGTGCTGCTGAATAAAATTCTTATCTTTTACAGCCAACACTACGGGGAGATGGAGAGCAAATGCATACAGATCTATGAGTGCTGCTGAATAAAATACTCACCTTTTACAGCCACCACTAGGGGGAGATGTAGATTGAACACATACAGATCTATGAGTGCTGCTGAATAAAATTGTCACCTTTTACAGCCATTACTAGGGGGAGATGGAGAGCAAATGCATACAGATCTATGAGTGCTGCTGAATAAAATTGTCACCTTTTACAGCCATCACTAGGGGGAGATAGAGAGCGAACGCATACAGATCTATGAGTGCTGCTGAAAACAATTCTCACCTTTTACAGCCACCACTAGGGGGAGATACAGAGCAAGTGAATACAGACCTATGAGTGCTGCTGAATGAAATTCTCACCTTTTACAGCCACCACTAGAGGGAGACAGCGAGTGAACGCATACAGATGTATGAGTGCTGCTGAATAAAATTCTCACCTTTCACAGCTACCACTAGGGGGAGATAGAGAGCGAACGCATACAGATCTATGAGTGCTGCTGAATAAAATTCTTATCTTTTACAGCCACCACTAGGGGGAGATGGAGAGCGAACGCATACAGATCTATGAGTGCTGCTGAATAAAATACTCACCTTTTACAGCCACCACTAGGGAGAGATGGAGAGCAAACGAATACGGATCTATGGCTGAAATCAGTGTATATGGTTTCTGATATCTTTATAGCCCCCCTCCTCCAGTACGACTTACTCCTTTCTGTATGTCCCTCCTAGCCAGCAGCGTCAGAAGCCACTTTTTATGATTCCCAGCCCAGGGAGGAGTGAGTTAAATTGTTTTATTCAGTACAAGTTCTAGGAATGCTGGGAGATTTCATCTACGAACTCTGCAAAAATATAAGAGGCTGCACCTGCAGAATAGTGAGTGCAGCTCTGGAGTATAATATAGGATGAGGATCAGTAATGTAATATATGCACACAGTGACTGCACCAGCAGAATAGTGAGTGCAGCTCTGGAGTATAATACAGGATGAGGATCAATAATGTAATATATGCACACAGTGACTGCACCAGCAGAATAGTGAGTGCAGCTCTGGAGTATAATACTGGATGTATCTAAGGATCAGTAATGTATGTACATAGTGACTGCACCAGCAGAATAATGAGTGCAGCTCTGGAGTATAATATAGGATGTAACACAGGATTAGTAGAAGATCAGTAATATAATGTATGTGCGCTGTGACTGCACCAGCAGAACAGTGAGTGCAGCTCTGCATGGGCCATTTTTGTTTTGTGGCCAAGGAACATTTTGTCCCGCTCTAGAATTAATGGCCACTAGTGACGCTACGTACACCCTATAGCTACTGTAGACTTATGTATTGGAACATAATGGAAATACATCCTGAGCTCATTTCTTTTTTTAAATTGTCTCTCCAGGAAAGGAGATAAACTCTAGCGCCACCTATTGGAAGTAGCAATCCTAAGGCTATGTGCCCACGCTGCAGAAAATGCGCGGATTTTGCCGCGGATTTCTCATGGAAAAGCCGCGGATTTTCCGAAAATCTGCAGCAGCGGCACTTCCCAGCCATTTCTATGGCTTTTTGGAAATGCTGTGCCCATGCTGCGGATTTTTCCGCGGCGGATTTGGTGCGGATTTTGATCCGGAAAAATCTGCAACATGTCAATTATTGTTGCGGATTTTGATCCGCATTTTGGCTTCAGAATTGGGAAAAAAAAAATCCGCACCAAAATCCGCGGCAATTCCGCGGTAAATCCGCGGCAAATCCGCACCTTTGAAAAGGTACGGATTTTGCGGAAACCCGCGGATTTTCATGCAGAAAAATCCGCAGCAACATTCAACCGTGGACACATAGCCTTAAAGTCAAAATTGGCCTTTTAAAAAACAAGCCTTTTCATATGACCTAGGATATATGCCAGATCAGAATCCTAATTTGCAGACACGGTGTTTCGGGGTGATTGCCCCTCGTCAGTGCAAAGTGTGGGTATCTGATCTGGCTGTATGATAAGCCATGTAATTTACCATTCCTTTTTGTAGTAATTCTGCTTTCTCAGATGCAGCAGAGCCGCTTGGCTTCTTTGCGCATGGCAGGATGATCTCGCTTTGCTTTGCTTGTGATCTACATGGGTTTGCAGATGATGCAGTAGTCACCTCTGCTCCATCGGCGGAATCCTCGTGTTCTCGGCTCGTGAATTCCTTTTCAGTAACCAAAGCCAGATTGTAAATTCGCAAAGCAAAAATAACCCCCCCTCCCATAATACGGAATGTGATAGATGGCGGCGCTATATGGAGCGATATTTATTTATTATGATCACTGTGCCATGAACAGTTATCTAAAATTGCCCCGGAACGCCGCCTCTGAAATACGCCAACTATCTCCTCGCACGCGGACTAATAACTCCATTCTTTTCAATAAAACTTTATATTTCACAATAACCAATACCAGGGTTCAGGCTGGAAGGGATTTTTTTCAGTATCGTGCGGACAGGTATTTTATCTGGCAAATGATACTACTCGCGCTCCAGGCAAACAAGAACATTCTCCCTCCTTTACTGTATATATATATATATGTGTGAAGCGGCAACAACAGATTCCCTTATTTATGACCTTTCTGAAGAGTAAGTCAATAAGCATTTATTATGTTCCGGGATGCAATGAATCTGCCGCAGACATTGCTGTAAAATGCTTAGAAAGAGCAAATGCTTGGGGTTGGACATTAATCTTCGGGATCATTTTATGCAAATTGAAGGTGTGCGGGTCACCTGGCTTAAAAATGTATCACCCGAAGAAAGCAAAATGTATCAGGAGAAACTCAACTTTGTAGCAACGTTGTATCGATGACGTTCCTAGATGCTCTGTGTATCATCGTGCCTTTGTTTTGTTTACAAATAATAATTTAATGGTATGAACGTATACCTCACCATCATGTAAACATAAACACCAGACAATAGACAGTGACTGAAAAATATCAAAAGGATAAAATACAAATAAGAATAATAAATTGTTGCACCTGTTCCACAATGGAGACCCCCAGCCCCTCACCGCCTCCGTGTGATCTGCTGTCTGACGTATCAACATAAAGAATAGTAATGAATGCTGCACTATTCTTCCAATTACATCTCTTCTCATCGCCTATAGGACTAGCAGTCCAGGAGAATAAGAGGACCAGCGGTGGGACAGGGATGTGTTTTATATGCTCCACCTCATTAAGATGAGATGACTCTGCTGACCCTGCCTTCTAATAGTGATGAGATGACGCTACTGACCCTGCCTTCTAATAGTGATGAGATGACTCTACTGACCCTGCCTTCTAATAGTGATAAGATGACTCTACTGACCATGTCTTCTAATAGTGATGAGATGACTCTACTGACCCTGCCTTCTAATAGTGATGAGATGACGCTACTGACCCTGCCTTCTAATAGTGATGAGATGACGCTACTGACCCTGCCTTCTAATAGTGATGAGATGACTCTACTGACCCTGCCTTCTAATAGTGATGAGATGACTCTGCTGACCCTGCCTTCTAATAGTTATGAGATGACTCTACTAACCATGTCTTCTAATAGTGATGAGATTACTCTACTGACGCTGCCTTCTAATAGTGATGAAATGACTCTGCTGACCCTGCCTTCTAATAGTGATAATGAGATGACACTACTGAACCTGCCTTCTAATAGTGATGAGATGACTATTCTGACCCTGTCTTCTAACAGTGATGAGATGACTCTACTGACCCTGTCTTCTAATAGTGATGAGATGACTCTACTGGCCCTATCTTCTAATAGTGATGAGATGGCTCTTCTGACCCTGTCTTCTAACAGTGATGAGATGACTCTACTGACCCTATCTTCTAATAGTGATGAGATGACTCTACTGACCCTGTCTTATAATAGTGATGAGATAAGTCTACTGACCCAGATTTTTAATATTGGAGTACTCTACTGACCCTGTCTTCTAATAGTGAAGAGATAACTCTGCTGACCCAGGTTTTTAATATTAGAGTACCCTACTGACCATGTCTTCTAATAGTGATCATGAGATGATTCTACTGAACCTGCCTTCTAATAGTGATGATGACATGACTCTACTCACCCTGCCTTCTAATAGTAAGGTGAGATGACTTTTCTGACCCAGTCTTCTAATGGTGATGAATGATTAGATATTTCTGCTGACTCTGACTTCTGAAATGATGGTGAGATGACTCTACTGTTTAAGTATTCTAATAGTGATGATGAAATGACCCTAATGACCCTTCCTTCTAACAGTGATAATGAAATGACTCTACTGACCCTGCCTTCTAATAGTGATGTGATGACTCTGCTGACCCAAATTTTTAATAGTGATAATTAGATGATGCTACTGACCTTGCCTTCTAATGGTGATCATGAGATGACTCTACTGACCCTGTCTTTTAAGAGGCATTATGAGAGAACTCTACTGACCCTGCCTTCTAATAGAAATGATTAAATGACTCTATTGACCCTGCCTTCTAATATTGATGATAAGATGACTCTACTGACCCTGTCTTTTAAGAGTGATTATGAGAGTACTCTTCTGACCCTGCCTTCTAATAGTAATGATGAGTTGACTCTACTGACCCTGCTTTCTAATATTGATGTAAGATGAGTCTACTGACCCTGTCTTTTAAGAGTGATTATGAGAGTACTCTACTGACCCTGCCTTCTAATATTGATGATAAGATGACACTGATGACCCTGCCTTCTAATAGTGATGATAAGATGACTCTACTGACCCTGCCTTCTAATAGTAATGATGAGATGACTCTACTGACCCTGCTTTCTAATATTGATGTAAAATGACTCTACTAACTCTGTCTTTTAAGAGTGATTATGAGAGTACTCTACTGACCCTGCCTTCTAATAGTTATAATGAGATGACTCTGCTTATCCATTCTTCTAATAGTAATTATGAGATGAGGATGCTGACCAAGTCTTCTAATACTGAAGATTAGATGACTCTACCGACCCTGTCTTTTAATAGCGATGATGAAATGACTCTGCAGACTCAGCCCTATTCTACACACCAGATAGTGTCCGCTTTTAACAAGTACTCCAGTCAAAAGTTGGATAATCAATTAAAATATCATTTTCTGACCATTCTTTCCTTAGAGATGTTACTTGAGTCTCAACATTTTGTATTTTCTATCCTGAAGTGTATTGTTTTGTTTCACGCATTGATAATGGCAAATCATACATGTATGTCTTCCTACAATGGGGAACTGCTATATTGTTACAATTTATGGGAGATATATATATATATATATAGTACAGACCAAAAGTTTGGACACACCTCATTCAAAGAGTTTTCTTTATTTTCATGACTCTGAAAATTGTAGATTCACATTGAAGGCATCAAAACTATGAATTATCACATGTGGAATGAAATACTTAACAAAAAAGTGTGAAACAACTGAAAATATGTCTTATATTCTAGGTTCTTCAAAGTAGCCACCTTTTGCTTTGATTACTGCTTTGCACACTCTTGGCATTCTCTTGATGAGCTTCAGAAGGTAGTCACCGGAAATGGTCTTCACTTCACAGGTGTGTCCTGTCAGGTTTAATAAGTGGGATTTCTTGCCTTATAAATGGGGTTGGGACCATCAGTTGTGTTGTGCAGAGGTCTGGTGGATACACAGCTGATAGTCCTACTGAATACACTGTTAGAATTTGTATTATGGCAAGAAAAAAGCAGCTAAGTAAAGAAACACGAGTGGTCATCATTACTTTAAGAAATGAAGGTCAGTCAGTCCAAAAAATTGGGAAAACTTTGAAAGTGTTCATAAGTGCAGGGACAAAAACCATCAAACGCTACAAAGAAACTGGCTCACATGAGGACCGCCCCAGGAAAGGAAGACCAAGAGTCACCTCTGCTGCGGAGGATAAGTTTATCCGAGTCACCAGCCTCAGAAATCACAGGTTAACAGCAGCTCAAATTAGAGACCAGGTCAATGCCACATAGAGTTCTAGCAGCAGACACATCTCTAGAACAACTGTTAGGAGGAGACTTTGTGCAGCAGCCTTCATGGTAAAATAGCTGCTAGGAAACCACTGCTAAGGACAGGCAACAAGCAGAAGAGACTTGTTTGGGCTGAAGAACACAAGGAATGGACATTAGACCAGTGGAAATCTGTGCTTTGGTCTGATGAGTCTAAAGTTGAGATCTTTGGATCCAACCACCGCGTCTTTGTAGAAAAGGTGAACGGATGGACTCTACATGGCTGGTTCCCACCGTGAAGCATGGAGGAGGAGGTGTGATGGTGTGGGGGTGCTTTGCTGGTGACACTGTTGGGGATTTATTAAAAATTGAAGGCATACAGAAGCAGCATGGCTACCACAGCATCTTGCAGCGGCGTGCTATTCCATCCGGTGTTCTTTTAGTTGGACCATCATTTATTTTTCACCAGGACAATGACCCCAAACACACCTCCAGGCTGTGTAAGGGCTATTTGACTAAGAAGGAGAGTGATGGGGTGCTACGCCAGATGACCTGGCCTCCAGTCACCAGACCTGAACCCAATCAAGATGGTTTGGGGTGAGCTGAACCGCAGAGTGAAGGCAAAAGGGCCAACAAGTGCTAAGCATCTCTGGGAACTCCTTCAAGACTGTTGGAAAACCATTTTCGGTGACTACCTCTTTAAGCTCATCAAGAGAATGCCAAGAGTGTGCAAAGCAGTAATCAAAGCAAAAGGTGGCTACTGTGAAGAACCTAGAATATAACACATATTTTCAGCTGTTTCACACTTTTTTGTTAAGTATTTCATTCCACATGTGTTAATTCATAGTTTTGATGCCTTCAATGTGAATCTACAATTTTCAGAGTCATGAAAATAAAGAAAACTCTTTGAATGAGAAGGTGTGTCCAAACGTTTGGTCTGTACTGTATATATATATACTGAGCTTGTGCAGCAAAATAAGAGCTTGACCCCTTGGTATGCTATTAAAAATTAGCATGCCTATAGGCATCAAATTATTCTATAGCTCCCCTTAGACGCAGAGATATAAAGTGTATAATTCTACAGCTCCCTCTAGAGACAGAGATACAGTGCCTCAAGTAGTATTCAACCCCCTGCAGATTTAGCAGGTTTACACATTCGGAATTAACTTGGCATTGTGACATTTGGACTGTAGATCAGCCTGGAAGTGTGAAATGCAGCAAAAAAGAATGTTATTTATTTTTTTATTTTTTTTTTTAAATTGTGAAACGTTTATTCAGAGGGTCATTTATTATTCAACCCCTCAAACCACCAGAATTCTGTTTGGTTCCCCTAAAGTATTAAGAAGTATTTCAGGCACAAAGAACAATGCGCTTCACATGTTTGGATTAATTATCTCTTTTTCCAGCCTTTTCTGACTAATTAAGACCCTCCCCAAACTTGTGAACAGCACTCATACTTGGTCAACATGGGAAAGACAAAGGAGCATTCCAAGGCCATCAGAGACAAGATCGTGGAGGGTCACACGGCTGGCAAGGGGTACAAAACCCTTTCCAAGGAGTTGGGCCTACCTGTCTCCACTGTTGGGAGCATCATCCGGAAGTGGAAGGCTTATGGAACTACTGTTAGCCTTCCACGGCCTGGACAGCCTTTGAAAGTTTCCACCCGTGCCGAGGCCAGGCTTGTCCGAAGAGTCAAGGCTAACCCAAGGACAACAAGGAAGTAGCTCCGGGAAGATCTCATGGCAGTGGGGACATTGGTTTCAGTCAATACCATAAGTAACGTACTCCACCGCAATCGTCTCCGTTCCAGACGAGCCCGTAAGGTACCTTTACTTTCAAAGCGTCATGTCAAGGCTCGTCTACAGATTGCTCATGATCACTTGGAGGACTCTGAGACAGACTGGTTCAAGGTTCTCTGGTCTGATGAGACCAAGATCGAGATCTTTGGTGCCAACCACACACGTGACGTTTGGAGACTGGATGGCACTGCATACGACCCCAAGAATACCATCCCTACAGTCAAGCATGGTGGTGGCAACATCATGCTGTGGGGCTGTTTCTCAGCCAAGGGGCCTGGCCATCTGGTCCGCATCCATGGGAAGATGGATAGCACGGCCTACCTGGAGATTTTGGCCAAGAACCTGCGCTCCTCCATCAAGGATCTTAAGATGGGTCGTCATTTCATCTTCCAACAAGACAACGACCCAAAGCACACAGCCAAGAAAACCAAGGCCTGGTTCAAGAGGGAAAAAATCAAGGTGTTGCAGTGGCCTAGTCAGTCTCCTGACCTTGACCCAATTGAAAACTTGTGGAAGGAGCTCAAGATTAAAGTCCACATGAGACACCCAAAGAACCTAGATAACTTGGAGAAGATCTGCATGGAGGAGTGGGCCAAGATAACTCCAGAGACCTGTGCCGGCCTGATCAGGTCTTATAAAAGACGATTATTAGCTGTAATTGCAAACAAGGGTTATTCCACAAAATATTAAACCTAGGGGTTGAATAATAATTGACCCACACTTTTATGTTGAAAATGTATTAAAATTTACCTGAGCAACATAACTTGTTGGTTTGTAAGATTTCTGCATCTGTTAATAAATCCTGCTCTTGTTTGAAGTTTGCAGGCTCTAACTTATTTGCATCTTATCAAACCTGCTAAATCTGCAGGGGGTTGAAGACTACTTGTAGGCACTGTATAAAGTGCATAATTCTACAATTTATTTATGTGTTTCTTTATTGTGACACAATTGGAAAAATAAGAATTAATTGAAACTCTCAGCTGATGTGCCGAGCATTTCTTATGTAATTCCTTTCCCCCTCCCAGCTCCTTTCTTTTCGGAGCAGTTCTGTATGAGCGCCTATAAAGTTCCTTAATTTAATTCTACAGTCAGACAGCTTAATTTGCCTCTTGCATCTGCCGCGCACCATCTAGGCGTTGTCTCCTGACAACAGTTGAAGTCGCTGCCTGCTCGTTTCATAAAGATAAAAGTACTCTATATCTACCATGTAAGTAGAGCCATTTTCTATAATGGAGTGTAACAGATGGCTTTCACTTCAAGACTCACTCCGACGGTCTGTGAAATGTAAAAAAAAAAAAATCGCCAATTTTTTAGATTGTGAGGACTAAACGCCACTTATGGCTCAATAATTCTGGCTGCTTAAGATTCCGTTGTCATTGCTTTTCTCCTGTCTTTAGATATTATGCTTGTGCGCTGCCGTTCTGTGACATGAAACTAATCTGGAGCGGATTCTATAAAGGACTTGAAATAAATCAAATGAAAATAAAAATCCAAAAATAAAACAAAAATGACCCAAAACACGTTGTAATATGAAATAAACACTTGTTCATATGATATGGATGAAGGGCTTCCTTTCTGTATGTGCTAGTGATATCTTCAGCTTTAGCTCCAACGATTCCCAGAAGAAGGGCTTAATTTCTGTATGTGCTGATGATAGCTTCAGCTTTAGCTCCAACGATTCCCAGAAGAAGAGCTTCATTTCTGTATGTGCTGATGATAGCTTTAGCTCCAACGATTCCCAGAAGAAGGGCTTAATTTCTGTATGTGCTGATGATAGCTTCAGCTTTAGCTCCAACGATTCCCAGAAGAAGAGCTTCATTTCTGTATGTGCTGATGATAGCGTCAGCTCCAACGATTCCCAGAAGAAGAGCTTCATTTCTGTATGTGCTGGTGATAGCTTCAGCTTTAGCTCCAACAATTCCCGGAACAAGGGCTTCATTTCTCTATGTACTGATGATAGCTTCAGCTTCAGCTCCAACGATTCCTGAAAGAAGGGCTTAATTTCTGTATGTGCTGATGATAGCTTCAGCTTCAACGATTCCCAGAAGAAGGGCTTCATTTCTGTATATGCTGATGATAGCTTCAGCTTTAGCTCCAATGATTCCCGGAAGAAGGGCTTCATATCTGTATGTACTGATGATAGCTTCAGCTTTAGCTCCAATGATTGCCCGAAGAAGGGATTCATTTCTGTATGTGCTGATGATAGCTTCAGCTTTAGCTGCAGCAATTCCCGGAAGAAGGGCTTCATTTCTGTATGTGTTGATGATAGCTTTAGCTTTAGCTCCAACGATTCCCGGAAGAAGGACTTCATTTCTGTATGTACTGATGATAGCTTCAGCTTTAGCTCCAACAATTCCCAGAAGAAGGGCTTAATTTCTGTATGTGCCGATGGTAGCTTCAGCTTTAGCTCCAACAATTCCCAGAAGAAGAGCTTCATTTCTGTATGTGCTGATGATAGCTTTAGCTCCAACGATTCCCAGAAGATGGGCTTAATTTCTGTATGTGCTGATGATAGCTTCAGCTTTAGCTCCAACGATTCCCAGAAGAAGAGCTTCATTTCTGTATGTGCTGATGATAGCTTTAGCTCCAACGATTCCCAGAAGAAGAGCTTCATTTCTGTATGTGCTGGTGATAGCTTTAGCTTTAGCTCCAACAATTCCCGGAACAAGGGCTTCATTTCTCTATGTACTGATGATAGCTTCAGCTTCAGCTCCAAGGATTCCTGAAAGAAGGGCTTAATTTCTGTATGTGCTGATGATAGCTTCAGCTTCAACGATTCCCAGAAGAAGGGCTTCATTTCTGTATATGCTGATGATAGCTTCAGCTTTAGCTCCAATGATTGCCAGAAGAAGGGATTCATTTCTGTATGTGCTGATGATAGCTTCAGCTTTAACTCCAGCAATTCCCGGAAGAAGGGCTTCATTTCTGTATGTGCTGATGATAGCTTTAGCTTTAGCTCCAACGATTCCCGGAAGAAAGGCTTCATTTCTGTATATGCTGATGATAGCTTCAGCTTTAGCTCCAACAATTCCCAGAAGAAGGGCTTCATTTCTGTGTGTGCTGATGATAGTTTCAGCTTTAGCTCCAGCTATTCCTGGAAGAAGGGATTCCTTTCTGTATGTGCTGATGATAGCTTCAGGTTTAGCTCCAGCGATTCCCAGAAGAAGAGCTTCATTTCTGTATGTGCCGATGATAGCTTCAGGTTTAGCTCCAGCAATTCCCGGATGAAGGGCTTCATTTCTGTATGTGCTGATGATAGCTTCAGCTTTAGATCCAGCAATTCCCGGAACAAAGGCTTCCTTTCTGTATGTGCTGATGATAGCCTCAAGTTTAGCTCCATCAATTCCCAGTCTTTGTGATTTTCCTGTTTATGGTGATCCATGTTGCGCTTCTGAGTGTTGTGTGCCTTCCTTTTTTGTGCGTTACTTCCCCCCTTTTTTCAATCGCTTCCAAGTACACATATTGTCTCTCCTTTGTGTTTTGAGTGCTGTGTGTATGAGTTTCTGTTCTCCCTTGCCCGTGTCACTTTGTGAGGTTTTGTCGGACTCTGGAGGACTTATCCTGTCCTCTATCCTCTATCATCCTATTATTGTGAATGGGAACTGTGTAATACTCTGTATTTCCTGCGGGGGCAGTGCAGGGAAAGTGACCAAGTAGAGCCAAGTTTTCCAATTGGAGGTCCAAGTAGGAGGAAATGTGTGATCACTCATTCCTAAGAAGTGAGGACTGTCCAAAGATGAGAACCCAATCAAAAGCTGGACCGATTTTAGAGGGGTTTCCCGAATCCATAGAAGTGAATGGCACAATTGCAATGATCTTAGCTGGAGTAAGAAGAACCCATTTTTGGAGCCGGGTGACAAGTCAATATTTACCGTTTTATTCTAGAAAATTCTAGATAAAAATAAGAAGTTAATAAGAGTGAAACTTCGCACCCGTTAGACAAAGAGCGCCTGAAAGGAGGAGGAGAAGCTGCAGGAATTACTATAGATCCACCGGCGAATTATCAAATGGCACGCGGGAGCGAGAGGCTTTTTAGCAGCGATGGGATTAGGAAAATCCATTTTCTATGATGAAGGAAAAATGTAATTTCAAGTTCTAAAAAGCACTTTATTTTTCAATTAAATTCACTTGTAATATTCTTCACTTTATTAAAAAGCGGGTCCCTGAGCGGGTGCCGATCACTCACAAAATTAGCTGTCAGACATCATTAGGTTAATTTAGCGGAATGTAGAAGACAATGTGCCCGTGTTATGAGCAATGGGAGACAACATGCGGAGGGGGTGACCTCCCTGCTGTCTGTTACCTGTCAGAACACACCATTTTTTTCTGTCTATTGTCTGCATGCTTTTTTTTAACTGTTTACATTATTTTATTTTAATTTTTTTGCAATTTCATCATTACAGAGATAAAGAAATATGAGTGCAAATCACATAATGTAACCATAACCAACCAGTCAATTAAAAGGGGATGGCTCATCACACAAACAACCCCTTTAATCAATCAAGAATTAATTGACATAGGTCTTGAGTTCTTGAAAAAAACTGCTGATTCTGTTGTGTAGTACTACACTTCACCACTAGTGGCCACTGCAGGGAAAATAGGCAGCTAAATTGGTATAAGCTGCTTAATTTCCCTGCAGTGGCCACTAGTGGTGAAGTGGAGTATTACACTTAGCTGTTTATTTTCCCTTCAGTGCATTTTCCCTGCAGTGGCCTCTAGTGGTGAAGTGTAGTATTACACAACATTATCAGATTTGGCTTTATATAAGAGCTTAATATATATATATATATATATATATATATATATATATATATATATATATATATATATATATATATATATATATATATATATAAGGGTTTAATATAAGGGCTTTATATAAAGGCTTTATATAAGGGCTTAAAGGGAATCTGTCACCAGATTTTTGCTTTACCATCTGAGATAGGCATAATGTAGAGACAGACACCCTGATTCCAGTGATGTGTCACTTACTGGCTTAATATAAGGGCTTTATATAAAGGCTTTATATAAGGGCTTAAAGGGAATCTGTCACTAGATTTTTGCTCTACCATCTGAGATAGGCATAATGTAGAGACAGAGACCCTGATTCCAGCGATGTGTCATTTACTGGGCTTAATATAAGGCCTTTATATAAAGGCTTTATATAAGGGCTTAAAGGGAATCTGTCCCACAGGTCCTTCAACATCAGTTCTCTGCTGAGCCCCACCCATTATGGTCACATGATGGTGACATCAGCACAGGTCCTGCATAACCACTTCTCTTCTGATTACCACAGGTCCTTCAACATCAGTTCTCTGCTGAAGGCCTCCCATTGCGGTCACATGATGGTGACATTAGCAGAAGTTCTTTACAAGTCCTTCACTACTTTTCTAAGACGTGGTGGTGAGGAATCTGTGCTGATGTCATGATCATGTGACCATAATGGATGGAGCTCAGCAGAGAACTGATGTTGAAGGACCTATGGTAATCATCAGAAGAGAAGTGGTTGTGCAGGACCTGTGCTGATGTCATGATCATGTGACCGTAATAGGTGGAGCTCAGCAGAGAACTGATGTTGAAGGACCTATGGTAATCATCAGAAGAGAAGTGGTTGTGCAGGACCTCTGCTGATGTCATGATCATGTGACCGTAATAAGCGGAGCTCAGCAGAGAACTGATGTTGAAGGACCTATGGTAATCATCAGAAGAGAAGTGGTTGTGCAGGACCTGTGCTGATGTCATGATCATGTGACCATAATGGGTGGAGCTCAGTAGAGAAGTGATAGTGAAGGACCTGTGGTGGGCATGACTAAATTAAAAACAGAATCTTGCCTGGACTTGAGTGACCATGACTGAATCCAGCAAAAGCCCCGCCCCTATGACTGAAACCTAAGGTATTTACTGCATTCACCTAAGCATATAAAGTCTTTTTTTAAGATAAATACATGGAATTTTTTTTTTTTTTTAAACCATGTTAATGATGCACATTGCATCATGTGAAACACATTGGGGGCGGTTTGACATAAAATAAACAACACGATAGGTTATTTTTAAAAGCCATAAGTAAAGATAAATAAAAAATACACTAAAATAATCTTTATAACACATATAATAAAAAATAGTTAATTAAATACAGATAAATAATAATCAGGAAAAAGTATGCAGGATCCATAACCAAGTGTTAATTTTTAACAAAATAATAATAATAAGAATAAGAATAATAATACATGAAAATAATAATAACAATGATAATAATGGTAATAATAATAATAATTATAATAATTATAATAAATATAATAAATGTATAATAATAAATATTATTCTTATTATTAGTATTATTATTATTGTTCTAAATATATAATAACAACAATAATAATACATTTAAAATAATAATAATAATTATATTACAATAATAGTAATAATGCATAATATAGTAATAATAATAATACTAATAATACATTTTAAATAATAATAGTAATAATAATAATAATAATAATAAAAATGATAATAATAATATTAATTCATAATAATATGAGTATTATTAATAATTATAATAATAATGATTGGTATTATTGTATAACAATAATAATAATCAATTTTAAATAATAATAATACATCACAATAATATTATTAATGCATAATAATAGTAATAATAATACATTTTAAATAACAATACTAATAATAGCAATAATAACAATAATTATTATTATTAATAATAATAATTGAAAATAAAAATTAAATAACTATGCAATGTGACTGGTGGAATCAGTGTTAATGTAAAATGTTCTGATATGTGTCCACAGCAAAGCTCACAGATTCAGCTCTGCTATACCAGTGCTACCAGGACTTTCCAAGGCTACCATGCTATATCCTACAGGTTAACCCTTCATGGCGTGATTACGGCACATTCCATGCATTCTCTATGAGGTGTAAAGACAGCGCCACATTTATCCCATTTCCAGTTTGCAGCCCCCTCTACGCCAAATTTTCGGAATCCTTTGTAATATCTCCCCAGTTTCCATTCTCTGGGTTTTAATAGAGGTATTCACCATTATCAAACCATTTTTTTTTAATTTAAATGTTAATGCATTTTTTTATTTATTTTTTTTTTTTCCCGGAGTCTATTGGCTCTTTAGTTACAAAATAAATCCAATATACGGCAAACTATGAAATCGTGTTAATGTACCAACTGCAAATTCGACAAGTCTGGAGGGACGCCCATAGAAAGCCAGAAAATATCTAACTTTTGTAAAAAAAAAATAAAAAACCTGCAAATATACAGTGCAATTATTACAAAGGCATACCGCCGACTCTGGGAGCGCAGATAGCAAGCAATGCAATTTGCATGCATATGTCCAACAATTTCCCACTATATTTCCTCAGAGAGTCGCATGTGATTATGTTCTGGAGAGAAAGGAAAAGAAAAAAAAATAGAAGCAAAATAGATGAAGCAATTAAACAGCAAGGAAAGTGGAGGCGCCCGGCCTGGAAGGGCAATTTAATTACCGTACCTATATTTCTGGGATTTTTGGGTCAGCTGTGGCTGAACTTTACGACCCAGCACACTTCATCTAGTCATTAGCATGGTTCTTAGGTCGCACATTAAGGGTTGATCCCTGGACAAACTGCAGGAGCTGGAATCTTAATTACAGACAGTTCCATTATTAAGACATTGGGTCCGGGGGATAAAAATGACTGGATCACCCAAAAAGTCATTTTAATTAAAACTATTATTTCATCATTAATATAAAAAGAGACAAAAAATGTTAAAAAAAACCCAAAAACCCTAGCCATAAGACAAGTCCTTTCAATTGATCGCATCGGTCCCACATTTGACATCAACAGCTCAATTGCCGTCCTTATAATACAAGAACAACTTAGAAATCGGCTCTTCATAGTCCCAAACTGAGGACTACTCTTCATCTTGACTATATACCCTAAAAAGGCATTAAAAACTCACTTAAAGGAGCTTGCCAGAAATATTTTACTAATTAAAGTATTGATATGGTTGTATGGGTCATAAAAAAAGCAAGAAAAATGATACCTGTCTTGTATTAATCCGATATGCCAGAGCTGAGATGTCAAGCTTTGAAGACACATGCAAATTATCCAGGAAGTGCAATGGAGAAGATGCACTTAGTGTACATAGACACGCCCCCAAGTCACTTCCTGGTTAATTTGCATATAGCTTCAAAGCTTGATATCTCAGCTCTGGCACGTCAGATTAATACAAGACAGGTATCATTTTTATTGTTGTTCTCTGCATTATACAGCCATAGCTATAGCAAGCACCTGAGCATGGTAGTGCCCGCTCATCACTAGTTACTAGTACAGAGCACCCGAGCATGGTAGTGCCCGCTCATCACTAGTTACCAGTATTGAGAACCCGAGCATGGTAGTGCCCGCTCATCACTAGTTACGAGTACCGAGCACCCGAGCATGGTAGTGTCCGCTCATCACTAGTTACCAGTACTGACCACCCGAGCATGGTAGTGCCCGCTCATCACTAGTTACCAGTACTGAGCACCCGAGCATGGTAGTGCCCGCTCATCACTAGTTACCAGTACCGAGCACCCGAGTATGGTAGTGCCCGCTCATCACTAGTTACCAGTACAGAGCACCCGAGCATGGTAGTGCCCGCTCATCACTAGTTACCAGTATTGAGCACCCGAGCATGGTAGTGCTCACTCATCACTAGTTACCAGTATTGAGCACCCGAGCATGGTAGTGCTCACTCATCACTAGTTACAAGTAGTAAGCACCCAAGCATGGTAGTGCCCGCTCATCACTAGTTACCAGTACTGAGCACCCGAGCATGATAGTGCCCGCTCATCACTAGTTACCAGTACTGAGCACCCGAGCATGGTAGTGCTCACTCATCACTAGTTACCAGTACTGAGCACCCGAGCATGGTAGTGCCCGCTCATCACTAGTTACCAGTACAGAGCACCCGAGCATGGTAGTGCTCACTCATCACTAGTTACCAGTACTGAGCACCCGAGCATGGTAGTGCCCGCTCATCACTAGTTACAAGTAGTAAGCACCCAAGCATAGTAGTGCCTGCTAATCACTAGTTACAAGTACTGAGCACCCGAGCATGGTAGTGCCCGCTCATCACTAGTTACGAGTACTGAGCACCTGAGCATGGTAGTGTCGCTCATCACTAATTACGAGTACTCAGCACCTGAGCATAGTAGTGCCCACTCATCACTAGTTACGAGTACCGAGCACACGAGCATTGTAGTGCCCGCTCATTACTAGTTACGAGTACTTAGCACCCGAGCATGGTAGTGCCCGCTCACCACTAGTTACCAGTACTGAGCAGCCGAGCATGGTAGTGCCCGCTCATCACTAGTTACCAGTACTGAGCACCCGAGCATGGTAGTGCCCGCTCATCACTAGTTACCAGTACTGAGCAGCCGAGCATGGTAGTGCCCGCTCATCACTAGTTACGAGTACTTAGCACCCGAGCATGGTAGTGCCCGCTCACCACTAGTTACCAGTACTGAGCACCCGAGCATGGTAGTGCCCGCTCATCACTAGTTACCAGTACTGAGCACCCGAGCATGGTAGTGCCCGCTCATCACTAGTTACCAGTACTGAGCAGCCGAGCATGGTAGTGCCCGCTCATCACTAGTTACCAGTACTGTGCACCTGAGCATGGTAGTGTCCGCTCATCACTAGTTACGAGTACTGTGCACCTGACCATGGTAGTGTCCGCTCATCACTAGTTACGAGTACCGAGCACCCGAGCATGGTAGTGCTCACTCATCACTAGTTACCAGTACTGAGCACCCGAGCATGGTAGTGCCCGCTCATCACTAGTTACCAGTACTGTGCACCCGAGCATGGTAGTGTCCGCTCATCACTAGTTACGAGTACTCGAGCACCCGAGCATGGTAGAGCCCGCTCATCACTAGTTACCAGTACCGAGCACCTGAGCATGGTAGTGCCCGCTCATCACTAGTTACGAGTACCGAGCACCCGAGCATGGTAGTGCCCGCTCATTACTAGTTACGAGTACAGAGCACCCGAGCATGGTAGTGCCCGCTCATCACTAGTTACGAGTACAGAGCACCTGAGCATGGTAGTGCCCGCTCATCTCTAGTTATTAGTACTGAGCACCCGAGCATGGTAGTGCCCGCTCATCACTAGTTACGAGTACCGAGCACCTGAGCATGGTAGTGCCCGCTCATCACTAGTTACCAGTACTGAGCACCCGAGCATGGTAGTGCCCGCTCATCACTAGTTACCAGTACTGAGCACCTGAGCATGGTAGTGCCCGCTCATCACTAGTTACCAGTACTGAGCACCCGAGCATGGTAGTGCCCGCTCATCACTAGTTACCAGTACTGAGCACCTGAGCATGGTAGTGCCCGCTCATCACTAGTTACGAGTACCGAGCACCCGAGCATGGTAGTGCCCGCTCATCACTAGTTACCAGTACTGAGCACCCGAGCATGGTAGTGCCCGCTCATCACTAGGTACGAGTACCGAGCACCCGAGCATTTTTATAGGGCTGTCACTTCAGGAATCAGTTCCAGGATCCTTACTGTGAAGCCACCAGTGGTATTAGGGCCACCAAGATCTATGGTCAGTTGTATAAATCCACCAAAGAAGCATAATATTATCCTTTCAGTAACTGGTATTTGTAAATATTACAAATTCTGTATTCATTGTAATCTTGTTAATATTGTTACTTTTGCATGAATTGTAAAGTGTCTGTACGTCTCTATTACACTGTGTGATAATCTGAGGGTTAAGGCTTCGCCTACGGCACAGAAGGCCTGAGGGCGATAAACACCGAGAAGAGCCAGACTTCCTTTGTATCACGCGTCTACCAAATAACATACTCTTTATTCAAGAACATTAGAAAAGACCAA
This sequence comes from Anomaloglossus baeobatrachus, assembly GCF_048569485.1. Classification (NCBI taxonomy): domain Eukaryota; kingdom Metazoa; phylum Chordata; class Amphibia; order Anura; family Aromobatidae; genus Anomaloglossus; species Anomaloglossus baeobatrachus. The sequence goes on along the minus strand of NC_134362.1, from coordinate 199,277,840 downwards.
AAAAATTGTCATCAGCAGCTTGTGCGCTGCTTGATATCATTACGATTATATCCTGCTGTGTGATCTTGTGCGCAAAAGTGCGATCAACGAATCGGGCTACGTGTAAATCTTTAAGGGAAGTTAACATCAGAAAATTTGCTATTCTCTAAAATAAAGTTTTTGTATTACAGATATTTTTTTTTCTTTTGGAAGAGTTTTCAGCAGTCTCATTATCATCAGAGGTAGGATTACAATGACTGATAACGCCTCCATATGCAAGATACATCAATCACAATAGGCGATGTCACAGCTCACCTCTTCCTCCTCCTTTCAATGTCCTCTGCACTCACTCATTAGATGCTTCAATACAAAACATAGTGTCAGAATCTGCTCATTGCTGCTAATGTAGGTGTGCAGGAAGTTATAGTTTAAAAATGCCTTAGTGGCCAGTGTGAAAATTGCAGGATTTATTTTTATTTTTTTATATCTAGTACATTTTGGGATTTCAAAAAAAAAAAAAAAAGCTATAGCTTTCCTTTAAGTCTTGTAGGCACCTTGCATTAGTCAGTTACTTCATTACATCCCTTTGCAGCATATGATCCAATAGATCAATGGTCTCCAACTTTTTAACGGCTGACAGGTTGCCATGGAGACACTTCCTAACTGATACATTGTTTCGAATGTTGTTGCTAGGCAGTGAGGTTCTACCACCCGGTCGATTTCAGGGTTTATGTTGCCAGGTAAAGTATTGAAAAGTAGGCTTATAGAGGACCAAACTGGGACCAATCCCAAGAAAAAAAGGTTGGGATATCTCCTCGTGCTCCAGGCTGTTTTCCAGGAGCAACAGACCCAATATATTGGACTTTTAAGGGGTTTTATTTGCTCTTCATTAGATAGATTTCCATTTGGACTTGCAAGACATGGTCATCAATGGTCCTACAAGGGTCCAAGCCTTCACACCCGACTTACTGCAGCTGGATTGATGTCTTCCTTGATTCGTCCTTGACTTATCCCATGATGGGGATGGTATACAATACAAGAAAAACAGTTCAATTATCTAATTTTATGGAATTAGACCAAGAGGACTTGGTGGGGTAGCTCCTACGAAACGCCCTTTTGACTTTTCTTATCTTTTAGTTGACCAATTAGATCACAGCTGACAAGTTGCCTTGGATACACTTCCTAACTGATACATTGTTTCGAATGTTGTTGCTAGGCAGTGAGGTTCTACCACCTGGTCGGTTTCCGGGTTTATGCTGCTAGGTATTGAGAAGGTTGATAGAGGACCAATTTGGGACCAATCCCAAGAAAAAAAGGTTGTGATATCTCATGGTGCTCCAGGCTTTTTTTCAGGAGCAATAAATCCAATACATTGGGTTTTTAAGGGTTTTATTTGCTCTTCATTATATAGATTTCTGTTTGAACTTGCAATACATGGTCTTCAATTGTCCTACAAGGTTCCAAGCCTCCACACCCTACTTAATGCAGCTGGATTGAGCTCTTCCTTGATTCTTCCTTGACTTAGACCATGGTGGGAATGATATACAATACAACAAGTACAGTTCAACCATCTTATGTTATAGGATTAGACCGAGAGGACTTGGGGTAGCTTCTACGAAAAGCTTTTTTGACTTTTCTTATCCTTTAGTTGACCAACTAAGTCCCACCTGACAGATTGCCTTGGATACACTTCCTAACTGATACATTGTTTCGAATGTTGTTGCTAGGCAGTGAGGTTCTACCACCCGGTCGGTTTCCGGGTTTATGCTGCTAGGTATTGAGAAGGTTGATAGAGGACCAATTTGGGACCAATCCCAAGAAAAAAAGGTTGTGATATCTCATGGTGCTCCAGGCTTTTTTTCAGGAGCAATAAATCCAATACATTGGGTTTTTAAGGGTTTTATTTGCTCTTCATTATATAGATTTCTGTTTGAACTTGCAATACATGGTCTTCAATTGTCCTACAAGGTTCCAAGCCTCCACACCCTACTTAATGCAGCTGGATTGAGCTCTTCCTTGCTTCTTCCTTGACTTAAGGTACCGTCACACATAACGAGATCGCTAGCGAGATCGCAGTGCTCCAGGCTGTTTTCCAGGAGCAATGAACCCAATACATTGGGTTTTTAAGGATTTTATTTGCTCTTCATTATATAGATTTCTGTTTGGACTTGCAATACATGGTCTTCAATGGTCCTACAAGGTTCCAAGCCTCCACACCCTACTTAATGCAGCTGGATTGAGCTCTTCCTTGACTTAGCCCATGGTGGGAATGATATACAATACAACAAGTACAGTTCAACCATTTTATTTTATAGGATTAGACCGAGAGGACTTGGGGTAGCTTCTACGAAAAGGTTTTTTGACTTTTCTTATCCTTTAGTTGACCAACTAAGTCCCACCTGACAGATTGCCTTGGATACACTTCCTAACTGATACATTGTTTTGAATGTTGTTGCTAGGCAGTGAGGTTCTACCATCCGGTCAGTTCCAGGGTTTATGCTGCCAGGTAAAGTATTGAGAAGGAGGCTGATAGAGGACCAAATTGGGACCAATCCCAAGAAAAAAAAAGGTTGTGATATCTCCTAGTGCTCCAGGCTGTTTTCCAGGAGCAACAGATGCAATACATTGGGTTTTTAAGGGTTTAATTGCTCTTCAACATATAGATTTCTGTTTGGACTTGCAATACATGGTCTTCAATGGTCCTACAAGCCTCCACACCCTACTTAATGAAGCTGGATTGAGCTCTTCCTTGCTTCTTACTTGACTTAGCCCATGGTGGGAATGATATACAATACAAGTACAGTTCAACCATTTTATTTTATAGGATTAGACCGAGAGGACTTGGGGTAGCTTCTACGAAAAGCTTTTTTGACTTTTCTTATCCTTTAGTTGACCAAGTCCCACCTGACAGATTGCCTTGGATGCACTTCCTAACTGATACATTGTTTCGAATGTTGTTGCTAGGCAGTGAGGTTCTACCACCCGGTCAGTTTCAGGGTTTATGCCGCCAGGTAAAGTATTGAGAAGAAGGTTGATAACGGGACTGATTGGGACCATCTCAGTTGAGCGGAGAACCTCATTTTGGTCACGGAATCTTTGAGCAAGGAGAAAGTACGTGAATTATTTCACCTCCCACCTCGGTATAAAGACGCTCCGCATTCCTCATCCTCCTGAAAGTTCAATTTCAATTATCCATTTATCATTTCCTTCCCGTGTGAGAAATAATTATTAATACTTCAGTTATTTGCTGTTCATCATTAACATTGTCACACTCCCAAAGTACGACAAGATCTGAGCAGGATCTAAATTATTCACGTAGATGTCTCACACGCCGCCCTTGGGATATGCACCTAGTTAACATGGATACTGCTGCGTGTGACTTATCTAATGGAAGGAGAGAATTATCATGTGCAAAAAAAAAAAAGTGTTTTCTCTATTGTCTAATTTAATAATTTAACAAAGCGGAAAAAAGTCTTGGTGTGATCTGTACAATGGTTTAAGATGTGTGAAACTGGGAATACAAGGGTTTGAGAGGTCACATCTAACAAAGCCACATTCTTAGAGGAGAATATCGGTGTATTCGGACCACAGGACCACACAGTAGTGATACAGGACCTCATAATTAAAATCTTGGGAGCCCTGTTGTGCCCCAAAGTTCCAAGGAATAATGGGGTAGCAATACAATGGAGGCCCTAGCGATAGGGCAAGGGAAGCGGGGTCACCTCCTACTACTCGCCAGAGTCAGATCCTTGCACTCTCTACCATCCCTAGACAGGTTCTTCCGACGTGCGCCGTCACATGCTTGAACTCATTCTGACTAGTGTGGAGGCCATTGAGACACTAGTCTCTCTACTGCAATAAAACACCACGAGTAAGGTAAGAGAAATGGGTGGGGAAAGACACAACAATAACAACTAGCACTCCTCGGCTTCTTAAGCAGGAAACTTCCCAACTGCAACTGAAATAAACACTTTATCTTTTCCAGAGACAGGCTCCTTCAAAGTGCTCAGTATAGAAATATAACCAGCATGGAGTGAAGCCAGGAGTGGGTAAATATAGGGAAAATGAGTGATAAGATGCTGCAGCTGTGGTTAAGGCTATAAGTAATCTCAGCCACCAGGGACAGGGTCCTTAACTCCTTCAGCATCAAATAAAAGAAAAGGCTCTCCAATACAAGAGACAGGCGCCTTCAAAGTGGTCAGTATAGAAGAATTATAACCGGCATGGAGGGAAGCCAGGAATGGGTAAATATAGGGAAAATAAGTAATACGATGCCACAGCTGTGATTAAGGCTATAAGTAGTCTCAGCCACCATGGAAAGGATCCTTGACTCCTAAAGTAAAGGCACCACAATACAATATAACAGTCGTTGGCTCCACCTGCGATCAATTAAGCGTTGAGACCTCCTGATCCCAGATCCCCCAGAGGTAACATGCATATGCGACCCACTTGTGACATCTCCATTCTCAAGATGGAGCCTGTGTCCGAGTGGTGTGATCCTTAGCTATTATAACATTCTTCTCACAGAGGAGGGAGAGATGCAGTAATAAGACTGTACACTAGGTAACACTGGTAATACCTAGAGGCTAAGGGAAGTCAGGCAGGCTGGGGTCAGAACCGAGAGAACACAGGGAGCAGACAGGAGAGAGGTCATAAGACAAGCCAGAGGTCGGGTAACCAAGAGAGAAACTATGAACACAAGGGGCAGGCAACAGAGTAGTCAGGAGACAAAGCCGGGGTCAGGAGCCAGATGGGAACGGAGAAGTCAGAGGGGAGTAGACAGAGGCAAGTCAGGAGGTAAGTCGAGGGTCAAGTGCCAAGATCAGTCACTATACCAGGAGCCAGAAAATAATACAACTGGCAGTGCTCAGAAGGAGCATGCTCAGTAACGAAGCCTGAACAATCACCCAGAAGGTGGAACATCTGAGCAATCAGCACCTCCCAGAACCAACCTGGACTTCAGTATAGTGACCAAGCTGCTAGATCTGTAAGTGCCGCAGAGCATCTCCAAGTCTGTGAGATGCTCTGCACAGAGAACCGTGACAGCTATCTTAAGAATGGCGCTCAATCAGTGCTGATGGGAATAGATAAGTGGTTGCGCATGCGCAGCTCCTTCAATTCAATTGTTTGAGAACAAAGATAATTACTAAGCAAGGACACTTAGCAACTTTCAAGACTCTTATACAAATTAATGTAGAGACCACCTGTCCATCCCTGGCAAGCAATGTGGCCTCATTCTTGAGATGTGATCCCTGGGGATAGAGACGTCACCGCGCATGCGCAGTTATTAGTCACTTGTATTGTAGTTATAACAATTGATGCTTGTCAATTTTTCAAACTTGAAAGGGTCCATTGTCAAAGGTAGGTTTCATTGGTTGGACGCCATCTATAGGATATTTAGGGCATATACGGCGGTCTGAAGAGGAACCAGCTCTTTAAGATAATGTAAGAACTTCAGAACTGACTAGAATGAGGAATAGAAGTATCATAAGTACAATAGACATTGTTTCAAATATCCAATAAAAGGGAAATGACTCAAAGTCCCCTTATAGAATTTCTCCTATAGAATGGAAGGTCCCTTTAATTGGGCTTCCATTAGTTTCGCGTTTCCTAATGTTGCAGTAGTTTTGGTGACAGCGCATACATACTCCAAGTATTATATTAACTCCCGACTTCTCTAAATAACATTTCCAGTACAATACCTTTCCCTTTATGTTTTTCGTAATGATCATTTTATTATCTTGTTTACCTTTGGAAAGGCGTAAAGTGCCTTTAATCCCACCAGCAGAATGCTACGCTGACAGTCTTTTTCATTACGTCTGTTACTGCATTACATATTGGAAAGAGCATGCAATGGGATTCACAACCGAAATTTGCTACACTTATGTCACAGACGCTTGCAGGAATTAGTGATAAACAATGCTGCGTTCTACAAGCGCCGACCTCCATGTCGGTTGCAGAGTTTCCACTCTCATAAGGCTGTTCTGGTTGATGAAATCTATGATTACAAGGTCAATTAAGAAACTATTTGGGACCCTCAAAAGAGGAAAACCATTGCAAAAAGTGTCCATCGCTCTGGAGGACCCAACGCTTTCACGTATTGAATTAAAGGCTATTGCTTATTTTGGATTTAAAGAGGATTTGCCACTTGAAAAAAATTGGCCAGTTTTTGCTCCTATTTTATTCCCTCTGTTCCCCTGAGTATACCATCTCTTGTTTTTCTTAAATCGACCATACGGTTCCAGAGATATGGGCCTTTTAATTTAGTATTTATTATGCTTTTTTTACAGAGCGGGCGTGACTCACGGGATCCTCAGGGGTGTATCTTTTAGATAATCCTGCTCCTCCTCATGAGGTCATCCCCATTGTACTGATTAGAAGCTGGTGTTTGTAGTACCCTCAGTAGCACAGGCAACTATCTCCTGTTCCTCCTCGTCAGCCTACTCCTCTTTATCACCCAGTCCACGCTGAGAAGATGAGATGTGGCTGGGCTGGATATCACTCTATGTACTTTCTTCCTCCATCTTCACCACCTGGTCCACACGCAAAGCTGAAAGCTGTGGTGGGACAAGTAAGTGGACGTAGTTGCTGATCATGGTTTTAAATGTGCAATGGCATGTAGAACAGGGGACGAGGCAGAGGTGGCACTCTCAGGAACTGATTGTAGACCCAGGTGTTCGACCAACTTAGTTGGGTGTTTGGCTGATTTATGCCTGACCATCCTGGTGGTGGTCAGGCTGATAGGGGTCTGGCCCGTGCTGAGCTTGGCACAGGTTGCAAATCACCGGGTTTTTTTGTCTTTTTCCCTTTCCATAAAAAATCACCAGTTTGGGGAACACCTAAGCCTTGTCCTGGGATCTGGGTGCTCTGGGGAATAGTTGCCTACGTTCTCTATCTGACCACCCCACTGCCTCTTTGTGCCTGATGCTGTGCTACGGATCTCTCCTCCTGTGCACTGCTGTGCTCGCTCTGCATGCCACCTTGCCAAGTTGGGTAAGTGACTTCATCATCCACCACCTCGTCTTCCACTTCCGCACTCTCATCCTATTCTTGACTTAGTAACTTTATATGTCTTGTTGGCAATGGTGTCTCATCATTATTCACCTCTTGAGACAGTAATTGCTGTTCTCCACTATCGGCTTCTTCTGACCGTGGCTGCACAAATATTTGGGCATCACCTCACACAATCTCCTAATGTTCCTCTTGAAATGTGCACGATGAGATGCCACTAGAAACCATAAATAGAAAGGTAGTGTGGCCAAGTATGTGGTCACTTGTCTCCTGAGACTCACCATGGTTGGAGAAAGGAGGATCAAGGTGACGATTATGTAGTTCAGACTCTTGGCTAGTGAGACTGGACCGTGTGGAAGACAGGGTGGTGCTAGGAAACAGACTGGAAGCATTGTCTGCCATCCAACCCACAACCTGTTTGCACTGTTCTGGCTTCAACAGTGGTGTCCCATGCCAACCTGCAAAGTGGGACAGGAAGCTAGGTCTAGATAATGCATGTGTTTGGTGTCTTCCCGCAGCAGGCCTAGTTTGCCCTGGCCCAAGGCCTCTGCGTTCACCCCTATCTCTGGACCATCATTTCCCGTCCCATACCACACACCTTCTGCATTTTAAATGATGTGCGCAGCTAAGAGCGGTATTATTAGAGAATAGAATATATTTAAATTAGCCCTGAGAAGGACTGTTGTATGTACAGTATGTGGCATCACCAAGGACTGTAACACAATAAACCCTGCCTACATGTCTCTAATATATTATCCCTACTCCAGAAGCTCACCCTACACTACTTACTGCTAAGAGCTGAACTATTAGAGAATAGAATATATTTAAATTAGCCCTGAGAAGGACTGTTGTATGTATGTGGCATCACCAAGGACTGTAACACAATAAACCCTGCCTACATGCCTCTAATACATTATCCCTACTCCAGAAGTTCACCCTACACTACTTACAGCTAAGAGCAGTATTATTAGAGAATAGAATGTATTTAAATTAGCCCTGAAAAGGGACTGTAATTTGTATATGGCATTGCCAAGCACTGTAATGCAATTAACCCTGCCTACATGCCTTTACTACATTATCCCTACTCCAGAAGCTCACCCTACACTACTTACAGCTAAGAGCAGTATTATTAGAGAATATAATGTATTTAAATTAGCCCTGAGAAGGACTGTTGTATGTATGTGGCATCACCAAGGACTGTAATGCAATGAACCCTGCCTACATGCCTAGAATACATTATCCCTACTCCAGAAGCTCACCTTACACTACTTACAGCTAAGAGCGGTATTATTAGAGAATAGAATGTATTTAAATTAGCCCTGAAAAGGACTGTAATTTGTATGCGGCATCACCACGGACTGTAACACAATAAACCCTGCCTACATGCCTCTAATACATTATCCTTACTCCAGAAGCTCACCCTACACTAATTAAAGAATAACAATATTAGTATAGAATAGAGTCTCCTTCAATTAGCCCTGTAAAGGGATTTTGGTTTAATGTTGCACCAGCAGGCACTGTGTCACTATAGGACCCAGTCTCTTCTCCAAATGAAACTCTCCCTACACTATTTTTGGGTACAGTGCACAAAGCATGGTCTCTCTGTGTCCTGCTATGTGGCCGGCTAATCACAGTAATGCCAGCAGCCAGCATAGCTATGGCATTACTGTGATTGAGAGGCAATCCTTGCACGTTTAGTGGCTGTAAAAAATCACGAAACATGCGAGGCGCGGACTCAATTGAGTATCGAGCATCTTGAGCACCCCAATGCCCGATTGAGTACCGAGCAGTGCCGAGCACGTTCTTTCCTCACTAGTTATCATATAGGGGTCCGATAACAAAAAAGAGAAGACCATAAAAGTGGTTGTCCCAACTTAGCAATCTATGACCTATCTGACCTTGATAACCCTTGGGGATGGCCATGCTGGGACACTTACCGATACCAAGAATGGGGCAAAAAGTGTCCCTTTACATGGAGAATTGGCCACTGCACCAATGCTAAATTTAATGTGTATGTGACTGGCGGAGATATAGAAGTATAACAGTCGGATATTTCTGGTACTGATCAAAGAATTCAGTTGAGGTTCTTGAGAGCTCCACTCTTGGGATCGGTTGGTGTCCCAATGGTGGAAACCCAACAATCACCAAGTTGTCACCTATCCTGTGAATCAATAACGACACATAAAATAAGACAAGAAATAAAGTAGAAAAATCCGCTTAAAGTACATTTACCGGTAACTACTTAACCTAATGATTTTTCATCTCTTCCCGTCTCGTTCTTGTCTTGTAGACCGCCAGGTCCCGAGACTCTTCTGACACGTCTCAGCGTGTGAAGATGTCTCCACAAAGCAGCCAAGGTGCGATGTAGCTTCCTCCTTTGCTCTCACACATCCTCAATAATGCCGAGGGGAACAAAAAACACATAAAAAGCAAACAGCGTCCACACACGACTTCACCAATTACTGCCCTGCAAATCTTTCTCTTTCCCAGCATGCCTCGGAGCTGTACACAGACCATGTCCGCATGATCTCCGGTTGACAATTTGCTCTTTGCTGTTACTTCTAGAGCCCAATTACAAGTCATTAGCGCCTCTGTGATAGGATTCTCTGCTTCAATAATCTTCTGCCATTGCCAATAAAAGGTGCATGGAATCCGCAGCCTTATTTGCGCTTTAATTTTAATGAAGTGCACCTTCAATTTGCATTCAGATTGATTTTATTATGGTAAATATTTTATTCCGGATTAACATAGCGTAATTACAATGCACATACCATTGATCAAACCGAGGAACTTGACCTTGCCACCACCAGCGGACGCCTCGTTACTGTCAACCTGTCAGAAGGAGACATGAGCATGGACGAGGTGGGAGCCGCGATGAAGGAGAAGGCTGGGATTGTACGGGAACATTGGGTTTTTCATGGATTTGGCTCTGGGCTGGACTGAGGAGCAGAGGCGGAGGTTTTTTTGGTTTCATGGAGATGTGGGTTTTACGACTCCAGAGTAAACTTCGTTAAGGCCTTGTGTACTAACGATGGCCAAACTCGATAACATCAGAGGCTCCACCAACAGTCAAAGGTCTATGGAGGCTCCTGACTCTTCCCCAACATGACATTGGGAGACGTAAGTGTGCCACTCCCGTGTCAGCAGCCGGGCTGCTCGGATCCGGATCCGCGGTGGCTCGAGGGGCATCCGGACCCAGGGGTCATGTGGCCCCTCAAATGAAGGGGGTATTTACAGGGGATTAGATATTTAGAGTTCGTGACGCCACCTGTGGTGTGTGGTAATATGGCGTGCACCTTCGCTGCAGTTGGGAGTACCTGGAGGCGATGGAGTGGGGCATCTAGGTATTGGAGCCCTCCACAGGTAGGGGGGATGACCCGGGACTCGGTGATGGTGATTGGGGAGTGCCCTTGGGAGTGAAGGGGTCACTTTCATACTCACTCAGTCCACAAAGCTGACACCAACAACTGGATAAACCAAAGTTCTGGACACCGCTGCCGCTGAGGGGAGCTAGTTCGGGTCCCGTCCCTACTGGTGTTGCCTGGTGATCCGTGACCTTCCTCGTGGCACTAAGTTCACTTGTCAGTTGGTCCCTGTAGTGTAGAACTAGTCGGGTCCCGTTCCCCAGTATGGCTAACTGACGGAGCTTGCTCTCAGGGTTCACGCTTGTGATTTTCTGGACCGTTTTTGTGGAAAGTCCTATCCCCCTCGTTGCACTAGTACCCCGATTTTGGAGTGGGTGGAGAGCGGATCGTGAAGGCTCCGTTCTCGTCAAGTAAATTGTCAGGTTGCCTGACGCTACTCCCTGACCTAGGGTCCACGTACCCCGTCGTGCCCTGGTCCCGGGCCGGTGATGGTGCAAGGCCGCCGGCTGTCCTCCTCGACAGTTCCGTGCCCCTTGTCACGATCCCCTGCATCCGTGGGTCCAGCTACTACCAGGCCCAGACCACCGTCTGCTACCTAGTTAGTCCGGCTCCTGACTTCCTCTCTCCTTCATTTTCAAACTACAACTCCCCCTTCCTGACACTCCTGACCTCCCCTAACCAACCCCCCAAGTGGGCGACCCTATTCCACTCAGGCCGTCCATTGGTGTGTCTGGTGGGTGTGGTGCAGAGTGTACCTAGGATTTTATTGGATGATGTTGGCAACACCATATAGTTGGGGACCCATAACCAAGGAGGAGGTGGATATTGCATGGGAGGGCAGATTGCACAATACCCTGTGACGACCTGATAGGCCAGGGCATCACATAAGGACCAGGCATTTTTTATTTTGGACTGTCAATCCATTTCCTCTCAGCAAGAAAGGTCATGGCCAGAGGAGTCCAGCAGTGACACTCTCGTACAGTTGTGTATGGAGGAGCCATGAAGAACGATCACTAGAACCATCACTTGGCCAACAGTCAACTACTGTGTTTGGGGCTCCTTTAATAATGTCTGACTTATACAGTGGGGAAAATAAGTATTTGATACACTGCAGATTTTGTCAGTGGAGAGGTCTGTCTAAGGACAACAGAGACAAAATAGTAGACCTGCACAAGCTGGGATGAGCTACAGGACAATAGGCCAGCAGCTTGGTGAGAAGGCAACAACTGTTGGTGCAATTATTAAAAAATGGAAGAATAGTTCAAGAACCAAATGGAGTTCAATGCTCAAGCAATGGACGATGGAGGGAAAGCTCTGGGATAAGAAGCCAGTTGGCTAAGAAGAAACTTTGATGTGTACTAATCCTTTAAGAAGTTTGGAGCAGTTGGCAGGATTGGGATCAAGACCTTCTAACATAGAAAGGAAGAAAACAGCAGGACACAGCCCAAAAGCGAGCAGGAGAAGGATGCTGGTGGCAGAGAATAGGACACCAAGGCAAGACCAACCAACCTGTCATAATTAGCTTATCCCTCTTAGGACACAAAGTGGGGTTCTCAGCTAATGTCTTTGTGGAAAGCCTGTAAGAAGTAAGGTTCCTCAGCCTGGTGGGACCTGATCCATCTACGTATCACATTGATGACCATTAATTTACAGTTCTTCTGTGGTGGGAGATATGCAGCCAATGGCAATATCTGTCAAATCAGCTTCTTATGAGTGATGGTGACATAGATTAAGATAGATAGGGAAAACCAAAACTCAGACACACTGAAAACTCACAGGAACAAACAGTAAGAGACTAAGGGAAAAAAGCAAGAGCAGGAAGGCAGCAGCAAAAGGACAACAAGGATTAACACCACAGCTGCTCACAGCAATAAAGTACAATAACCACCAGTAAGTCTGGATCACAACACCTCTCCAGACCAGTATAGAAAAGCAAGAGCAGGAAGGCAGCATCAAAAGGACGCCAAGGATTAACACCACAAATGCTCACAGCAATAAAGTACAATAACCACCAGTAAGTCTGGATCACAACACCTCTCTAGACCAGTATAGAAAAGCAAGAGCAGGAAGGCAGCATCAAAAGGACGACAAGGATTAACACCACAACTGCTCACAGCAATAAAGTACAATAACCACCAGTAAGTCTGGATCACAACACCTCACCAGACCAGTATAGAAAAGCAAGAGCAGGAAGGCAGCATCAAAAGGACGACAAGGATTAACACCACAACTGCTCACAGCAATAAAGTACAATAACCACCAGTAAGTCTGGATCACAACACCTATCCAGACCAGTATAGAGAAGCTATAGCTGGCATTAATGGAATAGTCTAGTTAGCATATATAGGAGGAGAGCGAATTTGACTGGCTCCCACACATCATGTGATCAAAGAGACTAACAAGCAGCCCAGCAGAGATTAACTCTTGCTAGCCTGTCTAAGTCTGAGGGTGAACGCCCGTGTCTCCTTGAGCTGAATACAGACCTCAGAGACGTTAGCAGGCAGAGTGGCAAAATCTGTAGTTTCTACGCCGCCATGCCTGCAAAAATCTAATGATCACACATACAGTTAGGTCCAGAAATCTTTGGACAGTGACACAATTTTGGCGAGTTGGGCTCTGCATGCCACCACATTGGATTTGAAATGAAACCTCTACAACAGAATTCAAGTGCAGATTGTAACGTTTAATTTGAAGGTTTGAACAAAAATATCTGATAGAAATTGTAGGAATTGTCATATTTCTTTACAAACACTCCACATTTTAGGAGGTCAAAAGTAATTGGACAAATAAGCCAAACCCAAACAAAATATTTTTATTTTCAATATTTTGTTGCGAATCCTTTGGAGGCAATCACTGCCTTAAGTCTGGAACCCATGGACATCACCAAACGCTGGGTTTCCTCCTTCTTAATGCTTTGCCAGGCCTTTACAGCCGCAGCCTTCAGGTCTTGCTTGTTTGTGGGTCTTTCCGTCTTAAGTCTGGATTTGAGCAAGTGAAATGCATGCTCAATTGGGTTAAGATCTGGTGATTGACTTGGCCATTGCAGAATGTTCCACTTTTTGCACTCATGAACTCCTGGGTAGCTTTGGCTGTATGCTTGGGGTCATTGACCATCTGTACTATGAAGCGCCGTCCGATCAACTTTGCGGCATTTGGCTGAATCTGGGCTGAAAGTATATCCCGGTACACTTCAGAATTCATCCGGCTACTCTTGTCTGCTGTTATGTCATCAATAAACACAAGTGACCCAGTGCCATTGAAAGCCATGCATGCCCATGCCATCACGTTGCCTCCACCATGTTTTACAGAGGATGTGGTGTGCCTTGGATCATGTGCCGTTCCCTTTCTTCTCCAAACTTTTTTCTCCCCATCATTCTGGTACAGGTTGATCTTGGTCTCATCTGTCCATAGAATACTTTTCCAGAACTGAGCTGGCTTCATGAGGTGTTTTTCAGCAAATGTAACTCTGGCCTGTCTATTTTTGGAATTGATGAATGGTTTGCATCTAGATGTGAACCCTTTGTATTTACTTTCATGGAGTCTTCTCTTTACTGGTGACTTAGAGACAGATACACCTACTTCACTGAGAGTGTTCTGGACTTCAGTTGATGTTGTGAACGGGTTCTTCTTCACCAAAGAAAGTATGCGGCGATCATCCACCACTGTTGTCATCCGTGGACGCCCAGGCCTTTTTGAGTTCCCAAGCTCACCAGTCAATTCCTTTTTTCTCAGAATGTACCCGACTGTTGATTTTGCTACTCCAAGCATGTCTGCTATCTCTCTGATGGATTTTTTCTTTTTTTCAGCCTCAGGATGTTCTGCTTCACCTCAATTGAGAGTTCCTTAGACCGCATGTTGTCTGGTCACAGCAACAGCTTCCAAATGCAAAACCACACACCTGTAATCAACCCCAGACCTTTTAACTACTTCATTGATTACAGGTTAACGAGGGAGACGCCTTCAGAGTTAATTGCAGCCCGTAGAGTCCTTTGTCCAATTACTTTTGGTCCCTTGAAAAAGAGGAGGCTATGCATTACAGAGCTATGATTCCTAAACCCTTTCTCCGATTTGGATGTGAAAACTCTCATATTGCAGCTGGGAGTGTGCACTTTCAGCCCATATTATATATAGAATTGTATTTCTGAACATGTTTTTGTAAACAGCTAAAATAACAAAACTCGTGTCACTGTCCAAATATTTCTGGACCTAACTGTAGCTTATGATAATTGCATGTGTTTTTATTCCCAATGTATAATGATATTGGAAAAACAGCGCCACATCCTTCTTCAGGCAGTGTGTAGTACTGCAGCTGAGCCCTATTCCAGCAATGTGAACACTATCCTGAGTAATGCTGGATGGAGGGTCCCTCTAACCTTACCCCAGGGATCTGTAGGGTTAATGACAAGTAATGATGTCATCAATAATACCAGGAAGTTATTAGGATTTCATTTCATTGTAGGTTCCGTTTAATGACCCTCCTTAAGGGTTTTGGTTTAATTAAGTCATTACCTGACTCATTAAATTATTACTTTTAGCCTGAACCTACAAAATCTTCATCATTTAGTCCAAGTGAGAACATTCAGCTGTGCAAATACGCGGATAATGGACCTGCCAGATACAGAGTATCACTGGCACCGAGGACAATATTTAATGTCATGTGTAATGAGACTAATGTCCACACACTTCATCATGGGGACGTTCCAGGTTCTCCTCCAGTCCTAAACCATCCAGGGGTTAAATTTACTCTTGTCTCCTGGTAGTCAATAGAGAGCTGCACTAAGGTTATGAATGGAATCACAATCAGCAGAATAGTGAGTGCAGCTCTGGAGTATAATACAGGAGGCAACTCAGGATCAGCAATGTAATGTATGTACATAGTGATTCCACCAGCAGAATAGTGAGTGCAGCTCTGGAGTATAATACAGGAGGTAACTCAGGATCAGTAATGTAATGTATTTACACAGTGACTGCACCAGCAGAATAGTGAGTGCAGCTCTGGACTATAATACAGGAGGCAACTCAGGATCAGTAATGTAATGTATGTACACAGTGACTGCACCAGCAGAATAGTGAGTGCAGCTCTGGAATATAATACAGGAAGTAACTCAGGATCAGTAATGTAATGTATGTACACAGCGACTGCACCAGCAGAATAGTGAGTGCAGCTCTGGAGTATAATACAGGAGGTAACTCAGGATCAGTAATGTAATGTATTTACACAGTGACTGCACCAGCAGAATAGTGAGTGCAGCTCTGGACTATAATACAGGAGGCAACTCAGGATCAGTAATGTAATGTATGTACACAGTGACTGCACCAGCAGAATAGTGAGGGCAGCTCTGGAATATAATACAGGAAGTAACTCAGGATCAGTAATGTAATGTATGTACACAGTGACTGCACCAGCAGAATAGTGAATGCAGCTCTGGAGTATAATACAGGAGGCAACTCAGGACCAGCAATGTAATATATGTACATAGTGATTCCACCAGCAGAATAGTGAGTGCAGCTCCGGAGTATAATACAGTAGGTAACTCAGGATCAGTAATGTAATGTATTTACACAGTGACTGCACCAGCAGAATAGTGAGTGCAGCTCTGGAGTATAATACAGGAGGTAACTCGGGATCAGTAATGTAATGTATGCCCATAGTGACTCCATCAGCAGAATAGTGAGTGCAGCTCTGGAGAAAAATACAGGAGGTAACTCAGGATCAGTAATGTAATGTACAGTATGTACAGTCATGGCCAAAAGTTTTGAGAATGCTACAAATATTAATTTTTACAAAGTCTACTGCTTAGGTTTTTCTAATGGCAATTTGCATATACTCCAGAATGTCATAAAGAGTGATCAGCTTAACAGCAATTACTTACAAAGTCAATATTGGCTAAGAAAATGAACTTTAACCCCCAAAACACATTTCAACATCATTGCATTCCTGCCTTAAAAGGAGCAGCTAACATTGTTTTAGTGATTGTTCCAGTAACACAGGTGTGGGTGTTGATGAGGACAGGGCTGGCGATCAATCAGTCATGATTAAGTAAGAATGACACCATTGGACACTTTAAAAGGAGGCTGGTGCTTGGTATCATTGTTTCTCTTCAGTTAACCATGGTTATCTCTAAAGAAACACGTGCAGCCATCATTGCTCTGCACAAAAATGGCCTAACAGGGAAGAGTATCGCAGCTACAAAGATTGCAGCTCAGTCACCAATCTATCGCATCATCAAGAACTTCAAGGAGAGAGCTTCCATTTTTGCCAAAAAGGTTCCAGGGCGCCCAAGAAGGACCAACAAACGCCAGGACCGTATCTTAAAACTGTTTCAGCTGCGGGATGGGACTACCAGCAGTGGCGAGCTAGCGCAGCAATGGCAGCAGGCTGGTGTGAGTGCTTCTGCACGCACTGTGAGGCGGAGACTGCTTGAGCAAGGCCTGGTTTCAAGGAGGGCAGCAAAGAAGCCACTTCTCTCCAGAATAAACATCAGGGACCGACTGATATTCTGCAAAAGGTACAGGGAGTGGACTGCTGAGGACTGGGGAAAGTCATTTCTCAGATGAATCCCCTTTTTGATTGTTTGGGACATCTGGAAAACAGCTTATTAGGAGAAGAAGAGGTGAGCGCTAGCACCAGTCTTGTCTCATGCCAACTGTTAAGCATCCGGAAACCATTCATGTGTGGGGTTGCTTCTCAGCCAAGGGAATCGCACCACTCACAGTCTGGCCTAAAAACACAGCCATGAATAAAGAATGGCACCAGAATGTCCTCCAAGAGCAACTTCTCCCAACTGTCCAAGAGCAGTTTGGCCCCAACAATGCCTTTTCCAGCATGATGGAGCACCTTGCCATAGAGCAAAGGGGATCACTAAATGGCTCATGGAACAAAACATAGAGATTTTGGGTCCATGGCCTGGAAACTCCCCAGACCTTAATCCCATTGAGAACTTGTGGGCAATCATCAAGAGACGGGGGGACAAACAAAAACCAACAAATTCTGGCAAAATGCAAACATTGCTTATGCAAGAATGGACAGCGATCAGCCAGGATTTGCTCCAGAAGATGATTGACAGCTGCCCAGGAGAATTGCAGAGGTCCTGAAGAAGAAGGGTCAACACTGCAAATATTGACTTGCTGCATTAACTCATTCTAACTGTCAATAGAAGCTTCTGGTCTCATGATATGATTGCAATTATATTTCTGTATGTGATGTAAACATCAGACAAACACAATTAAAAACCAGAGGGCAACAGATCATGTGAAAATATCATTTTGGTGTCATTCTCAAAACTTTTGGCCATGACTGTACACAGTGACTGCACCAGCAGAATAGTGAGTGCAGCTCTGGAGTGTAATACAGGAAGTAACTCAGGATCAGTACAGGATAAGTAATGTAATGTATGTACACAGTGACTGCAGCGGCAGAATAGTGAGTGCAGCTCTGGAGTATAATACAGGAGGTAACTGAGGATCAGTAATGTAATGTATGTACACAGTGACTGCACCAGCAGAATAGTGAGTGCAGCTCTGGAGTATAATACAGGAGGTAACTCAGGATCAGTAATGTAATGTATGTACACAGTGACTGCACCAGCAGAATAGTGAGTGCAGCTCTGGAGTATAATACAGGAGGTAACTCAGGATCAGTAATGTAATGTTTGTACACAGTGACTGCACCAGCAGAATAGTGAGTGCAGCTCTGGGGTATAATACAGATCATTCTATAGAGGAGGCACTGGAAACAATGCAGTGCACCCATTGTTAGTAATGGTTTATCATGGGTGTCTGTGGTTCTCCAGGGCTGGATGCCGCTCTCTGTTGCAGGTAATAGCCGCCAGTCCCTTACAAGATGCAAATTCAACTAAAATTTGTTCTGAACAACAAAGAGTCATTTCCTGTGTGATATATTGTGGTATGGGATCACATTGTCCTCGCTTTGGCGCGGGGCAGCTGTACAGTTACATTCACAAGATTAAGATAACGTGAAACCTGATAATGAGATATTGAATTTCAAGTCTTAACCAGTTTTAATTGAAATCTCAATTGACCAAAGCAAAACAAATTGTTCGGCGGCTGCAAGTTCTTGTGTGTGAGGGCTCTGCAGCACATCGCACTTATTAATAATGATGGCGGCACATTCCGAGAAGAATCAACTTCTGTGCAAATAAAGAGAAAATACGAGTCCATAAATCTGTGCAGTCCGTGCAGCTTACAAGGCGACGGTCACTTTTCATAAATATATGTTTGCTTTTTTACCCTGGTGTAAAAGTCGCTGTTCTCCTGAATCCGGCGCTGTTTTTCTTTTGTTCCTGTGCCTCTCCGTTCCTGAGATATGGCCCTTTCTTCCCTGTATATAAATGTAGCATTTTTATACAAGTGGGTGTCATCTTCAAGTCATCTAAGGCGGAGTCTTCTTGAGGATAACCCCCACTTGGCTAACAAGGCTACAAGAAGTAGGAGGTCATATCTCAGGAACGGAGAGGCGTAGAAACAAAAGAAAAGCAACGCCGGACTCGGGAGAACAGCGGCATTTACACCAGGTAAAGTAAGGTAGATGATTATGGCACTGACGGGACCCTTTTAAAATAAAACTGAATAAAGACCCCTTAATATAATGTTATCTTTAAGATCCTAGTAAAGGTTATCTAATATGAAGGCTTAGTGCACTCCGGCCGAAGCTGTTGCTCCCTGCCCTTCTTAATGAAGATTGTTTCACTTAAAGGGGTTTTCCCACTAAAAAAAAAGTTTATTCTAATCAACAGATCTTGGAATAATAATAAATTCCACATTTGGATGTGATTCAAAATAACGTTCCTGTGCTGAGATAATCTTATATATGTGTCCCTGCTATGTACTGTGTAATGGCTGTGTCTTACTGTACAGGAACATGATCGGATCATTCCACATCTCCTAGGTAGGGGAGGAAGCAAAAGAGTATAAAGACATTACAGCACGGGATCGCAAATTTTTCTTTCTTTGAAGTAAAACATTTCTTAAAACAGGCAGAGAAAAGTTTTACCTTATAGAAATATTCAGCTGTGATCCTGTGCTGAAATGTCTGTATACTTTCTTGTTTCCCCCCTGTCTAAGAGATGTGGTATGATCCGATCATCTTCCTGTAATGTCAGACACGGCCATTACACAGTACAAAGCAGCAACACATAAATAAGATTATCTCAGAACAGGAACATTTTTTTTAATCACATCAAATTATGAAACTTATTATTATGTCAAGATCTATCGATTAAAATCAATTTTGTTCATGAGACAACCCCCTTTAAATTTTCCTTTAGGAGGTTGTCACTTGTATAACTTGCTGCTCTTTTCTGCTTTACTTACAAGATAGTAAGTGGATTGAATTTAATCGTCACCTTCTTGTAATGCTGTTTTCTAATTGTCATAACCTTGTCATTTTTCATAAATGAGTACAGCTGCAGTGTAAAGCATAGGGGATGAGCAGCAGTCTGATGAGTTAAGTAGTTAAGTAGTAGATTTCAGACTATCAGCTAAGCTGAAGCCAAAGGAGGTCTTCAAGGAGTCAAGAAGGTCAATGTTACATAGTTACATAGTTACATAGGTTGAAAAATGACCTAGGTCCATCTAGTTCAGCCTTCCTCCACCAAAGTTCTGGGACAGTTTCAAGCATTCTATCTAGTCTTACTAGCTGTAGTTCCTGGTGTTGCCTGGGGTAGTAATTGTCTCTCTTTCTATCTCTTTCCCTGTCTGTCCCTCTGTCTGTCTCTTTCCTTGTCTATCTCTTTCCCTGTCTGTATTTTTCCCTGTCTGTCTCTGCCTCTCTCTGTCTGTCTCTTTCCCTTTTTGTCTCTGTCTGTCTCTGTCTGTCTTTTTCCCTGTCTGTCTCTTTACCTGTCTGTCTCTCTGTCTGTCTCTGTCTCTTTGTCTGTCTGTCTGTCTCTGTCTGTCTCTTTCCCTTTCTGTCTCTGTCTGTCTCTTTCGTTGACTCTCTGTCTGTCTCTTTCCCTGTCTGCGTCTGTCTGTCTCTTTGTCTATCTGTGTGTTTCTCTATGTCTGTCTCTGTCTGTCTCTTTCCCTTTCTGTCTCTTTCATTGTCTGTCTCTTTCCTTGTCTCTCTTTCTCAATCTGTCTCTGTCTTTCTGTCTCTTTCCCTGTCTTTCTCTGTCTGTCTCTTTGTCTGCCTCTTTCCCTGTCTTTCTCTGTCTATCTCTTTGTCTGTCTGTCTCTTTCCCTGTCTTTCTCTGTCTGTCTCTTTGTCAGTCTGTCTCTTTCCCTGTCTTTCTCTGTCTGTCTCTTTGTCTGTCTGTCTCTTTCCTTGTCTTCCTCTGTCTGTCTGTGTCTGTCTCTGTCCCTGTCTGTCTCTTTGTCTGTCTGTCTCTTTCCTTGTCTTTCTCTGTCTCTTTGTCTGTCTGTCTCTGTCCGTCTATCTCTTTCCCTGGCTGCATTGTGACACGCCAACATTCTTCTGAAGTTCTGGCTGCATTGTGGCTCCACTGACTTTAATGTAAGCAGGATTTTTGGTGAATAACTGTAAAGCGCGGGATTAAAATTTCCCCTCAAAGCATAGTCTATGACGTTCCCTGAGTCACATGAGGTGTCTGTGCAGAATGTCGTGATTGTACATACGATGGTGTGGATTCCTTTAGCGGACATACATACATATATACATACATACGTACACTCAGCTTTATATATTACATAGATAGCAATAGGCTCCAGTGCCTTAAAGGGCTGAAGGACCGCTGACCACCGTGGTAGCGGAAGGGTGACTGGCGGTCTTCCCTCAGCCCATTATCGCGTGTGTCACGCTGGCGGCACAATTAGTCAGCAGCTGCATCATTATCTTGGTGTCCTCCTCCACCATCAGCCGCAATTTCCTTCTCTTTCTTTGTTGTACAATTCATAGACTGGGAGGAAACCGAGCGAAGCAGCTGCAGAATGTGAACGCGTCAATCGATACGTGTAGGTAGAGAGGAGAGGAGGCTATTTCCAGCACCGACTGCAATCTGTCACAATTGCTTAAATAACCGCCGTGCAATCCAGTGTCATGTCTGCTCCCTCCCGGTGCCACCGCCGCTCTCTTCCCACCACCAGAATTGCTTATGTCCTCCAGGCACCTTGTACCGTCTAAACATAGTTGAAAGGAAATGTGGGGGCATCGCGGTGATTTATTTGTGCTCAGGCTGATAGAGAATTAGTAATAAAGGCGGCCGAAGACAACTAATCATCCGCGGGTTTAAAGAAAATTGGCTGGAACGGGCAACAAATGTCCCATGTCTCTGCCGATTCATCTCTTCATACATCTCTATAGTGGTCGAGGTCTGTGCTGCTCACCAAATCCTCCACAGTGCAATGATCAGATTGTGACTGCCTGCAGCCGCCACTAGGGGGAGCTCTGCGTATTCATTCACTGAATCCTCCGCAGTGCAATGATCAGATTGTGAGTTCCTGCAGCCGCCACTAGGGGGAGCTCTGCGTATTCATACACTGAATCCTCCGCAGTGCAATGATCAGATTGTGACTGCTTGCAGCCATCACTAGGGGGAGCTCTGCGTATTCATACACTAAATCCTCCGCAGTGCAATGATCAGATTGTGACTGCCTGCAGCCACCACTAGGGGGAGCTCTGCGTATTCATACACTGAATCCTCCGCAGTGCAATGATCAGATTGTGACTGCCTGCAGCCGCCACTAGGGGGAGCTCTGCGTATTCATACACTGAATCCTCCGCAGAGCAATGATCAGATTGTGACTGCCTGTAGCCGCCACTAGGGGGAGCTCTCTGTATTCATACACTGAATCCTCCACAGTGCAATGATCAAATTGTAACGAATAACGTTTGGAACACCATTCTAAGTCTGAACTGGGTGCAAAAAAACTAAAAAAAATCACTATGGGGAGATAAGGTATGCACACCAGTGACTATGTAAGGGGAATACATGGAATAGCAGAAACTGCTGTGTGAATACTGACTTGAAAAATCCAATAGCTACATGTAAGAATGAAATGTGAAAAATGGAATCTGCATTACTGCCATGAACATATGAATCAAGAGAAATTTAGCTACTGAATTGATCAATGCAATAGAGCCCCAACACTATTCCATGTATTCCCCTTCCATAGTCACTGGTGTGCATACCTTATCTCCCCATAGTGATGTTTTTTAGGTTTTTTGCACCCAGTTCAGACTTAGAATGGTGTTCCAAACGTTATTCCTTATTGTTAGTAGTTTTTCGTTTGTGAACCCTCCCCAACCACACCTATTGCCAATCCATATAATACGCATAAATAGCCTGGGTCTCAGCTTCCCATACACGGTAAGTTTTTTAACTGCATGAGAGGACACACACTAGCTAGGGACCCCAACGTAGAGAAATACTTTGGCGTAGTGTTGGGGCTCTATTGCATTGATCAATTCAGTAGCTAAATTTCTCTTGATTCATATGTTCATGGCAGTAATGCAGATTCCATTTTTCACATTTTCATTCTTACATGTAGCTATTGGATTTTTCAAGTCAGTATTCACACAGCAGTTTCTGCTATTCCATGTATTCCCCTTCCATAGTCACTGGTGTGCATACCTTATCTCCCCATAGCAATGATCAAATTGTGACTGCCTGCAGCCGCCACTAGTGGGAGCTCTCTGTATTCATACACTGAATCCTCCACAGTGCAATGATCAAATTGTAACTGCCTGCAGCTGCCACTAGGGGGAGCTCTGCGTATTCATACACTGAATCCTCCGCAGTGCAATGATCAGATTGTGACTGCCTGCAGCCGCCACTAGGGGGAGCTCTGCGTATTCATACACTGAATACTCCGCAGTGCAATGATCAGATTGTAACTGCCTGCAGCCACCACTAGGGGGAACTCTGTGTATTCATACACTGAATCTTCCGCAGTGCAATGATCAAATTGTGACTGCCTGCAGCCGCCACTAGGGGGAGCTCTCTGTATTCATACACTGAATCCTCTGCAGTGCAATGATCAAATTGTGACTGCCTGCAGCCGCCACTAGGGGGAGCTCTGCGTATTCATAGACTGAATCCTCCACAGTGCAATGATCAGATTGTGACTGCCTGCAGCCGCCACTAGGGGCACTGCATATTCATACACTGAATTCTCTGCAGTGCAAGAATCAGATTGTGAGTGCCTGCAGCCGCCACTAGGGGGAGCACTGCATATTCATACACTAAATCCTCCGTAGTGCAATGATCAGATTGTGACTGCCTGCAGCCACCACTAGGGGGAGCACTGAGTATTCATACACTGAATCCTCCGCAGTGCAATGACCAGATTGTGACTGCCTGCAGCCGCCACTAGGGGGAGCTCTGCGTATAGAGATGATCACGATCTGCCCAATATCCTGTAGAGACTGTGACCTACCCCACTTCTTGTGAAGACAGTAACCTTCCCCACTTCATGTAGAGATAATGCCCCATTTCCTGCAGAAAGAATGACCTTCCTCACTTCCTGTAGAGAAAATGACCAGCCCAATTTCCTGAAAAGACAGTGACTTCACCCCATTTCCTGTAGAAACAATGACCTGCCCCATTTCCTGTAGAGACAATGATCTGCCCAATTTCCTGAAAAGACAATGGTCTGCCTCACTTCCTGTAGAAACAATGACCTGCCCCATTTCTGTAGAGACAATGACCTGCACCACTTCCTGTAGAGACAATAATCTGTACCCCTTCCTGAAGAGACAATGACCTGCGAATGACCCACCCCACTTTATGTAGAGACAATGATCTATCCCACTTCACTTAGAGATAATGACTTGCCCCATTTGATGTAGAGACAATGACCTGCAACACTTCCTGTAGAGACAATGACCTACACCACTTCATGTAAAGACAAAATCTATCCCACTTCACTTGGAGATTTGCTGTAGAGACAATGACCTGCACTTCCTGTAAAGCCATAACCTGCCCCACCTCCTATAGAGATGATGACGATCTGCCCAATATCCTATAGAGACTGTGACCTGCCCCACTTCCTGTACAGACAATGCCCCATTTCCTGCAGAAACAATGACCTTCCTCACTTCCTGTAGAGAAATTGACCAGCCCAATTTCCTGCCTCACTTTCTGTAGAAACAATGACCCATCCCACTTCCTGTACAGAAAATGACCTATCCCATTTCCTTCAGAAACAATGACCTGCCCCACTTCCTCTAGAGAAAATGACCTGCTCCTCTTCCTGTACAAACAATGACCTGCCCCACTTCCTGTACAAACAATGACCTGCCCCACTTTCTGTACAAACAATGACCTGCCCCACTTCCTGTACAAACAATGAGTTTCCCCACTTCCTGTACAAACAATGACTTGCCCCACTTCCTGTACAAACAATGAGTTTCCCCACTTCCTGTACAAACAATGACCTGCCCCACTTCCTGTACAAACAATGACCTGCCCCACTTCCTGTACAAACAATGACTTGCCCCACTTCCTGTACAAACAATGACTTGCCCCACTTCCTGTACAAACAATGACTTGCCCCACTTCCTGTACAATCAATGACCTGCCATCATTTCCAGTTGTCACTGAGCGTGAGATTATTTTCTTTTTCTTCTAATTTTTCCCCAGATTTTGATTAGCTGAAAAGTGCTAAGAGTCTAATCGCCTTGAACTCATGTGTAACACTCTGCGGTCTCCTAGGACTGTATACAACAACTTTCTTAGCTTAGTAAAATCAACATATATGGCTATGATTTTGAGTGCTGCCTTGTCACACACTATATGTAATGTTTACTCAGTGTTTTATGGCTTTCTCTCTATCTCTATGCCTAAGCTGTGAGCTATGACATTTTCACCCCGTCCAGATTCAGTGCTAAATTGCTGCTGCATTCCCTGCCTTTACTTTTATACAGGCTGCGATAGTTCATTTTGATTGGCTGTGCTATATCATGTGATTTCATAGCTTTCCCTTGATTGGCTGTGCTATACCATGTGATTTCATACCTTCCTCTTGATTGGCTGTGCTATACTATGTGATTTCATAGCTTTCCCTTGATTGGCTGTGCTATACCATGTGATTTCATAGCTTCCTCTTGATTGGCTGTGCTATACCATGTGATTTCATAGCTTCCTCTTGATTGGCTGTGCTATACCATGTGATTTTATAGCTTGCTCTTGATTGGCTGTGCTATACCATGTGATTTTATAGCTTGCTCTTGATTGGCTGTGCTATACCATGTGATTTCATAGCTTCCTCTTGATTGGCTGTGCTATACCATGTGATTTCATAGCTTCCTCTTGATTGGCTGTGCTATAGTATGTGATTTCATAGCTTTCCCTTGATTTTCTGTGCTATACCATGTGATTTCATAGCTTCCTCTTGATTGGCTGTGCTATACCATGTGATTTCATAGCTTCCTCTTGATTGGCTGTGCTATAGTATGTGATTTCATAGCTTTCCCTTGATTTTCTATGCTATACCACGTAATTTCATAGCTACTTCTTGATTGGCTGTGCTATACCATGTGATTTCATAGCTTCCTCTTGATTGGCTGTGCTATGCCATGTGATTTCATAGCTTCCTCTTGATTGGCTGTGCTATACCATGTGATTTTATAGCTTGCTCTTGATTGGCTGTGCTATACCATGTGATTTTATAGCTTGCTCTTGATTGGCTGTGCTATACCATGTGATTTTATATCTTGCTCTTGATTGGCTGTGCTATACCATGTGATTTCATAGCTTCCTCTTGATTGGCTGTGCTATACCATGTGATTTCATACCTTGCTCTTGATTGGCTGTGCTATACCATGTGATTTTATAGCTTGCTCTTGATTGGCTGTGCTATACCATGTGATTTTATAGCTTGCTCTTGATTGGCTGTGCTATACCATGTGATTTTATATCTTGCTCTTGATTGGCTGTGCTATACCATGTGATTTCATAGCTTCCTCTTGATTGGCTTTGCTATACCATGTGATTTCATACCTTGCTCTTGATTGGCTGTGCTATACCATGTGATTTTATAGCTTGCTTTTGATTGGCTGTGCTATACCATGTGATTTTATAGCTTGCTCTTGATTGGCTGTGCTATACCATGTGATTTGATAGCTATAAGGCCGCACTTGAGGTTATGTGAGCCTTCCCTAGTGGATGGAATCTTCTGCTTTGTGTAAAATGAAGTTTCTTGGTTCCAGCAAATCTTTGAAATTTCGACATGAATTTTATCTGTAAGCCGAGCAAATGACTTCATACATAAAACATGGGCAGCATTGGCCATCTTCTGGGATTTCGCCTTCTTCTCGCCTCCACATCCTCTATCTATATCTGGAGGGAAGATTCCTGGATTATAGCGACAGAAGGGAAATATTCACACACAAAATCACATTAAAGCACAGGACTGTGTCACTGGCTGATCTTCACGTCCTCGGTTTGTGTCTTTGGAGATAAAACCCTTTTTAATCCGGGTGATACATGTCTGTTCTTACAGGAATTCTCCGCACATTTAAGGAATATTATTATTATACCTCCCATAGATCTGTACCATGTGTAGTTTCCAGAGTGATGTCAGAGCTGTGTTCAGTAACATGTCGCCCTCACAGCTCCTCCCCTGTCATATACACCATGCAAGACAAAGTGTGTCCCTCTCATCTTCTCTCCTCCATTTATTATACTAATGGTGGATTGCAGCTCTTCCTCCCCTCTCAGAGCATTCAGTCTCATACACAATGAGAAAGAAATACTGCAGATGCATCCCCCTCCTCCCCCTCCTTCCCTTTCACAGCATGCAATCTCACAGTGAAAATGAAATATTGCAGCTCCATCACCCTCCTCCCCTCTCACATTATGCAGTATCACACAGTGAGTATGTAATATTGCAGCTGCATCCCCCTCCTCCTCTCTCACAATATGCAGTATCACACAGTGAGAAAAAATATTGCAGCTCCACCCCCCTCCTCCCTTCTCAAAGCATACAGTGTTATACAGTGAGAATGAAATATTGCAGCTCAATCCCCCTCCTCCCCTCTCACAGTATGTAGTATCACATAGCGAAAATGAAATATTGCATCTGCATCCCCCTCCTCTATTCTCACATTATGCAATATCACAGAATGAGAATGAAATATTGCATCTGCATCCCCCTCCTCCCCTCTCACAGCATGCAGTATCACACAGTGAAAATGAAATATTGCAGCTGCATCCCCCACCTCCCCTCTCACAGCATGCAGTATCACACAGTGAGAATGAAATATTGCAGTTGCATCCCCCTCCTCCCCTCTCACAGCATGCAGTATTACATAGTGAGAATGAAATATTGCAGCTGCATCCCCCTCCTCCCCTCTCATAGTATGCAGTATCACATGGTGAGAATGAAATATTCACTAATGCAACAAATCCCCTCTGTCAGTCTCTATGCGTCCTCCTTTAAGCCATCTGGGCATCTGACCTCTGTAGCCAATCACTAGTCGCATTAGCACATGTGATTGGCTGCAGCGGTCACATTTCTGTACAATAGGATCAGAATGTACAAAGTGGGTGACATGACAATGTGTCTTTAAGTGGACGCACAAAGACTAGCTGGGGACCAGAGAGGTATTAGAGGAGGAGCACAAGAATGCTGGAGGGCTCCAGAATAAAGAATTCAGGTGTTGACAAACCCTTTAATTAAAAAAGTTCCTACGAAAGTGAACTTCCAAAACCCATTACTGATGTCTGGCAGAAATTCATTTTAGGCCAGACATATCGTTGTCTCTTTTTTTTCTGGATGTTAAAAATGACTGCAATTTTACCCAAAGAGGGTTGATAAGGAATCCTTAATGTGGCTCTAATGACGCTTTTCAGCGCAGGATAAAAGACACAGCGATATCAAGCAGGAGAGTTTATCAGCGCCGTCCTCGAGGAAGCGATTCATTTTTCTTTTTGATACATTCATGATATCTATTAGTAATTTCAGATACGGTGTTTTCTTCATAACGGTATCATTTAGCCGGGGGTGCGAGGACAAAGTGTCAATGTATTCATTCATATCAAGGGACGAAGAACTGTTTATGAAAAACTTAGGATGGACAGCAACTTTTTTGTATAACAAATAAAGAGACGGTTGCACTCAGAAATGCTTGCATACACTTAGGTCCAGAAATATTTGGACAGTGACACAAGTTTTGTTATTTTAGCTGTTTACAAAAACATGTTCAGAAATACAATTCTATATATAATATGGGCTGAAAGTGCACACTCCCAGCTGCAATATGAGAGTTTTCACATCCAAATCGGAGAAAGGGTTTAGGAATCATAGCTCTGTAATGCATAGCCTCCTCTTTTTCAAGGGACCAAAGGTAATTGGACAAGGGACTCTAAGGGCTGCAATTAACTCTGAAGGCGTCTCCCTCGTTAACCTGTAATCAATGAAGTAGTTAAAAGGTCTGGGGTTGATTACAGGTGTGTGGTTTTGCATTTGGAAGCTGTTCCTGTGACCAGACAACATGCGGTCTAAGGAACTCTCAATTGAGGTGAAGCAGAACATCCTGAGGCAGAAAAAAAAGAAAAAATCCATCAGAGACATAGCAGACATGCTTGGAGTAGCAAAATCAACAGTCGGGTACATTCTGAGAAAAAAAGGAATTGACTGGTGAGCTTGGGAACTCAAAAAGGCCTGGGCGTCCACGGATGACAACAGTGGTGGATGATCGCCGCATACTTTCTTTGGTGAAGAAGAACCCGTTCACAACATCAACTGAAGTCCAGAACACTCTCAGTGAAGTAGGTGTATCTGTCTCTAAGTCACCAGTAAAGAGAAGACTCCATGAAAGTAAATACAAAGGGTTCACATCTAGATGCAAACCATTCATCAATTCCAAAAATAGACAGGCCAGAGTTACATTTGCTGAAAAACACCTCATGAAGCCAGCTCAGTTCTGGAAAAGTATTCTATGGACAGATGAGACAAAGATCAACCTGTACCAGAATGATGGGAAGAAAAAAGTGTGGAGAAGAAAGGGAACGGCACATGATCCAAGGCACACCACATCCTCTGTAAAACATGGTGGAGGCAACGTGATGGCATGGGCATGCATGGCTTTCAATGGCACTGGGTCACTTGTGTTTATTGATGACATAACAGCAGACAAGAGTAGCCGGATGAATTCTGAAGTGTACCGGGATATACTTTCAGCCCAGATTCAGCCAAATGCCGCAAAGTTGATCGGACGGCGCTTCATAGTACAGATGGACAATGACCCCCAAGCATACAGCCAAAGCTACCCAGGAGTTCATGAGTGCAAAAAAGCGGAACATTCTGCAATGGCCAAGTCAATCACCAGATCTTAACCCAATTGAGCATGCATTTCACTTGCTCAAATCCAGACTTAAGACGGAAAGACCCACAAACAAGCAAGACCTGAAGGCTGCAGCTGTAAAGGCCTGGCAAAGCATTAAGAAGGAGGAAACCCAGCGTTTGGTGATGTCCATGGGTTCCAGACTTAAGGCAGTGATTGCCTCCAAAGGATTCGCAACAAAATATTGAAAATAAAAATTTTTTTTTTGGGTTTGGTTTATTTGTCCAATTACTTTTGACCTCCTAAAATGTGGAGTGTTTGTAAAGAAATGTGACAATTCCTACAATTTCTATCAGATATTTTTGTTCAAACCTTCAAATTAAACGTTACAATCTGCACTTGAATTCTGTTGTAGAGGTTTCATTTCAAATCCAATGTGGTGGCATGCAGAGCCCAACTCGCCAAAATTGTGTCACTGTCCAAATATTTCTGGACCTAACTGTATGTTAACAGGCATTACTGCTAAGAAAATACATATACAAAATGAGATAATTAGAATATAAAAAAGCCAGTTTTATGTGAGCCCAACAGCCAACGTTAAGGCGTATCTCTCTCCCTATCTACTCTAATACTTCTCTTTGAGTTACAAAAAAACTCCAATTTATGGGCGGATAGGAAATTGCTAATAAGGAATTAAAATTGCCTAAGGAGTGCTTATTCAAAAGGCATGACCCCAGGTTCCTATCCACCCATAAATTGAAGGACCCAACATTAAGAGATACGCCTTGAAATTGGCTGTTGGGCTCACATAAAACTGGCTGGATGGGGACAAATATACCAGAATGTGCCCAGGAGGGAGATATATATATATATATATATATATATATATATATATATATATATATATACTATATATACTGCAGGAGGCCCCCAAGATGTGACATATATACCAGGATGAGGACAAATAAACCAGGATGGGGACATATATACCAGGAGGAGGACATATGTACCAGTATACCAGGAAGGGGACAGAAGCCAGGATGGGGACATATATACCAGAATGTGCCCAGGAAGGAGATATATATACCAGGAGGCCCCCAGGATGGGGGATATATACCAGGATGGGGACAAATAGATCTAGACCAGGATAGGGACATATATACCAGGAGGGCCCAGGGGGAGGACATATATACCAAGAGAGGGACAAATAAACAAGAATGGGGACATTTATACCAGTACACCAGGAGGGGGACATACATACCAGGAGTTGGACATACATACCAGGAATGCACCAGGATGGGGATATATATATATATATATGTATATATATATATATATTATATATATATAATATATAAAGCTGAATGTATGTGTGTGTGTGTATGTGTGTGTGTATGTGTATGTGTGTGTGTATGTGTATGTATATGTATATGTGTGTGTATGTCCGGGATTAGCATCTGCACCGTCGCAGCTACAGCCACAAAATTTTGCACACTCACACGTCTGGACCCCGAGAGCTTCATAGCCTATGTTGTGAGGCGAAATTTAAACCCCGCACGTTCCAATTTACCAATCAATTTTGCCCCTATCTACATAATGGGGAAAAGGTGAAACGAAAAGTGTATCCGCACCGTTACATTTACAATCACAAAAATTTTACACAGACACCTCATGTGACCCAGGGAACGTCGTAGACTATGTTTTGACAGGAAAATGTAACCTCGCGCTTTACAGTTACTCTCCAAAAAACATGCCTTCATTAAAGTAAATGGAGCCTGGAACTACAGGTTATTAGTAGGAGCTGTGATTGGTTGCTATAGGAACAAAAGACATTCATAGTATAAGAAGCTTATGTGTGAGGTAATAAGATGTTGGTGGGGAGACGGATAGAGAGAGACAGAGAGAGATAGACAGAGAGACAGACAGGGAAAGAGACAGAGAGATAGAGACAGACAGGGAAAGAGACAGAGACAGACAGTGAAAAAGACAGACAGAGACAGACGGGGAAAGACCTGGAAAGAGACAGACCTGGAAAGAGACAGATGGGGAAAGAGACAGACAGACATGCCGACAGAGACAGGCAGCTAGGGAAGGAGGAGACAGCCAGAGAGACAGACAGAGATAGATGGAGAAAGATACAGACCTTGATAGAGACAGACGGGGAAAGAGACAGAGAAATAGAGACAGACAGGGAAAGAGACAGACAAAGAGACGGGGAGACAGATGGGGAAAGAGACAGACCTGAAAAGAGACAGATAGGGAAAGAAACAGACAAAGAAAGAGACAGAGACAGGCAGACGAGGAAAGAGACAGGAGGGGAAAGAGACAGATCTGGAAAGAGACAGACGGAGCTCATTACTTGGCCAATTTAGTTAAATCTGTGTGGAATATCTGGGGTGTTGAAATATATGTTGTGAAATGCTTCTATTAGCCTAGTTTTTGCCTTTTAATAATTACATTTATATCTATTTGTTTTGTGGTGTTTGTGTGCAGAATACATTTTTGTTAATACATTCTATTTTGTTAACAGCAGTTATCAACCCGGGCGAAGCCTGGTAGTACAGCTAGTATATATATATATATATATATACACAAAAGAAGGGGAAATACATACCAGGAGGAGGACATACAGTTAGGTCCAGAAATATTTGGACAGTGACACAAGTTTTGTTATTTTAGCTGTTTACAAAAACATGTTCAGAAATACAATTCTATATATAATATGGGCTGAAAGTGCACACTCCCAGCTGCAATATGAGAGTTTTCACATCCAAATCGGAGAAAGGGTTTAGGAATCATAGCTCTGTAATGCATAGCCTCCTCTTTTTCAAGGGACCAAAAGTAATTGGACAAGGGACTCTAAGGGCTGCAATTAACTCTGAAGGCGTCTCCCTCGTTAACCTGTAATCAATGAAGTAGTTAAAAGGTCTGGGGTTGATTACAGGTGTGTGGTTTTGCATTTGGAAGCTGTTGCTGTGACCAGACAACATGCGGTCTAAGGAACTCTCAATTGAGGTGAAGCAGAACATCCTGAGGCTGAAAAAAAAGAAAAAATCCATCAGAGAGATAGCAGACATGCTTGGAGTAGCAAAATCAACAGTCGGGTACATTCTGAGAAAAAAGGAATTGACTGGTGAGCTTGGGAACTCAAAAAGGCCTGGGCGTCCACGGATGACAACAGTGGTGGATGATCGCCGCATACTTTCTTTGGTGAAGAAGAACCCGTTCACAACATCAACTGAAGTCCAGAACACGCTCAGTGAAGTAGGTGGATCTGTCTCTAAGTCACCAGTAAAGAGAAGACTCCATGAAAGTAAATACAAAGGGTTCACATCTAGATGCAAACCATTCATCAATTCCAAAAATAGACAGGCCAGAGTTACATTTGCTGAAAAACACCTCATGAAGCCAGCTCAGTTCTGGAAAAGTATTCTATGGACAGATGAGACAAAGATCAACCTGTACCAGAATGATGGGAAGAAAAAAGTTTGGAGAAGAAAGGGAACGGCACATGATCCAAGGCACACCACATCCTCTGTAAAACATGGTGGAGGCAACGTGATGGCATGGGCATGCATGGCTTTCAATGGCACTGGGTCACTTGTGTTTATTGATGACATAAGAGCAGACAAGAGTAGCCGGATGAATTCTGAAGTGTACCGGGATATACTTTCAGCCCAGATTCAGCCAAATGCCGCAAAGTTGATCGGACGGCGCTTCATAGTACAGATGGACAATGACCCCAAGCATACAGCCAAAGCTACCCAGGAGTTCATGAGTGCAAACAAGTGGAACATTCTGCAATGGCCAAGTCAATCACCAGATCTTAACCCAATTGAGCATGCATTTCACTTGCTCAAATCCAGACTTAAGACGGAAAGACCCACAAACAAGCAAGACCTGAAGGCTGCGGCTGTAAAGGCCTGGCTAAGCATTAAGAAGGAGGAAACCCAGCGTTTGGTGATGTCCATGGGTTCCAGACTTAAGGCAGTGATTGCCTCCAAAGGATTCGCAACAAAATATTGAAAATAAAAATATTTTGTTTGGGTTTGGTTTATTTGTCCAATTACTTTTGACCTCTTAAAATGTGGAGTGTTTGTAAAGAAATGTGACAATTCCTACAATTTCTATCAGATATTTTTGTTCAAACCTTCAAATTAAACGTTACAATCTGCACTTGAATTCTGTTGTAGAGGTTTCATTTCAAATCCAATGTGGTGGCATGCAGAGCGCAACTCGCGAAAATTGTCACTGTCCAAATATTTCTGGACCTAACTGTATATACCAGGAGTTGCCCAGGATGGGGGTGATACCAGGATGGGGACATATACAGTATATATGATAAAAACAAAGGTTAAAAGCCTACCTTCTATTGACTTACTACCACATTACCTTTAAGGTGAGACTCTACAGCCAGATGTTGTGTGTTTTGGAATTATATTGTTTATCTATGGACACTCCCTTGTTTATATAGTTATTGTGTATTGTATTACCAGTGCCCTGATTCGTTATTTTTACTATGCACCTTTTTTTCCTCTCATGTTACTTACAATTCATTTTTTGCATAGTTTTTGTTAGCACCCCTCCTTTTATTTATATAAAACAAAGTGTTGCAAGGAGCAATGTGTGTGTGAAGGGTGAGGTATTATACAGAGGGTTAATGTGCGTATGGGGGATATTATATAGAGGGGCAGTGTGTGTGGTAGGATAGTATACAGAGGGGCAGCATATGTGAGGGATATCATAAAGAGGGGCAGTGTGTGGGAGAGCTATTATATAGAGGGGCAGTGTGTGTGGGCATATTATACAGAGGAGCAGTGTGTGTGTGTGGGTGATATTGTACAGAGGAGCATTGTGCAGGGGATATTATGGAGAGAAGCTGTGTGGAGGGGATATTATACAGAGGGACGTGTGTGGGAGAATATTATACATAGGGGCAGTGTGGGAGAAATATTATGGAGAGGAGCAGATGTCTCAACAGCAAACTTTGCATTCATCAAGAAAGGTCATCATGGCAGTCTGGGCCGGATGTAGGACAAAGTGCAACCATCCAGGAGCTCCCTTGGAAGCACATTTTTTGATGCGATTTAAGTAAATCCTAACCTTTTTAAGCCTGGCTCATGCATTGCCAGGATGGATTCTGAAAATTCAGGACAGTTTTCGTATATTAGGGACCATTGGCAGCTATGCCCAATGTTATGCCTATTATGGATAATTGATAGAGGAGATTAGCGTGCACTAATCTATAATGTCAAGGTGCCAGTGATTATAAAGAACCCTTGTAGCCATATGGAGAGCATCACAGCACACTCTTATTGCAATATGAGAAATCTTTAACAAAGTAGGTGAAGGTGACAGGGAACAACATTTTGATCTAATCGGTCTTGATCAGTGTCGATTTGATAAACGGAAAGTACTGTTGGCACTCCCGTTCCAGAGCACTCTTCACCAGGTTCAGGCACAGGAGAACCAGCAGTACTTCACGTTTGCCTGAGCATTTTATACCAAGTTCATGCACAGGAGAGCCAGCAGTGCTTCACGTTTGCCACAGCACTTTACACCAGGTTCAGATACAGGAGAGCCAGCAGTACTTCATGTTTGCCTGAGCACTCTACACCAGGTTCAGGCACAGGAGTGCCAGCAGTACTTCACTTTTGCCTGAGCACTATACACCAGGTTCAGGCACAGGAGAGCCAGCAGTACTTCATGTTTACCTGAGCATTCTACATCAAGTTCAGGCATGGGAGAGACAGCAGTACTTCATATTTGCCTGAGAACTTTACACTAGGTTCAGGCACGGGAGTGCCAGCAGTACTTCACATTTGACTGAGCACTCTACACTAGGCTCAGGCACAGAAGTGCCAGCAGTACTTCATATTTTATTGAGCACTCTACACCAGGTTCAGGCAGCAGTACTTCATGTTTGTCTGAGAAGTCTACACCAGCTTCAGGCACGAGAGTGCCAGCAGTACTTCACATTTGCCTGATCACTCTACAACAAGTTCAGGGACAGGAGTGCCAGCAGTACTTCATATTTGACTGAGCACTCTACACCAGGTTCAGGCACAGGAGAGCCAGCAGTACTTCATATTTGCCTGAGAACTTTACACTAGGTTCAGGCATGGGAGAGCCTGCAGTACTTCACATTTGACTGAGCACTCTACATCAGGTTCAGGCACAGGAGAGCCAGTAGTACTTCATGTTTGCCGCTGCATTCTACATCAAGTTCAGGCACGGTAGAGAGCCAGCAGTACTTCATGTTTGCCTGAGCACTCTACATCAGGCTCAGGCATGGGAGAGCCAGCAGTACTTCATATTTGCCTGAGCACTCTACATCAGGCTCAGGCATGGGAGAGCCAGCAGTACTTCATGTTTGCCTGAGCACTCTACATCAGGCTCAGGCATGGGATAGCCAGCAGTACTTCATGTTTGCCGCTGCATTCTACATCAAGTTCAGGCACGGTAGAGAGCCAGCAGTACTTCATGTTTGCCTGAGCACTCTACATCAGGTTCAGGCACAGGAGAGCCAGCAGTACTTCATGTTTGCCTGAGCACTCTACATCAGGTTCAGGCACAGGAGAGCCAGCAGTACTTCATGTTTGTCAAAGTGTGATTCCCTCCATATTTTTATTGATGAATGGACACTGACAGTATGTAGTGACTCCGCTGTATGAACAATGATGGCTCCTAGTGATGGTGTTGGTTATGGCGATGGTTAAGTGGAAGCCCCTGTTTCTTCCATTGTCTTATGGTTACTGCCCAAAATCTTTACTAATAACATACTAAGCATTAAAATGCCGGCTGCAGCCAGCCTGGACCCTCAGGGCCGCCGTGCAGCCTTCCGGGCTTACTTTTCAGTAGGCACAGCTTCTGTTTGCATCTCCAGTAATACTCTAGTGGGCTTGAGGATGGATGATGCCGGGGCCGTGGTCCTCCATCTTATTCCAGCTCCGCCATCCAGGCATGACTAGTAGATCTAGCACAGCCATTACGACACAATGTAATAATTGCTCTGCATGGCGGATTTCATTATGACCCCACACCACATATTACTTTGATGCAGTGTAATGCGCGCAGGAACACCTTGAGGGGGATTGATTTACTCATGCACCGTGTAGCTTTGCCGTGTAATCTGTTTGCAAACACAACTAGCAAGTAATGAATCTTCCTTTATTGAACCGGCTTAATGAGCATTATAGGGAATTCCCTGCGCCCTGGAAATGAAGGCGCTGAAATATTATTATAATTCGAGCCCTACAAAAAAAAAATTACAAATGAATCCAAATTAACTCTTGCCATCAGGAAGACTTGTCCAAAATTAATTCCTAACATCTTGGGTTGGATGTAATTTGTAAACAAGAATTTATAATGAAAATACATTTTCCTCGGAGTCATTAAACAAGTCCGGAGCGAATACACGAGGGCCGAGCATTGGATCCGGGAAAGCCTGCGGTATTGTTTATTACTAGGCATTATGGGTAGGCTTAAAGGGGTTGTCATGTTAGTACAAATTATCCTTAATCAGCAGGATAGACAATATAAACTACTGGGGTCTGGGGATCTCCATAAGAACAAGGGTCCTGTGCCGAGCCGGATACCTGACCCTGGCTTCCCTCACCACCCTAGATAGGTTCTGCACCCATGTGCCAAGCAGGATACCTGACCCTGGCTTCCCTCACCACCCTAGAGAGGTTCCACACCTATGCACTGAGAAGGATACCTGACCCTGGCTTCCCTCACCACCCTAGATAGGTTCTGCACCTATGTGCCAAACAGGATACCTGACCCTGGCTTCCCTCACCACCCTAGATAGGTTCCGCACCCATGTGCCAAGCAGGATACCTGACCCTGGCTTCCCTCACCACCCTAGATAGGTTCCGCACCTATGCACCGAGCAGGATACCTGACCCTGGCTTCCTTCACCACCCTAGATAGGTTCCGCACCTATGCACCGAGCAGGATACCTGACCCTGGCTTCCCTCACCACCCTAGATAGGTTCCGCACCTATGCACCGAGCAGGATACCTGACCCTGGCTTCCCTCACCACCCTAGATAGGTTCCACACCTATGCCCAGAGCAGAATACCTGACCCTGGCTTCCCTCACCACCCTAGATAGGTTTCGCTCCTATGCGCTGAGCTGGATACCTGACCCTGGCTTCCCTCACCACCTTAATTAGGTTACATACCTATGAGCCGAGCAGGATACCTGACCCTGGTTCCCTCACCGCCCTAGATAGGTTCCACATCTATATGCCGAGCAGGACACCTGACCCTGGATTCCCTCACCACCCTAGATAGGTTCTGCACCCATGCGCCGAGCAGGATACCTGACCCTGGATTCCCTCACCACCCTAGATAGGTTCTGCACCCATGCGCCGAGCCGGATACCTGACCCCTGGTTTCCCTCACTGCCCTAGATAGGTTCCCCACCTATGTTCCGAGCAGGACACCTGACCTCTGGTTTCCCTCACCACCCTAGATAGGTACCGCACCTATACGCCGAGCTGTATACCTGACCCTAGGAATCCCTAGTTCTGGGCCCTTAATAGGCAACGGCTGTGATGAGCTCTTTTTCACCCCCCACTAAACACTATAGAAGACACAAGGAAGATAAACAGGGGGAAAGCATGAACTACTTATCCACAGATGACAGGTAGAAGTTCAGCAAAGTTTCAGCAACTACATCACAGAGGAGTACAAGCCCCCTGCTTGCAACCAAGGCCTGAATTAACTGAATACCACCAGCAACAGTCCAAGAAAGGAGGGGGTATTTAAACACCAAGAGAATACTGATGATCAGCGGCTGGATGGAAGGCGAGCTCCTACTAGATCCAAAAGCAGGAGAGATGAAAGCTACCTATACCGATGAATGCTGACAGCAGAAACAATGGAAAGTCAGGGAGGATTCTGCACAGCCAAATGCTGTGACCTTCTATGGCCAGAAACAACAAGAATGTCTGTCACCCGTGACATATCCGTGACACTATCCTCATCAGTACCATAAACAGTGAACAGAAGTGCAACCTGCTTTTTTTTTTGTGAATGGCAGTCATCCCCTGCCATCCGTAATTGTGGGGGAAAACCCCCTTTAAAAAAGTGTTTCATAAAGACTACCCCTGTCTATATGCCCTATTGAAACATATGGACCTCATAGAGGGGGGGTCCCTAACTTTGGACCCCCATTTATGAATTACCATAGTTATGGACCAGTATTCCATAGTTGACTATGACTGACATAGTACTCTACAGTGATGGCTTTTGAGTTTTTCTGAACACCCCCTTTGTATACAGCCATTGGGGGAATCAGAGGAGATGGCTATCAGCCAATAATACCGGACCCTGATGCAGGGGAACACAGATTTCACATGCAGTGTCCAGATATTTAATATTGCATAGGGGTCTCCACTCTGACCAATAGCAGTGGACCCTCATGTCTATATACCATCACTCCAGAGGACCCTGACGTATCCATGCATAACACTTGCATTGGCTTGATGTAATGCTTCACTTCTCCTCTAGGAGTGCTGCAGGGAAGATAAACACTTGCTGCTTTGGTTTCAACCAGAAAATTGGCGATTACTTGGGGTCCGGGCAGCTAGGCACCTTGTGAGGGTTTTTGCAAAAATGCATTGTACACAGCCAATTCTTAGGCTTGGTCATTAATTTAAGTTTAATAGGGGTCCTATTTCTGGCATATATAGAACTGGCAGCGGCACAACGTGTTCTGTGGTGGCTGTGAATGGTACTGCAAGCTCTCGCCTATCCAAGCAAGTGGAAGAGATATTGTACTCCTTGATCATCCCTCCACAGGAACACGCTCTCACTCACCTCCACGGTCCCCTGAATTGCTATAGTCCCACACGTGGCTTTTTCCTGTTTCCCCCTCCTGGAGTCTGTGCTCGCATCACAGGTCCTCCATGAGTGTTTCTAGGGCATTTGTGCTCACTGTTGCCCTCCTCTTAAAGAGCCAGAGTGCAACTCCTAAGAAGTGCCTCTCAGTCTGTCGCTGAGAGGAACTGGGTACATAAGGCACTCTCCTACTAGGGAAGGTGCCTGATCAACACCTTCTGTCCAGTTAGTCAGTTGTGTTCTGTCTAGCTTGTTGTCAGGTCACCTGCCCGTTCTGTCCTCTTTGCCCTGTCCATCCTGTCCAGCCTGTTCCTGGTCCCAGCCCCTCCTGCCCTGTTGTCACCTGGCTCCAGCCCATCCTGCCCTGTTGGCAGCAGGTTCCAGTCCCGTCCAGTCTGTACCTGGCTCCAGCCCGCCCTGCCCTGTTGGCACCAGGTTTCAGTCCCGTCCAGTCTGCACCTGGCTCCAGCCCGCCCTGCCGTATTGGCACCTGGTTTCTGTCTGTACCTGGTTCCAGTCCCATTCTGTCTGCACCTGGCTCCAGCCCGCCCTGCCCTATTGGCACCTGGTTTCTGTCTGTACCTGGTTCCAGTCCCATTCTGTCTGCACCTGGCTCCAGCCTGTCCAGCCCTATTGGCACCTGGTCCAAGTCCCTTCCTGTCCTGTTGGTGTCTGCTGCCCTGTTGATACTAGTGACTGTGTCTGTTCTGGCCGTGCCGTCTGCCTCGGCCTCTCTGGTGGTGCCTTCCTTGCTGGTGCCAGTCCGTCCTGCCCTTTTGGTACTAGAGACTCTGCCAGTCCATCCTGCCTGTGCTGTCTGCCTTAGATACCCTGGTGGTCTGTTACACCTCGTGACTCTCCTGTGGCAAGGAATGAGACAGTCTCCTTGCCTGCCACGAGCGCTCCTGCTCAGCAGCGCTGAAGGTCTGCCAGACTGCGCAGAGTGCAGGAGAAACCTCCTCAGAGAGGCAGCACAAGGGTGACACCTAGTGGTACTCCTGTTGCAAGAAATGAGGCGGTCTCCCATTCCTTGCCTGCCGCAGCTCCTCCTGCTCAGCAGCCTCGAAGGTCTGTGAGGTTGCGCAATGTGCAGAGGTTTGCTGCTCAGGGAAGCAGTGAGACTCCCGTTATCTCTACACATTGTGAGACCGAGGATCCCGCCTCTATTTCCCAGAGGCAGGAGGGTGAGCATGTGCTATGCTTGGTGGATCCTGATTCGCCCACTGACGTCACACGGCTTGATGACAAGGCTGGTGACGTGGTGAATCCTGACTGGCCAGGCTGGGATGTCGTGGATCCTGATTGGGTCAAGTCCGTCATCTCCGCCTCGCGCCCACCCTTGGCTGGAGCTACACCTCCTTAAAAGCTCCTCCTGCCATCATGGTGGCGCGCGACCGTCCGTCTATGTTTGGATGTCTGGCAGCGTGCTGCCATGCATTACTGTCTTTTGTGGGCTTGGCCCTTGCTGCTTAGGCAGTACCTGGTTTGCAGGCCGTGTCCCTGCCTTGCTGCTCCGGCAGTAGCTCCTTCAACAGGCCGTGTTCCTGTCCCAGGTGAGCTCCTCGAGTCTCCACCGGACTCACCTGGTTATTGAAAGCACACGTGCGTGGGCACCTCTGTGCTACCCTCGTGCCATATTCTCGTGACTTCCACTGGCACACGTGCGTGGGCACCTCTGTGCTTCCCCGTGCAACAGGTACACCGAGCCGTGTGATCCCTGCCATACAACCCACACGGGTTAGGGCAGACCGGTGTACATAGATTGTCTGTGACATTCCAGACGATCGCTAGCAGCAACCCGCTCACTTCACCCACCATAGCAGCGGTCCCTTACACCGCACAGTGGACCTTGACCGGCGGAAGCTGTCCATTCCCCATCTTGGCACGCTTCCCCGGGTCCCCCTCGTAACATTACGGTCGCGCCAAAGGTCTGGCTATGGCTGAAGAGCAGCAGCAGTTGCTGCGTTATGTGCAGCAGTTGGAATCACGTTTGGCAGCAGTGGAGCAGTCTTCCTCCGACAAGACTACTCTGACGACAGTCGCCACCCAGG
Organism: Anomaloglossus baeobatrachus; assembly: GCF_048569485.1. NCBI lineage: Eukaryota > Metazoa > Chordata > Amphibia > Anura > Aromobatidae > Anomaloglossus > Anomaloglossus baeobatrachus. The sequence continues at coordinate 199,236,376 of NC_134362.1, read as the reverse complement.
CGGCTACCCAGGCTGTGCTATTGGGCGGAAGGTCTCCTCGCCTTGCGCTTCCAGAGCGCTTTAGCGGGGACAGCTCCGAGTGCCGTGGGTTTATAAACCAGGTCACCACCTACTTAGAGCTGTCCGCGACTCTTTACGCTACCGAGAAGGCGAAGGTAGCCTTCGTCCAGTCCCTGCTCACAGGGAGAGCGCTGAAGTGGTCCACGCCGTTGTGGGAGCGCGGAGATCGTGTGGTGAATAACTTAGCATCTTATCTTGGGGCCATGAGAATGGTGTTCCTCGGGCCTCAAGTCACCCACGACTCCGCGCTGTGCCTCCTACGACTTCGGCAAGGGTCCGCTTCAGTCGGGGACTTTGCCGTTCACTTTAGGACACTTGCCGCAGAGCTGGACTGGCCCGATAAGGTCCTTGTCCCTGTGTTCTGGGAGGGCCTGGCAGGGTTCGTCAAAGACGCACTGGCCACGCGTGAGGTGCCTGCTACTTTAGAGTCCTTGATTGTGGTTGCCTCTCGCATAGACATCCGCCAGTCGGAGCGGAGGCTCAAGGTCTCTTCAGCATCCACGTCCTCACGGCCTAAAAAGCGTCTGGCTCCCGTCTTCCACCAGACAGGTCTCCCAGCCAGCTCTGTAGGCGACTCCGTGGAGTCAATGGAGGTGTCCAAAGCGGTCTCCTCTACCCCAGGTTCTCGGTCTGGTGTCATCTGCTTTTCCTGTGGGCAGAGGGGACACATAGCTACCCGATGCCCCAAACCGTCGGGAAAAGACAGCGTCTAGTTTCCATCAGAGGGGGGTTCCTAGACGCTGCTTCTCCCTCTAGGTTGACTATCAGCGCCCAGTTGCAGTTTGGCACTACTCTCTTCTCTGCTCTGGCCTGCCTGGACTCAGGCGCTGATGGCAATTTCATTTCGACCTCCCTGGCAACCCGATACTCAGTTCCCCTGGTTCTCTTGCCCAAGCCACTCGGGGTTCGGGTAGTCAACGGGTCCCTACTAGTCGATCCCATCACCCAGATCACCATCCCTCTCAGGATGGAAGTACCACCAGGACACCATGAGCAGGTGTCCTTCCTGGTGCTTCCAGAGGGGACGGATGAGATCCTACTGGGTCTCCCCTGGTTGAGACAGCATGCTCCTATACTCAACTGGGCAACAGGGGAGATCTCATCATGGGCAGGATCCTGTAGGGAGCACCTCGTGACTACCGAACCACCCGCTACCATTAGGTCGGTTGGGTCCTCAGGGAATACAGGGGAGCCAGGTTTACCGACACCTTATGAGGCCTACAGGGACGTCTTCTCCAAGAGGGCCGCAGATACCCTTCCTCCCCACCGGCCATACGATTGCCGAATAGACCTGAAGCCAGGCTCCGAGCCCCCTAGGGGCAGAGTGTATCCCCTCTCTGCTCCAGAGACGGAGGCTATGTCCAAATATATTCAGGACAGCCTGGCAAAAGGGTTCATTCGCAAGTCCATTTCACCGGCCGGTGCGGGGTTCTTCTTCGTGCAAAAGAAGGAAGGGGATCTACGCCCCTGTATCGATTACAGGGGATTAAATGCAATCACGATCAAAAACAAATACCCTTTGCCCCTCATTACGGAGTTATTTGATCGATTCCGCGGGGCAAAGATCTTCACGAAGCTGGATCTACGCGCGGCGTATAATCTAGTGCGAGTCCGAGAGGGCGATGAGTGGAAGACCGCCTTCAACACCAGGGACGGTCACTACGAGTATCTAGTAATGCCCTTCGGACTCTGCAATGCCCCTGCCGTATTTCAAGACTTTGTGAATGATGTTTTCCGGGATTTGTATCTTTCCGTGGTTGCATACCTGGATGATATCCTTATCTTCTCCCCCGATCTTGCCACCCATCGGAGGGATGTCATCCGAGTACTTAAGAGGCTCCGCACTCATTCGTTATATGCTAAGCTAGAAAAGTGGGTTTTTGAACGTGAATCCTTGCCGTTTCTGGGGTATATCGTGTCCAGTCAGGGGTTAGCAATGGATCCGGGGAAGTTGGAGACAGTGATGAACTGGCCTGAGCCCCGCTCGCTGAAAGCGATCCAGCGTTTCTTGGGGTTTATCAATTATTATCGCCAGTTCATTCCCAACTTCTCGACGGTGGCAGCACCCATCATTGCCCTTACCCGCAAGGGCGCTAATCCCAAAGCATGGACACGGGAAACGGTAGAGGCATTTCACACTCTCAAAACTTACTTCTCCAGAGCTCCCATCCTTCATCGTCCAGACATCTCCAAACCCTTCCTACTAGAGGTAGACGCCTCTTCGGTCGGTGCTGGTGCAGTCCTGTACCAGAAAGACGAACGAGGAAGGAAGCATCCATGTTTCTTTTTCTCCAAAACCTTTTCTCCGGCCGAGAGGAACTACTCCATAGGGGATAGGGAGTTACTGGCGATGAAACTAGCATTCCAGGAATGGCGGCATCTCCTGGAGGGTGCGAAGCATCCATTTGAAGTATTTTCCGATCATAAAAATCTCACATACCTCCAGACAGCACAACGCCTGAACCCAAGGCAGGCCCGTTGGTCCTTGTTCTTCTCCCGGTTCCGCTTTATTATCCGCCACCTGGCCGGTGAGAAGAACGTACGGGCCGATGCCTTGTCACGTTGTATGGTTGTGCTGGAGGAGGACAAGGAGGAGCCTCGTCTTATACTACCCCCGGAAAGCTTGAGGATGGTCACTCCCACTTCTTTGGACCAGGTGCCACCTGGCAAGACCCTCGTTCCCCCTGAACTACGGAATGAGGTGCTATCGTGGGCCCATGCCTCCAAGGTCGGGGGTCACTTTGGGGTCAAAAGGACCAGAGACCTTGTGACTAGGCACTATTGGTGGCCGAGACTACCCCAGGACATACAGGAGTATGTGGGAGCGTGTATGTCGTGTGCACGGAATAAGCCGTCCCGGCAGAGACCGGCAGGTCTTCTTCACCCACTGCCAGTGCCGGATCGTCCCTGGGAAGTGGTGGGAATGGACTTCCTGGGAGATCTGCCCAAGTCAGCAGGTCACAAGGTCGTATGGGTCATCACGGATCACTTCTCTAACATGGTCCACTTGGTGCCTCTCCCACGACTCCCGACGTCACGTGCTCTCGCCACCTTATTCATTAGGCATGTATTTAGGCTGCATGGCATGCCTGACAAGGTGGTGAGCGACCGGGGTCCCCAGTTCGCGTCTCGCTTCTGGAGAGAGCTCTGTAAGCTCCTGCAGATAGAGCTGAACATCTCCTCCGCATACCATCCCGAAACCAATGGACTGGTAGAGAGGACCAATCAGACCTTGGTAACGTACCTCCGCCATTTTATCTCCGCGCACCACGACAACTGGGCTAACCTCCTTCCTTGGGCTGAATTTGCCATTAATAATTCGGTCCATGAATCCTCTGGTCAGACTCCGTTCCTGCTCAATAACGGACAACATCCCCGAATCCCGGTTCCGATGCCCATTACGTCACCCGATCCTAGAGTGGAGGATTGGGCGACCGAGGCCCGGGAGATCTGGGATAACACCCAAGAGGCCCTTAAGAGGGCTAAAGACCGGATGGTGACAACGGCTGATGAGCGCCGCCGCCCTGCACCATCCTTCGCCCCTGGTGACCTAGTGTGGCTGTCCTCTAAGAATGTTAACCTACGGGTACAGGCAGCCAAGTTCGCCCCTAGGTACCTGGGTCCGTTTAAAGTACTAGAGCAGGTGAACCCGGTGGCATACCGACTCCAGCTCCCTCCACGCTGGGCTATAGCCAACACCTTTCACGTGTCCCTTCTGAAACCCGTACGACTTAATAAGTTCTCGGGGTCCCTGACGCCTCAAACCGACTCCCCGCCCGACGACTCTGAGGTGGCGAAGCTTGTGGAGACAAAAGTCATACGGGGCAGGAGGTACTACCTCATGGAGTGGGTCGGCCGTGGTCCGGAGCATAGATCCTGGGAATTGGAGGATCATATCCACGCCCCGGGTTTGATAGCGGCCTTCGAGCACGGGCAGGGGGGGGGCCATGTTACACCTCGTGGCAAGGAATGAGACAGTCTCCTTGCCTGCCACAAGCGCTCCTACTCAGCAGCGCCGAAGGTCTGCCAGACTGCGCAGAGTGCAGGAGAAACCTCCTCAGAGAGGCAGCACGAGGGTGACACCTAGTGGTACTCCTGTTGCAAGAAATGAGGCGGTCTCCCATTCCTTGCCTGCCACAGCTCCTCCTGCTCAGCAGTCTCGAAGGTCTGTGAGGTTGAAACCACAAGAGAAAAGAGAATGTGCACAAAGTGGGATCACCAAAAATTATCATGCAATAACATTTTATTATATCCAAAAGACATACAAAACACATAGATGTACATTAAAAACAATTAAAAAGCAAAAAAGCTTATACAGTTATTTGGTGCCAATGATATATACCACCAAAATGCACCCCACCCTCTCAATGAGCCACAGACAAACCCCACATAATAAGTCAGGGCAAGTGTAATAGCCACAAAAGGTTCAGCTCAGTCAATAGCAAGCAGTAAAAATGACATGCTAATAAAGACAGAAGCAACCAGAGAATAATACTGCATATAAATACCTCAAAGCATGATGATGACCTGACCCTGAAGTATATGCCTAAAAAAATTTTTTTAGAGGCAAAACATATACCCAAAGAAATGTCGCAAGGGGTGAATGGCAAAGCAATAGCATGAGAGGAGTGGGGTGTAGACCCCACGCGTATCGCTACAAAAGGTTGTAGCTTCCTCAGGGGAAATGAGGCAGACTATGGTAAGTGTGTCTGTGAGGTTGCGCAATGTGCAGAGGTTTGCTGTTCAGGGAAGCAGTGAGACTCCCGTTATCTCTACACATTGTGAGACCGAGGATCCCGCCTCTATTTCCCAGAGGCAGGAAAGTGAGCATGTGCAATGCTTGGTGGGTCCTGATTCGCCCACTCACGTCACACGGCTTGATGACAAGGCTGGTGACGTGGTGAATCCTGACTGGCCAGGCTGGGATGTCGTGGATCCTGATTGGGTCAAGTCCATCATCTCCGCCTCGCGCCCGCCCTTGGCTGGAGCTACACCTCCTTAAAAGCTCCTCCTGCCATCATGGCGGCGCGCAACCGTCCTTCTATGTTTGGATGTCTGGCAGCGTGCTGCCACGCCACTGCTCAGGCATTATCGTCTTCTGTGGGCTTGGCCCTTGCTGCTTAGGCAGTACCTGGTTTGCAGGCCGTGTCCCTGCCTTGCTGCTCCGGCAGTAGCTCCTTCAACAGGTCGTGTTCCTGTCCCAGGTGAGCTCCTCGAGTCTCCACGGGACTCACCTGGTTATTGAAAGCACACGTGCGTGGGCACCTCTGTGCTACCCTTGTGAAGCCCCACAGGTGTTGTGTCGGTGCATTACCTTCAGGGACTCCACTCGGCTGGATCTTGTCACCGGTAGGAAATCTTCTATTGTCGTGACGCCACTCTCAGAATTGCGGTCAGTGGGGACCGCCACTGCAGGTTAAGGGACGCCTGGGGCTGATGGTGGGTGCAGTTAGTTGTAATAGCCTCCTGAGAGTGAGGCAAGCCCCAGGGCCCTGTGTAGATGTGTAGAACCACAAGGCGCAGAATAACTCCACACAGGCAGAATGTCTTTCAGGGTTTTTACTCACTTCAGGTGGCAGGGTGAGTAACCCGGGCGTAGCTGGGATGAACCAGGCGGGAACCAGGTATCCTTCAGGCTGACTTCTGATGGTGACTACCAACTCGCCTTCCTTAGCCCTTGGTGGTTTGGGGTAACCCCGACTTTTAGTCCCTATGGGGGTCACCCAGGGAAGTTGCTGAAGCCTCACTCCCCTTCGTTTGCCGTGTGCTTGTTGCCTGGGCCAGATCACTCCAGCTTCTTGCCTCCTGTGAACTGTGGGCCCTAACTGTGGCTACGTGGCTGCGGCTTTTAGGTGTTGTGGTGTGGGCTTTGAGGGCCCCACACCGGCAGGTTTAGCAGGGAAAGGTGGATCTATCCCCACTCCGGGATCTGCCGCCCGTTTGGGCCTGGTTCTCCCTAGCAGTCTCCTTACTTCCCACTCTGTGCTCTCTCTCTAGCTGGAGATGGGTTTCGGGTAGCACTCCTAGGTGACCGTTCTCCCCCGTCGGTAGCCACTGCGCGGACGCTGTCAGACTACAGCAGCCCAGGGGAAGGGGTCAGCTCTCCTCGGAGCTCCCTGGACTCTGCTCTGAACCGGCTCACATCTGGGACCTTCACTGCTGCTCCTGTCAGAGCTTCACTTTCCTGCTCCTCACTCCTCCACACTCTGCTGCAGACTGTTTACTCCTCCTTCTCTTTTCCCTTTTGTGCCTGCCTACGCCACCTAGCAACCAGATTCTCTTACCACACCCCTTGAGAGGAGATGGAGGCTTTTGGCCCCCTCCACTATTCCAGTGGAGACGAAGGCTTTTCCCCCTCCTGGGTTCCCCAGGGGTCCTCTCATAGGTACATGTGTGAGACCTGATCACTATGCGCCTGTGTAGTCACACCTCGGTCAGCCTTCTGGATTACCTGTTTGTACTGTCCCCAGCATGGGTGCAGTACTCAGTGGTGCCTGACCAGGTCAGGGGCGCCACATTCCCCCTTAGTTATCACCAGCACATCCTCGGGCTGCAAGACAACATTTTAAAATGCATAAAACATTAAAACATGTTAAAACGTTTTAAAACCACCAGGTACCATACATCACCACCCTCCACCCACAAGTCCGTTAACCCACCCAAAACCCTCTCACGTTGGCCGCGCCTTCAGCCACTTCTGGCAGGATGTAGAGGCGGCTTTCAGGGTCTGGTGGTTTTCAGGGTATACCTGGCCTGGTGGATCCGCGCCTTCAGCCTCTTCTGGCAGGATGTAGAGGCGGCCTCCACAGTTGGTGCTTGACCAGGTACCCTCTTTGTGGTGGAGAGCCAGGCCCCATAAACAGGCATGCTCTCTGGTTGCAGGTAAGCCAAGGCCCTATATACGGACGTGCTCCCTGGTTGCAGACGAGCCAAGCCCCTAAACAGGCTGACTCTGGTGGTGGTGGTGCCCTCTGGTGTAACTATTTACACTGCGAGAGTTTGTGGCTATAGCCAGTTCATAGCCTTAAGGTTTATTTCTCACATCAGTTTATGTGGGCACATACTTAAACTTTAAAACGTTGCAAAAACTTCAAACTGGTCAAAACAGTAACTTGGTGTACTTTACTTTATGCAGATTCCTCCTCACCAGGGCTTGGGCCTGTAGGGCTGCGGCACCTGCTGCTTCCTTGACCTTTTTCTTCATCTGTGGTTGTCTCATCAATAGGTCCTTTGTCTTTTCTTTCTTTATCGCTGTCTTTCCTTTCTTCTGTATCTGTTTCTTTCTCTGTATCTGTTTCTTTCTCTGTAGGACATGGTGTTACGTCTAGCGCATACCACCCTCTTTCTCCTTGATGCATTGTAAATTGTACGGAGTCTCCTGTACGCAGGTTCCTTCCAGGATGTCCTCTGGGCAAATTAGCTCTGACGTCTCTCCTATTGACAAAAATGCCTTCTTTGATACCAGGTGCAACGATGAATCCGTATCCTGACTTTAGGCTGAAATCTTCCACTACTCCTCTACAAAGGGGTCCTCTGACCTGGGCTTTGGCTCTTCTCAGGAACCGTTTCTCCTCTAGGTCTCTGGCCGTTATTTCATCTCTTTGCTCTGGGGACTGCGGTGCAGGGAAAGACTGGGTTCTGTTACGGCGCCGTGTCTTGCGGGCTGGATTCTGCGAGGTACAGCTTACAAGCTCCCAGGTGAGGCTTTTAGGCAAATCTTCTTCCGCAGACGGTGTCAGGTCTTCTTCATCCCAGCGGGAATAGGGCAACATCTCCGGCTCTGGGCATGGATCCACTGTTGGTATCTCCTGAGTCAGCTCCTCAGCTTCCTGGCCTCCCCTCCCCCTTAGTGCTTCTGAGCACTCCTTTGGTGGCAGTGCTGGGGATGGACTTTCTTCAGCAGGCCCAGGCGGGGGACTCTTTGGCGTAGTTGCCGCAGGGGTTGCCGGAATCCTCTTGGGGGTGTGCGGAGGGAGCATGTACTGATCCACCATCTCCTGTGGGAACTTGGCCTCTAGATCAGCCTTCAGCTTCCAGTATGCGGGGTCCTCTCCTATCAGGGACTTCCTAGCAGGGACTTCCTTAGACTGGGGAGCGGTGTCTGCTCTGGCCTTGCAGGCCGGGGAAAATGATGATGCAATCTTATCTTGGCGGGCCGCGCCCGATATGGCGGCGGCCTGGTCTTGGCGGGCCGCGCCTGACATGGCGGCGGCCTGGTCTTGGCGGGCCGGGCAGGGCATCGCTGCGGCGATCGGAGCTTGGCGGGCCGCACCTGGCGTGGCTGCGGCCTGGTTCAGCACCTCACTTGCGGCGCGGACGAGCGTTGCTGCTGCGGTGGGGTCTCGGCGGGCCGGGCCTAGCAAGGCGGCGGCCTGGGTCAGCGTCACACCTGCGGCATGGATGAGGGTCGCGGTGGCAGCCAGTTCTTTGCGGGCCGGGCAGGGCATCGCTGCAGGGACCGGGTCTTGGTGGGCCGAGCAGGGCATCGCTGCGGCGGCCTGGGCTTGGCGGGCCGCACCTGGCGTGGCTGCGGCCTGGCTCAGCGTCGCCGCGCCGGGCGCCTCTTCAGGGACCGCGGGCGTGGCAGCAGGGGTCGGGGCATCCGGGCCGGCAGGGGTAATACTGGACTCACCCATCGGTGGCACTATCGGGGTCTGAGTCGTCGCCGCTCGGTCTGGCACTCGTCGCGTGGCTCTCCCCTCGTAGGCCTGAACCGCTGCAGCCATCTCCAGAAGCTCCATGCGTTCCTCTCGGATCTGCTCTACGACCCGGGTCTCCAGTCGGTCGCAGAACTGGGCAAGTTCCCGATACCACCAGGCAGCGGAGCCTGGCTCTGGGTCTCTGCGTTCAGACGCCATTTCCTCTGCGCCTTCTTCTGCACGATTTCCCAGCAGCGGACTCGTCGCTGCCTCCAGTAGCAGGCTCTTCAGTTTCTGCTCTGCCTCTTTCAGCAGCTCCTCTCCCAGCAGCAGGCTTCTGGCTCCCTTTCTGTCCCGACGTCTCTGGACGCTTCCGCTCTCTTCACAAGCGAGGTCAGAACTCTGCAGGGGATCTCTGGGTAGCCACACCTCTTCGTGGGCGGTAACTTCTCCCAGCGCGGGCTGCTGTTGTTTTTCAGCGCGCTTTTCATGGTGGCAATATGGCGGCGCTTCCAATTTTCCAAGCGGACCGCCCAGGCACATGGTCACCTGTCTGAACAGGTCTAGTCCTTATCCTGTTCGTGACGCCAGATGTGAAGCCCCACAGGTGTTGTGTCGGTGCATTACCTTCAGGGACTCCACTCGGCTGGATCTTGTCACCGGTAGGAAATCTTCTATTGTCGTGACGCCACTCTCAGAATTGCGGTCAGTGGGGACCGCCACTGCAGGTTAAGGGACGCCTGGGGCTGATGGTGGGTGCAGTTAGTTGTAATAGCCTCCTGAGAGTGAGGCAAGCCCCAGGGCCCTGTGTAGATGTGTAGAACCACAAGGCGCAGAATAACTCCACACAGGCAGAATGTCTTTCAGGGTTTTTACTCACTTCAGGTGGCAGGGTGAGTAACCCGGGCGTAGCTGGGATGAACCAGGCGGGAACCAGGTATCCTTCAGGCTGACTTCTGATGGTGACTACCAACTCGCCTTCCTTAGCCCTTGGTGGTTTGGGGTAACCCCGACTTTTAGTCCCTATGGGGGTCACCCAGGGAAGTTGCTGAAGCCTCACTCCCCTTCGTTTGCCGTGTGCTTGTTGCCTGGGCCAGATCACTCCAGCTTCTTGCCTCCTGTGAACTGTGGGCCCTAACTGTGGCTACGTGGCTGCGGCTTTTAGGTGTTGTGGTGTGGGCTTTGAGGGCCCCACACCGGCAGGTTTAGCAGGGAAAGGTGGATCTATCCCCACTCCGGGATCTGCCGCCCGTTTGGGCCTGGTTCTCCCTAGCAGTCTCCTTACTTCCCACTCTGTGCTCTCTCTCTAGCTGGAGATGGGTTTCGGGTAGCACTCCTAGGTGACCGTTCTCCCCCGTCGGTAGCCACTGCGCGGACGCTGTCAGACTACAGCAGCCCAGGGGAAGGGGTCAGCTCTCCTCGGAGCTCCCTGGACTCTGCTCTGAACCGGCTCACATCTGGGACCTTCACTGCTGCTCCTGTCAGAGCTTCACTTTCCTGCTCCTCACTCCTCCACACTCTGCTGCAGACTGTTTACTCCTCCTTCTCTTTTCCCTTTTGTGCCTGCCTACGCCACCTAGCAACCAGATTCTCTTACCACACCCCTTGAGAGGAGATGGAGGCTTTTGGCCCCCTCCACTATTCCAGTGGAGGCGAAGGCTTTTCCCCCTCCTGGGTTCCCCAGGGGTCCTCTCATAGGTACATGTGTGAGACCTGATCACTATGCGCCTGTGTAGTCACACCTCGGTCAGCCTTCTGGATTACCTGTTTGTACTGTCCCCAGCATGGGTGCAGTACTCAGTGGTGCCTGACCAGGTCAGGGGCGCCACACCCTCGTGCCATATTCTCGTGACTTCCACTGGCACACGTGCATGGGCACCTCTGTGCTTCCCCGTGCAACAGGTACACCGAGCCGTGTGATCCCTGCCATACAACCCACACGGGTTAGGGCAGACCGGTGTACATAGATTGTCTGTGACATTCCAGACGATCGCTAGCAGCAACCCGCTCACTCTTCACCCACCATAGCAGCGGTCCCTTACACCGCACAGTGGACCTTGACCGGCGGAAGCTGTCCATTCCCCATCTTGGCACGCTTCCCCGGGTCCCCCTCGTAACAGTGGTCCCTGTCTACACTAGTGACTCTGCCTGTCCGCTCCTGTGTCTGCCGCTGCCCTGGGGGTCAGCTGCCACAGTCCCAGTCCTCTACCCCACATAAGGGTAGGCCCGGGGCTCCCCTGTTGTCCAGTGGGTCCACTTCTGCTTGCCGCTCTACCATCTTCGGTGGCGAGCGTTGCAATATGGCACTGTTGTGTCACAATGCCTTCGATCAGCTGATCGGTAAATCGGGGAGCGTAGAGTGGGCTGCCATCAAGTCAATATTGGTCATTAATTTCAAGATCTTAGAGCTTTCCATTAACAAAAAGGGATTGTCTAAAGCAGAGAACCCCGAATACGACCATTTCTACCTGCAAATCTGAAGACGCTTGGCTTCTTCACCACCTTGCGGCCGGCACAGCTGGATCCGCACAGCACTATCTGTCTAACCACGGTAAAGATGTTTCCTGTCCCTCTCATAGCCAGATTCTATCACATCGACTCGTACCTTTAAGCGCAGGGATAATTGGTCATGGCCAAGTGTAAAGCATTCGCCCCGCAGCCAGAATGCCGGCCATCTGTCACATCACACTTGAGTGGCTCCTGCTCCATGTTTTCTGCTGGATGCACAAAAATGATAATTAACTCTGGGTTTGTTTATTCAGCTGTTTGCAAAGATTTGTTGTAGCCGCTTATTGATCAGCCTCGTCTTAAAGAGCATTCCCAAGAAAAAAGTCTTTATATAGGGATGTAATCAACCTCCTGGAGTAAATGCAGAGTTTGGGCGGAGGAAAGACCCTTCATTCTGGATCCGAGAGTAATATGAGGTTTGGTAAACTCGAAGCTCAAAGCTCGGACAAATGTGGAGACGTCTGAATGCTGAAGTCCCACCACAGAGACCCTAAAGACCCTAATCCTCCTCCATTCATGACCCCAGTAGGGAAAACTCATCATTTCTTGCAAATTCCGTTGGATTGATGGAGACACGTACGTCGTTCCATGTTCGGTTGACACCTTAGACTTTGAATCGGCATCTCGATTGATGGCCACCCCAACCCAACTTGTATACTCCTTTTATCTTCTTCATTTGTACTTTTCCTGTCCTCCTGGTTCTGACCCGGCTTCCTCACCACTGTTGTCAGCCTGGTAAATTGGCCAAAAGCTGACTCCATGTCACACTAGGTACGGGGATGTACCAAGCGAGCGGCGAAAGATAAGGGAAGGGTACGATGGTGACCCTTGACCAAACCTACTGCTGGTCCTTGGGGTCCCTCACCACCCTAGATAGGTTTCGCACCTATGCGCGAAGCTGGACACCTGACCCTAAGTATCCCTAGTGTGGTGACCCCTGACCAAACCTACTGCTGGTCCCTGGAGTCTCTCAACACCCTAGATAGGTTCCACACCTATCCGCCGAGCAGGATACCTGACCCTAGGTATCCCTAGTGCGGTGACCCCTGACCAAACCTACTGCTGGTTCCTGGAGTCTCTCAACACCCTAGATAGGTTCCACACCTATGCACCGAGCAGGATACCTGACCCTGGCTTCCCTCACCGCTCTCAATAGGTTCTGCACCTATGTGCCGCGCAGGATACCTGACCCTAGGTATCCCTAGTGCGGTTACCTCTGACCAAACCTACTGCTGGTCCCTGGAGTCTCTCAACACCCTAGATAGGTTCAACACCTATGCGCTGAGCAGGATACCTGACCCTAGGTATCCCTAGTGCGGTGACCTCTGACCAAACCTACTGCTGGTCCCTGGGGTCCCTCACCACCCTAGATAGGTTCCACACCTATACGCCAAGCCGGATACCTAATCTTAGGTATCCCTATTGCTAGACCCCAAATAGGGAACGGATGGGATGAGCTCTTCATCAACCCCACTAAATGCTAAAGGAAGACAAAAGGAGGACACATGGGGGAAAAAGGAGGAATTACTTATCTACAGATGACTCGGGTAGAAGTTCAGCAAGGATGCCACAGATGAGTACAAGCCACCTGCTTGCAACCAAAGCTAGGAAGAACTGAAAATATCACCAGCACCAGTCTAGGAAAAAAAGGGAGTATTTAAGCACCAAGAGAATACGGATGATCAGCAGCTGGGTGGAAGGCGAGCTCCTGCTGGGTCCAAAAGGGGGAGAGATGAATCCAGCAGAAAAGCTACATATACCAATGAATACTGACAGCAGGAACAATGGAAAGTCAGGGAGCATTCTGCGCAGCCAAATGCTGTGACCTTCTATGGCCAGAAACCACATGACTGTCTGTCATCTGTGACACCCCCGTGACACTCCTTGATCTCAGCCCAGAAGTCGGTCCGGATCCCTTTGCAGGGTTAAAGGCCATTAGAAGCACTGGGATCTGGTAAATGGAGTCTGGGATCTGGTAAATGTAGTGGTTTGTGCTAAGCCTGTCCATGGTTGCCACTTTTAGAGCTTCCAGGTGACCATTCACAGAACAAGAGGAGGAGTAGAAGGAAAGTGAGATGTATAGGCTCATACAAACGGTGCTTATCATTTTTATAGTAAGTGTTTTATCTCACCCCAGAGCTGGATTCACAGCTACACTGCTCAGTACTACTGTATAATGTCCTCCATTCTGCTGATACTGTACATGTGCTATGGAAAGTCAGAAGAACAGGAATCCCTCATGTCTGTGTGTGCTGTATATGGGAGAAATCATTGCAGCTCGTTTCAATCCACCAGCTCAGAGACAACTGAAAATTAGAGGAACCGCTGGCAAAGGGGAAAACTGATTAAAAGTACTGGATACAAGTCATATACTAAACATATGTAGTGTTATTCCTCACACAAAGGATAACATAACCTATACAAAAGCATTCAACTGAAGTAAAGCGATGATGGCAGATGGCACTGGTCTCGATCATGGACGGGTCTATGTACCTGCGGTACGCACTAAACAGGTAAGAGGACACCGCAGGAATGGAGGACAGGTCTGAATAATTTTTTTGTGGGACCCTCATTTGAGTATAAGCCAAGGGGGGGCATTTTCAGCATAAAAAAATGGGCTGAAAAACTCGGGTATATACAGTGCCTCTGCCGGGAGACGTTTATGCTCTATGTAGCCATGTGAATTGCTAGCCTGTTGAAAGCTTTGCTATATACATGTCTATAGTGATACATTGGAGTTCTCAATTAATTCCATGTGTCATTCGATAGTTCTCGGTGCCCGGTGACATTGATGGCAGATGCCCTGTAATGCCTTTATCCATGGAGGAAAGATCACATATAGTCCAGAGGATTATCCTGGTGCGGAGGTTTTGAAGTGCTGGTAATGGCTTCTCTATTCACACTCCCTCCTTTGATGTTATAATATTTGTACTTTTATCTTTTCTTTTATTCTCTCGCCGCATTCAGGTCCTTCTACGTCTCTTCCGCCGCTGATGACTTTAATGTTAATGTGTTGACTGGTTTTCGTTGAAAAGATTTTAATCCTCTAAGTGGCGACTTTTGCAGCTTTCGTTCTTATTTACACAATTACAACAGATGAAACAACAGATAAAAGAGTCGGCGTTCAATGATCTTGGAGGACCCTTCAGCCAGAGATTTAGACACCTGCATTTACTTGATGAGGCGCCTATGATATCTCATACAAAACAGCAAAATATTCGGCTACCTGCTCCTTCCATTCCGCTCCTACATCTGTCGGGTGATGCTTCATCTTAATCTGTTACATGCAGATGTAGCATGTGTCAAATTGTCATAAAGCACCGTGTGATATAATTTATTGCCTTTATTGGGATTCACAGTGTGGGACTTTTGTTTTTGCAGAATGTAAATTGTTCGAAGAAATGTTTCAAACAAATGTAGAGACTAAAGAAAGGGATCTTTTCTCTGTGCTGCTGATGAATGTGTGTAACAGCACACCAAGTGGTCAGGAGGGGTATTACAAGAATAAAATTTAGATATTGATATTTTTGCAACATTTTATGCTTTCATAACAGAGTGTATGAATTATTACTTACCATACCATGATGCTACATAGTAACCTAATAAATGAAAGCCTATATCCACCTCTAACAATTAGATACATTACTTCATTCTTCTTGAATGCATTTGTTGCAATTCTCCCATGATGATCTTTAATCAGTATTCCTAATGGATGTATTTAACAACGCACCTTGTGGTCAGGAGGGGAACAACAGGAATACTGTTGTAACGCTCGCCATCAGGGATGGTGAAGTGGAGAGTGGAAGTGGACCTACTGGACCGCAGGGAGACCCCGAGTTTATCCTTACGTGAGATAGAAGACCAGGACTGTGGCAGCTGAACCCCAAGACAGGGGAGGACACAGGAGCAGACAGGGCTGAGTGTCAAAAGTAGACAGGGACCACAAGGGTAGCACAGGCAGATGGCACGGATGGACAAGCACAGTCTCTAGTATGGCAAGTATTACCAGGGTAGCTGAGGCTGGAGGCATGGCTGAGATGGACAGGCACAGTCTCTGGTATAGCAGGAAGCCACCGAGGTAGCTGAAGCTGGAAGCACTGCCGGGATGGACAGGCACAGTCTCTGGTATTGCAGGTTGCCACCGAGGTAGCTGAGGCTGGAGGAACGGCTGAGATGGACAGGCATAGTCTATGGTATAGCAAGGGTTCCCCGAGGTAGCTGAGGCTGGAGGCATGGCCGGGATGGACAGGCATAGTCTATGGTATAGCAAGAGGCAACCGAGGTAGCTGAGGCTGGAGGCAAGAACGGGATGGACAGGCACAGTCTCTGGTATAGCAGGGGGCCACCAAGGTAGCTGAGGCTGGATGCACAGCCGGGACGAACAAGCACAGTCTGTGGTATAGCAAGGGGGCCACCGAGGTAGCTGAGGCTGAAGGCACGGCCGGGATGGACAGGCACAGTCTGTGGTATAGCAGGAGGCCACTGAGGTAGCTGAGGCTGGAGGCACGGCCGGGATGGACAGGCACAGTCTCTGGTATAGCAGGAGGCCACTGAGGTAGCTGGGGCTGGAGGGATGGCTGAGACGGACAGGCACAGTCTCTGGTATAGCAAGACCGTAGGGGTAGCTGAGGCTGGAGGCACAGCCGGGATGGACAGGCACAGTCTGTATTATAGCAAGGAGTCACCGAGGTACCTGAGGCTGGAGTCATGGCTGGGATGGACAGGTGCAGTCTTAGGAATAGCAAGACCGCAGGGTAGCTGAGGTTGGAGGCATGGCCGTGATGGTCAGGCACAGTCTCTGTATAGCAAGGGGCCACCAGGTACCAGCAGGAGACGACAAGTGGGACGGGACGGGTGACCTGACAGCTAACTAGACAGGGAACAACTGACTATACTTAGGGAGGGTGTGTAACAGGCAACTCCCCTAGTGGGACCTTGCCTTAAATATCCAGAGCCTCTCAGCAATAGGCTAAGAGGCACTTTCTAGGAGTGGCCCTTTAAGAGACAGCAGCGGCGTGCTCGCACTCCCTAGTAGCGCTCCCAGAGATCCTGTGACTTGCACACAGACTCTGAGAGGCAGGAGGAGGAAGAAAACATGGAGGAGAGGCAGGGAAGCCATGCCGCGTGGAAGGAGCTGGCCGCGGTGGTGAGTGATAGTGCATCACTGCAAGAGTAGGAGGAGAGCAGGGATGCAGAGTTACAACTGTTTTATTAATGCCACACACGGACCAGGGAATGTCCGGTGCATTGCACAACACAGACGTTACAACAGGATGGAAAGGGAGAGAAAGCCCAAAAGGGCATGTGGGATGGGACACCTCCTGACACTAGCCTGTCTTGCCCCTAAACTCCCCTAACAGCCCTATATAAGTCCTCCCCTTGTCGCCATCATGTGCCTCATCCCTAATTGTCCCTCCACTCACCCTGTATACTGCCAAGGCTGGTGAGTGCACTAGACTTCACCACTGCTGTAATATAACACAAGGGAAGGGAGACAGACAGGGGAACATTGACAAAAAGGATATGAAACAAACTTGAAACCTGCATCCAAACACCATGGCTGCAGACAACTCGGCTCCAACAACAAAACTCCACCAGCAGAGCTCCAGCAGCAGATCTCCAACAGCAGGTCTCCAACAACAGATCTCCAGAAGCAGATCTCCAGCAGGCACTGGAGATTTCTTCCCTCCAAGCTGGTCAGAACAGAATGGATCTATTACCGTCCATAGGTGATGGATCATGTGATAATTTAAAGGGAAGGGGAGTGATCACTAACCGGCTGCAGCTGAGATGAAGTAACCAGGAGCTACCAGCAAGGAAAATGTTGTTAACGCTTGCTGCACTAATGGGAAGCAATTACATTTAAATTACAGAGTCTTACAAGTTTGTGTGTAGCTCAGATCCCATATTATTAGTTATGGATGACATTTTAGCTCAGAGATATTGCTTTGTAACATTTGGACCCTAGGATTTAATCTAATGGGAACATAGTGAAGCCTACACTATGCAGAAAGAGCAAACCCTTTCACCAAGGAGTACAGGGAGTTTGGTAACGTAATTGAGGAAGGAGGTCTAAAGATGGCAGTACCTAAATATCTAATATCTATGTTTGTAAAACTAATTTGTTAAAAAGCCATGTGGTCATCGGTGGTATTACAAGGGACATTTCTGGATTATCAAAGCCAGTATCATCATTACTGATAGAGGGTATATGTTATTATTTTTCAACACATGGACCATGTAATGAGAATATAGTGAAACCTACATTGTTGAAAGGACTGTAGGGCGTGACCGTTGAGGAAGAAGGTCCCAGCAGGGTAGTATCTAGATACCTGCTATTACAATGCCTTTAAAGCAAGGGTAATACAAAAGTAATAGGTTTTTTAAATACCCTAATGGGGTAGGTCGTCACAGTGTCATTGGATGGGGTCTAACCCTTGTGTCTAATACGGAAACTGAGGTCATTCAAGATCTCAAAGCAGCATGGACCTTTTGTTCTGCCGATTGAGAGGGTCTGTGGATACTATAAGCTATTAATATGCATTTCAGAAACCCTTTTTTGGGGTCTTTTTGTAACATCTTGCTTTTGAGATGTGTAAATGTTGAATCCTGTCTACATTATTTCTCACTATACCACATCTGCTACATTGTAATCTTCTGCCTTTTGTGCACTCTGTTACGATTTGCTCTAATGGTTGGGTGCATTACTTTAATCTACGTGGCCGTGTTTATTGCTGTTCTCCCATGTTATGCCTTTGATCTCTTCTGTAGACTCTATTGAGTTGACCTTTCGGGGACCAGCTTTGTGAAAAGATATAGGATCCCTAATACTCATCCTGGGTTTCTGATTTTCACTTATTGAAGCAAATGCATCTCATTGTTTCTCTTTCAAGATGAAAAAAATGTGTCCATTAATAAGAAAGTGCTAAGACTTCAGATGGTCGACTATATCGTCACTATATGTTCTCCAAATGCATTTGGTACTTGGCTTTTGTCAGGAGTGGGATGAGGATGTGAACATTGAAGAGCAAGTGCATGTTGACCTCTGAGCAATAGAGTCGTAATGGGCCGGTGGTCTACCCCATCCTTGACATGTCACAGCTTAAGGATGTCTACCAAGATGCTATGGGTCCCCCAAGCCCAGTGGGCCCCAACATCTTCCCAAGTTTGCCTATTGATATATAGATATTGCTAATAAACCTCATATTCATGCTACTTGATTCATGGTGGCCTCCATTGGAGAAGACCACCTTAACCTTCAATCCTTGCATGCTACGAGAAATATTAGGCTATCATGGGTATAGCAGTCTGGCTTTTGGCACCACCAGTGATTATCATCATCTATCTGAAGGGGCCACAGCGCTGTCGTTATCATAGTGGTAGATCCAGGTATTGCAGCTTTGTAGACTAAACTATGTAAACTTCAAACAGATGATGGACAAAGTGCCAAGAGTCAGATTTCCACCAATCGGATATTGACGATCAATCCCAAGGATTGGCAATCCCAGAAGACCCCTTCCAGGTTGGGTGGGTGTGACAGCTCAGTGTCTCACCACTTATGTGAGGGTTAAACTGTTCTTTACTAGGCCAGACGTATAAGTTCTTTGTTAAATCAAGAAAAGTTAGCCATTGTCTATTGTCAGATTGATTGGAGCTCTATTGTCTGTTAAATGTGTATTGCTTCAGTCTTTTAACTACATAATGTAGAGGAAAATTACGTAGTCGGATTGAACTAGCGACCAATGAGAAAGCAGCCACCTCCAACCAATCCTGTAGGACCCAATACCCTGAATTGAGAATTGAGTGGTACTGTATATAAGGGCCTTGTTTCTGTCATCAGTGAGATATTCTATTTGACCTCAGCTTATGAGCTGTCATGGTTCTGATACACGGTGCTCTGCTCTCCATCAGAGCCGATGCTTTGTTTTGTATTGTGCTCCGGTGGCAGGTTGTTTTCTGACCTCGAGTCCTTGCCTGGTGGTGGGAGGGGCCTGTCGTCAGGTGCCTCGTTCCAAATGATTGCTCTGCTTCATTAGAGAGCAACCTCACCTGGAATGCTGCCCCTCGTAGTTCATGCTCTGCAGTTAGTTCTCTGGCTCCTGTATGTGCTTTGCTCTAATCTTGTCTTCCTACCTGGACCTTTTGTTACCCTTCTCATCTCGTGTCCCTGACTCTGACATTATTTCCTGGCTTTTGACCTTCAACTCATACCCTGACCTCGGCTCCGCATTCTCCCTGTGTACCCTATGTGTTGTGAATGTTAGTAATGTTTTGGCTGCTGGGAGGCTCCCTCTGGTGGCCAGGAATGGTTTGGACTTGGACCAGGTGAGTTGTGCAATGGGCGTTTCCTTTGCTAACTCTCTGCTTATTTAAATCCTGGTCTGATAGCAGGCTGTTGCCGGATGTCAGTTGTTCTTTGTATCACCAGCCTGCTTCATTCTGCTCCACACCACATCTACCCCAGATAAGTGCTTGCTCTTTATTTATTGTTTGGTTCTTTTGCTCTTATCTGGGTTTGTCATTTGCTGTGGTTGTTTTCAGTTTAGTTGCATGCAGGGATTTTCCCCTCAGTGGCTTGGCTGGGGAACTCCCTGCAGTTCTGTTTGGAGTATAGCTCCTTTGGGTCCATGTGTTTGTGGCTTGTTGAATTTGTTATGATTCTTGTTTTCTGTTCATTGGTATGACAAAAGCACCTGGTATAGGACGGAGTTCAGATCGTGCGATCTGAGGGCCTTTTTGTACTATCAGGAATTTGGAATTTTGCAGGGTTTTACTCTGGCCACCATCAGTCCCTTTCCTGTCCTATTTTAGTCAGCGGGGGCCTCACCTTTTGCTAATCCTGTCATCTATCTGTGTATTGTGTTTTTCTTATATGACCGCAGTCTTTGAATGTGGGGGGCTTGCTATTCTTGTCTATTTTCTGAGGCAGAGAGTTATTCATCTTTCCTTCCTTTAGGATAGCTAGTTCTTCGGCTGGGTTCGCAGTGCACAGGATGTTAGTTCACCCCTCGGCTACTTCTAGTTTTGATGATTAGTAAGGGGATGGCGGCCAGATGAGTTGCCAATGCTCTTGCCACCTTTTACCAATGATTTTTGGTGGTCTTCTATGGTTCCAGATCATAACACCTATGTGACTTTCTGGCTCCTGACCTCTAGCTCCTTCCACTGACCTCGGCTGCGCTTTCTCCCTGTGTACCCAATGTGACTTCCTGGCTCCTGACCTCTAGCTCGTATTCTGACCTCGGCTCAACTTTATCCCTGTGTTCCATATGTGGGCTCCTGAACTCTGGCTTGTTTGACTTTCCCACCACTGGTGGCATCTACTGACACCTAGTGGTAGAACGTTACAGGAGCTATATTTTCAGCTGGAGGACCACAGAATTGCTTCAAGATTAATTCTACAGGATTTCAGCCTAGGATTCACAGTTCCAGCTGAAGGATCACCAAACTGCTTTGCTGCTCAATGTTGAGCCAACAAATTTGCTTGGAGACCCCAGGTTGGGACAGGTTGGTCGCCTGGCTACATATCTTGCAGTGCTCGGACAGCTTGCTATCCTTGCCGCTATCTCATCTCAGTGGGTGTCCTTCAAAAGTGAGGTGTTGCTGGTTGGGATAGTTGGCCTTGGAAGCCCCAAAGTCATGAAGATTCTTATCCCTGGTAGGCCAGTGGAAGGGTGAGACTTTGTCGCTTGTACCATCTTGTGTTCTTGATGAGATGTATGATATATATTGTCTATTGGTGACCCAATAAAGTCTTACCAATGTATGGTTCCCTCACCCTGTGTTGTCCATAGGTGGACCCCATAATTGCCGAGAAACCAAGCGACATTTCCATTTTCTGCACAGGTCATGGGGCGCCGCCGAGCAGAAATGAAAGACTTTCTGTCCTTTTTTTGCTTTCCTTTCCAGCTTTACGCATCAAGTTAATGCCCAAGACATAAAACTTCAATGAAATAAGCGGTGATCAGTGGTTTTGCTTTGTCAAATTGTTGCACGACTCTCCTTACCGGCTTTAATTGGAGATGATTTGCCACCAGGTAATGATTTTTGAAAGGAGGATAAAAAATCATTAAAGGGAGACTATGTATCTGCCTAATAAGCAAGAATTCAATTTGACTTCGGGAACAAAAAGTTCCATCGTCCTCCGGAAAAAATGCGATATGACAGACGTCAAAGTGTAGAACATGTCAGGTTAGGGGAAAATATAGTAAAATATTGGATAGAAAATCTGCAGTACTGAAGTAAATGCTCATCCTGAGCTTCCTAGTACATGGAAGATTTTATATATAAGGATGATGTGATGCTAGTCACTACTTACGGATAGAATAGATGGAAGAGTAGTCACACAAGCCGGGGTCAGAAATCAGGAGGACACGACAGGACACAGGGTGTAGGCAGAAGCGTAGTCAAGTAAAGGTCGAAGGTCAGAATTCCAGGAGAGTACATATTAGACTTAGGGAGCAGACAGAGATGTGGTCAGGAAACGGTCTGAGGTCAGAAGGCAGGAGGTAATGACAAGAACAGGGAGAAGACAGAGTCGTGTTCAGGTAACGGTCTAAGGTCAGAAGGCAGGAGGTCAAGACAGGAACAAGGGGCAAGCAGAGAATAGTCAAATAACAGACCAGGGTCAGAGAGCAAAGATCGAACACTAGAAAACACACAGGCCAACAGCACAAGCTGGGGTCAGGAAACAGGAGGACATGACAGGACACAGGGAGTAGGCAGAAGCGTAGTCAAGTACAGGGCAAGGGTCAGAATTCTAGAAGAGTACATATTAGACTTAGAGAGCAGACAGAGACGTGGTCAGGAAACGGTCTGAGGTCAGAAGGCAGGAGGTAATGACAAGAATAGAGAGCAGATAGAGTCGTGGTCAGGTAACGGTCCAAGGTGAAAAGGCACGAGAGGAACAGAGGCAAGCAGAGAAAAGTCAAATAACAGACCAGGGTCAGAGAGCAAAGATCGAACACTAGAAAACACACAGGCCAACAGCACAACTGCAGAACCAAAAAATATAACTGGCAAGATCCTGGGCGAACATGCTCAGTAAAGAAGTCTGAGCAATTACCAGGAAGGTGGGACACCTGAGTAATGAGCACCAACATGAAATTCTATGCTGTCAATCAAACTGCTAGCAGAGATACAAGCCAACAGTACAACTGCAGAACCAGAGAATACAACTGGCAAGATCCTGGGCGAGCATGCTCAGTAAAGAAGTCTGAGCAATTACCAGGAAGGTGGAACCCCTGAGTAATCAGCACCAACATGGAATCCTGTGCTAATAATCAAACTTGTAGCTAGTAACACAGGAAGGCGCGGCAGAGCATCTCCAAAAGCAAGATGCTCTGCACAGAAGAATCGTGACAGATGACTCATTAAACTATTTCCAGTCTTCTTTTGATCACTGGCTTTAAAGAGGTTTTCAAGGATATTTTAAGATAAATCAATATCAGATTGGTGGGCGTCCAACATCTGACACACTTCACCATTCTGCTGTTATCAGATCCCATGGTGGCCAGATCTAAACACTGAGCCAAACACCGCCGTTCTCTAGTACTGCAGCTCAGCTCCTATTCAAGTGAATGAGAGTTGAGCTGCAGTACTGAGAATGGCCACTACACAGTCTACGGAGCTGTGAAGTTCTGACTGTGGCTAGAGGACAATCGTGGGATTTACAGGTGTCAATATCGAAATTATGGACATTCCCTTTAATTTCTGGATAGGCTGTCATGGGAGGCCATGCAATTGATATTGGTTGCGAATAGTCCTGTTGGAATTGTCCCAATCTTTTAAAAACAATCTTGCATCTATCTTAGGTTAAAAAGGCAAGCGTTAAGCAAAACTAGTCCAAAATTAAAAAAACTGTGGCCCTTTTAAGTTTAGGAGGAATTGTTACTTTGAGTTCAGCTGATCCTTGGGCAAAACTATGGAGGTGGAACTTCAATTAGGCCACCAATACTTTTCATAAGTATGGAGAAGTTTGTGCTCCAGAACTGTAGTTCTTTTAGCAACTTTTATCAGCATTTTGAAGTTACAAAGTTGAAATGGTCATATACAAGCCTACAACAAAAAAAATCACGGTCCCTTTAAGTTTAGAAGGATTTGGGTTGGGCTAAGCTATTCCTTGGGCAAACTGTGGAGGTGGAACTGCAATTAGGCCAGCAGTACTTTTCATAAGTAGGGAGAAGTTTGTGCTTCAGAGCTGTAGTTCTTTTAGCAACTTTTTGAAGTTACAAAGGTGAAATGGTCATATACAAGCCTACAGAAAAGAAAATCATGGTCCCTTTAAGTTTAGGAGGAATTGGGTTGGGTTAAGTTATTCCTTGGGCAAACGGTAGAGGTGGAACTTCAATTAGGCCAGCAGTACTTTTCATAAGAATGGAGAAGTTTCTGCTCCAGAGCTGTAGTTCTTTTAGCAACTTTTTGAAGTTACAAAGGTGAAATGGTCATACACAAGCCTACAGAAAAGAAAATCATGGTCCCTTTAAGTTTAGGAGACATTGGGTTGGGTTAAGCTATTCCTTGGGCAAACTGTGGAAGTGGAACTGCAATTAGGCCAGGAGTACTTTTCACAAGTAGGGAGAGGTTTGTGCTTCAGAGCTGTAGTTCTTTTAGCAACTTTTATCAGCATTTTGAAGTTACAAAGGTAAAATGATCATACACAAGCCAACAAATACACATGGGCACTACCTTGCATGTCCTTTAGAGAAGACATGAGCCCCCTCTGCCCCTTTAAGAAGTGCCGCATTGTATTGCCCATCTAACCAATCATTTATGCCAGTGCAGCAAAAAAAAAAAAAGTAGAATTGCAGAAAGTGTTTTGTTATATTCACAAGCCGAGAAGGCTCAGGGCAGTGCCAACATACGGCACCGTGACATAAAAAAGTAGCAGCTGAATGTGAGAATTTCCTGCTGGCGCTGCATCTGTGCCGCTTTTTTTCATCATTCATATACTCAACACAGAGGAATTAATGAGACATCTGATCTGACTCCAGGTTCACGTAAGATTTGTGCTGTATTATTGTACATGAAAAGAAGTGTAAAACATTTCAGGGGGATGTAGCATCTAAGACGTCCTGCTCCCCGCAGATGTACCTGTCTGCCTGCCTTTGATTCCGCTTTACAAAGATATTCTCGCTGATATAATGCCAGTCCATTAAATTCTGCCGTGTTCTGTCTGGATGAGAAGGAAAGGCCAATAAGGCAGTTGTTCTGGGTACATGTGGTGGTTGGGGCAGAAAAAAAATGGATATCACAAAATAAGTCATAGGGATGGGATAAAGTATGTGCCCCCCATCTACGTCACCCAGAGACCTGTGCCATCCTGTAACTAGCTGTCCTCTGCCTTCCTGTAACTAGCTGTCCCCCCCTGTGCCTTTCTGTAACTAGTTTTCCCCTCTGCCTTCCTGTAACTAGCTGTCCCCTGTGCCATCCTGTAACTAGCTGTCCCCCCCTGTGCCTTCCTGTAACTAGCTGTCCCCTGTGCCTTCCTGTAACTAGCTGTCCCCTGTGCCTTTCTGTTACTAGCTGTCTCCCCTGCCTTCCTATAATTAGTTCTCCATTGTGTCTTCCTGTAATTAGCTGTCCCCTGTGCCTTCCTGTAACTAGCTGTCACTGTGCCTTTCTGTAACTAGTTGTCCCCTCTGCCTTCCTGTAACTAGCTGTCCCCCTGCCTTTGTGTAACTAGTTGTCCCCCCTGCCTTCCTGTAACTAGCTGTCCCCTGTGCCTTCCTGTAACTAGCTGTCCTCTGCCTTCCTGTAACTAGCTGTCCCCGACCGTCCTGTAACTAGCTGTTCTTTCTCCCTGCCTTGCTGTAACTAGCTGTCCCCTGCCTTCCTGTAACTAGCTGTTCTTTCTCCCTGCCTTGCTGTAACTAGCTGTCCCCTGCCTTCCTGTAACTAGCTGTTCTTTCTCCCTGCCTTGCTGTAACTAGCTGTCCCCTGCCTTCCTGTAACTAGCTGTTCTTTCTCCCTGCCTTCCTGTAACTAGCTGTCCCCCCCTGTGCCTTTCTGTAACTAGTTTTCCCCTCTGCCTTCCTGTAACTAGCTGTCCCCTGTGCCATCCTGTAACTAGCTGTCCCCCCCTGTGCCTTTCTGTAACTAGTTTCCCCCCCTGCCTTCCTGTAACTAGCTGTCCCCTGTGCCTTCCTGTAACTAGCTGTCCCCTGTGCCTTCCTGTAACTAGCTGTCCCCTGTGCCTTCCTGTAACTAGCTGTCCCCTGTGCCTTTCTGTTACTAGCTGTCTCCCCTGCCTTCCTATAATTAGTTCTCCATTGTGTCTTCCTGTAATTAGCTGTCCCCTGTGCCTTCCTGTAACTAGCTGTCACTGTGCCTTTCTGTAACTAGTTGTCCCCTCTGCCTTCCTGTAACTAGCTGTCCCCTGTGCCTTCCTGTAACTAGCTGTCCCCTGTGCCTTCCTGTAACTAGCTGTCCTCTGCCTTCCTGTAACTAGCTGTCCCCGACCGTCCTGTAACTAGCTGTTCTTTCTCCCTGCCTTGCTGTAACTAGCTGTCCCCTGCCTTCCTGTAACTAGCTGTTCTTTCTCCCTGCCTTGCTGTAACTAGCTGTCCCCTGCCTTCCTGTAACTAGCTGTTCTTTCTCCCTGCCTTGCTGTAACTAGCTGTCCCCCCTGCCTTTGTTTAACTAGTTTCCCCCCCCCTGCATTCCTGTAACTAGCTGTCAATGTGCCTTTCTGAAACTAGTTGTCCCCTCTGCCTTCCTGTAACTAGCTGTCACTGTGCCTTTCTGAAACTAGTTGTCCCCCCTGCCTTCCTGTAACTAGATGTCCCCCTGCCTTCCTGTAACTAGCTGTCCCCTGTGCCTTTCTGTAACTAGCTGTCCCCCCTGCCTTCCTGTAACTAGATGTCCCCCTGCCTTCCTGTAACTAGCTGTCCCCTGTGCCTTTCTGTAACTAGCTGTCCCCCTTGCCTTTCTGTAACTAGCTGTCCCCTGTGCCTTCCTGTAACTAGCTGTCCCCTGTGCCTTCCTGTAACTAGCTGTCCCCCCTGCCTTCCTGTAACTAGATGTCCCCCTGCCTTCCTGTAACTAGATGTCCCCCTGCCTTCCTGTAACTAGCTGTCCCCCTTGCCTTTCTGTAACTAGCTGTCCCCTGTGCCTTCCTGTAACTAGCTGTCCCCTGTGCCTTCCTGTAACTAGCTGTCCTCCTGCCTTCTTGTAACTAGCTGTCACTGTGCCTTCCTGTAACTAGGTGTCGCCCCTAGCTTTCTGTAACTAGCTGTCACCCTGCCTTTCTGTTACTAGCTGTCCCTCATGCCTTCCTGTAACTAGGTGTCGCCCCTGCCTTCCGGTAACTAGTTTTCCCCCCTGCCTTCCTGTAATTAGTTCACCATTGTGTCTTCCTGTAACTAGCTGTCCATTGTGCCTTCTTATAACTAGCTTTCCGCTATATGTACCTGTAGCTTGCTTTCCCGATTCCTGTAACTTGAACAAGAGGGTGATGTGAATAACTGATATAAGGACCTGAGAGGTGGAGGAAGTAGAGTGACCGGGTGACCAAAAAAACAACTCCTTGAGAGCAATAATGGCTGACAATGGTACCTGTCAGACAGCTACTTCCTGTTCCAGAAGTCATATGATGTGTGTAGCTTGCTTTCTGCTCAGGAAGATACATATAGTCACATATTCACTTTAGATACAATGTATCTTTTTCAATAACTTGTTTTGCAGAGTGCCTGATGTCCTCAGTAGACTTCTCTATTTGAAGTATACAGCGCAGGATAATGATTCAGTCTCTTGTATTACAGACATAATTAGATCACAATTTACTTTATGTTATTTTGCTGTTTGGATTCATTTTTAAAAACAAGTCAGATATAGCTGAAAAACATCCGCAATGCTATGTTGTTCTGACATCTGCGCACAGCCGTAGAGTCGGGTTATGCTCTTTTTTCTTGCTTTGTTTTTTGCCCTTTTCTTCTTATAAACTTCATAGCAAAGTAAGGCTTGAGTGAAAAATAGAGAACCCGCTTCCATAAAGTATTGTATATATTGTGTATATATATCTCAGAAGACCTTGTGTAACACTGCTTTTGGGGTACCTTTTGTTTTACAAGCTTTATGATTCGTGTATCAATGAGCAAATTCAGTACAAACCATTATTTTCTGCCATGCTCTCCTGCAGAGTCAGTACTTGCCTGTTCCGTTGCGCAGAGCATTTTGCAGGTTTAGATGCTCTGCTGTTTGTCTTGAGCTCATGTGGATGGGTTGTTTCTCAGTTCAGGGTCCTATATGGGTGCTGGGAGGGACTTTATCAGATGCTTCTTGTTCTGGGTGATTGCTCTGCTTCATTAGGGAGAATGTTGCCAGTCGTATTGCCTGGTTCTGCAGTAAGTGCTATTGGCTCCGGTTTATGTACAGTTATCTGATATTGGCTTCTTGAACCTGGACTGCAGTTGACTCTGCTCTTCCTTCCCCCCCTTCCCCCCGACTTTGTCATTACCTCCTGGCTTCTGACCTCGGACCTGTACCTGACCACGTCTCCTCCTGCTCCCTGTATCCTATACATAACCTGCTGGAATTCTGACCCATGGCCTGTATCTTGATCTTGTCTCTGCATGCTCCCTGTGGCCTGTCGTGACTTCCTGGTTCCTGATCCTGGCTTGCTTGACTACCTCTCCGTTCACACCACACGCAAGTAGTATCTAGCGCCACCTAGTGACTAGCATCACACTACGCCACATAGTGTCGAGCATCACACAGGGTTTATTAGTTCCTATGAAAAAACACTGGAAATAAGTGATTGTTGATTGGTGTAAATAAGCTGGGTGGGGACAGAGAGTATTTTTTACTTCTTTTTTTGCTATCACGTGTGGATCACCTAACTTTATGTACACAACATCAATATACAAGGCCTATAACTACACAGAAACTCCCAAAAAAGTTTAAAGATTGTTGGAAATTACATACTTTTGTTTTTCTCCTGTTCTCACAAGCAGTTAAAGTGATTGTTAGTGTAACGATTTTGGAGGCACCACCGAGATCTCCTGAACACCTTCTCAGATCTAAAAAAGGGATGTTTTTAGAGAAGGTAAGACACAGTAAAAAAAAATTGGCCCAACCTACAGTACAGACCAAAAGTTTGGACACAGCTTCTCATTCAAAGAGTTGTCTTTATTTTCAGGACTCTGAAAATTGTAGATTCACATTGAAGGCATCAAAACTATGAATTAAAATATGTGGAATGAAATACTTAAAAAAGTGTGAAACAACTGAAAATCTGCCTTATATTCTAGGTTCTTCACAGTAGCCGCCTTTTGCTTTGATTACTGCTTTGCACACTCTTGGCATTCTCTTGATGAGCTTCAAGAGGTAGTCACCGGAATTGGTTTTCCAACAGTCTTGAAGGAGTTCCCAGAGATGCTTAGCACTTGTTGGCCCTTTTGCCTTCACTCTGCGGTCCAGCTCACCCCAAACCATCTCGATTGGGTTCAGGTCTGGTGACTGTGGAGGCCAGGTCATCTGGCGTAGCACCCCATCACTCTCCTTCTTAGTCACATAGCCCTTACACAGCCTGGAGGTGTGTTTGGGGTCATTGTCCTGTTGAAAAATAAATGATGGTCCAACTAAACGCAAACCGGATGGAATAGCACGCCGCTGCAAGATGCTGTGGTAGCCATGCTGGTTCTGTATGCCTTCAATTTTGAATAAATCCCCAACAGTGTCACCAGCACAGCCCCCCCACACCATCACACCTCCTCCTCCATGCTTCACGGTGGGAAGCAGCCATGTAGAGTCCATCCGTTCACCTTTTCTACAAAGGTGGTTGGATCCAAAGATCTCAAATTTGGACTCATCAGACCAAAGCACAGATTTCCACTGGTCTAATGTCCATTCCTTGTGTTCTTTAGCCCAAACAAGTCTCTTCTGCTTGTTGCCTGTCCTTAGCAGAGGTTTCCTAGCAGCTATTTTACCATGAAGGCTGCTGCACAAAGTCTCCTCTTAACAGTTGTTCTAGAGAGGAGAAGGTGTGTCCAAACTTTTGGTCTGTACTGTATGTCTTACAGACTCCTTTTCAGGGAAACTTTCCCAAGACAGTCTCAGGAGGTTAATACGAAGATTTTAAAATGTTTGTGATTCGGTTTATGGCTGGTGTAAATACATGGAATACACAGGTATGCAATTTCCATCAGTCTCCAGGGCTTTTCCAGAGTGTTCTTATATTTATAGGCTTCATGAAGAAGATGGGAATGTTCTATATAGCATGTTTATGTATAAGAAACTTTTTATCGCTAATCTTTTGGTATATGTCGAGTAGTCAAAACCCCATCTACTTGCTATAAGACAATAGCAAAGCATTTTTCGAGGTCAGTTTTGGTCACATCTAGAGTCGGACTCAATATCTCGTCACTGCATCGTCCTGCCTTAATTAGGCCATTAATTGTGCTGACACTGTGCTCATTAGGTGTTGGGTATTCAGTGAATATATTTTATTTTGTTTCTTCTTCAGGACATATTCTTACTTTTTAAGGGGCACTTTGGGGACATTATTACATTTCAAGGGGCACTGATGTCACGGGTGTGTCATGTGTGACATACAGTCATATGGATTCTGGCCATCGAATGTCACACAGTCTGGCTGCACAGAATGCTCCCTGATTTTCCATTTTTCCTGCTGTCAGTATTCTTTGGTATAGGTAGTTTTCCTGTTGGCTTGATCTTTCTCTCTTTTGGACCCAGCAAGAGCTCTACTTCCACTAACTTGTTGATTGTCAGTATTTTGTTGGTGTTTAAATACCCCTTCCTTCCTTGGACTGGTGCTGGTAATATTTTCAGTTCACTCAAGCTCTGGTTGCAAGCAGGTGGCTTGTACTCATCTGTGATATTGTTGCTGTACTCCTACCTGAGTCATCTAATGATAAGTAGTTCATGTTTTTCCCCCATGTGTCCTGCTTGTGTCTTCTCTGGTGTTTAGTGGGGTTTATGAAGAGCTCATCTGACCAATTCCCTATTTAGGGCCCAGCGCTAGGGATCCTTAGGGTCAGGTATCCTGCTTGGTGCATAGGTGCGGAACCTATTTAGGGTGATGAGGGAAGCCAGGGTCAGGTATACTGCTCGGTGCATAGGTGCGGAACCTATTTAGGGTGATGAGGGAAGCCAGGGTCAGGTATACTGCTCGGTGCATAGGTGCGGAACCTATTTAGGGTGATGAGGGAAGCCAGGGTAAGGTATCCTGCTCGGTGCATAGGTGCGGAACCTATCTAGGGTGATGAGGGAAGCCAGGGTCAGGTATCCTGCTCGGTGCATAGGTGTGGAACCTATCTAGGGTGGTGAGGGAAGCCAGGGTCAGGTATCCTGCCCAGCGCATAGATGTGGAACCTATCTAGGGTAATGAGGGAAGCCAGGGTCAGGTATACTGCTCGGTGCATAGGTGCGGAACCTATTTAGGGTGATGAGGGAAGCCAGGGTCAGGTATCCTGCTCGGTGCATAGGTGCGGAACCTATCTAGGGTGATGAGGGAAGCCAGGGTCAGGTATCCTGCTCGGTGCATAGGTG
The DNA here is from genome assembly GCF_048569485.1 of Anomaloglossus baeobatrachus. NCBI lineage: Eukaryota > Metazoa > Chordata > Amphibia > Anura > Aromobatidae > Anomaloglossus > Anomaloglossus baeobatrachus. The sequence goes on along the minus strand of NC_134362.1, from coordinate 199,205,660 downwards.
CGGAACCTATCTAGGGTGATGAGGGAAGCCAGGGTCAGGTATCCTGCTCGGTGCATAGGTGCGGAACCTATCTAGGGTGGTGAGGGAAGCCAGGGTCAGGTATCCTGCTCGGCGCATAGGTGCGGAACCTATCTAGGGTGGTAAGGGAAGCCAGGGTCAGGTATCCTGCTTGGTGCATAGGTGCGGAACCTATCTAGGGTGATGAGGGAAGCCAGGGTCAGGTATCCTGCTCGGTGCATAGGTGTGGAACCTATCTAGGGTGGTGAGGGAAGCCAGGGTCAGGTATCCTGCTCGGTGCATAGGTGTGGAACCTATCTAGGGTGATGAGGGAAGCCAGGGTCAGGTATCCTGCTCGGTGCATAGGTGCGGAACCTATTTAGGGTGATGAGGGAAGCCAGGGTCAGGTATCCTGCTCGGTGCATAGGTGTGGAACCTATCTAGGGTGATGAGGGAAGCCAGGGTCAGGTATCCTGCTCGGTGCATAGGTGCAGAACCTATCTAGGGTGATGAGAGAAGCCAGGGTCAGGTATCCTGCTCGGCGCATAGGTGCGAAACTTATCGGTGGTGAGGGACCCCAGGGACCAACGGTAGGTTTGTTCATGGTTCACCATCTTCCCTCTCCCTTAACACAGGGTTTCCCTTACCTTTCACTGTGTGCTTGGTACTTCCTTGTACGTAGCGTGACAATTGGATGGCATTACTGCAGTAAGAGGCACTCAGGGGCATATTAACTTTTATAGGAACACAGAATATATTATTACTTTTAAGGGGACATAGTACTGTCTATAGAAGGGTTGCAGTTGGACTAGAGCTCTGGAGCCTTAGGGACCTAAAAGGTCCTGTTGGTTCATATAAAAAGACCGATACTATTAAAGTTCCATGATAGTAGGGATTTCCTGCTGGAGCTTTTGTATTGGGGCCTATGAACGTCATGTTACACTACTGCATGTGGTCAGGATGTGGCGATATTATTTTGACCCTTTATGCTTCTTATGTGTGAAGACCCTAGTGGTGCCCCTGCTCCTTACGTTCTTAGCTAACCATAGTGCCAGCATGCCAGTGAGCTGCTCTTCCATGCATGTTGATGCCAGCCCTGGCAGCTCTAAGAGGTCTGTTCTCATTTTCCCAAACCTTTTCTTTGTTTGTAGCAAATCAGTTAAGAAGTCGTGTAATTTGCTTCTTTCCTCGCATTGCATAGAAAGTAAGTGCATCCTGCCAAGGGTGACCTTGTGCTTCTCTTTTAATTTTCTAATGAATGCAAAAAAGTAATCAGAGGAAGATAGCCAGCGCGCCAATCCTTCTGAGAGCGATTCAGATTCACTTGTCCCTTACCGGAGCCAAAGAAAAGCGCCATTATTAATTTAGGCAATTAAAGTACTTTGAAAGCAATATCCAGAACATTAAAAAAATCCTTCCATCTCGCTCAGTACCAATCTGCAAAATATCATTTTTTGCACCATTTACAGGGGTCATTTCATTATATGCTCTGCACAAAGGCCTCCAGCGCTAAAGTGATAATCGCCATGTAAACCGCAGATTTCTACAACAAAAACTAAATGGTCAAGAACAGCGAGAACGAAGACAATGGATATTAATGTCAGAACATGGAAATCAGGCCGTGTTCTACAGACCTGTACATAATATGGAAGCTGCAATGGGGCTGGGGTTACATATGGCACACGACAGAATGAACAGAATATGATAGCTAGATAGTCTGGAGATGCTGCAGCCATGGGAGACAAGTGTGGAGACATTGCAGCCATGGGAGACAAGTGTGGAGACACTGCAGCCATGGGAGACAAGTGTGGAGATGCTGCAGCCATGGGAGACAAGTCAGTCTGGAGATGCTGCAGCCATGGGAGACAAGTGTGGAGATGCAGCCATGGGAGACAAGTCTGGAGATACTGCAGCCATGGGAGACAAGTCTGGAGATACTGCAGCCATGGGAGACAAGTCTGGAGATGCTGCAGCCATGGGAGACAAGTCTGGAGACACTGCAGCCATAGGAGACAAGTCTGGAGATACTGCAGCCATGGGAGACAAGTCTGGAGATACTGCAGCCATGGGAGACAAGTCTGGAGATACTTCAGCCATGGGAGACAAGTCTGGAGATACTTCAGCCATGGGAGACAAGTCTGGAGATACTGCAGCCATGAGAGACAAGTCTGGAGAAACTGCAGCCATGAGAGACAAGTCTGGAAACACTGCAGCCATGGGAGACAAGTCTGGAGAACTGTAGCCATGGAAGACAAGTCTGGAGACACTGCAGCCATGGGAGACAAGTCTGGAGATGCTGCAGCCATGAGAGATGAGTCTTCAGACACTGTAGCCATGGGAGACAAGTCTGGAAACACTGCAGCCATGAGAGACGAGTCTGCAGACACTGCAACGATGGGAGACAAGTCTGGAAACACTGTAGCCATGAGAGACAAGTCTGGAGACACTGCAGCCATGTGAGACAAGTGTGGAGACACTGCAGCCATGAGAGACAAGTGTGGAGATGCTGCAGCCATGAGAGACAAGTGTGGAGACATTGCAGCCATGGGAGACAAGTGTGGAGACACTGCAGCCATGGGAGACAAGTGTGGAGATGCTGCAGCCATGGGAGACAAGTCAGTCTGGAGATGCTGCAGCCATGGGAGACAAGTGTGGAGATGCAGCCATGGGAGACAAGTCTGGAGATACTGCAGCCATGGGAGACAAGTCTGGAGATACTGCAGCCATGGGAGACAAGTCTGGAGATGCTGCAGCCATGGGAGACAAGTGTGGAGATGCAGCCATGGGAGACAAGTCTGGAGATACTGCAGCCATGGGAGACAAGTCTGGAGATACTGCAGCCATGGGAGACAAGTCTGGAGATGCTGCAGCCATGGGAGACAAGTCTGGAGATGCTGCAGCCATGGGAGACAAGTCTGGAGACACTGCAGCCATAGGAGACAAGTCTGGAGATACTGCAGCCATGGGAGACAAGTCTGGAGATACTGCAGCCATGGGAGACAAGTCTGGAGATACTTCAGCCATGGGAGACAAGTCTGGAGACACTGCAGCCATGGGAGACAAGTCTGGAGATACTGCAGCCATGAGAGACAAGTCTGGAGAAACTGCAGCCATGAGAGACAAGTCTGGAAACACTGCAGCCATGGGAGACAAGTCTGGAGAACTGTAGCCATGGAAGACAAGTCTGGAGACACTGCAGCCATGGGAGACAAGTCTGGAGATGCTGCAGCCATGAGAGATGAGTCTTCAGACACTGTAGCCATGGGAGACAAGTCTGGAAACACTGCAGCCATGAGAGACGAGTCTGCAGACACTGCAACGATGGGAGACAAGTCTGGAAACACTGTAGCCATGAGAGACAAGTCTGGAGACACTGCAGCCATTTGAGACAAGTGTGGAGACACTGCAGCCATGAGAGACAAGTGTGGAGATGCTGCAGCCATGAGAGACAAGTGTGGAGACACTGCAGCCATAAGAGACAAGTGTGGAGACGCTGCAGCCATGAGAGACAAGTGTGGAGACGTTGCAGCCATGAGAGACAAGTGTGGAGACATTGCAACCATTGGAGACAAGTCTGGAGATGCTGCAGCTATGGAAGACAAGCTATACCAAGGCTAGCCAAGTGATTATATGGTTAGCTCAGTTATGAGAATTTTGTTTCAGCTATGGAAGACAAGTCTGGAGATACTGCAGCCATCGGAGACAAGTGTGGGGACGTTGCAGCCATGGAGACAAGGAAGCAGGTGTGGAACATGGAGGCTGCTCATAGCAGCTCCAGCAAATGCGGCTTATCGTGTTAAAAAACAGCTCCTGGAAAGCTATGTAATAATGGTTCCACCATCAAATCAATGTAACACTGCGCTGTTAGTGCATTTAGGACACTGAAAGACACTGACAGAAAAGGGCCTTTGTGCAAAAAAAATATAAGGGTCCTTTCAGCCCAAGAGTTAAAACCAATTCATAATTCCACCTGTTTGGAGGTAGAAATGGTCCCCTAACCTCTCAGGCCCCTGTGCGGCTGCACAGGTTGCACCAACACCAACAATATAGTATGTCCACCCCTGACCTGGGATGAAGGCAAGAGTGGTCCTCCTACATTACATTATGCCTTCCAATGCTATAACTTTAGGAGTAGAACTAGTGTGACGTTCCCTCATGAAAGCCTCTTCATGGCATTACCCAGGTTGTTTCCAGACCAATCTCCGGAAATCTTTGTGTCCAAGACAAAAGTCGGACACATCTGTGAGAGGACAGACCTTTATTCCAGCCTCCATTGCTGTCATGCAAACGCTTTCTGGTGCTTTGTATAGACAAGATTGAATGCCATAAACTTGATCTGTGATGTTCATTTTACTTATAGTACAGAATGCATCAATAGTGGAACCAGAGGAACAACCATTTCTCCAAAGTGTCCAAAAAGTTGTTTTTCAGCACAACAATGCTAGGCCACAAGTTTTACATGTTACTGTGAGCAACCCACATGGCCTAAAGCTGCTCCCGTGACTGCAGCGCCTCCAGACTTGTCTCCCATGGCTGTAGTATCTCCAGACTTGTCTCCCATGGCTGTAGTATTTCCAGACTTGTCTCCCATGGCTGCAGCATCTCCAGACTTGTCTCCCATGGCTGTAGTATCTTCAGGCTTGTCTCCCATGGCTGTAGTATTTCCAGGCTTGTCTCCCATGGCTGCAGCATTTCCAGACTTGTCTCCCATGGTTGTAGTGTCTCCAGGCTTGTCTCCCATGGCTGCATCATCTCCAGACTTATATCCCATGGCTGCAGTGTCTCTAGACTTGTATCCCATGGCTGCATCATCTCCAGACTTGTCTCCCATGGCTGCAGTATCTCCAGACTTGTCTCCCATGGCTGCAGTGTCTCCAGACTTGTCTCCCATGACTGCAGCATTTCCAGACTTGTCTACCATGACTGCAGCATCTCCAAACTTATATCCCATGGATGCAGCATCTCCAGACTTGTTTCCCATGACTGCAGAGTCTCTGGACTTGTCTCCCGTAACTGCAACATCTCCAGATTTGTCACCTATAACTGCAGTGTCTGCAGAGTTGTCTCCCATGGATACAGTGTCTCCAGACTTGTCTCCCATGACCGCAGCATCTTCACACTTGTACCCCATGGATGTAGCATCTCTAGATTTGTCTCCCATGACTGCAGCACCTCCGGACTTGTCTCCCATTGAGAACATTTGAGATGTCATTGGTTGATGATTACACAGAAGCTGCCACATTCGCTGCCAGCACTGGATCTTGATGATTTATCTGCCCTAGTGCATTTAGCTTGGAAGAACACAACTTCAAGGTGTTGCAATTTAAATATTGAGGAAGATGGATAGATAGACAGACAGACAGACAGACAGATAGATAGATAGATATACCAGCAGGCTCAGTATGACTGTGGCCACAGTCACAGCTATAAAAGGAAGAGTGTACAAAATGCTGCAGTGAAATGTGAAATGCTCTGCAGTCTTAGAGAATGTTCATATTTGATTGGAGAGTTCCTTTAAGAAACTCCAAGAAGAAGAAAAGTATCATGTTGTAAGTCAGACAACAACAAATATGATTGAATGTATAATACTAGAATAAATCACCATGTCTGGCAGGGCACGAGCACAGCCTGGAAATGCTGATTTATGGAGTATGTGCAGCTCAGACTATGGCCAAGAACAGATTATCCTTCTAGGTCTGATCCTCAATGCAAAGTGGATATCAAAGGCCTTGGAATGGGCAGTCAGACCCTGGCAGAGTCTATGGCTGGTAGGAATGTCTCCTGTGATGTAATCATCGCTTTTGATGAAGCTGCTTCATGCCAGTTCCTGTGAATTATGCAGAAACTGCAACAGAAAAGTTGTGAAAGCAAAAAACAAACCAGAGGCAAAACAAAATGAGAAAAATGTTCACAGCATCCCAAAAAGTGTTGCTGGTAATGATATTCTGTAACGAGCACGGGGTGGAATTACAATATCAGTTATTGCTTCTCTATGAGAGAAACCATTATGCTTTGGGTTGTAAAGATGACAAAATCTAGATTTCTGCACTGCGTGTTTTGGCCAGCAGGTGGTGCTTTGGAGTGGTACACTAGGTGAGTGTGCATGAAAGTGCACTCCGAGTGGTCAGACGGGGAATTACAAGTAAAAAATATTAATGCTTCGATAATACAACCCAAACTGTAAATTGGGGAAATCAATGCAATATCGTGGAATTCTGCTATTATGTGTTATTTTCTTGGGTATCATAGAAGACTAGAACAGTCTTTCCCAAATTCTGGTCCTCATGATTCCCTTTGGATGATCTGTAGGGGGCTGTTAGGACTGATGTTTGGGGAATACTGCTTTAGAGCATTACATTTGGTCACCATCCTCTAGAGGGGTCCTCAACCTTTAAACCAGGAGAGGCACATGTTGGGGACTACTGAATTAGACTAGGGGCCATATATGAGAGGCACGATACCTAGTTGGGTTGTTAGGCACAACATTTTCACAATTGACCCTTAGCCATAAACTTACACAACTATTTTGACTTCCCAGGGACCTCATCTTTATCAAGCATGCAACTCATCTCCTCCTGTTGATTAAAACATATGCAAAAATAGTGAGCAAAAACTCAAAATCACCATTAGTAGCAAGAAGTACTCATACTTAATATCATTATATCAAAGAACAGTCAAAGATATTATTGTCACAATGTCACTGTAGGATAGCAAGGGACAGGTGGTTCCTATACTGTCTCTCACATTAGGAGACCCTAGGCAATCCCTAACCACCGGATTACCCCTAATGGTGGAGATGCCTGGATCATATGTCTTACTATTCTCTTGACCAGAATTAAACTGTTCTCCCCCTGGGGAAGGAAAGGGCAGGACTGTGATGGCAACACAGAATAAGACAGGCAGGGGAGAAAAAAGTTCAGACACTGCAAACTCACAGGAACAAACAGTAAGAAACAAAGGAGAAAAGCAAGAGCAGGAAGGCAGCAACAAAAAGGAAAGCAAGGGGTAATACAACAACCATTCCCAGCAACAAAGTACTACAACCACTATTAGGTCTAGATCATAACACCTCACCAGACCAGTATGGAGACGTTATAGCTCCAGCCAGCATATATAGGAGGGGAGTGAATATGACTGGCTCCTCCAGCATCTTTCTCATTAAAAGAGTCCTTGACTTCCCAGAGGCCTCGTCTTTCTCAACCATGCAATTAGTCTCCTCCTAATTAAAATATATGCACCACATGATTCCCCGCACCTATCATAAAAATAATGGGCAAAAACTCGAAATCACTGTTAGTAGCGATAAGTACATTTACTTAATATCATTATATCATACAACACTCCAAGATATTAATGTCACAATGTGACTGTAGGATAGCAAGGTACAGGAGACTCCTATACTGTTCCTCACTCTAGGGAACCCTAACCGATCCCTAACCTCCAGATTATACCTAATGGTGGAGATGCCTGAGTCATGTGCCTTACTATTCTCTTGACGAGGATTAAATTGTTCTTCCCCCAGGCAAGGAAGGGGCAGAAGTGTGAAGGAAACACTTATTAAGATAGACAGGGAACAAACAAAACTCAGACACAGTGCAAATTACCAGGAACAAACAGTAAGAAACTAAGGAGAAAAGCAAGAGGAGTAAGGCAGCAACAAAAGGACAACAAGGGTTAACACTACAGTCATCCCAGCAACAAAGTACTACAACCACTAATACGTCTAGATCACAACACCTCACCAGACCAGCATAGTGAAGTTATAGCTGGCATTAAAGGAAGTGTTAAGATTAAGAGAGACAGGTAAAACCAAAACTCAGACACACTGCAAACTCACAGGAACAAACATTAAGAGACTAAGGAGAAAAGCAAGAGAAGTAAGGCAGCAACAAACAACTACAACAAGGCTTAACATCACAACTGGTCACAGCAACAAAGTACTACAACCACTATGAAGTCTAGATCACAACACCTCACCAGACCAGCATAGCAAAGCTATAGCTGGCATTAAAAGAAGTGTTAAGATTAAGACAGACAGGTAAAACCAAAACTCACATTACAAACTCACAGGAACAAACAATAAGAGACTAAGGAGAAAAGGAAGAGAAGTAAGGCAGCAACAAACACTACAAGGGTTAACATCACAACTGGTCACAGCAACAAAGTACTACAACCACTATGAAGTCTAGATCACAACACCTCACCAGACCAGCATAGAGATGCTATAGCTGGCATTAAAGGAAGTGTCCAGCCAGCATATATAGGAGGGTTTGTGATCAAAAGAGGCTAACAAGCAGACCAGCAGAGATTATTTCTTGCTAGCCTGCCCATGAACTAAAAGTCTGTGGGTTGATGCCCGAGTCTGCCTGCGCTGATCACAGTCATCAGAGAATTTATCAGGCAGAGTGCCAGAACCTGTACTCTCCACAGATCCTGACGCCGCCATGACAGTCAGCGATGTTTGTACAAAACTTCCTTGTTACAATTATATTTCCCATAGATCGAAAAAGAAATCTCAAGAATACAGATGTCTAAACTCTTACTGTTATGTAAACTCTCTAAAGTACATGTTACATCAATCATTATAAGAGGTAGGATAAAAAAAGCGTCATCTAAATTAGTACCTACAGAAAAACGACAAAATAACAATTAAGGAAGGATTTGGAATGTTTACTATAAAAAATAGTTTTTTTTCCTAAAATAGTAACTCGATGATATATCTTCGATGACGGGGACTTTTGCCATCCAAGTTGCTCTCTTTCTTCGTCAATGGGAACCCACTGTCAACATTAATGAGACATTACAAGGTTCGTAATGCTATTCCCTGGAAGGACAAATGGACATACCAGTGTTAGTACTGATTATGAGGTTAAGTTCTTTTTTTGGATAAAGCTTTAGAAGAACATAAAAACAAATGGGTACAAACTGGTAAACTTTAAAAAAAAAAACCTTCTAAGTCTTTGTAAACTTTCTACAGAGTATTTGTGGTTTATATTTGTTTATTGGTCAACAGTGCACAGGTTAATAAGAAACTTTGTCATGTACAGTGCAGACCAAAAGTTTGGACACACCTTCTCATTCAAAGAGTTTTCTTTATTTTCATGACTATAAAAATTGTAGATTCACATTGAAGGCATCAATACTATGAATTAACACATGTGGAATGAAATACTTAAAAAAGTGTGAAACAACTGAAAATATGTCTTACATTCTAGGTTCTTCACAGTCGCCACCTTTTGCTTTGATTACTGCTTTGCACACTCTTGGCATTCTCTTGATGAGCTTCAAGAGGTAGTCACCGGAAATGGTTTTCCAACAGTCTTGAAGGAGTTCCCAGAGATGCTTAGCACTTGCTGGCCCTTTTGCCTTCACTCTGCGGTCCAGCTCACCCCAAACCATCTCGATTGGGTTCAGGTCTGGTGACTGTGGAGGCCAGGTCATCTGGCGTAGCACCCAATCACTCTCCTTCTTAGTCAAATAGCCCTTACATAGCCTGGAGGTGTGTTTGGGGTCATTGTCCTGTTGAAAAATAAATGATGGTCCATCTAAACGCAAACCGGATGGAATAGCACGCCGCTGCAAGATGCTGTGGTAGCCATGCTGGTTCAGTATGTCTTCAATTTTGAATAAATCCCCAACTGTGTTACCAGCAAAGCCCCCCCACACCATCACACCTCCTCCTCCATGCTTCACAGTGGGAACCAGCCATGTAGAGTCCATCCGTTCACCTTTTCTACAAAGACACGGTGGTTGGATCCAAAGATCTCATATTTGGACTCATCAGAGCAAAGCACAGATTTCCACTGGTCTAATGTCCATTCCTTGTGTTCTTTAGCCCAAATAAGTCTCTTCTGCTTGTTGCCTGTCCTTAGCAGTGGTTTCCTAGCAGCTATTTTACCATGAAGGCTGCTGCACAAAGTCTCTTCTTAACAGTTGTTCTAGAGATGAGAAGGTGTGTCCAAACTTTTGGTCCGTACTGTATGTTATTAGAGAAATCATCGATTCAGAAGAACTTGCAGCAGAATATCTGTGTCGACTGCCAGATCCTCCTCATCCATAGAATTTTAAGAGCACCAACTGTCATCTCCTATCTCAGTAATGGGAAAATCTGTCTTGACTGATTCTACAGAACCGAGAGGGAAAAATCAGTCCAGGAGGAGAAAGAAGCAGATTTCTCTGATAAGATACATTACAAAGTTTCTTATTTTCATTTGAACTAATGATTTAGGACATAACTGGATTCTGTGGTTTCCCCCATTTTTTTCCATACTCCTTAAAGGGAACCTATCACCTACTCACATGTGGGGTGGTTCGGTCCAATGGGCATTGCTGATCTTGACCCAGCCCTTCATCTATCCTTGCAATCAGTGTCCTCCTTCCTACTTCACGTGGATGACGCCTCCTATGTCATCCACACAGTGTCCTCTATTGTGCTCCTGCACACACGCCCTTCTTTCTGTCTTGTAGAGGGCAGATCAAAGCACTGTAATACGCAGGCATGGGGAAAGGTCAAAGAACACCCATGCATGCGCACTGCAATACTTTACTGTGCCCTCAGCATGGCAGAAAGAAGTGTGCATGCGCAGAAGCTCAATGGAGGACGCTGTGTGGATGACGTAAAAGTGTCAGGCTTACACATGCTGAACGCGTTCAGACAACAGATATCTGATGCACAACAAAAAATACAGCAGACAATACAACAAGAAAGGGGGAATGCCAGGGACACAATAACAATGGTGGGCTCTAGCTCTAGGAAGAGGGAGTACCTCCTGACGAAGGAGTACCGAAACGTACGTAGGGGCCAGCGTTTGGAACAGTGAACATTGAGGTTCAACTTTTGGTATCTGTATTTGCTCACTTATTGTTTGTTCCGGCGTTTCTTATTTTCCCTGTATAAATGATTGTTATATGCATGCAGGGTGCTTCTAATTCCTATCACCCTGCATTGTATTGGGCTATTGATATTCTATTGGCCCCTATCTGTGCAATATAGCCTTGATTTTGCTGCTAGATATACTTCAGTTGTGCAATAGTTATTTATACTTTGGTGCAATAGGGTATGTGCAATATATTTTTTCTATCATGCAATATTGGTTTTTATAAAACATTAGTGGATTTGTACAATAATTCAGATTTATTATTATTTGAATTTATTTATTATATTGCATATTGTCAATATTTAAACCTATATGCACTTTATTGCTCTTTGCACAGTTTGAATTTTTTGTGAGCAATTTATTATTATTTTTCCCACGGACGCCTTTTTCTGGATTGCTTTTTGTTGGTGTCATTTTTTACCAGATTTTGTTCCTTTAATTATCAAATAAAAATTATATTTGAACCATATCTTGGTTTTGTTTTTTTGTTTTCTCTAGGAATAGGGGTAGATGGGATACTTCCTATCCTCACCTGCAGCTCCCTCTACTCTCCTAGTCAGGCTCTATACAGTCTCCACAACTGTCGCCAAGCAGGAACCTGAGACCTAGAGAAAAACCTTATAGATGCTTTGGCTAGTGTGTTGGCAGGTGGGAGATGCTAGCCCCACCACTGCACTAATATAACAAAAGAAAAGGTAAGACAAACAGGGGGAAAAGATCAACAAAAAAGGATAAAGTTCGGCTTCTGAAAATCCTTTCTCAGCTCCTTCCCCCAAGGGGGCCAGTACACAAATAAATTTATATCTTCAGCAAGGTTTGCTGGGAAACACCTCTATATAAACCTGAAGGGGCGTTAACCAAGCTCAATGGAGGTCACTGTGTGGATGACGTAAGACATGCCATCCACCCGAAGCAAGAGTGTCAGGCTTACACATGCCGGACGCGTCCCGACAACAGACATCAGATGCACAACAAAAAATACAGCAGGCAATACAACAAAAAAGGGGGAATGCCAGGGAAACAATAACGACGGTGGGCCCTAACTCTAGGGAGAGGGGTAGATGGGACACTTCCTATCCTTACCTGCAGCTCTCTCTACTCTCCTAGTCAGGCCCTATACAGTTTCCACAACTGTCGCCAAGCAGGAACCTGAGACCTAGAGAAAAACCTTATAGATGCCCTGGCTAGTGCGTTGGCAGGTGGTAGACGCTATCCCCACCACTGCAGTAATATAACAAAAGAAAAGGTAAGACAAACAGGGAGAAAATAGCAACAAAAAAGGATAAAGTTCGGCTTTTGAACATCCCTTCTCAGCTCCTTCCACCAAGGGGGCCAAAACACAAATAAATTTGTATCTTCAGCAAAGATTGCTAGGAAACACATTTATATAAACCTGAAGGGGCGTTGACCATTGGACTCATGAATGAAGAAGACTACGGTGCCAAAGAAAGTTTACCAAAATAAAAAAGATGTGGGCTTATAATATATCTTTTTTGAAGCCCCCTCTACTTTTAGTACGGACTTGTCAAATGTGAATATGGTTCTTCTAAACGTAGCTCTAATTGCTGCTAATTTTAAGGAAAGTGAGTCACTACTGAAGGACCAGGAGCCTAATGGAGCAAGAGCATCAGCAATCTTCTCGTCTGGAGATGGCTCTGCTAAGTCTGTTAGAGAATCATTACTGGACAAGAAATTAAGAAAGGACCGAAAACGATCAGTTCCGGCACAAACTGACGACCTTTATCTCTCATAAGCTCCATCAAGCTCAAGAGCCTAGAGACAGGATTGCTGTAAATAACGCTCAGAACTTTCAGTTGTGTCTCAGTTTTGGCGTAACTGCTAAATAGAGATGAGTACTTGTTTCGAAATTCGAGCTTTGTTGAATTTTTCCTAAAAATTAAATTTGTGGTGTGCAACCTTCTGAGGTCTCCAGGGGGTGTGTGTAACACTATGAAGTCCTGTCACACGGTGTGACAAATGAGAACAGGTGAAAACTGCAAACCAAAGGGAGAGAAGCAAAGGTAAAAGACCATCAGCATTTTGACAAGGACTGACCAGGCCTTTACTCAGCAGGGAAAGAGACTGACCACGGAGCACAAGATCACCGATCAAGTCCCAAATCCGAGGCATGACAGTAGGAATGTAGTCAAAAGTGACCAGGGTTCAGCACCAAGAATAGCTATAGTATTCAACAGGTAAGATAGGAACAGGGCAAGGAGAGTGTCACAATTCTGATGTGCGGAGCACCTTGTGTGGGTATGTTCTGCCATGCTCTCCTGCAGAGCCGATACTTGCTGTTCCGTCGTGCAGAGCTTTTTGCAGGTTTGGATGCTGTGCTGTTTGTCTTGAGCACCTATGGATGGGTTGTCTCACAGCACTGGGTTCTACGCTGGTCCTGGGAGGTGCCTATGCAGATGCTCCTCGTTCATGATGATTGCTCCGCTTCATTAAGGAGCATGCTCACCCAGAACATCACCAATCATACTTCCTGTTTTACAGTAGTGCTATGTCTCCCATTGTGTTTAGTAATGTGATCTTGGCTCTTGACTCTGGACTGATGTTGACTCTTCTGTGCCTTTCCCCCTTTTATTGTCATTACCTCCCAGCTTCTGATCTCGGACCTCTTCCTGACCACGTCTTCGCTTGCTCCCTGTATCCTATACATACTCTCCTGGAATCCTGACCTAGCTTGTAACTTGACCTCGTCTCTGTCTTCTCCCAGTGTCCTGTCGCTATCTCCTGGCTTCTGACCCTCGGCTTGTATCTTGACCTTGTCTCTGTCTTCTCCCAGTGTCCTGTTGATATCTCCTGGCTTCTGACCCTTGGCTTGTATCTTGACCTTGTCTCTGTCTTCTCCCAGTGTCCTGTCGCTATCTCCTGGCTTCTGACCCTTGGCTTGTATCTTGACCTCGTCTCTGTCTTTTCCCAGTGTCCTGTCGCTATCTCCTGGCTTCTGACCCTCAGCTTGTATCTTAACCTCGTTTCTGTCTTCTCCCAGTGTCCTGTTGATATCTCCTGGCTTCTGACCCTTGGCTTGTATCTTGACCTCGTCTTTGTCTTCTCCCAATGTCCTGTTGCTATCGTCTGGCTTCTGACCCTTGGCTTGTATCTTGACCTCGTCTTTGTCTTCTCCCAGTGTCCTGTCACTATCTCCTGGCTTCTGACCCTCGGCTTGTATCTTGACCTCGTCTTTCTTCTCCCAGTGTCCTGTCACTATCTCCTGGCTTCTGACCCTCGGCTTGTATCTTGACCTCGTCTCTGTTTTCTCCTAGTGTCCTGTCGCTGTCTCCTAGCTTCTGACCCTCGGCTTATATCTTGACCTCGTCTCTGTCTTCTCCCAGTCTCCTGTCGCTATCTCCTTGCTTCTGACCCTGGCTTATATCTTGACCTCGTCTCTGTCTTCTCCTAGTGTCCTGTCACTATCTCCTGGCTTCTGACCCTCGGCTTGTATCTTGACCTCGTCTGTCTTCTCCCAGTGTCCTGTCACTATCTCCTGGCTTCTGACCCTCTGCTTGTATCTTGACCTCGTCTCTGTTTTCTCCCAGTGTCCTGTCGCTATCTCCTGGCTTCTGACCCTTGGCTTGTATTCTGACCTTGTCTTTGTATTCTCCCAGTGTCCTGTCGCTATCTTCTGGCTTGTATCTTGACCTCGGCTCTGTCTTCTCCCAATGTCCTGTCGCTATCGTCTGGCTTTTGACCCTTGGCTTGTATCTTGACCTCGTCTCTGTCTTCTCCCAGTATCCTGTTGATATCTCCTGGCTTCTGACCCTTGGCTTGTATCTTGACCTCGTCTCTGTCTTCTCCCAGTGTCCTGTCGCTATCTCCTGGCTTCTGACCCTCGACTTGTATGTTGACTTTGTCTTTGTATTCTCCCAGTGTCCTGTCGCTATCTTCTGGCTTGTATCTTGACCTCGGCTCTGTCTTCTCCCAATGTCCTGTCGCTATCTTCTGGCTTCTGACCCTTGGCTTGTATCTTGACCTCGTCTCTGTCTTCTCTCAGTGTCCTGTTGCTATCTCCTGGCTTCTGACCCTCGGCTTGTATAGCTACCTCTCCACTGAAATTCAAGTAGTGTCTCATATCACCTGGGTACCACAGAGAGCAGGAGATAAGAACAAAGTAGCTAGAGGCAGAGTCCAAGAAACAGAATCCTAACCCAAAGTTAACCATTTTTATTCTGGAAGCGCTCAGTGTGGTCATTTGCAATGAAGACAGGCAAAAATCAGAAAAAAACGTCAATTTGGATAAGTCACAAGGATCAATTGGCATCCCACCAGCGAACTAAGCATGCCGGTTGCCTAGCAATTCAGCAAAACTGCCAAGAAGATGCAGCGGGGAGCCTTGAGTAACAGTAAAAAGTCACACAAGAGAATTAGCTAAGGTTTTATATTGTCTTGTTGAGTTTCCTTTACCAGGAAGAATTTTCCTTTACCTTGGACCCATAGATATTCATACCTACGAGGTTTGGAATGAAGTCGTTGGCTTTATATTGGTGCATGAGCTATGATATAGATTACACTGTACAATCTTTAAATTGCCTTCAATAAAAAAAGAAGCTAATAAAATGATCATCATTACCAGGATCCATTATAAAAGTCGGCCATTAATTATACAGAGATTACAAACGCCACCGTCGGACTGGGAGTCCATTTAGAATGATGAAGAACGAGCCGGTTGATTTATGTTCTTTCCAATAAGAATACAATGTAGCGAGTTTTTTTTTTTCCTTAATCCATAAATACTAAAAAGATACAATTGTTTCCTACGTAAGATCTATAGATCGCTCCTTCCGATCCGGAACATGTCAACGTCAGATAAAGTAAGTGGTTACGGTTTTGCCTAATTCTATAAAATATTACATTTCCATCTCGTAATCTGTGCCGAAGTCGTTAAGAGGAACAACGCGGAACTGCTTTTAGCGTAATCGAAAATATAAATAGCGCATTGAGAGCCGGCATAATAGGACGGGTTGGACGTTCATGTTTAAAGACAGTGGGTTCGCGAAGATTGGCTACTGTCAACTAAGACGGATTAAACAAACATTTAGTGATGACGGGATTATCAAGCACCGCCAAGCTGGAAGATAGAGATAGCTTTCAAATTGATAACAAAAATACCCTTAACTTTCAAGATTAAATCCCACGTGGGGAGATTTAAGAACCCCCCGAAAGAGAATCAACCATGTAGGACTCTATAGCTGCCTATATGTCTCCAGCCTAAAACACTCAACGCAACGAACTGGGCAACTCGCCATCGGAAGATTAATCACAGCCAGAAACAAAGCTGTTTATTGCAAAGTATTATCTTCCCAGAATGCACTTCAGGAGACAAAAAAACAGATTACGGTTTACGCTGTTACAGATTTTCCACTCAAGCAGACAATAAGTGGTTGGGACATTAGCATGCCACGTAAGGTCAACAGCTTAATGGGAGCCCGGAGGAAGAGTTTCGGTGGATGTTGAGATCAATGATTTGTCCTAAGACTTAATGCACCGATACCTGAAAAGTTCTAAAGAGAAATACCAGGTGTACTGTAATACTCGGATAATGTTAAGGTCACCATGTCAAGGTTCTTATTTCTTCAAGTCAAGAAAAGTTAAGACACGTTTCGAAGACATTTCGACGTGATCATCTCAAAGACGTTGAGTTCATGATCTTGGACTAAAGAAGCCACTTGAGTAAAGTATTACTATTATTTATTATTGTTTTAGCACCATTTATGCCATGGTGCTTTACATGTCAGAAGAGGTATACATTGTAGGGACAAGTACAATAATCATAAACAAAACAAGGCACAGACTGGTACAGGAGGAGAGAGGACCCTGCCCACGAGGGATCACAGTCTACAGGGGGAGAAAGAGGACCCTGGCCACGAGGGATCACAGTCTACAGGGAGAGAGAGGACCATGCCCGTGAGGGCTCACAGTCTACAGGAGGAGAGAGAGGACCCTGCCCCTGAGGGATCGCAGTCTACAGGGGAAGAGAGGACCCTGCCCACGAGGGATCACAGTCTACAGGAGGAGAGAGAGGACCCTGCCCCTGAGGGATCGCAGTCTACAGGGGGAGAGAGGACCCTGCCCACGAGGGCTCACAGTCTACAGGAGGAGAGAGGACCCTGCCCACGAGGGATCACAGTCTACAGGAGGAGAGAGAGGACCCTGCCCCTGAGGGATCGCAGTCTACAGGGGGAGAGAGGACCCTGCCCACGAGGGCTCACAATCTACAAGAGGAAAGAGGACCCTGCCCGTGTGGGCTCACAGTCTATAGGAGGAGAAAGGACCCTACCCACGAGGGCTCACAATCTACAGGGGGAGAGAGAACCCTGCCCACTTGGGCTCACAATCTACAGGAGGAAAGAGGACCCTGCCCATGAGGGCTGACAGTCTATAGGAGGAGAGAGGACCCTGTTTGCGAGGCCTCACAGTCTACAGGAGGAGAAAGGACCATGCCCCCGAGGGCTCACAGTCTAAGGGAGGAGAGAGGACCCTTCCCTCGAGGGCTCACAGTCTACAGGGGAGAGAGGACCCTGCCTGAGAGGGCTCACAGTCTGCAGGAGGAGAGAGGACTATGTCCGCAAGGGCTCACAGTCTACAGGAGGAGATAGGATGCTGCCCACAAGGGCTCACAATCTACAGGAGGAGAGAGGACCCTGCTCGCGAGGGCTCACAGTCTACAGGAGGAGAGAGGACCATGTCCGCAAGGGCTCACAGTCTACAGGAGGAGAGAGGACCCTGCCCGTGAGGGCTCATAGCCTACAGGAGGATAGTGGCCCGTGACCATAAGAGCTCACAGTCTATAGGGGGAGAGATAACCCTGACCGCGAGGGCTCACAGTCTACAGGGGAGAGAGGACCCTGCCTGAGAGGGCTCACAGTCTACAGGAAGAGAGAGGACCCTGCCCGTGAGGGCTCACAGTCTACAAGGGATGGGTGTGGATACAGTAGGTGAGAGTAGAAATGGTCGTGCGGCACTATGGCGGACTGAGGGTTATGGCAGGTTGTAGGCTTGTTGGAAGAGGTGGGTCTTCAGGTTCCTTTTGAAGGCTTCCACGGTAGGTGAGAGTCTGATATGCTGGAGTAGAGAGTTCAAGAGTATGGGGTATGCATGGGAGAAATCTTGTATGCAATTGTGGGCTATGGCTGAGAGGCATAATGTATTTAAGGCATCCTCCTATTAAGGGAGGTACCTATGCAACAATTCTACTTAGTCAGTGTTCCAGTCTGCTATCTGCTATCTAACCCTGTGTCCATCTACTGTACCTGTCTTCCCATACCGGACTACCCCTGCTGTGCCCACCATTCCTGTCCATACCCACCTGTCTAGCCTGCCTTAGTCAACCCGCCTGTACCCAGCTATTCCTGACTGTGTCAGTCTGCTACCTAGGTATTAAAGGCACCCTTCCATTAGGAGAGGTGCCTACGCAACACCTTTAGTTAGTCAGTCAGTCTGCTACCTTGCTTGTTGTGAGGTCCTGAGCACCTGTACCCATCTATACCCGAGTCCATCACCTGTCCTGGGGGTCAGCTGCCACAGTCCCGGTCACTGCTCTGGGAGTGGTACCTGGTATCTGCCTTGTGGTGGGCACTTAATTAAGCCCTTCCCTCTAAGGGGTAAGCCCGGGTCCTACCTGTAGTCCAATGGGTCCACTAATCCCGCTCACTGCCTTTGCATCGGCTGCGAGCGCTACAGTAGGTCCACCAGAGAGAAACCATAAAGAAGGGTCTCAAGTTGGGTTACCCCTTCCCCATTACCTCAATATGCCCTAATGAATTATTAACCCTTATAGCAACAGTATCTGAAATCTATAGGGTTTTCTGTAACAGCTGAATCCGTCTTTTGCATCTACATCCTTGTGTTAATCAGAAGGTTCCTTGGACTCGTGAAGAGAAGAGTCTTCTCGTAAATCCAGTTCTGCTTCATCGGTTTATTCATCCTTCTTTTTTTATGAGAACATTTGCAGAGATTCCCTCAGAATCGCTATAAAAAATGCAGAAGCCGCTGATTTTTTTGTTGACTATCCCTCCTCCTCCTCCAGAAGAAGAAGATGGGGACACCAGAGCCAGCTGTAAATTATCTTCATTCCCCGACAAATAAATGCAACGTCAGGTATTATTAATCTCCAGGTTTTATGGGCTTGTTAATTGTGGTTATTCATATTCCACTTGGTGCACAGAGCAAGCTCATTAATACTTCATTCGCCTGCCACGTCGTATCAAAGTAATAAGCCGCCTTTAAAAAAAAAATTAAAAAAAATATGCAAACCCCTTCTGTCTCCATCTTGGCCTCGCCTCGGAGTGTTTAGAACATATGTCCCCTGTTTCTTCAACTACCTACAGGAGCACTGATCTCGGGGATTAGCCATTTCAGTAAATGGAAAACAGAATGATGGGAACATATTGGCGTTTAAAGAGGATTTGATTTGAGCACGTATTACAATATACACTCCCTCCTCGTTGGAAGCGAGATTACGAGGACGCGCCGTGCCTTCACTTTCTGAGCTTGAGCTAAAGAATAAGAGCGATTCCCAAAGGAGTGGGATAATCTGAAGGATTGACCGTATCACGGCAGGACAATGGGATAGAAATACTCTACTAGTCATCTGTATTATATTACGGGGTATACATTAGTTGCTCTCTTTTTGGATTTTGAGCCACGAGTAGAATGGCTACCTCCGGAGCAAATCCAGGGAATTCTTGACAATCTGGGGCAGAGATACATCAAGTTGAGGTCAACTCAAGACTCATATTTGATTTGTGTTTGCAACGCTCGCGGCCGGTGTGGACCCACTGGACCACAAGGGTACCCCGCACTTACCCATTAATGGGAGGGGCTTAACTAAATGTCTACTGCAAGTCAGACATCAGGAAACACTCCCAGGGCAGTGACCAGGGCTGTGACAGCTGACCCCCAGGACATGTGACGGACTCTGGTATAGACAGGTACAGATACTCAGGACCTGACTACTAGCTAGGTAGCAGACTGACTGACTAACTACAGGTGTTGCGTAGGCACCTCCCTTAATGGGAGGGTGCCTTAAATACATAGGTATCAGACTGACTGATTAACTAAAGATGTTGCGTAGGCACCTCCCCTAATGGGAGGGTGCCTTAAATAGATAGTGTTGCTCAGCCATAGGCTGAGAGGTATTTCTGGGAAATGGCACACCAGCCCTTTAAGAGAAGAGGTGTGCACTCGCGAATCTGAGGAGCACTCTCGGGAACCCTGTGTGGCATGTACAGGGCCCAAGAGGGTAAGGGGACAGCAACACACGTGGACCTGACAACTAACTAGGTAGAAGACTGACTGACTAACTAAAGGTGTTGCACTAGCACCTTTCCTAATGGGAGGGTGCTTTAAATGCACAGTGCCTCTCAGCTATAGATTGAGAGGCATTTCCAGGAAATGACACGTCATCCCTTTAAGAGAAGGGCCGGTGCATGTGCGCATCTTAGGTGCACAATATTGACATGCATTACTGCTATGCAAAACAGGAAAAAATGTAGATACTTAGCACACAATAATGGCCAGTTTTATGTGAGTCCAACAGCCAACGTCAAGGTGACCTCTTTTTGCTGGATCCCTAACTAACCCAAAGAGAGGCATTAGATTGATAGGGACCCAATAAAAAGAGGTCGCCTTGCCGTTGGCTGTTGGGCTCACATAAAACCGGCCATTTTTGTGTGCTAAGTATCTGAATTTTTACATGTTTTTCATAGCAGTAATGCATGTCATTATTCCCATATTCATTGTTCCACATATCTTAGCACTACAGAGTGCAACTATATAATTTTTGTTACTATGAACCAATGGTATGTCCGCCTCTGCCAACCATATCATGCTTATGGGGTAGAACACAATGGAGAAAGGGTTCTTCAATGGGCAATTTTCTCAAACCCCAACTGAGCTTAATGTCCAAAGATCAACACAATTGAGATGTCTTCCCATGCGTGAACTAGGTCGTATTGTACCATCGGTGTTCTAGAGGAGAGGCCACTATGTACAAAATGGCCTTTGGGACAACAAATGTCAAGAATACGATTTTTGCAGAATTAGTACCCCCTCCTTGGGCACAAAAAACCCCCGCGGAATTCCACAGATAGGGTAAGTGGACCTCCTTTGATCTAAGATGTACATGCTTGGATGCTTGACTCGTCTGGACTTGCAACTAGTACACAATAGACCACCCTATGGGGGCTACATTTTTAGCTTTGGTATCCATTCATTCCCACTTTAAAGAATGCTCCACTGGAAATGTAATAAGAAAATGTAAATGTTGTGCACATAAGTATTCCAACAAGGGTAAAAGGGGAATAAAGCCTATGTCAATGCAGCTGCGCCTGTAGCCTAATGGTCCCTGTACAGACTAGCATCGCTAGCTGCACAGCCCCTAATGGCTCCTGCTGAGGTTGGAATATCCCTAGCTACAACACTAGAAATCCACAACTCAGACCTGTCTGCCTAAAAGGCCATCGAGTTGTTTCTCGTACTGTTATGCTCACCGGGTGAGCAGAGATGTTAGTGAACTTACAGGGCTGCAGCACACAGAAAACCCAGAGGGGCTTGACTATGGACTTGACCCTGGTCTTCTCCAAAGCCCCTAAAGGTGAGGGTCTTACGCTGCAGGTACTGTATGAGTTACTTGGGAAGACTGGTGCTGCGTCGGCTGGCTCCAGGGGTACGGGAGTGACCGTTTCTGGCAATAGCAGGTGTCGAGAATCCATCCGGGATGGATGATATTGCAGCAGTGTCCGGCATGGATACTTATACAGACTGGCGTTGTGTAAGTCGGTCAACGTGGCTGCAGGGGATGATATTTTGTGGCAGCGGATATCGTGGTAGGTGGCTGGGGTAACATCTCGCAGCAGTGGCAGCAGGTAGGGATACAGCAGCATCCCTATGAAATGCAAACAGGTATCAGCAAACAGAACTAGCACAATGTATCGGCAGCAGCAGCACAGTGCTAGGGGACCTGAGAACTAGCAACTTATTAGACTCGTTGCCCAAGAACCACTGATAGGACAGAGCTGCCTTAAGTACTTATGGCCTCCCAGCTGACATGGGAGGTACTTCCAGGTTAGGAGGACACTGGCCCTTTAAGAAAGGCGGGCGCGCCCTACAGGCAGAAGCCTGAGACACTCCGTTAGCCTGCAGCATGGAACGGGGATGGGACAACCACCGCAGGACGCCTGGACAGGTGAGGGAACTGACATCCTCGCTGGGGGAGGGGAGCAGGAGGGTGCGAGGATGCCGGTATGGGCGTTACAAGAATCTACTGAAGAAAAAGAGGAGAGGTTGCTATGCTTTATAGCCCAAGTTAGGAAAAGCGTTCAGAGAAAGGCATGGACCAAAGGTGAGGAAACATAAAGTATGTGCACAAGTGGAAAAGGGGAAATTGCAAATCCAAGCTATGGTAGACTTCTATAGACCTAACAGCAAACAAGAGAAAGGTGTAGGTAAGATAAGTGATAGAGCCGGGAACAAATACCATAGAGGTTTCTGTCCCATAGGCAAAATCCCTAGCAGCGGGACTGGATTTCCCTAGTAGAATCCACAAAAGAATATATCCAAGAGAGAAGGCTAGAATTAGGAGACTATAAATAGCCCCACCCAGGATGTGAATGGACAGAGGCAATAAGCAAGTGAGAACACCTGATAACCACAAACCAGAGGAAGAGAAACAAAGGTAGAATAATCATCAGCTTTTGGACAGAGACCGGCCAGGCTGTGGCTCAGCAGGGAAGGAAACCAACCATGGAGCCAATTAGGAGACTATAAAAAGCCCCACCCAGGATGTGATAGGACAGAGGCAATAAGAAAGTGAGAACACCTGATAACCAAAAACCAAAGGAAGAGAAGCAAAGGTAAAATAATTATCAGCATATAAACAGAGACCAACCAGGCTGTGGCTCATCAGGGAAGGAAACCAACCATGGAGCCAATTAGGAGACTATAAATAGCCCCACCCAGGATGTGATAGGACAGAGGCAATAAGCAAGTGAGAACACCTGATAACCAAAAACCAAAGGAAGAGAAGCAAAGGTAAAATAATTATCAGCATATAAACAGAGACCGACCAGGCTGTGGCTCATCAGGGAAGGAAACCAACCATGGAGCCAATTAGGAGACTATAAATAGCCCCACCCAGGATGTGATAGGACAGAGGCAATAAGCAAGTGAGAACACCTGATAACCAAAAAACAAAGGAAGAGAAGAAAAGGTAAAATAATTATCAGTATTCGGGCAAAGACTGACCAGGCTGTGGCTCAACAGGGAAGGAAACCGACCATGGAACCAATTAGGAAACTATAAATAGCTCCACCCAGGATGTGATAGGACAGAGACAGAAAGCAAGTGAGAACACCTGATAACCACAAACAAAAGAAAGAGAAGCAAAGTTAAAATAATTATAAGCATTTGGACAGAGACCGACCAGGCTGTGGCTCAGCAGGGAAGCCATCAGACCATGGAGCCAATTAGAAGACTATAAATAGCCCCACCCAGGATGTGATAGGACAGAGACAATAAGCAAGTGAGAACACCTGATAACCACAAACCAAAGGAAGAGAAGCAAAGGTAAAATAATTATCAGTATTCGGGTAGAGACCGACCAGGCTGTGGCTCAGCAGGGAAGCCATCCGACCATGGAGCAAGAGGCCACCAGATCGAGACATAAGACCAAGACAAGACAGTAAAAATCAAGTACCTTCTAGATGCCGAGTTGCATAATGATTCAGTACTAGATGCTCATTAGCGTGAAGTATCACACAGTATCTTGCAATTTCCATTGTAATTTGGACTCATGAGACTGATCACATCCCTGCTTGCCCAAGACGGTATCAAGCCAGGCACCAGTGAGTCCATGCCATGCCAAGAGGAGGCGATCCCTACTATCACAGATGAATGCCTCCTACTTATTCATCCTCAGTAAGAGTCTTGACGGTTGCGGCTTCTTGGGGATTTGTTAATAATCTGAGGTTGCGCCGGGCACGTTCTTGTGCTGGGGGAATTCAGAAGAACCAAAGTCGTTCATTAAACAAATGTCTTAAGTGATTACAGAACATGTATAAACACAGCATAATCTCCGCATGCCAAATATGATTCTGCACAACAGAGGGCGGCACAGCGGGGTCCGGAGACTCCCAACAGAGACGCCAGCGGAGTGTTTGTTCATTAAGCCACATCCACATTGAAGCCGCCTTCCCTAATTAACTGTAGAAGACAAGCATGGCTGATGTTATTTACTACACACAGTCCCATCTCTGCAAAATGTAACTCTCATATGATATCCGAGTCCCTGGGACAACATTGGTGGCGGCAGCGGCTTACGTTATTATGGGACCCCTTAGGAAAGCTTTAATTAAGGTTTCGCGTGGCCTCCTCCAACATCAACAAGTGATGTAACTTGTATGGAAAGAGGAGTTGCAATCATTTGTCAAGTATTAGGATTGGTCAAATCTGAGGCAGAAATGTTGCTCTGGGGCAGGGGTGTTGCTCTCATGCAGGGTGTTGCTCTGGGGCAGGGGTGTTGCTCTGCGGCAGGGGTGTTGCTCTTGGGCAAGGGTGTAGCTCTGGGGCAGAGATGTAGCTCTTGGGCACGGGTGTACCTCTGGGGCAGGGCTATAGCTCTGGGGCAGGGGTGTTGCTCTGGGGCAGGGGTGTTGCTCTGGGGCAGGGGGGTGGCTATCGGGCAGGGGGGTTGCTCTGAAGTAGGGGTGTTGCTCTGGGGCAGGGGTGTTGCTCTAGGGCAGAGGTGTAGCTCTGGGGCTGTGGTGTTGCTCTGAGGTAGGGGTGTTGCTCTGAGGTAGGGGTGTAGCTATGGGGCAGGGGTGTAGCTCTGGGGCAGGGGTGTTGCTCTGAGGTAGGGGTGTTGCTTTGAGGTGAGGTAGGGGTGTAGCTCTGGGGCAGGGGTGTAGCTCTGGGGCAGGGGTGTTGCTCTGAGGTAGGGGTGTTGCTTTGAGGTGAGGTAGGGGTGTAGCTCTGGGGCAGGGGTGTAGCTCTGGGGCAGGGGTGTTGCTCTGAGGTAGGGGTGTAGCTCTGAGGCAAGGCTGTTGCTCTGGGGAAGGGGTGTAGCTCTGGGGCAGGGGTGTAGCTCTGGGGCAGGGGTGTTGCTCTGAGGTAGGGGTGTAGCTCTGAGGCAGGGGTGTTGCTCTGGGGAAGGGGTGTAGCTCTAGGACAGGGGTGTTGCTCTGGGGCAGGGGTGTGGCTCTGGGGAAGGGGTGTAGCTCTAGGACAGGGGTGTTGCTCTGGGGCAGGGGGGTGGCTCTGGGGCAGGGGGGTTGCTCTGAAGTAGGGGTGTTGCTCTGGGGCAGGGGTGTTGCTCTGAGGTAGGGGTGTTGCTCTGGAGAAGAGGTGTACATTTGGGCCAGGAGTGGAACTCTGGAAAAGATGGATAGACTTGAGACAGGAGTATAACTCTAAAGAAGAAGCGTAGATTTTGGGCAGGAGTATAGTGCAGCATCCCACGGGGCAGGTGGTGAACCAGGCGGTTTCGGGTCGGGTCAGGTGCTTTCACGGGTGGCCTTGCCCGGTTTCGTTGCCCCGAAACGTGCCGTAAACGGTGGGAAAAGTGGGGTAAATAGTAAAGTTGCCACCTGTGGTATGCGGTCAGGGATCAGCCGCCGCTACAGGGTTCCTCACCGGGGCAAGTGTTTAAGCAGCCGGGATGGTGTCACTCCACACAGGTGGAGCGAGCCCCCGATGGATGACGGTGGGGTGGCGGTCCCTTGGAGGCCCTGGACCGCGGGGCGACAGCATTGCTAATCAGAGTCTGAGTTGGCAACTGTGGTTCCAGGTTCTTTTACTCACTGAATTCAAAGCTGCACCCAGGTGCTGGTCTCTGCCGTCGTGGGTTCCAGTCAAGAAAAGGGGTTACCACTGGTGTTTAGTGTGACGCCCTGGGCAAGCCAGGGGTCACAGGTCATGCACCAACACACCCTACATCTCAGCTAGGAACACCAAAGCTAAACTAAAATCCTTGTTGCCTTCCTCCAGGGGCTGATGTTCACACCAGGGGGTGGGCCAGGCGGTTGGCTCCGCCCACCGAGGAGTTCACAGCTCTGGAGGCAGGAAGAACCAGGCAGATGAGCTCAGGGGGAGCTTGAGTGAGAAGCTAAGTGGAAGAGTAAACAAGTAGTGAAGTAAAGGAAGTAAAGTGGTAAAGGAGGAAAGCAAGAGTGGTGACAGGAAAGAAAGAGAGTGGAAAGCCTGAAGTTGGTCCAGCTGTGTGCAGGACCGGGTCAGCAAGGTCAGCAACGACGGTGACTGTCCAGAGGGGTGACTGTTCGGGAGTTCCTGGAAGGACTGCGGACGGGTAGTGACCCGGCGGTCTGGAGCAGTGTGCAAAGGACAGTCAGCACCAGGGCAGGGGCCTCTCGGACCCCGGCAAGGCTAGGAGTCGCCATAATTTGCCGAATCCGTCAGTGAAGGGGACGTCGATCCCCCAACAACCAAGTCCCGATTGAAGGCAACAGTCCACCCATTAAGGAGGAACACCGCCACCGCCAAGGCACCAGTCCCTCAGGGCCAGCGTCTGCGGGCAAAGTAGAGCTCCTCCGGTCCAGCTTGAAGCCGGGGAGCGGGTTACCGGTGGGGACCCATCGCTACCAACTTAGAAACATCAGGTGCAGGTCAGAGGGACATCACCGTTACCTACTGGGAGAGCAAGTGCAGCCGTCCGTGGGAACCGTCTTTCCAGCCGTGTGGTTTACCGTAAAACTGTGTCAACGTCTCAGGCTGAGTGAGTACCACAGTGCCGCAAGGCACAGCGCTGCCCCCACGTCCCTGTTCCCACCAGGCCCTGCATCTCCCATCTCATCATCGGGCCCCGGGATCACCAACCCCTACCCACGGAGGGGCAACGCAACACCTGGCTGCTCCGCATCACCATCCCCGGGATCCCCGTATTGAGCAGCGGTGGTGAAATCACCACAACCGTGGGTGGCGTCACGGACAATAAACTATCCCCACACCCAACAACCCCCCTTTCACTCACGGGCGAGGAGTGCCGCTCGAGAACCCCCGGGATCCGGCCCACAGCTCGAGCCACCACTGAGCAGCAGCCGCCGGACCCGAGCAGAAGGGGTGAGCGTAGTGTGCTGACACCCTCCTCCCTGCCCGCGACATTAGAGAGAGAGAGAAGGAGAATGTCCCTGGTCTAGGATGTTCCCCTCCGCCGTTAGGTTCCTCAGCCGAGCTCCCGCTCCAGGCCCCGGGCCTAACAAAGTCCAAGAATTACTGGTGTGTCTTGTTAGAACTATGGTCCCGCCGAATCTCTCTGATGTGAGAGTGTTGCGCCTATATCTACCCCAAGTGGACCCTGCCCCCCCAGGTGGCTGGCTTCAGTCACCGGAGAAGTCCCATGTGACATGATGGCCACCCCTCTGCCTACCCTGAGCCATCCCACCCTGTGAGAAGGCTCCTGTGCTGTATGTAGTGTGTGAATGTGGAACACCGGTGATTAACCCCGCCTTACCTGAGATGGATACCGCACCTTAATTGAGGTGCAGTACCCTGTGGCGACCAAAGCCTCAGGGGCGCCACAATAGCTCTAGAGAAGAGGCGTAGATTTGGGGCAGGAAGAGGCATAGATTTCGGGCAGAAGTGTAGCTCTGGGGAACAGACAAAGATTTTTGGCAGGGGTGTAGTTCTGGAAAAGAGGTGTAGATTTGGGGCAGGGGTGTAGCTCTGAAGAAGCGTAGATTTGGGGTAGGAGTGTAACTCAAGAGAAAAGGTGCAACTCTTCCACATGGGATGTAGCTCTGAGGAAGAAGTGGGAAGAGGTGTAACTCTGAAGCAGTGGGGTAGCTCTGGGGCAGGATGTATCTTTGGGCAGGGGTTTAAATTTAGGACTGGTGTGTAACTCTGGGGTTGGGATGTTGCTCTCGGGAATGGATATATGTTTACAGAAGAAATGTAACTCTTAGGCAGGGCTGTAACTCTGGAGCAGGTGTTTAATTATGGGTGAGGGGTAAATATCTGAGGCATCGGTGTTCCTCTGAGGCGGGGGTGTAAGTCTTGGCCAGTGTTGTATAGGGCATGAGTGTATCTCTGGGGCAGGGTATAGCTCTAGGAGAGAATAGGTAACAACATTACCTGGGTCCTGGTGCTTGACTGGGATGAAAAGCTCCTCTACCCCCTAATAAAAGTACAGTATTACAGATGACCGATCCGATACTAGGTGTAGCACTAGCATCTCTGTAGAGATGCCGACTTAAACCTCCCCCGCACTCCCTCGGCGATCCAGGTGTACTGCTGTCTACTTCCTCTCCCGGGCCCTGTAAATGCTGCACAAGGTTCCCGGGAGTGCACCTAATACGCACGCGCGCACCAGCCCTCCTCTTAAAGGGCTCCCTGCTATTTCCAGGGAATGCCTCTTAACTTATGGCTGAGAGGCACAGTGTATTTAAGTCATCCTCCCATTAGGGGAGGTGCCTGCGCAATGCCTTCAGTTAGTCAGTCAGTCTACTACCTAGCTAGTTGTCAGGTCCTGAACACCTGTCCTATTAGTCCTGTGTGGTGTCCGTCTCCAGAACTTCCCTTTCAATACATATCATTGCCTACCATGCCCACCATTCCTGTCCAGCCTGCCTCAGTCTGCCTGTACTTGAGACCGTCACCTGTCCTGGGATATCAGATGCCATAGTACCGGTTACTGCCCTGGGAGTGGTACCTGGCGTCCACCTCGCCGTGGGCACTTAGTTAAGCCGCTCACACTAAAGGAGAAGCCCAGGTGCCCTCCATGACCCAGTGGGTCCACTAATCCCAATCGCTGCCTCTACACCAGCCATGAGCGTTACAGTACGGTTCTGTTGTAGATTTTGCATTGGACCCCAGCAGCTTTAAATGACTTCCTTGCTCTGGGACCTTTGTTAAGCTAAAAGACAGCTATAAAAAGTAAATCCCCAAAAAATGACATGTGATCACAGTAAAGAAATAGAGAGAACATCAATTATTTGCCAGCACCACGATCTACAAAGCAGCGATGGTAAGAATGTGGAATTCTGACTGTTACAGCAGGGGTGGGGTTTAGAGCAGCCGTCCCACGAGGAACGACTATAATTGATATTCTATACTGATACAGGTACAGCCTAAATTAATACAGTAAACCCAACGGGGGTGTTGTTATACCCCATAGACACTCTGTTTGCAGAGAAGTTCTCCCTTTTTTGTTATATTCTATAGGGGATGTATTTTGGGGGATCATTTTCTTTAGTGCACCTCTAAGTTAAAATGTTGATAAATTAAGAACAATCTTCTAATAAAATTCTTATCTATCTTCAATCAAAATGACTGAAAACCTTTTTTCCTGCAGCAAATAACTCTTATACAAGCTGCCGAGGTTTGTACCATTCTGCTAAGTGCAAAGGATTATGTGAGTCATGACTGAGAGCAGAAAAAAAGGACTGGAGGCTCAGGTGACAGCGCGGGCCATGTACAGAGGATGCACAGTGCGACCGAGCAAAGGAAGCCCAAAGGAAACTTCAATTGATACATCATGTCACGATGACTATGGGATTGGAAGGAACCGGGGCTCCTAAGCTGTCCCTAAAGCTAGGGCGCCCTATGTTATCCCTAATCTCAGGTATACTCCTGATGGTGGAAAGGCCTGAGCCTCCTTCTTCTCCCTGCTCCCGATCAGTGCTGATCTGATTCCACCTCCCCCAGGGACAGGACAGGAGTGCAATGAAACCCACACATAACAACAGACAAGGGAAAACCAAAACTCCATCACAGCACACACAAAGGTAAAGACAATAAGAGATTCAGGAGGAAAAACAAGAGCAGGAAGGAAGCAACAAAACTACAGGGCTAAAGTACACAACCGCACCAAGAAAGTCTGGGACACCACACGTCACAGACCAACATAAATAAACTATAGCTGGCATGGGTGGAAGGATTCAACCAGCATAAATAGGAGGGGACTAGATGTGATAGGCCTCCCTACCACATGTGATTAAATGAGCAAGCATAGCAGAAGAAATTAACTCTTGCTAGCCTGTCTATCAATCAGCACAAAGCTGGTTGACACACGAGTCTACCTGTGTTGATCCCAGACACCAGAGAAATCATCAGGCAGAGTGTCAGAATATAACTACTATAATACTGCTCCTATGTACAAGAATATAACTACTATAATACAGCTCCCATGTACAAGAAAATAACTACTATAATACTGCCCCCTATGTACAGGAATATAACTACTATAATACTGCCGCCTATGTACAAGAATATAACTACTATAATACTGCTCCTATGTACAAGAATATAACTACTATAACACTGCCCCTATGCACAAGAATATAACTACTATAATACTGCCCCCTATGTACAAGAATATAACTACTATAATACTGCCCCTATGTACAAGAATATAACTACTATAATACTGCCCCTATGTACAAGAATATAACTACTATAATACTGCTCCTATATACAAGAATATAACTACCATAATACTGCCCCCTATGTACAAGAATATAACTACTATAATACTGCCCCCTATGTACAGGAATATAACTACTATAATACTGCCGCCTATGTACAAGAATATAACTACTATAATACTGCCCCTATGTACAAGAATATAACTACTATAATACTGCCCCTATATACAAGAATATAACTACTATAATACTGCCCCCTATGTACAGGAATATAACTACTATAATACTGCCCCCTATGTACAAGAATATAACTACTATAATACTGCCGCCTATGTACAAGAACATAACTACTATAATACTGCTCCTATGTACAAGAATATAACTACTATAATACTGCCCCCTATGTACAAGAATATAACTACTATAATACTGCCCCCTATGTACAGGAATATAACTACTATAATACTGCCGCCTATGTACAAGAATATAACTACTATAATACTGCCCCTATGTACAAGAATATGACTAATATAATACTGCCCCTATATACAAGAATATAACTACTATAATACTGCCCCTATGTACAAGAATATCAGTACTATAATACTGCCCCTATGTACAAGAATATAAGTACTATAATACTGCCCCCTATGTACAAGAATGTAACTACTATAATACTGCCCCCTATGTACAGGAATATAACTAATATAATACTGCCCCTATATACAAGAATATAAGTACTATAATACTGCCCCCTATGTACAAGAATGTAACTACTATAATACTGCCCCCTATGTACAGGAATATAACTACTATAATACTGCTCCTATGACTATAACTACTATAATACTGCTTCTTTTATAGACTTAAGATTCTTAGTGAATCAAGCCAATTATTTGTGTCTTCCTCTGATGTTGGAGCCTGGCTTTGCTGAGTGACGTGCGGCAGTTTCCCATGAAATCTGAAGGAACTGCGGAGTCTGACAAGTGCTGATAACAGAACAGAGAATCACGGCTGAGGCTATAAACACGAGGAAAAGAGATTTTGATACTTGGCAGACTAAACTGAATTAAAAGGCAGCACCAACAGAACGACTCCGGAGGACAATATTCCGCATGTGGCTTCTGTTCTCTGGTGATTTCATCTTAATCTCAGCTACTTCAAATAATTAGATAGAGAAATGCCATAAAGTGGAGACCCCTTAATGTTACACAGCGGGGGGCCAAGTGCTGAGCAGCAGAGGGCAGAAAAGTCCCCACCGCTCTACTGACCCCATAACTGCAGAGTCCAGACCTTCACTTATAATATCAGCACAAATACTGCGCCCACCAGGAGTTTCATGGCCGAGCAACTGCAACAGCCATACATCACCAAGCACAATGCTAAGCCTACATCACCAAGCACAATGCTGAGCCGTACATCACCAAGCACAATGCCGAGCCATACATCACCAAGCACAATGCCGAGCCATACATCACCAAGCACAATGCTGAGCCGTACATCACCAAGCACAATGCCGAGCCATACATCACCAAGCACAATGCCGAGCCATACATCACCAAGCACAATGCCGAGCCGTACATCACCAAGCACAATGCTGAGCCGTACATCACCAAGCACAATGCTGAGCCACACATCACCAAGCACAATGCCGAGCCGTACATCACCAAGCACAATGCTGAGCCACACATCAAGCACAATGCCGAGCCATACATCACCAAGCACAATGCTGAGCCATACATCACCAAGCACAATGCCGAGCCATACATCACCAAGCACAATGCTGAGCCATACATCACCAAGCACAATGCTAAGCCTACATCACCAAGCACAATGCTGAGCCATACATCACCAAGCACAATGCTGAGCCATACATCACCAAGCACAATGCTAAGCCTACATCACCAAGCACAATGCCGAGCCGTACATCACCAAGCACAATGCCGAGCCATACATCACCAAGCACAATGCTGAGCCATACATCACCAAGCACAATGCTGAGCCATACATCACCAAGCACAATGCCGAGCCGTACATCACCAAGCACAATGCAGAGCCATACATCACCAAGCACAATGCCGAGCCATACATCACCAAGCACAATGCTGAGCCATACATCACCAACCACAATGCTGAGCCATACATCACCAAGCACAATGCCAAGCTGTACATCACCAAGCACAATGCTGAGCCTTACATCACCAAGCACAATGCCGAGCCGTACATCACCAAGCACAATGCCGAGTCATACATCACCGAGCACAATGCAGAGCCACACATCACCAAGCACAATGCTGAGCCGTACATCACCAAGCACAATGCGGAGCCGTACATCACCAAGCACAATGCGGAGCCGTATATCACGAATCACAATGCTGAGCCGTACATCACCAATCACAATGCTGAGCCGTACATCACCAAGCACAATGCCGAGCCGTACATCACGAATCACAATGCTGAGCCGTACATCACCAAGCACAATGCCGAGCCACACATCACCAAGCACAATGCTGAGCCATACATCACCAAGCACAATGCCGAGCCGTACATCACGAATCACAATGCTGAGCCGTACATCACCAAGCACAATGCTGAGCCACACATCACCAAGCACAATGCTGAGCCGTACATCACCAAGCACAATGCCGAGCCGTACATCACATAGCACAATGCTGAGCCATACATCACCAAGCACAATGCCGAGCCACACATCACCAAGCACAATGCTGAGCCGTACATCACCAAGCACAAAGCTGAGCCGTACATCACCAAGCACAAAGCTGAGCCGTACATCACCAAGCACAATGCCGAGCCTTACATCACTAAGCACAATGCCAAGCCATACATCACCAAGCACAATGCTGAGCCGTACATCACCAAGCACAATGCCGAGCCATACATCACCAAGCACAATACCGAGCCATACATCACCAAGCACAATGCTGAGCCGTACATCACCAAGCACAATACCGAGCCGTACATCACCAAGCACAATGCTGAGCCGTACATCACCAAGCACAATGCTGAGCCATACATCACCAAGCACAATGCTGAGCCGTACATCACCAAGCACAATGCTGAGCCGTACATCACCAAGCACAATGCTGAGCATACATCACCAAGCACAATGCTGAGCCGTACATCACCAAGCACAATGCTGAGCCATACATCACCAAGCACAATACCGAGCCGTACATTACCAAGCACAATGCTGAGCCATACATCACCAAGCACAATGCCGAGCCGTACATCACCAAGCACAATGCCGAGCCATACATCACCAAGCACAATGCCGAGCCATACATCACCAAGCACAATGCCGAGCCACACATCACCAAGCACAATGCCGAGCCATACATCACCAAGCACAATGCCGAGCCATACATCCCCAAGCACAATGCCGAGCCGTACATCACCAAGAACAATGCCGAGCCACACAACACCAAGCACAATGCTGAGCCACACATCACCAAGCACAATGCTGAGCCGTACATCACCAAGCACAATGCCGAGCCACACATCACCAAGCACAATGCTGAGCCATACATCACCAAGCACAATGCAGAGCCATACATCACCAAGCACAATACCGAGCCGTACATCACCAAGCACAATGCTGAGCCGTACATCACCAAGCACAATGCTGAGCCATACATCCCCAAGCACAATGCCGAGCCGTACATCACCAAGCACAATGCTGAGCTGTACATCACCAAGCACAATGCTGATCTATTCATCACCAAGCACAATGCTGAGCCGTATATCACCAAGCACAATACTGAGCCATACATCACCAAACACAATGCTGAGCTATATATCACCAAGCACAATGCCGAGCCGTACATCACCAAGAACAATGCCGAGCCACACATCACCAAGCACAATGCTGAGCCATACATCACCAAGCACAATGCTGAGCCATACATCACCAAGCACAATGCCGAGCCATACATCACCAAGCACAATGCCGAGCCGTACATCACCAAACACAATGCTGAGCCATACATCACCAAGCACAATGCTGAGCCGTACATCACCAAGCACAGTGCCGAGCCGTACATCCCCAAGCACAATGCCGAGCCGTACATCACCAAGCACAATGCTGAGCCGTACATCACCAAGCACAATGCCGAGCCATACATCACCAAGCACAATGCTGAGCCATACATCACCAAGCACAATGCTGAGCCGTACATCACCAAGCACAATGCCGAGCCATACATCACCAAGCACAATGCTGAGCCGTACATCACCAAGCACAATGCTGAGCCATACAACACCAAGCACAATGCTGAGCCATACATCACCAAGCACAATGCCGAGTCATACATCACCAAGCAGAATGCTGAGCCATACATCACCAAGCACAATGCCGAGCCGTACATCACCAAGCACAATGCCGAGCCATACATCACCAAGCACAATGCCGAGCCATACATCACCAAGCACAATGCTGAGCCATACATCACCAAGCACAATGCTGAGCCATACATCACCAAGCACAATGCTGAGCCGTACATAACCAAGCACAATGCCAAGCTGTACATCACCAAGCACAATGCCGAGCCATACATCACCAAGCAGAATGCCGAACCATACATCACCGAGCACAATGCAGAGCCACACATCACCAAGCACAATGCTGAGCCGTACATCACCAAGCACAATGCAGAGCCGTACATCACCAAGCACAATGCGGAGCCGTACATCACCAAGCACAATGCTGAGTCGTACATCACCAAGTACAATGCTGAGCCGTACATCACCAAGCACAATGCTTAGCCGTATATCACCAAGCACAATGCCGAGCCGTACATCACGAATCACAATGCTGAGCCGTACATCACCAAGCACAATGCTGAGCCGTACATCACCAAGCACAATGCTGAGCCACACATCACCAAGCACAATGCTGAGCCGTACATCACCAAGCACAATGCTGAGCCATACATCACCAAGCACAATGCCGAGCCGTACATCACATAGCACAATGCTGAGTCATACATCACCAAGCACAATGCCGAGCCACACATCACCAAGCACAATGCTGAGCCATACATCACCAAGCACAATGCTAAGCCTACATCACCAAACACAATGCCGAGCCATACATCACCAAGCACAATGCCGAGCCATACATCACCAAGCACAATGCCGAGCCATACATCACCAAGCACAATGCCGAGCCGTACATCACCAAGCACAATGCTGAGCCATACATCACCAAGCAGAATCCTGAGCCATACATCACCAAGCACAATGCTGTGCCATACATCACCAAGCACAATGCTGAGCCATACATCACCAAGCACAATGCCAAGCCGTACATCACCAAGCACAATGCTGAGCCATGCATCACCAAGCACAATGCCGAGCCGTACATCACCAAACACAATGCTGAGCCATACATCACCAAGCACAATGCTGAGCCATACATCACCAAGCACAATGCCGAGCCGTACATCACTAAGCACAATGCCGAGCCATACATCACCAAACACAATGCTGAGCCATACATCACCAAGCACAATGCTGAGCCGTACATCACCAAGCACAATGCCGAGCCATACATCACCGAGCACAATGCTGAGCCATACATCACCAAGCACAATGCTGAGCCATACATCACCAAGCACAATGCCAAGCCGTACATCACCAAGCACAATGCTGAGCCGTACATCACCAAGGATAATGCTAAGCCTACATCACCAAGCACAATGCTGAGCCGTACATCACCAAGCACAATGCCGAGCCGTACATCACCAAGCACAATGCCGAGCCATACATCACCAAGCACAATGCTGAGCCATACATTACCAAGCACAATGCCGAGCCGTACATCACCAAGCACAATGCCGAGCCATACATCACCAAGCACAATGCCGAGCCATACATTACCAAGCACAATGCCGAGCCGTACATCACCAAGCACAATGCTGAGCCATACATCACCACGCACAATGCTGAGCCATACATCACCAAGCACAATGCCGAGCCATACATCACCAAGCACAATGCCGAGCCATACATCACCAAGCACAATGCTGAGCCATACATCACCAAGCACAATGCCGAGCCGTACATCACCAAGCACAATGCAGAGCCATACATCACCAAGCACACTGCCGAGCCATACATCACCAAGCACAATGCCGAGCTGTATATCACTAAGCACAATGCTGAGCCGTACATCACCAAGCACAATGCTGAGCCATACATCACCAAGCACAATGCTGAGCCATACATCACCAAGCACAATGCTGAGCCGTACATCACCAAGCACAATGCCAAGCTGTACATCACCAAGCACAATGCTGAGCCGTACATCACAAAGCACAATTCCGAGCCATACATCACCGAGCACAATGCAGAGCCATACATCACCGAGCACAATGCTGAGCCGTACATCACCAAGCACAATGCGGAGCCGTACATCACCAAGCACAATGCCGAGCCATACATCACCAAGCACAATGCTGAGCCGTACATCACCAAGCACAATGCCGAGCCATACATCACCAAGCACAATGCCGAGCCACACATCACCAAGCACAATGCTGAGCCGTACATCACCAAGCACAATTCTGAACTGTACATCACATAGCACAATGCCGAGCCATACATCACCAAGCACAATGCCGAGCCGTACATCACCAAGCACAATGCTGAGCCGTACATCACCAAGCACAATTCTGAGCCGTACATCACCAAGCACAATGCTGAGCCGTACATCACCAAGCACAATGCTGAGCCGTACATCACCAAGTACAATACCGAGCCGTACATCACCAAGCACAATGCCGAGCCGTGCATCACCAAGCACAATACCGAGCCGTACATCACCAAGCACAATGCTGAGCCGTACATCACCAAGCACAATGCTGAGCCATACATCACCAAGCACAATGCCGAGCCGTACATCACCAAGCACAATGCTGAGCCGTACATCACCAAGCACAATGCTGAGCATACATCACCAAGCACAATGCTGAGCCGTACATCACCAAGCACAATGCTGAGCCATACATCACCAAGCACAATACCGAGCCGTACATCACCAAGCACAATGCTGAGCCATACAACACCAAGCACAATACCGAGCCGTACATCCCCAAGCACAATGCCGAGCCGTACATCACCAAGAACAATGCCGAGCCACACATCACCAAGCACAATGCTGAGCCGTACATCACCAAGCACAATGCTGAGCCATACATCACCAAGCACAATGCCGAGCCATACATCACCAAGCACAATGCCGAGCCATGCATCACCAAGCACAATGCTGAGCCGTACATCACCAAGCACAATGCTGAGCCGTACATCACCAAGCACAATGCTGAGCCGTACATCACCAAGCACAATGCTGATCTATTCATCACCAAGCACAATGCTGAGCCGTATATCACCAAGCACAATACTGAGCCGTACATCACCAAGAACAATGCCGAGCCACACATCACCAAGCACAATGCTGAGCCACACATCACCAAGCACAATGCTGAGCCGTACATCCCCAAGCACAATGCCGAGTCACACATCACCAAGCACAATGCTGAGCCGTACATCACCAAGCACAATGCCAAGCCATACATCACCAAGCACAATGCCGAGCCGTGCATCACCAAGCACAATACCGAGCCGTACATCACCAAGCACAATGCTGAGCCGTACATCACCAAGCACAATGCTGAGCC
The DNA here is from genome assembly GCF_048569485.1 of Anomaloglossus baeobatrachus. NCBI lineage: Eukaryota > Metazoa > Chordata > Amphibia > Anura > Aromobatidae > Anomaloglossus > Anomaloglossus baeobatrachus. The sequence goes on along the minus strand of NC_134362.1, from coordinate 199,167,710 downwards.
ATACATCACCAAGAACAATGCCGAGCCACACATCACCAAGCACAATGCTGAGCCACACATCACCAAGCACAATGCCGAGCCATGCATCACCAAGCACAATGCTGAGCCGTACATCACCAAGCACAATGCTGAGCCGTACATCACCAAGCACAATGCTGATCTATTCATCACCAAGCACAATGCTGAGCCGTATATCACCAAGCACAATACTGAGCCATACATCACCAAGAACAATGCCGAGCCACACATCACCAAGCACAATGCTGAGCCACACATCACCAAGCACAATGCTGAGCCGTACATCCCCAAGCACAATGCCGAGTCACACATCACCAAGCACAATGCTGAGCCGTACATCACCAAGCACAATGCCAAGCCATACATCACCAAGCACAATGCCGAGCCGTGCATCACCAAGCACAATACCGAGCCGTACATCACCAAGCACAATGCTGAGCCGTACATCACCAAGCACAATGCTGAGCCATACATCACCAAGAACAATGCCGAGCCACACATCACCAAGCACAATGCTGAGCCACACATCACCAAGCACAATGCTGAGCCGTACATCACCAAGCACAATGCCGAGCCATACATCACCAAGCACAATGCTGAGCCGTACATCCCCAAGCACAATGCCGAGCCACACATCACCAAGCACAATGCTGAGCCTTATATCCCCAAGCACAATGCCGAGCCATACATCACCAAGAACAATGCCGAGCCACACATCACCAAGCACAATGCTGAGCCGTACATCCCCAAGCACAATGCCGAGCCGCACATCACCAAGTACAATGCTGAGCCGTACATCCCCAAGCACAATGCCGAGCCACACATCACCAAGCACAATGCCGAGCCGTACATCACCAAGCACAATGCCAAGCCATACATCACCAAGCACAATGCCGAGCCGTGCATCACCAAGCACAATACCGAGCCGTACATCACCAAGCACAATGCTGAGCCGTACATCACCAAGCACAATGCTGAGCCATACATCACCAAGAACAATGCCGAGCCACACATCACCAAGCACAATGCTGAGCCACACATCACCAAGCACAATGCCGAGCCATGCATCACCAAGCACAATGCTGAGCCGTACATCACCAAGCACAATGCTGAGCCGTACATCACCAAGCACAATGCTGATCTATTCATCACCAAGCACAATGCTGAGCCGTATATCACCAAGCACAATACTGAGCCATACATCACCAAGAACAATGCCGAGCCACACATCACCAAGCACAATGCTGAGCCACACATCACCAAGCACAATGCTGAGCCGTACATCCCCAAGCACAATGCCGAGTCACACATCACCAAGCACAATGCTGAGCCGTACATCACCAAGCACAATGCCAAGCCATACATCACCAAGCACAATGCCGAGCCGTGCATCACCAAGCACAATACCGAGCCGTACATCACCAAGCACAATGCTGAGCCGTACATCACCAAGCACAATGCTGAGCCATACATCACCAAGAACAATGCCGAGCCACACATCACCAAGCACAATGCTGAGCCACACATCACCAAGCACAATGCTGAGCCGTACATCACCAAGCACAATGCCGAGCCATACATCACCAAGCACAATGCTGAGCCGTACATCCCCAAGCACAATGCCGAGCCACACATCACCAAGCACAATGCTGAGCCTTATATCCCCAAGCACAATGCCGAGCCATACATCACCAAGAACAATGCCGAGCCACACATCACCAAGCACAATGCTGAGCCGTACATCCCCAAGCACAATGCCGAGCCGCACATCACCAAGTACAATGCTGAGCCGTACATCCCCAAGCACAATGCCGAGCCACACATCACCAAGCACAATGCCGAGCCGTACATCACCAAGAACAATGCCGAGCCACACATCACCAAGCACAATGCTGAGCCGTACATCCCCAAGCACAATGCCGAGCCGCACATCACCAAGTATAATGCCGAGCCGTACATCACCAAGCACAATGCCGAGCCATACATCACCAAGCACAATGCTGAGTCGTGCATCACCAAGCACAATGCCGAGCCATACATCACCAAGCACAGTGCCGAGCCATACATCACCAAGCACAATGCCGAGCCGTACATCACCAAGCACAATGCCGAGCCGTACATCACCAAGCACAATGCCGAGCCATACATCACCAAGCACAATGCTGAGTCGTGCATCACCAAGCACAATGCTGAGCCATACATCACCAAGCACAATGCCGAGCCATACATCACCAAGCACAATGCCGAGCCGTACATCACCAAGCACAATGCTGAGTCGTACATCACCAAGCACAATGCTGAGCCATACATCACCAAGCACAATGCCGAGCCGTACATCACCAAGCACAATGCTGAGCCGTACATCACCAAGCACAATGCTGAGCCATACATCACCAAGCACAATGCCGAGCCGTACATCCCCAAGCACAATGCCGAGCCGTACATCCCCAAGCACAATGCCGAGCCGTACATCACCAAGCACAATGCCGAGCCGTACATCACCAAGCACAATGCTGAGCCGTACATCACCAAGCACAATGCTGAGCCGTACATCACCAAGCGCAATGCTGAGCCGTACATCACCAAGCACAATGCTGAGCCATACATCACCAAGCACAATGCCGAGCCATACATCACCAAGCACAATGCTGAGCCACACATCACCAAGCACAATGCTGAGCCTTACATCCCCAAGCACAATGCCGAGCCATACATCACCAAGAACAATGCCGAGCCACACATCACCAAGCACAATGCTGAGCCGTACATCCCCAAGCACAATGCCGAGTCGCACATCACCAAGCACAATGCCGAGCCGTACATCACCAAGAACAATGCCGAGCCACACATCACCAAGCACAATGCTGAGCCGTACATCCCCAAGCACAATACCGAGCCGTACATCACCAAGCACAATGCTGAGCCTTACATCCCCAAGCACAATGCCGAGCCATACATCACCAAGAACAATGCCGAGCCACACATCACCAAGCACAATGCTGAGCCGTACATCCCCAAGCACAATGCCGAGCCGCACATCACCAAGTACAATGCTGAGCCGTACATCCCCAAGCACAATGCCGAGCCACACATCACCAAGCACAATGCCGAGCCGTACATCACCAAGAACAATGCCGAGCCACACATCACCAAGCACAATGCTGAGCCGTACATCCCCAAGCACAATGCCGAGCCGCACATCACCAAGTATAATGCCGAGCCGTACATCACCAAGCACAATGCCGAGCCATACATCACCAAGCACAATGCTGAGTCGTGCATCACCAAGCACAATGCCGAGCCATACATCACCAAGCACAATGCCGAGCCATACATCACCAAGCACAATGCCGAGCCGTACATCACCAAGCACAATGCCGAGCCGTACATCACCAAGCACAATGCTGAGCCATACATCACCAAGCACAATGCTGAGTCGTGCATCACCAAGCACAATGCTGAGCCATACATCACCAAGCACAATGCCGAGCCATACATCACCAAGCACAATGCCGAGCCGTACATCACCAAGCACAATGCTGAGTCGTACATCACCAAGCACAATGCTGAGCCATACATCACCAAGCACAATGCCGAGCCGTACATCACCAAGCACAATGCTGAGCCGTACATCACCAAGCACAATGCTGAGCCATACATCACCAAGCACAATGCCGAGCCGTACATCCCCAAGCACAATGCCGAGCCGTACATCCCCAAGCACAATGCCGAGCCGTACATCACCAAGCACAATGTCGAGCCGTACATCACCAAGCACAATGCTGAGCCGTACATCACCAAGCACAATGCTGAGCCGTACGTCACCAAGCGCAATGCTGAGCCGTACATCACCAAGCACAATGCTGAGCCATACATCACCAAGCACAATGCCGAGCCATACATCACCAAGCACAATGCTGAGCCACACATCACCAAGCACAAGGCTGAGCCTTACATCCCCAAGCACAATGCCGAGCCATACATCACCAAGAACAATGCCGAGCCACACATCACCAAGCACAATGCTGAGCCGTACATCCCCAAGCACAATGCCGAGCCGCACATCACCAAGCACAATGCCGAGCCGTACATCACCAAGAACAATGCCGAGCCACACATCACCAAGCACAATGCTGAGCCGTACATCCCCAAGCACAATGCCGAGCCGCACATCACCAAATACAATGCCGAGCCGTACATCTCCAAGCACAATGCCGAGCCATACATCACCAAGCACAATGCTGAGTCGTGCATCACCAAGCACAATGCTGAGCCGTACATCACCAAGCACAATGCTGAGCCGTACATCACCAAGCACAATGCTGAGCCATACATCACCAAGCACAATGCTGAGCTGTACATCCCCAAGCACAATGCCGAGCCGTACATCACCAAGCACAATGCCGAGCCGTACATCACCAAGCACAATGCTGAGTCGTACATCACCAAGCACAATGCTGAGCCATACATCACCAAACACAATGCTGAGCCGTACATCACCAAGCACAATGCTGAGTCGTACATCACCAAGCACAATGCTGAGCCATACATCACCAAACACAATGCCGAGCCATACATCACCAAGCACAATGCCGAGCCGTACATCACCAAGCACAATGCTGAGCCGTACATCACCAAGCACAATGCTGAGCCGTACATCACCAAGCACAATGCCGAGCCGTACATCCCCAAGCACAATGCCGAGCCGTACATCCCCAAGCACAATGCCGAGCCGTACATCACCAAGCACAATGCCGAGCCGTACATCACCAAGCACAATGCTGAGCCGTACATCACCAAGCACAATGCTGAGCCGTACATCACCAAGCGCAATGCTGAGCCGTACATCACCAAGCACAATGCTGAGCCATACATCACCAAGCACAATGCCGAGCCGTACATCACCAAGCACAATGCTGAGCCGTACATCACCAAGCACAATGCTGAGCATACATCACCAAGCACAATGCTGAGCCGTACATCACCAAGCACAATGCTGAGCCATACATCACCAAGCACAATACCGAGCCGTACATCACCAAGCACAATGCTGAGCCATACATCACCAAACACAATACCGAGCCGTACATCCCCAAGCACAATGCCGAGCCGTACATCACCAAGAACAATGCCGAGCCACACATCACCAAGCACAATGCTGAGCCGTACATCACCAAGCACAATGCTGAGCCATACATCACCAAGCACAATGCCGAGCCATACATCACCAAGCACAATGCCGAGCCATGCATCACCAAGCACAATGCTGAGCCGTACATCACCAAGCACAATGCTGAGCCGTACATCACCAAGCACAATGCTGAGCCGTACATCACCAAGCACAATGCTGATCTATTCATCACCAAGCACAATGCTGAGCCGTATATCACCAAGCACAATACTGAGCCGTACATCACCAAGAACAATGCCGAGCCACACATCACCAAGCACAATGCTGAGCCACACATCACCAAGCACAATGCTGAGCCGTACATCCCCAAGCACAATGCCGAGTCACACATCACCAAGCACAATGCTGAGCCGTACATCACCAAGCACAATGCCAAGCCATACATCACCAAACACAATGCCGAGCCGTGCATCACCAAGCACAATACCGAGCCGTACATCACCAAGCACAATGCTGAGCCGTACATCACCAAGCACAATGCTGAGCCATACATCACCAAGAACAATGCCGAGCCACACATCACCAAGCACAATGCTGAGCCACACATCACCAAGCACAATGCTGAGCCGTACATCACCAAGCACAATGCCGAGCCATACATCACCAAGCACAATGCTGAGCCGTACATCCCCAAGCACAATGCCGAGCCACACATCACCAAGCACAATGCTGAGCCTTACATCCCCAAGCACAATGCCGAGCCATACATCACCAAGAACAATGCCGAGCCACACATCACCAAGCACAATGCTGAGCCGTACATCCCCAAGCACAATGCCGAGCCGCACATCACCAAGTACAATGCTGAGCCGTACATCCCCAAGCACAATGCCGAGCCACACATCACCAAGCACAATGCCGAGCCGTACATCACCAAGAACAATGCCGAGCCACACATCACCAAGCACAATGCTGAGCCGTACATCCCCAAGCACAATGCCGAGCCGCACATCACCAAGTACAATGCCGAGCCGTACATCACCAAGCACAATGCCGAGCCATACATCACCAAGCACAATGCTGAGTCGTGCATCACCAAGCACAATGCCGAGCCATACATCACCAAGCACAATGCCGAGCCATACATCACCAAGCACAATGCCGAGCCGTACATCACCAAGCACAATGCTGAGCCGTACATCACCAAGCACAATGCCGAGCCATACATCACCAAGCACAATGCTGAGTCGTGCATCACCAAGCACAATGCTGAGCCATACATCACCAAGCACAATGCCGAGCCATACATCACCAAGCACAATGCCGAGCCGTACATCACCAAGCACAATGCTGAGTCGTACATCACCAAGCACAATGCTGAGCCATACATCACCAAGCACAATGCCGAGCCGTACATCACCAAGCACAATGCTGAGCCGTACATCACCAAGCACAATGCTGAGCCATACATCACCAAGCACAATGCCGAGCCGTACATCCCCAAGCACAATGCCGAGCCGTACATCCCCAAGCACAATGCCGAGCCGTACATCACCAAGCACAATGCCGAGCCGTACATCACCAAGCACAATGCTGAGCCGTACATCACCAAGCACAATGCTGAGCCGTACATCACTAAGCGTAATGCTGAGCCGTACATCACCAAGCACAATGCTGAGCCATACATCACCAAGCACAATTCCGAGCCATACATCACCAAGCACAATGCTGAGCCACACATCACCAAGCACAATGCTGAGCCTTACATCCCCAAGCACAATGCCGAGCCATACATCACCAAGAACAATGCCGAGCCACACATCACCAAGCACAATGCTGAGCCGTACATCCCCAAGCACAATGCCGAGCCGCACATCACCAAGCACAATGCCGAGCCGTACATCACCAAGAACAATGCCGAGCCACACATCACCAAGCACAATGCTGAGCCGTACATCCCCAAGCACAATGCCGAGCCGCACATCACCAAATACAATGCCGAGCCGTACATCACCAAGCACAATGCCGAGCCATACATCACCAAGCACAATGCTGAGTCGTGCATCACCAAGCACAATGCTGAGCCGTACATCACCAAGCACAATGCTGAGCCGTACATCACCAAGCACAATGCTGAGCCATACATCACCAAACACAATGCTGAGCTGTACATCCCCAAGCACAATGCCGAGCCGTACATCACCAAGCACAATGCCGAGCCGTACATCACCAAGCACAATGCTGAGTCGTACATCACCAAGCACAATGCTGAGCCATACATCACCAAGCACAATGCCGAGCCGTACATCACCAAGCACAATGCTGAGCCGTACATCACCAAGCACAATGCTGAGCCGTACATCACCAAGCACAATGCCGAGCCGTACATCCCCAAGCACAATGCCGAGCCGTACATCCCCAAGCACAATGCCGAGCCGTACATCACCAAGCACAATGCCGAGCCGTACATCACCAAGCACAATGCTGAGCCGTACATCACCAAGCACAATGCTGAGCCGTACATCACCAAGCGCAATGCTGAGTCATACATCACCAAGCACAATGCCGAGCTTTACATTACCAAGCACAGTGGAGGAAGGAGTACATGACTGCCTGCTAAGAAAACCTTCCCAGTAGAGCATCGCCATTATATCTGCAGAGGGCGACTCCATATTGTTGTCTATGGATGTAGGATGGGGGGTCAGTAACGCTCCTGGAGGGGGCACATATTTTTCTCTATACCGTGTTACAATGATCTGTGCGGTTTGCTTCCTCTTATTATTATTTCATACCCTTCTCCCGCCATTATACTCTGTCTATGTGTGGGCGGTTCAGTGCTTCGCGGCTGCTGATATTCTTGTATCCGCGCTGACTACAGGTCTGTTTAGCGTGAAGTTGTGTTTATTGCATCTTGGAAGGAGCAGCTCCCGCCGCTCGTCTGCTCCTTTCAATTACCGCCAGCTCACTTTGCTGTGTGTGTTCTCTCCGCAGGAGTCTCCAGATACAGACATTCTTTATTTCATCTGATGATGTGAAATAGCGGGAAGGAAATTTCCGCGCAATGAATAATGGAAGCCATTTCATCATTAGTTCTGCGGCTGATTGTCCTGCAATGACCGCTATAGGATTCGATTTAAAGACAAAACCTTTTCCGGAATGACTCCATGGATCTCTAATGACCCGGCGCCCACCTCTCCCAGAATGAAATCAGTGTAGTGTGAGGCTGACATCATGTTTATTTCATGGTGGAGAGAAATGTGGTTTTTGTAATTTAACACAAGGTGTCTCCCTAGATAAGTCTCCTCGGTTGTGCACCGGCTGAATATCAATTTACCTTGCTGTCAATCCCCGCGGGCCGCGATACGTCCCGGCATGGTTCAATATCCGTAGACTATCTCACAGTGCTTAGAAAATCAACAACTCTACCCCTTCCTGGCAGGAGTAGACACAAACAGATGAGGACCCCTTTTTAAGACCAATATATGGACCCAATATGTCATTGTAATTGCTAGTTGTGGTCCCCTTCTGTGTGTCCACCTCTGCTAATGACGTAGAGTCCTAACCCAAGCGACCATTATATGGACCCAATATGTCATCATAGTCGCTAGTTGTAGCCGTCTAACTTCTGTGTCCACCTCTGCCAATGACGTAGAGTCCTAACCAAACCGACCTATATCTGGACCCAATATGTCATCGTAATCGCTAGTTGTAGCCCTCTAACTTCTGTGTCCACCTCTGCCAATGGCGTAGAGTCCTAACCCAACCGACCAATATATGGACCCGAAATGTCATCTTAATCGTTAGCTGTGTCCACCTCTGCCAATGACGTAGAGTCCTAACCCAACCTACTAATATATTGACCCAATATGTCATCGTAATCGCTAGTTGTAGCACTCTTACCTTCTGTGTCCACCTCTGCCAATGATGTAGAGTCCTAACCCAACTGACCAATATATGGACCCAATATGTCATCGTAATCTCTAGTTGTAGCACTTTTACCTTCTGTGTCCACCTCTGCCAATGACGTAGAGTCCTATCCCAACTGACTAATATATGGACCCGATATGTCATCTTAATCGTTAGCTGTGTCCACCTCTGCCAATGACGTAGAGTCCTAACCCAACCTACTAATATATTGACCCAATATGTCATCGTAATCGCTAGTTGTAGCCCTCTTACCTTCTGTGTCCACCTCTGCCAATGATGTAGAGTCCTAACCCAACTGACCAATATATGGACCCAATATGTCATCGTAATCGCTAGTTGTAGCCCTCTTACCTTCTGTGTCCACCTCTGCCAATGATGTAGAGTCCTAACCCAACTGACCAATATATGGACCCAATATGTCATCGTAATCTCTAGTTGTAGCACTTTTACCTTCTGTGTCCACCTCTGCCAATGACGTAGAGTCCTAACCCAACCAACCAATATATGGACCCAATATGTCATCGTAATCGCTAGTTGTAGCCCTCTAACTTCTGTGTCCACCTCTGCCAATGACGTAGAGTCCTAACCAAACCGAACTATATCTTGACCCAATATGTCATCGTAATCGCTAGTTGTAGCCCTCTAACTTCTGTGTCCACCTCTGCCAATGGCGTAGAGTCCTAACCCAACCGACCAATATATGGACCCGAAATGTCATCTTAATCGTTAGCTGTGTCCACCTCTGCCAATGACGTAGAGTCCTAACCCAACCTACTAATATATTGACCCAATATGTCATCGTAATCGCTAGTTGTAGCACTCTTACCTTCTGTGTCCACCTCTGCCAATGATGTAGAGTCCTAACCCAACTGACCAATATATGGACCCAATATGTCATCGTAATCTCTAGTTGTAGCACTTTTACCTTCTGTGTCCACCTCTGCCAATGACGTAGAGTCCTAACCCAACTGACCAATATATGGACCCGATATGTCATCGTAATCTCTAGTTGTAGCCCTCTAACTTCTGTGTCCACCTCTGCCAATGGCGTAGAGTCCTAACCCAACCGACCAATATATGGACCCGAAATGTCATCTTAATCGTTAGCTGTGTCCACCTCTGCCAATGACGTAGAGTCCTAACCCAACCTACTAATATATTGACCCAATATGTCATCGTAATCGCTAGTTGTAGCACTCTTACCTTCTGTGTCCACCTCTGCCAATGATGTAGAGTCCTAACCCAACTGACCAATATATGGACCCAATATGTCATCGTAATCTCTAGTTGTAGCACTTTTACCTTCTGTGTCCACCTCTGCCAATGACGTAGAGTCCTAACCCAACCGACCAATATATGGACCCGAAATGTCATCTTAATCGTTAGCTGTGTCCACCTCTGCCAATGACGTAGAGTCCTAACCCAACCTACTAATATATTGACCCAATATGTCATCGTAATCGCTAGTTGTAGCACTCTTACCTTCTGTGTCCACCTCTGCCAATGATGTAGAGTCCTAACCCAACTGACCAATATATGGACCCAATATGTCATCGTAATCTCTAGTTGTAGCACTTTTACCTTCTGTGTCCACCTCTGCCAATGACGTAGAGTCCTATCCCAACTGACTAATATATGGACCCGATATGTCATCTTAATCGTTAGCTGTGTCCACCTCTGCCAATGACGTAGAGTCCTAACCCAACCTACTAATATATTGACCCAATATGTCATCGTAATCGCTAGTTGTAGCCCTCTTACCTTCTGTGTCCACCTCTGCCAATGATGTAGAGTCCTAACCCAACCTACTAATATATTGACCCAATATGTCATCGTAATCGCTAGTTGTAGCACTCTTACCTTCTGTGTCCACCTCTGCCAATGATGTAGAGTCCTAACCCAACTGACCAATATATGGACCCAATATGTCATCGTAATCTCTAGTTGTAGCACTTTTACCTTCTGTGTCCACCTCTGCCAATGACGTAGAGTCCTATCCCAACTGACTAATATATGGACCCGATATGTCATCTTAATCGTTAGCTGTGTCCACCTCTGCCAATGACGTAGAGTCCTAACCCAACCTACTAATATATTGACCCAATATGTCATCGTAATCGCTAGTTGTAGCCCTCTTACCTTCTGTGTCCACCTCTGCCAATGATGTAGAGTCCTAACCCAACTGACCAATATATGGACCCAATATGTCATCGTAATCGCTAGTTGTAGCCCTCTTACCTTCTGTGTCCACCTCTGCCAATGATGTAGAGTCCTAACCCAACTGACCAATATATGGACCCAATATGTCATCGTAATCTCTAGTTGTAGCACTTTTACCTTCTGTGTCCACCTCTGCCAATGACGTAGAGTCCTAACCCAACCAACCAATATATGGACCCAATATGTCATCGTAATCGCTAGTTGTAGCCCTCTAACTTCTGTGTCCACCTCTGCCAATGACGTAGAGTCCTAACCAAACCGAACTATATCTGGACCCAATATGTCATCGTAATCGCTAGTTGTAGCCCTCTAACTTCTGTGTCCACCTCTGCCAATGGCGTAGAGTCCTAACCCAACCGACCAATATATGGACCCGAAATGTCATCTTAATCGTTAGCTGTGTCCACCTCTGCCAATGACGTAGAGTCCTAACCCAACCTACTAATATATTGACCCAATATGTCATCGTAATCGCTAGTTGTAGCACTCTTACCTTCTGTGTCCACCTCTGCCAATGATGTAGAGTCCTAACCCAACTGACCAATATATGGACCCAATATGTCATCGTAATCTCTAGTTGTAGCACTTTTACCTTCTGTGTCCACCTCTGCCAATGACGTAGAGTCCTAACCCAACTGACCAATATATGGACCCGATATGTCATCGTAATCTCTAGTTGTAGCACTTTTACCTTCTGTGTCCACCTCTGCCAATGACGTAGAGTCCTATCCCAACTGACTAATATATGGTCCCGATATGTCATCTTAATCGTTAGCTGTGTCCACCTCTGCCAATGACGTAGAGTCCTAACCCAACCTACTAATATATTGACCCAATATGTCATCGTAATCGCTAGTTGTAGCCCTCTTACCTTCTGTGTCCACCTCTGCCAATGATGTAGAGTCCTAACCCAACTGACCAATATATGGACCCAATATGTCATCGTAATCGCTAGTTGTAGCCCTCTTACCTTCTATGTCCACCTCTGCCAATGATGTAGAGTCCTAACCCAACTGACCAATATATGGACCCAATATGTCATCGTAATCTCTAGTTGTAGCACTTTTACCTTCTGTGTCCACCTCTGCCAATGACGTAGAGTCCTAACCCAACCAACCAATATATGGACCCAATATGTCATCGTAATCGCTAGTTGTAGCCCTCTAACTTCTGTGTCCACCTCTGCCAATGACGTAGAGTCCTAACCAAACCGACCTATATCTGGACCCAATATGTCATCGTAATCGCTAGTTGTAGCCCTCTAACTTCTGTGTCCACCTCTGCCAATGGCGTAGAGTCCTAACCCAACCGACCAATATATGGACCCGATATGTCATCTTAATCATTAGCTGTGTCCACCTCTGCCAATGACGTAGAGTCCTAACCCAACCTACTAATATATTGACCCAATATGTCATCGTAATCGCTAGTTGTAGCCCTCTTACCTTCTGTGTCCACCTCTGCCAATGATGTAGAGTCCTAACCCAACTGACCAATATATGGACCCAATATGTCATCATAATCTCTAGTTGTAGCCCTCTTACCTTCTGTGTCCACCTCTGCCAATGATGTAAAGTCCTAACCCAACTGACCAATATATGGACCCAATATGTCATCGTAATCTCTAGTTGTAGCACTTTTACCTTCTGTGTCCATCTCTGCCAATGACGTAGAGTCCTAACCCAACTGACCAATATATGGACCTGATATGTCATCGTAATCTCTAGTTGTAGCCCTCTAACTTCTGTGTCCACCTCTGCCAATGACGTAGAGTCCTAACCCAACCAACCAATATATGGACCCAATATGTCATCGTAATCGCTAGTTGTAGCCCTCTGACTTCTGTGTCCACCTCTGCCAATGACGTAGAGTCCTAACCAAACCGACCTATATCTGGACCCAATATGTCATCGTAATTTCTAGTTGTAGCCCTCTTACCTTCTGTGTCCACCTCTGCCAATGATGTAAAGTCCTAACCCAACTGACCAATATATGGACCCAATATGTCATCGTAATCTCTAGTTGTAGCACTTTTACCTTCTGTGTCCACCTCTGCCAATGATGTAGAGTCCTAACCCAACTGACCAATATATGGACCCAATATGTCATCGTAATCTCTAGTTGTAGCCCTCTTACCTTCTGTGTCCACCTCTGCCAATGATGTAGAGTCCTAACCCAACTGACCAATATATGGACCCAATATGTCATCGTAATCGCTAGTTGTAGCCCTCTTACCTTCTGTGTCCACCTCTGCCAATGATGTAGAGTCCTAACCCAACTGACCAATATATGGACCCAATATGTCATCGTAATCTCTAGTTGTAGCACTTTTACCTTCTGTGTCCACCTCTGCCAATGACGTAGAGTCCTAACCCAACCAACCAATATATGGACCCAATATGTCATCGTAATCGCTAGTTGTAGCCCTCTAACTTCTGTGTCCACCTCTGCCAATGACGTAGAGTCCTAACCAAACCGAACTATATCTTGACCCAATATGTCATCGTAATCGCTAGTTGTAGCCCTCTAACTTCTGTGTCCACCTCTGCCAATGGCGTAGAGTCCTAACCCAACCGACCAATATATGGACCCGAAATGTCATCTTAATCGTTAGCTGTGTCCACCTCTGCCAATGACGTAGAGTCCTAACCCAACCTACTAATATATTGACCCAATATGTCATCGTAATCGCTAGTTGTAGCACTCTTACCTTCTGTGTCCACCTCTGCCAATGATGTAGAGTCCTAACCCAACTGACCAATATATGGACCCAATATGTCATCGTAATCTCTAGTTGTAGCACTTTTACCTTCTGTGTCCACCTCTGCCAATGACGTAGAGTCCTAACCCAACTGACCAATATATGGACCCGATATGTCATCGTAATCTCTAGTTGTAGCCCTCTAACTTCTGTGTCCACCTCTGCCAATGGCGTAGAGTCCTAACCCAACCGACCAATATATGGACCCGAAATGTCATCTTAATCGTTAGCTGTGTCCACCTCTGCCAATGACGTAGAGTCCTAACCCAACCTACTAATATATTGACCCAATATGTCATCGTAATCGCTAGTTGTAGCACTCTTACCTTCTGTGTCCACCTCTGCCAATGATGTAGAGTCCTAACCCAACTGACCAATATATGGACCCAATATGTCATCGTAATCTCTAGTTGTAGCACTTTTACCTTCTGTGTCCACCTCTGCCAATGACGTAGAGTCCTAACCCAACCGACCAATATATGGACCCGAAATGTCATCTTAATCGTTAGCTGTGTCCACCTCTGCCAATGACGTAGAGTCCTAACCCAACCTACTAATATATTGACCCAATATGTCATCGTAATCGCTAGTTGTAGCACTCTTACCTTCTGTGTCCACCTCTGCCAATGATGTAGAGTCCTAACCCAACTGACCAATATATGGACCCAATATGTCATCGTAATCTCTAGTTGTAGCACTTTTACCTTCTGTGTCCACCTCTGCCAATGACGTAGAGTCCTATCCCAACTGACTAATATATGGACCCGATATGTCATCTTAATCGTTAGCTGTGTCCACCTCTGCCAATGACGTAGAGTCCTAACCCAACCTACTAATATATTGACCCAATATGTCATCGTAATCGCTAGTTGTAGCCCTCTTACCTTCTGTGTCCACCTCTGCCAATGATGTAGAGTCCTAACCCAACCTACTAATATATTGACCCAATATGTCATCGTAATCGCTAGTTGTAGCACTCTTACCTTCTGTGTCCACCTCTGCCAATGATGTAGAGTCCTAACCCAACTGACCAATATATGGACCCAATATGTCATCGTAATCTCTAGTTGTAGCACTTTTACCTTCTGTGTCCACCTCTGCCAATGACGTAGAGTCCTATCCCAACTGACTAATATATGGACCCGATATGTCATCTTAATCGTTAGCTGTGTCCACCTCTGCCAATGACGTAGAGTCCTAACCCAACCTACTAATATATTGACCCAATATGTCATCGTAATCGCTAGTTGTAGCCCTCTTACCTTCTGTGTCCACCTCTGCCAATGATGTAGAGTCCTAACCCAACTGACCAATATATGGACCCAATATGTCATCGTAATCGCTAGTTGTAGCCCTCTTACCTTCTGTGTCCACCTCTGCCAATGATGTAGAGTCCTAACCCAACTGACCAATATATGGACCCAATATGTCATCGTAATCTCTAGTTGTAGCACTTTTACCTTCTGTGTCCACCTCTGCCAATGACGTAGAGTCCTAACCCAACCAACCAATATATGGACCCAATATGTCATCGTAATCGCTAGTTGTAGCCCTCTAACTTCTGTGTCCACCTCTGCCAATGACGTAGAGTCCTAACCAAACCGAACTATATCTGGACCCAATATGTCATCGTAATCGCTAGTTGTAGCCCTCTAACTTCTGTGTCCACCTCTGCCAATGGCGTAGAGTCCTAACCCAACCGACCAATATATGGACCCGAAATGTCATCTTAATCGTTAGCTGTGTCCACCTCTGCCAATGACGTAGAGTCCTAACCCAACCTACCAATATATTGACCCAATATGTCATCGTAATCGCTAGTTGTAGCACTCTTACCTTCTGTGTCCACCTCTGCCAATGATGTAGAGTCCTAACCCAACTGACCAATATATGGACCCAATATGTCATCGTAATCTCTAGTTGTAGCACTTTTACCTTCTGTGTCCACCTCTGCCAATGACGTAGAGTCCTAACCCAACTGACCAATATATGGACCCGATATGTCATCGTAATCTCTAGTTGTAGCACTTTTACCTTCTGTGTCCACCTCTGCCAATGACGTAGAGTCCTATCCCAACTGACTAATATATGGACCCGATATGTCATCTTAATCGTTAGCTGTGTCCACCTCTGCCAATGACGTAGAGTCCTAACCCAACCTACTAATATATTGACCCAATATGTCATCGTAATCGCTAGTTGTAGCCCTCTTACCTTCTGTGTCCACCTCTGCCAATGATGTAGAGTCCTAACCCAACTGACCAATATATGGACCCAATATGTCATCGTAATCGCTAGTTGTAGCCCTCTTACCTTCTGTGTCCACCTCTGCCAATGATGTAGAGTCCTAACCCAACTGACCAATATATGGACCCAATATGTCATCGTAATCTCTAGTTGTAGCACTTTTACCTTCTGTGTCCACCTCTGCCAATGACGTAGAGTCCTAACCCAACCAACCAATATATGGACCCAATATGTCATCGTAATCGCTAGTTGTAGCCCTCTAACTTCTGTGTCCACCTCTGCCAATGACGTAGAGTCCTAACCAAACCGACCTATATCTGGACCCAATATGTCATCGTAATCGCTAGTTGTAGCCCTCTAACTTCTGTGTCCACCTCTGCCAATGGCGTAGAGTCCTAACCCAACCGACCAATATATGGACCCGATATGTCATCTTAATCATTAGCTGTGTCCACCTCTGCCAATGACGTAGAGTCCTAACCCAACCTACTAATATATTGACCCAATATGTCATCGTAATCGCTAGTTGTAGCCCTCTTACCTTCTGTGTCCACCTCTGCCAATGATGTAGAGTCCTAACCCAACTGACCAATATATGGACCCAATATGTCATCATAATCTCTAGTTGTAGCCCTCTTACCTTCTGTGTCCACCTCTGCCAATGATGTAAAGTCCTAACCCAACTGACCAATATATGGACCCAATATGTCATCGTAATCTCTAGTTGTAGCACTTTTACCTTCTGTGTCCATCTCTGCCAATGACGTAGAGTCCTAACCCAACTGACCAATATATGGACCTGATATGTCATCGTAATCTCTAGTTGTAGCCCTCTAACTTCTGTGTCCACCTCTGCCAATGACGTAGAGTCCTAACCCAACCAACCAATATATGGACCCAATATGTCATCGTAATCGCTAGTTGTAGCCCTCTAACTTCTGTGTCCACCTCTGCCAATGACGTAGAGTCCTAACCAAACCGACCTATATCTGGACCCAATATGTCATCGTAATTTCTAGTTGTAGCCCTCTTACCTTCTGTGTCCACCTCTGCCAATGATGTAAAGTCCTAACCCAACTGACCAATATATGGACCCAATATGTCATCGTAATCTCTAGTTGTAGCACTTTTACCTTCTGTGTCCACCTCTGCCAATGATGTAGAGTCCTAACCCAACTGACCAATATATGGACCCAATATGTCATCGTAATCTCTAGTTGTAGCCCTCTTTCCTTCTGTGTCCACCTCTGCCAATGACGTAGAGTCCTAACCCAACTGACCAATATATGGACCCGATATGTCATCTTAATCGTTAGCTGTGTCCACCTCTGCCAGTGACGTAGAGTCCTAACCCAACCTACCAATATATTGACCCAATATGCCATCGTAATCGCTAGTTGTAGCCCTCTTACCTTCTGTGTCCACCTCTGCCAATGATGTAGAGTCCTAACCCAACCGACCAATATATGGACCCAATATGTCATCGTAATCACTAGTTGTAGCCCTCTTACCTTCTGTGTCCACCTCTGCCAATAACGTAGAGTCCTAACCCAACCAACGAATATATGGACCCAATATGTCATTGTGGCGCCCTGGCCTAGCTAGGTCGTCACAGATAACACACAAACTCCCCACCCCCATCAGACAGGGACAACAGACAAACAAAAACCCTTGTTGCCTCCCTCTAGTGTCTGATGTCCACACCAGGTGGGGCGGAGTCAATAGGTTGGCTCCACCCACCGAGGAGTTCACAGGCCTGGAGGCGGAAAAAGGAGCCAGCACGATCTGAAATTGGAATGCATCATATAAAAAGTGAAAATTCACAGATTTATTCCGACTGTACTATAATAAAAAAATGAGATTTTTAGCAAATAATTGATCAATTCTTTGAGCCACCCCGGCCAACGTCACGGCAAATCTCAATAGGGGGGTCCTAACCTATATTACGTATTTCATGTGCCATGCGGCCTCCTAGATAAGGTTTAAGCCAAACAAAAACCCTTGTTGCCTCCCTCCAGTGTCTGATGTCCACACCAGGTGGGGCGGAGTCAAGCGGTTGGCTCCACCCACCGAGGAGTTCACAGGCCTGGAGGCGGGAAAAGTGACAGATAGAGTTTGGAGTTTGAAGTGAGAGGAGTGAACACTTGGGTGTCTGGGTTTGTGGCCCAGGCACTGACAGCAAGGTTGGCAGACGGTGGTGGCCGTCTGCAGGAGTGGTGGAGCAACGCGGAACCGTAGGACCGGGGACGGGCAACGGCCCGCCGGTACCGACCGGGGAGCGAAGTGAAGCCAGCACACAGAGGCAGGGCCATCGGACCCCAACCAGGCTTGGAGCCGCCAACAATAGTCAGATCCGAATGTGACTGGAACCCCAGGGGTTTCACAACAGCAAAAGTCCCGATTGAAGGCAACCGCCCACACCGTGAGGGTATAAAGCTACCGCCTAAGGTTAGAGACCCAAGGGCCAGCGTCTGCGGGCAAACGGGCTCCTCCGGTACCCATACACCGGGGAGCGGACTACCGTTGGGAATCCATAATAGTCAGAAAGAAGAACATCAAGGTGCAGGAAAAGACAGCCGCCATCACCTGTCCGGGGAGAGACACTGCAGCCGGCTGCGGGACCCGTCCATCCAGCCGTTTGGTTTACCGAGGACTTTGTACCTTTCTTGCTGAGTGAGTATAACCGTGCCATCCGGCACTGCGCCGCACTGTCCCTGCGACCCTGCACCTCACTGTCCCTGCGACCCTGCACCTCACCAACCCTGCCTCCCCGTCACAACATCCCCGGGCCCCGGGACCACCGACCCCTACCCACGGAGGAGGAAAACAACATCTCAGCTTCTCCCTACCATCGCTCCCGGGATCCCCGTCACCAGCAGCGGTGGTGCCCATCTTCACCACGACCCGTGGGTGGCGTCACGGACTAAATTCCCCAAACCAACCACCCCTTTCACTCACGGGCGAGGAGCGCCGCTCAAGTCCCCGGATCCGGCCCACCGCTCGAGCCACCGAGCAGCTGCAGCAGCGCCGGACTCGAGCGTTAGCGAGAGCGCAGCAGCGACGGCGTCCTCCCCGCCCGCGACATCATCATAATCTCTAGTTCTAGCACTCTTACCTTCTGTGTCCACCTCTGCCAATGACGTAGAGTCCTAACCCAACCGACCAATATATGGACCCGATATGTCATCTTAATCGTTAGTTGTGTCCACCTCTGCCAATGACATCGAATCTTAACCCAACCGATCAATATATGGACCCAATATGTCATCGTAATCGCTAGTTGTGCCACCTCTGCCAATGATGTAGAGTCCTAAAAATTAGGCTCTAAACACGTGTACCTTGAAATTGATGGATCAGTTGGACACCACTGAAACCCAACCGACCAATATATGGACCCAATATGTCATTGTAATCGCTAGCAAGCAAATCGTAATCAGTTGCGTAATCACAAGTGTTGAATGTTGATGGACGCCCTTTTCTGGTCTCTCCAGAGATGCTCAATTGGGTTTAGGTCAGTGCTCTGGCTGGCAAATATTAACAGGGCGATTTGTAACATCAATTTTACAGTAGAGCTGCCGGACAGGACGAGAGCCATAATCCGAGGGCGACATTTGTATCCTCCAGTGGACATACACGAGTCATGCTTTGGCGTCATTCTGCGACAGCGAGGGATTGTGTCAGCTCCGTGGAGACATTAATTGTGGCAATTTATGTTACCAGGCGTTTCCCCACTTGACGCAGTGGCTGTAGAGCTCCATACACATTAGACTAACATCAGGTGAACTTATGATAATGGCGGGATCGCACGACAGTCTAAGGAGTATGGAGGTCTCCTGACTTTCCCCTGACAGAGGAAGTCACCAAGAGAAGGGTCCGGAAAGTCCAAACTCAGACTGCAAATAATTTTTTTCTCTGGAAGGTAGGCCGTCACCAGAGGAGTCTGGGGAGGACAGTGAAGTGAGGGGAGGACAGAGTAGAGTAAGGAGGACGGAGGAGTCTCGGGAGGACAGAGGAGTCAGGAGGATGGAGGAGTTTGGGGAGGACAGAGGAGTCTATGGGGGACAGAGGAGTCTGGGAAAGACAGAAGAGACTGGGGAGGGCAGAGGAGTCAGGAGGATGGAGGAGTTTGGGGAGGACAGAGGAGTCTATGGGGGACAGAGCAGTCTGGGAAAGACAGAAGAGACTGGGGAGGGCAGAGGAGTCGATGGGTGGGGAAAGAGGAGACTATGATGGGGACAGAGAAGTCAAGATGATAGAAAAGTCTGGGAAGGACAGATAAGTCAATGGGGGGACAGACGAGTATGGGGAGGGAGGACAGAGGAGTATTGGGAGGACAGAGGAGTTTGGAAGACAGAAGAGCCTTGAGAGGACAAAAGATTATGGTGAGGACAGAGGAGTCTAGGGAGGACAAAGGAGTCTATGTGGGAAAGAGTAGCCTGGGAAGGACAGAGGAGTCTGGGGAGGACACAGGAAAATATGAGGGGACAGAGGAGTCTGGAGGACAGAGGAGTCTGAGGATTACAGAGGACTCTGAGGAGGACAGAGGGGCCTATGGGGAGGACAGATGAGTCTGGGAAGGACAGATGAATCTATGGGTGGGGACAGATAAGGCTATGGTGGGTACAGCTGATTGATCTAATTGATTGGCTTCTTGCTCTGCCCTTCTCCTGTGTTCTGTATGTGAGGGCTGCTGACACACTTTCTATCCTCCACAGATTCCTCCGTCATTCCCTGGCTCGTCGGTCCTCCCCAGACTCCTCTGTCTCCCATAGACTCCCGTGTCCTCCCCAGACTTCTCTATCCCCCCACAGTCTCCTCTGTCCCCCCATAGTCTCCTCTGTCCTCCCCATACTCCTCCATCCTCCTGACTCCTCTGTCCTCCCCATACTCCTCCATCCTCCTGACTCCTGTGTCCTCCCCATACTCCTCCATCCTCCTGACTCCTCTGTCCTCCCCATACTCCTCCATCCTCCTGACTCCTCTGTCCTCCCCATACTCCTCCATCCTCCTGACTCCTCTGTCCTCCCCATACTCCTCCATCCTCCTGACTCCTCTGTCCTCCCCATACTCCTCCATCCTCCTGACTCCTCTGTCCTCCCCATACTCCTCCATCCTCCTGACTCCTCTGTCCTCCCCATACTCCTCCATCCTCCTGACTCCTCTGTCCTCCCCATACTCCTCCATCCTCCTGAATCCTCTGTCCTCCCCATACTCCTCCATCCTCCTGACTCCTCTGTCCTCCCCATACTCCTCCATCCTCCTGACTCCTCTGTCCTCCCCATACTCCTCCATCCTCCTGACTCCTCTGTCCTCCCCATACTCCCCCATCCTCCTGACTCCTCTGTCCTCCCCATACTCCTCCATCCTCCTGACTCCTCTGTCCTCCCCATACTCCTCCATCCTCCTGACTCCTCTGTCCTCCCCATACTCCTCCATCCTCCTGACTCCTGTGTCCTCCCCATACTCCCCCATCCTCCTGACTCCTCTGTCCTCCCCATACTCCTCCATCCTCCTGACTCCTCTGTCCTCCCCATACTCCTCCATCCTCCTGACTCCTCTGTCCTCCCCATACTCCTCCATCCTCCTGACTCCTCTGTCCTCCCCATACTCCTCCATCCTCCTGACTCCTCTGTCCTCCCCATACTCCTCCATCCTCCTGACTCCTCTGTCCTCCCCATACTCCTCCATCCTCCTGACTCCTCTGTCCTCCCCATACTCCTCCATCCTCCTGACTCCTCTGTCCTCCCCATACTCCCCCATCCTCCTGACTCCTCTGTCCTCCCCATACTCCTCCATCCTCCTTACTCCACTCTGTCCTCCCCTCTCTTCACTGTCTTCCCCAGACTCCTCTGGTGACGGAATATCTTACGGAGAGCAAAATGGTTTGCAGTCTGAGTTTGGACTTTCCGCCCCCTTCCCTCGGCTGATTTTCTCTGTCAGGGGGGAGTCAGGAGACCCCCATACCCCTTAGATTGTCGTGCGATTCCGCCAATATCATCAGTTTACCTGACATTAGTCTAATGTGTATGGAGCTCTATGGCCCCTGCGCCAAGTGGGGGAACGCCCGGTATCATAAATTTCCACAATTGAGGCCTCCGCGGAGCTGAAACAACAATTCCTCGCTGTTGAACCACGACACCGCAACACGACGCCACAGCACGACGCCAAAGCACGACGCGCGTCCGTCTACCGGAGGATACAAATGTTGCACTCGGATTATGGCTCTCGTCCTGTCCGGCGGATTCCGCTGTGAAATTGATGTTACAAATCGCGCTGTTCCTATTTGCGTTGCCCATCTGGATGGCGGTTTTCGGCGGCGGTCAGAGTCGATAGCGGGAGGGGGGGGGCATATTTGTAACAATGTGGATAAACGTTGATATAAATAGGGGGAAAATGAACAAAGACAAGCGGTGATATTTACATAAATCAGCCAATCTGCGCGGGATTGGAGCCGCTGACGGATCCTTTGTTCTGGAGCTTTTCCTTCAGCGTCGATGCTCCGAGAGAGGGTGTTAAAACCGAGGCACGTCTTGTACTTGTGAATACCAATGAATCCGTTACCATGGAAACCGTACCTACTCAACGATCTCCAACTTTTTTTCCTTAAGTCATTTTTTTTTTTTTTTCCCAAAGAATTTTGGGAAACATATAAGTTATAAAATTATATAATTTCATGGATTTTTTTATTTATTTTCACATTTGTTACAATAATGGACATTTAGAAGAAAAAAAATAAGAAAATATTTTACAAAGTTGCATTGCACAGAAAACGACATTTATACCATGGCTTTCCAACATATAGCAGCCGCCTGACGCTAGCACTCAAACTAATATATTCTATGTGCATAAAAATATTTTTTTCTCATAACTATTTATTCCACAGACAAACATGGCTCTTTCTATGAAAAACAGCGCCACACCTGCCCATAGGTGGTGCCTGGTATTGCAGATTGATTATGATTAAGTGAATTGGGTTGCTATACCACACACAACCTGTAGACCAGTGCAGCGCTGTTTTAGGAAGAAATCAGCCTTGTTTTATGGAAACCTCTGGAGCTGGTATATACTGGGCACATCTGGAACTGGTATATACTGGGCACATCTGGAGCTAGTATATACTGGGCAGATCTGGAGCTGGTATATACTGGGCAGATCTGGAGCTGGTATATACTGGGCACATCTGGAGCTAGTATATACTGGGCAGATCTGGAGCTGGTATATACTGGGCACATCTGGAGCTGGTATATACTGGGCACATCTGGAGCTAGTATATACTGGGCAGATCTGGAGCTGGTATATAATGGGCAGATCTGGAGCTGGTATATACTAGGCACATCTGGAGCTGGTATATACTGGACACATCTGGAGCTGGTATATACTGGGCACATCTGGAGCTGATATACTGGGCACATCTGTATCTGGTATATACTGGGCACATCTGCAGCTGGTATATACTGGGCACATCTGTATCTGGTATATACTGGGCACATCTGGAGCTGGTATATACTGGGCACATCTGGAGCTGGTATATACTGGGCACATCTGGAACTGGTATATACTGGGCAGATCTGGAGCTGGTATATACTGGGCACATCTGGAGCTGGTATATACTGGGCACATCTGGAGCTGGTATATACTGGGCACATCTGGAGCTGGTATATACTGGACACATCTGGAGTTGGTATATACTGGGCACATCTGGAGCTGGTATACACTGGGCACATCTGGGGCTGGTATACACTAGGCACATCTGGGGCTGGTATATACTGGGCACATCTGGAGCTGGTATAAACTGGACACATCTGGAGCTGGTATATACTGGGCACATCTGGAGCTGGTATATACTGGGCACATCTGGAGCTGGTATATACTGGGCACATCTGGAGCTGGTATATACTGGGCACATTTGGAGCTGGTATATACTGGGCACATCTGGAGCTGGTATATACTGGGCACATCTGGAGCTGGTATATACTGGGCACATCTGGGGCTGGTATATACTGGGCACATCTGGAGCTGGTATATACTGGGTACATCTGGAGCTGGTATATACTGGGCACATCTGGAGCTGGTAAATACTGGACACATCTGGAGCTGGTATATACTGGGCACATCTGGAGCTGGTATATACTGGGCACATCTGGAGCTGGCATATACTGGGCACATCTGGAGCTGGTATATACTGGGCACATCTGGAGCTGGTATATACTGGGCACATCTGGGGCTGGTATATACTGGGCACATTTGGAGCTGGTATACACTGGGCACATCTGGGGCTGGTATATACTGGGCACATTTGGAGCTGGTATACACTGGGCACATCTGGAGCTGGTATATACTGGGCACATCTGGAGCTGGTATATACTGGGCACATCTGGAGCTGGTATACACTGGGCACATCTGGAGCTGGTATATACTGGGCATATCTGAAGCTGGTATATACTGGGAGGGTCTGAGCGCTTGTTTTTCCGTCAGATCCCGGGATGTCGGAGGAGACTGCAGTGAGACGCTGCACAATTATTAATCCTTTCGTAGCTAGAGGACAACTCTGCGTTATAATATAATGTGTTTCTGTCGCCCGGGAATAGCCTAGTAATTCCGAAATGCCATCGCCGGACATTCAAATCTATTGCTCCTACACTCAGGAAATCTATTTCTGCTTCCTATTTATGGATCATGACAAAAGATGAAGAAGGAGAAGAGTAAAGGATATGAAATGTGGATTAAAGGGAACCAGCCAGTACATTTTTACAAATACAAAAAGAGGCACGGCTGTGAAGGCTCCTCTTTCCCTATAAAAATGGCACCATTCCTCTTAAAATCCGATGTGCCAATTTTGAGAAATCTAATGTAGAAGTAATATGCAAATGAGGCTAGATGGAAATTGGGGGCATGGCAGGAAGTGCAGTGACATGTCCCCAGTGCACTTCCTGCCTAATTTGCATATGGCTTCTACTCCAGATTTCTCAAGACTGACACATGGGATTTCTACAAAAAAGGTGTCGTTTTTAACAGGAGACAGGCACCTATTCATTATCACCACTACCTCTATATGTAGAAACATCCATTAGCATAAGAGAACAACATCAGTCAGCAGAACGAAGGGGCAGGGGCAATTGAAATTGCGCTGCAGCCCCTTCCCTGGATATAGCGATATTGCAGAAAATTCTGATATTGCAGCTCATAACAATAAAGGGCTACGACCACCACCGATCCCGCCCTGATGCATAGCCCACCATAAAATTGCTGAAAACCCAAATTTACAATAATAAAACTAATTTCCCAAAAATCATACTGATTTCCCATCAATGGTGGATTAAATCAGGCAAATATTCCTAAAATATCTACCATATGCATGCATGCTCGATTAGACTGAGCATGCATTTGTTGTTAATAGTGGAAGAAGGGATAGCCTATGTAATTTAACCAAAACTAAATATACTACTATATACAGGTATACTGCGGTACAGGAGCTTCTGTTCTAGTCCGCGCTGTCCCATCACATGAGGTGTCACAATGTATCCACATATCAAGGATTCTTCCTTTAAAGTGCAACTATTCACCAACATTCCAAAAACCCCAAAACAGAAAAAAAAGGAAAACTTTAGAAAAAAACAAATATACTACTAATGAATATCCAGGTATCCTGCAGTACAGGAGCTTCTCTTCTATCCGTGCTGTCCCATCATGTTAGGTGTTGTGAATGTCAGTTATGCTTTTGCTGCTGTGAGGCTCCCTCTTGTGGCCAGGAATGGTTTGGACAGAGACCAGGTGTGTTGAGCACTGGGCATTTCCATTGCTAACTTTCTGCCTATTTAAACCCTGGTCTCCTGGCAGGCTGAGTGCTTGGTTCTTTCTTACGTTGTTTTTGTTCTTTTGTTTTTATCTGGGTTGTCAATTATTGTGGTTATTGTCAGTTTATTTGCATGCAGGAATCTTCCTTCTTTGTTGCTTAGCTGGGACGCTCCCTGCAGCTATGTTTGGAGTTTTGCTCCTATAATTGTTCCTGCTTTCTGTTCATTGGTATGACAAGAGTGCCTGATATAGGATGGAGTGCAGATCGTGCGATCTGAGGACCTTTTTGTACTATCAGGTATTTGGGTTTTTGTAGGGTTTTTCTCTGGCCACCATCAGCCCCTTTCTTATCCTTTCCTATTTAGTCAGTAGGGCCTCACCTTTGCTGATCCTATCATCCATCTTTGTATTGTGTTTTCCTATATCACCGTAGTCTTTGAATGTGGGGGGCTTGCTATAACTTTTGCGGTCTATTTCTGAGGCCCAGAGTTATTCATTTTTCCTTCCTTTAGGATAGCTAGTTCTCCGGCTGGGTTCGCGGTGCATAGGATGTTAGTTCACCCATCAGCTACTTCTAGTGTTGATGGTTAGTAAGGGGATGGCGGCCAGACTAGTTGCCAATGCTCTTGTCACCTTTTTGCCAATGATCTATTGTGATCTTCCATCGTTCTGGATCATAACAGTTAGGTGTCACAATTTATCGCATTTTCCAGGAATCTTCCTTTAAAGTACAACTATTCCCCAACATTCCGGAAGCCTCAAAACAGGAGAAAAAAGGAAAACTATGAAAAAAAGCCTAAATATACTACTACTCTATATGCAGGTATCCTGTGGTACAGGAGCTTCTCTTCTAGTCCGTGCTGTCCCATCATGTCAGGTGTCACAATGTATCCCCATTTCAAGGATTCTTCCTTTAAAGTACAACTATTCACCAACATTCCGGAAACCTCAAAACAGGAGAAAAAATGAAAACTATATAAAAAAAACAAACAAATATACTACTACTGTATATGCAGGTATCCTGCGGTACAGGAGCTTCACTTCTAGTCCGTGCTGTCTCATCATGTCAGGTGTCACAATATATCCACATTTCCAAGACACTTCTTTTAAAGTACAACTATTCACCAACATTCCGGAAACCACAAAACAGAAGAAAATAATGAAAACTATACAATAAAACAACTAAATATACTACTATATGCAGGGTCTGCGTTACAGGAGCTTCTCTTCTAGTCCGCGCTGTCCCATCACATCAGGTGTCACAACGTATCCAGATTTCCAGGAATCTTCCTTTAAACTGGTAACTTTTCACCAACATTCCAAAAATTTCAAAAGAAGAGAAAAAAGGAAAACCATTGAAAAAATGAAATATATTACTGCAGTATGAGCAGGTATCCTACAGTACAGGAGCTTCTCTTCTAGTCCGCGCTGTCCCATCACGTGAAGTGTCACTGTCACAATGTATCCAAATTTCCAGAACTCTTTCTTTAAAGTTGAACTATTCACAAATATTCTGAAAACCCCAAAACAGGAGAAAAAAGGAAAACTATAGAAAAAACAAAATATACTACTGCGGTATGTGCAGGAATCCTGCAGTACAGGAGATTCTCTTCTAGTCCGTGCTGTCACATCATCTTCCTTTAAATTGCAACTATTAACCAACAAACCAACATTCTAAAAACCCCAAAACAAGAGAAAAAAGGAAAATTATAAAATTAAAAAAATAAAAAAAAAACCTAAATATACTACTACTGTATATGCAGATAACCTGTGTTACAGGAGCTTCTCTTCTAGTCCGCACTGTTCCACCATGTAAGGTATCACAATGTATCCTCTTTTCCAGGAATCTTCCTTTAAATTGTTAACTATTCACCAACATTCCGGAAACCCCAAAACAGGAGAAAAAAAGAAAACTATATAAAAAAACAAACAAATATACTACTACTCTATATGCAGGTATCCTGCAGTACAGGAGCTTCTCTTCTAGTCCGCGCTGTCCCATCACGTCAGGTGTCACAATGTATCCCCATTTCAAGGATTCTTCCTTTAAAGTACAACTATTCACCAACATTCCGGAAACCTCAAAACAGAAGAAAAAAAGTAAAACTATACAAAACACAACAAAATATACTACTTTATGTAGGGTCTGCGTTACAGGAGCTTCTCTTCTAGTCCACGCTGTCCCATCATGTCAGGTTTCACAATGTATCCACATTTCCAGGAATCTTCCTTTAAATTGCAACTATTCACCAACATTCCGGAAACCCCAAAACAGAAAAAAGGAAAACTATACAAAAAAATAAATTTACTACTACTATATACAGGTATTCTGCAGTACAAGAGCTTCTCTTCTAGTCCGCGCTGTCCCATCATGTCAGGTGTCACAATGTATCTAGTTTTCCAGGATTCTTTAAATTGGTAACTATTCACCAACATTCCAAAAACCCCTAAAAAGGCCAAAAAAAAAATTCTGATCCCAGTGATAAGGTGCAGTTATACATTATACATGACATGTAGGCTCCAGCATGGCTGACGTGTGATATGGCCCCAGGGTGCGGATGAATCACATATTCCCCATCAGGACCAGAACTCTGCTGTAACCTGTCATAGACTTCTACATCCGCAGCCACCGGCACCTGAACGGAATTTCTGAGCACTTGACGTTTCAGCCCTGCACTTTGGAAATGTCGACAAGGTTTTACACACAAGATCTATAGGAAATGATGTGCAAGAGAATGGTCACTGTGGTATCATCAAACCCTGCAAAATAAAAGGTGGATAAAGGAAACGTAGTGATATTTCTTATCAAAGAAATTTGTTCTTTCTCCACTTATGAGCCACTTCTCCCCCAACTGCCTCCTGGACTTCACTGCTAATATCTAACTTTGATCCATGTGGATAAAGGAAACTTTATGATATTTCTTATAAGAGAATTCTGCTTCTTTCTCCACTTATGGGCCACTTCTCCTCCAACTTCCTCCTGGACTTCACTGCTAATATCTAACTTTGATCCAATTGGATAAAGGAAACTTTGTGATATTTCTTATCAGAGAAATCTGCTTCTTTCTACACTTATGAGCCACTTCTCCCCCAACTGTCTCCTGGACTACACTGCTAATATCTAACTTTGACACAAGTGGATAAAGGAAACTTTGTGATATTTCTTACCAAAGAATTCTGCTTATTTCTACCCTTATGAGCCACTTCTCCTTCAACTGCCTCCTGGACTTCACTGCTAATATCTAACTTTGATCCAAGTGGATATAGGAAACTTCATGATATTCCTTATCAAAGAATTCTGCTTCTTCTACACTTATGAGCCAGTTCTCCCCCAACTGCCTCTTGGATGTCACTGCTAATATCTACCTTTGATACAAATGGATAAAATAAACTTCGTGATATATCTTATCAGAGAATTCTGCTTCTTTCTCCACTTATGAGCCATTTCTCCTCCAGATGCCTCCTAGACTTCACTGCTAATATCTAACTTTGATAAAAACAAGGCTGAAATCTTAGCGAAAGGTGAAAGTAAAGGTAAAACAGTGCTTTTTTTGCGGTGGTACACGCCGGTACGGCGTACCGGAAAATCTCAAGAGCGTCTCTGGCTCTGTCCACATGGCTAATTTGTAAACCATAGAAATTAGCCATGTGGAGCTTAGGCACAAGCCAGAGGCGTCTCTAGGGGGAGCTGGCGGGGCGCTGGCAGGCTGCCTGATGCGGCGGTGTGGAAGTCTGCCGGGGTGGGAGCCGCTATTCTCTGAGCGCAATGGTCACACTGACAGCCGCACTCATAGAATCTGCAGTGCACGGCTCCCACTGCTCAATTGTCCTTGCATCTGTCAGACGCGAAGACAATTGAAGCGGTGATCCCTGACGCTGACTTCCAGGTCAGAGCTACGGCTTTCATGTGATCAGGTCAGCTGATCAGACTGCTGACCCGGAAGCCAGCACCGCAGCGCAGAGGAGGCAGAGAAATGCTGATAAGTGCTCCACTATGGAGCTGAAGAGGACACGGAGGAGGAACATTATGGGGTAAGAGGGGAGTATTTATGAAACAGTATGATGGAGAGAGGGTGGGGGAGGGAACTATCTGTGGACACACTATGGGGGGACAGAGGGTGGGGGAGGGAACTATCTGTAGACACACTATGGGGGTCAGAGGGTGGGGAATGGGAACCATCTGTGGACACACTTTGGGGGGGACAGAGGTTGGGGAGTGGGCTATATGTATATACACAGTGTGGGTGAGGGAACTATCTGTGCACAGAGTATGGTGGGAAGAAAGGATGGGGAAAGGGAAGTATCTTTGGACACAGTATGGGGAGAGAAAGGATGAGGTTTCATGCATGGGGACAGAGAGGATGATGGGGTGATGCATGGGGACAGAGAGGATGAGGGGTGATGCATGGGGACAGAGAGAATGAGGGGTGATGCATGGGGAAAGAGAGGATGAGAAGTGATGCATGGGGACAGAGGATGAGGGGTGATGCATGGGGACAGAGAGGATGAGGGGTGATGCATGGGGACAGAGAAGATGAGGGGTGATGAATGGGCACAGAGAGGATGAGGGGTGATGCATGGGGACAGAGAGGATGAGGGGTGATGCATGGGGACAGAGAGGATGAGGGGTGATGCATGGGGACAGAGAGAATGAGGGGTGATGCATGGGGAAAGAGAGGATGAGAAGTGATGCATGGGGACAGAGGATGAGGGGTGATGCATGGGGACAGAGAGGATGAGGGATGATGCATGGGGACAGAGAGAATGAGGGGTGATGCATGGGGAAAGAGAGGATGAGAAGTGATGCATGGGGACAGAGGATGAGGGGTGATGCATGGGGACAGAGAGGATGAGGGGTGATGCATGGGGACAGAGAGGATGAGGGGTGATGAATGGGGACAGAGAGGATGAGAGGTGATGCATGGGGACAGAGAGGATGAGGGGTGATGCATGGGGACAGAGAGGATGAGGGGTGATGCATGGAGAGAGAGGATGTGGAGCGAACTGGAAAGAAATTTTGAGGACACAGAATAAAGAGTGACATAGTATGAGGAGCAAGTGGGCAGGATGGGGAGTGAGGGGGAAAAGTATATGGACACACAGGAGGTAGTACGGAGAAAGGAAGGGATGAAAAGAATGTGAGGGGCACAGAATAAAGACTGGGTGGTGGAGGGGGGTGGTATGGAGAGGGGGCAGAATGGGAGGACAGTGTGAGGTTATAGCAAGGAGGGGGAGTGTGATGAGGGCACAGTATAAAGACTGGGCAGTATAAGGGGACACAGTGTAAATGACACTGTAAACAGTAGGCTCAGTTTGGAAAGAGAGAGAATATGGAGGGCATGTACCATAAGAGGGACAGTGTGGGTCATATTTTGTGCAGAGAACACAATGAGGGGCCATTATTTATTCTGGGGCACTGCGTAGGGCAGATATTTTTAAGTAGAAGTATTATAATTATTCTGCTACTTTTAGGGGCATGGTGTCGGGATGTGCTGCAGAAGACCGGAGAAGATGGAAATCTGCAGAGACGAGATGTGAATGTGAAAAGTCATCATTGCGTCAGGACAAGATGAAGAATAGAAAGAAATGACTAGAGACAACGTCATCTATAAGGTACCTGAATGTAAATGTTTATTTGTGATACTGACTATGTCCCATCATTAGGCCTTAGTCCCACCTGTGCATTGCTTCTGATGTGAGCACAAATGGGACCCCCACTGATCAGCTGCTCTTGATGCAGGTGTCTGGAAATGCTTATTTCTGGATCTGCTCTGTCCTCTGATGGTGTCTGCGGCCGGGTACTGCACATCCGCTTTATTGATTTTAATAGGAGACGGCTGCCACTATCAGAAGACGGAGCAGATCCAGAACTGAGCACTTCCGGCCACCTGCCACCACCGACACCTAGTGTGGGGAATTGGTGGGGTCGCCAGGTGCCGGACCCCGACCAGTCAAACATTGGTGACCATTGGTGACCTATCCTAAGGAAAGGTCATCAATGTTAAAGTAGTGGACAATCTCTTTAATAAAGGCTTGTGCCGTCTGACAAGTTAAGGGTTACTATGTTTTTATTTATGTTTTATTTATGTTGTTAAGAGCATTAAAGGGGTTGTCCAAATTTGTGATGAGTCTGCAGTCACTCCTTGTGTCACTCTGTGACTGCAGACTTCTGAATTCTCACAGTGCGCACACTGCCCGCTGTCAGGATTCTCTGGTGCTGGCGGTGAGAGTGGGAGGTTATGAAGCTGCAAGTATGCGATTTACATAGATGTGGTCAGGTGCTGAACAGACATGCTCAATGAAAGTGAAGACTGAAGGAAGAAAAAGTGGAGTGAGAAAGAGAATAAAGAGAGAGATGGAGGGAGAAAAAGAGAGAAGAGATAGAGAGCGGAGAGAAGGAGAGAGATGGAGGGAGAAAAAGAGAGAAGAGATAGAGAGCGGAGGGAAGGAGAGGGATGGGGGAGAGCAGAGAATAGATAGAGAGAAGGGGAGGGATGGAGGGAAAAAAGGGAGGAGAGAAAAGATAGAGAGAAGAGAGGAGAGAGATGGAAGGAGAAAAAGAGAGAAGGGATAGAGAGCAGAGAGAAGGAGAGGGATGGGGAGAGCAGAGAAAAGATAGAGAGAAGGGGAGAGATGGAGGGAGAAAAAGGGAAGAGAGATAGAGAGAAGAGAAGAGAGAGGTGGAGGGAAAAAAATAGAGGAGAGAAAATAAAGAGAGGAGAGAGGTGGAGGGAGAAAAATAGAGGAGAGAACATATAGAGAGGAGAGAAGAGAGGAAAGAAGGAGAGAGATAGAGGGAGAAAAAGAGAGGAGAGAAAAGATAGAGAGAAGGGGAGAGATGGAGGGAGAAAAAGAGAGAAAAGATAGAGAGCAGAGAGAAGGAGAGGGATGGGGCAGAGCAGAGAAAAGATAGAGAGAGAGATGGAGTGAGGGAGAAAAGGAGAGGAGAGGAAAGAGCTAGACAAAAGAAAAAAAGAGATGTAGTGAGGTACAAAAAAGAGAGGAGAGAACAGATAGAGATAAGGAGAAAGATGGAGTGAGGGAGTCAAATAGAAAAAACTGAGAAGTGAAAAGATGGAGAGGCAGAAGAGAAAAGGAGAGAGATGGAGTGAGCGACATAAAGAAAGGACAGAAAATTTAGAGACAGAAGAAAGAGGGAGAAAAAGAGAGAAGAAAGCAAAAGGTGGGAGAGAGGAAGAGAGAGAAAAAAGAGAGATGAGAGCAATAGACAGAAGAGAGAGAGATGGGGTGATTGAATAAGAGAGAGAAGAATATGTAGAGAGGCATTTTGAGATAGAAGAATGAGAAGAAACAGATGGAAGAGAGAGAATGAAGGAAAGAAGAAACAGAAGAGAAAACGTGGAAGAAAAGGAAAAAAGAGGGGAGATATGTCTCTTAATTGCCTTCTTCTCAGGAGGAGAGAAAAAGAAGGAAAGAAATAATGAAAGTAAGGAAGGAAAAAATGAAAGAAAGGAAGGAAATATTGAAAGAAAGGAAGAAAATAATGAAAGAAAAGAAAGAGAAAAAAAAAGAAAGAAAGAAAGAAAAAAAGAAAGAAAAGAAAAAGAAAGAAAAAGAAAGGAAAGGAAAGGAAAGAAAAGGAAAAGAAAGGAAAGGAAAAGAAAGAAAAGGAAAGGAAGGAAAAGGAAAGGAAAGAAAGAGAAAAGAAAGGAAAGGAAAGAAAAAAAGAAAGAAGGAAAGGAAGAAAGGAAAAAAAGAAGAAAGAAAGAAAGAATGAAAGAAAGAAAGGAAAGAAAAGAAAGAGAGAAAGGAAGAAAAGGAAAGAAAGAAAGACTAACTTTGTGCAGCAAGAAAAACATTTCTAGGAGGAGCAGCACTGAGGCCGTGGAAATATTGGTGACAACCATCACTGAGCTGCTCATTAAAGGGACGGTACAGACAATGGCACGTCAGACCTCAGTGTGACTGAAGAGATGAAGGAAAGAACATAAGAACCTTCATTTTGTGTCCAGGGGCTCCATATTGGCTAATGAAGCAGAAGCGTCGGCAGATGGTCCGGACAGGGTCAGAAGACTCCTCACAAATGAGGGAACATAGAGGAAAATCATACAGCACCTCATTGCCTGTTATGTCTTATACAGAAAAGGAAAGAAAGAGCACTCGAGCATCGGAAAGCTACAATATTCCTCAACTTTTTAACTATTTGACTTTTTTAAACATTCGATGTTCCTAGCTCTTTTTTCGTCCTATGTAACTATGTAACACTTTTTCAAAAATGTATCAAAATATTACATCTCCCTTTTCTCTTT
The DNA here is from genome assembly GCF_048569485.1 of Anomaloglossus baeobatrachus. NCBI lineage: Eukaryota > Metazoa > Chordata > Amphibia > Anura > Aromobatidae > Anomaloglossus > Anomaloglossus baeobatrachus. The sequence continues at coordinate 199,133,341 of NC_134362.1, read as the reverse complement.
ATTGCTGATCGCTCTTGTCCGTCCTTTCCAGTGTTTCCTTTCCAGTCTCTCCCGCACTCACTGGGGCTAGGGGGGGGGGGTTTATCACCTTTTTGTTGAAGCAGCCAGTGGGACTTTTTTAAAAATAAAATGGACAAGCCCGTTAAAAATGCATAGTGTTATGGCATAGTGGTGCACATGAAGAATTCAGAAACATGGTCTCCTGGGCCAAAAGTCACGCTAGGTACCCAGTAAGAAATATAAAAATAAAACGGGGATTTAAGGCAAGAAAGCAGAAGAAAAGACAAGAAAAAACAAAGGAGTATCTGCTGAAATGACTTCTTAATGTGTTTCTTTTGCAGGAATGGAAGATATTGTATCCAGTGTCCGGACACCAACTGGGAATCCGCAATATTCTCATCACAGCGAGGACAGAAAGTTCTATTTTACAAATGAACCTTTTCTTTCTGGACCGAAAATTAATATCACAAGAAAATGGAGAACATTGAATAAAAGTTATTTTTAACCTGAGCCAAGTCCAAATAAATGGGATTCGAGGATCAAAGCAGAGTCTGGAGTACCCCACCTAAAATAGAATATACTACTGGTATATATACTAGTACCAATACTACTACTATAATACTACTCCGATGTACAAGAATATAACTACTATAATACTGCCCCTACATACAAGAATATAACTACTATAATACTGCCCCCTATGTACAAGAATATAACTACTATAATACTGCCCCTATGTACAAGAATATAACTACTATAATACTGCCCCCTATGTACAAGAATATAACTACTATAATACTGCCCCTATGTACAAGAATATAACTACTATAATACTTCCCCTATGTACAAGAATATAACTACTATAATACTGCCCCCTATGTACAAGAATATAACTACTATAATACTGCCTCTATGTACAAGAATATAACTACTATAATACTTCCCCTATGTACAAGAATATAACTACTATAATACTGCCCCTATGTACAAGAATATAACTACTATAATACTGCCCCTATGTACAAGAATATAACTTCCACAATACTGCCCCTATGTACAAGAATATAACTACTATAATACTGCCCCCTATGTACAAGAATATAACTACTATAATACTGCCCCCTATGTACAAGAATATAACTACTATAATACTGCCCCTATATACAAGAATATAACTACTATAATACTGCTCCTATGTACAAGAATATAACTACTATAATACTGCCCCTATATACAAGAATATAACTACTATAATACTGCCCCTATGTACAAGAATAGAACTACTATAATACTGCCCCTATGTACAAGAATATAACTTCCACAATACTGCCCCTATGTACAAGAATATAACTACTATAATACTGCCCCCTATGTACAAGAATATAACTACTATAATACTGCCCCCTATGTACAAGAATATAACTACTATAATACTGCCCCTATATACAAGAATATAACTACTATAATACTGCCCCATGTACAAGAATATAACTACTATAATACTACCCCCTATGTACAAGAATATAACTACTATAATACTGCCCCTATATACAAGAATATAACTACTATAATACTGCCCCTATGTACAAGAATATAACTACTATAATACTGCCCCTATGTACAAGAATATAACTTCCACAATACTGCCCCTATGTACAAGAATATAACTACTATAATACTGCCCCCTATGTACAAGAATATAACTACTATAATACTGCCCCCATGTCCAAGAATATAATTACTATAATACTACTCCCTATGTACAAGAATATAACTACTATAATACTGCCCCTATATACAAGAATATAACTACTATAATACTGCCCCTATGTACAAGAATATAACTACTATAATACTGCTCCTATATACAAGAATACAACTACTATAATACTGCCTATACAGTGCCTACAAGTAGTATTCAACCCCCTGCAGATTTAGCAGGTTTGATAAGATGCAAATAAATTAGAGCCTGCAAACTTCAAACAAGAGCAGGATTTATTAACAGATGCATAAATCTTACAAACCAACAAGTTTTGTTGCTCAGTTAAATTTTAATAAATTTTCAACATAAAAGTGTGGGTCAATTATTATTCAACCCCTAGGTTTAATATTTTGTGGAATAACCCTTGTTTGCAATTACAGCTAATAATTGTCTTTTATAAGACCTGATCAGGCCGGCACAGGTCTCTGGAGTTATCTTGGCCCACTCCTCCATGCAGATCTTCTCCAAGTTATCTAGGTTCTTTGGGTGTCTCATGTGGACTTTAATCTTGAGCTCCTTCCACAAGTTTTCAATTGGGTTAAGGTCAGGAGACTGACTAGGCCACTGCAACACCTTGATTTTTTCCCTCTTGAACCAGGCCTTGGTTTTCTTGGCTGTGTGCTTTGGGTCGTTGTCTTGTTGGAAGATGAAATGACGACCCATCTTAAGATCCTTGATGGAGGAGCGGAGGTTCTTGGCCAAAATCTCCAGGTAGGCCGTGCTATCCATCTTTCCATGGATGCGGACCAGATGGCCAGGCCCCTTGGCTGAGAAACAGCCCCACAGCATTATGCTGCCACCAGCATGCTTGACTGTAGGGATGGTATTCTTGGGGTCGTATGCAGTGCCATCCAGTCTCCAAACATCACGTGTGTGGTTGGCACCAAAGATCTCGATCTTGGTCTCATCAGACCAGAGAACCTTGAACCAGTCTGTCTCAGAGTCCTCCAAGTGATCATGAGCAAACTGTAGACGAGCTTTGACATGACGCTTTGAAAGTAAAAGGTACCTTACGGGCTCGTCTGGAACGGAGACCATTGCGGTGGAGTACGTTACTTATGGTATTGACTGAAACCAATGTCCCCACTGCCATGAGATCTTCCCGGAGCTCCTTCCTTGTTGTCCTTGGGTTAGCCTTGACTCTTCGGACAAGCCTGGCCTTGGCACGGGTGGAAACTTTCAAAGGCTGTCCAGGCCGTGGAAGGCTAACAGTAGTTCCATAAGCCTTCCACTTCCGGATGATGCTCCCAACAGTGGAGACAGGTAGGCCCAACTCCTTGGAAAGGGTTTTGTACCACTTGCCAGCCTTGTGACCCTCCACGATCTTGTCTCTGATGGCCTCGGAATGCTCCTTTGTCTTTCCCATGTTGACCAAGTATGAGTGCTGTTCACAAGTTTGTGGAGGGTCTTAATTAGTCAGAAAAGGCTGGAAAAAGAGATAGTTAATGCAAACATGTGAAGCTCATTGTTCTTTGGCCTGAAATACTTCTTAATACTTTAGGGGAACCAAACAGAATTCTTGTGGTTTGAGGGGTTGAATAATAAATGACCCTCTGAATAAACTTTTCACAATTTAAAAAAAAAATAAAAGAAATAACATTCTTTTTTGCTGCATTTCACACTTCCAGGCCGATCTACAGTCCAAATGTCACAATGCCAAGTTATTCCGAATGTGTAAACCTGCTAAATCTGCAGAGGGTTGAATACTACTTGTAGGCACTGTATATAAGAATATAACTACTATAATACTGCTCCTATGTACAAGAATATAAGTACTATAATACTGCTCCTATGTACAAGAATATAACTACTAAAATACTGCCCCTATGTACAAGAATATAACTACTATAATACTGCCCCTATGTACAAGAATATAACTACTAAAATACTGCCCCCTATGTACAAGAATATAACTACTATAATACTGCCCCTATGTACAAGAATATAACTACTATAATACTGCCCCTGTGTACAAGAATATAACTACTATAATACTGCCCCTATGTACAAGAATATAACTACTATAATACTGCCCCCTATGTACAAGAATATAACTACTATAATACTGCCCCCTATGTAAAAGAATATAACTACTATAATACTGCCCCCTATGTACAAGAATATAACTACTATAATACTGCCCCTATGTACAATAATATAACTACTATAATATTGTCCCCTATGTACAAGAATATAACTACTATAATACTGCTCCTATGTACAAGAATATAACTACTATAATACTGCCCCTATGTACAAGAATATAACTACTATAATACTGCTCCTATGTACAAGAATATAACTACTATAATACTGCGCCCTATGTACAAGAATATAACTACTATAATACTGCCCTATATATAAGAATATAACTAATATAATATTGCTCCTATGTATAAGAATATAACTGCTATAATACTGCTCCTATGTACAAGAATATAACTACTATAATACTGCTCCTATGTACAAGAATATAACTACTATAATACTGTCCCCTATGTACAAGAATATAACTACTATAATACTGCCCCTATGTACAATAATATAACTACTATAATATTGTCCCCTATGTACAAGAATATAACTACTATAATACTGCTCCTATGTATAAGAATATAACTACTATAATACTGCGCCCTATGTACAAGAATATAACTACTATAATACTGCCCTATATATAAGAATATAACTAATATAATATTGCTCCTATGTACAAGAATATAACTACTATAATACTGCCCCCTATGTACATGAATTTAACTACTATAATACTGCCCCCTATGTACAAGAATATAACTACTATAATACTGCCCCTATGTACAAGAATATAACTACTATAATACTGCTCCTATGTACAAGAATATAACTACTATACTAATGCCCCTATGTTCAAGAATATAACTACTATAATACTGCTCCTATATATAAGAATATAACTACTATAATACTGCCCCCTATGTACTAGAAAATAACTACTATAATACTGCCCCTATGTACAAAAATATAACTACTATAATACTGCCCCTATTAATAAGAATATAACTACTATAATACTGCCCATATTTAAGAATATAACTACTATAATACTGCCTATATATAAGAATATAACTAGTACATCACTATCTGTTATGGACACGTTCTTGGTGTTGGGACTTTTCTATCGGCCCTGTGTTGCTTTATTATACATTACGGTATATTATGTTGTACGGGGGGGCGGTAGATTCTGTATCGTCCATACATTCACTATTCACCAGCAGTAATCTCCGATATCTCATTGTCACTGATCTCATTTGCGGTTGATACATTGTATCGCATCCTGTTGCTGTTTTGTTAAATCCTGACTCCTTAATGTCGGCCCTGATTCCGGCTAAGCTTATTACAGAATAGAGCAGTCTTCTTTGGACGCGCGGCTTTATCTGCTCTGATAATTACTATGTAATCTCTGTAAACCAGGTGTAAATTGTTTTTTGTTGGTCACTTCCAGAAGGAGGAGGTCAATATGGTTTTCCGCGGTGACACGGGCGGTCCCGGGGGACCGGCGGCTGATAGAACACGATTTAATGATTGCTCCCGGCTATTCCGCGGCGCGGCGGTATTAAGAGATCCAAATCAACGTCATTACAACTCGAAATCTCTGCTGGACTCGTCCACTGACAACCTGGGAAGATTTAACCCCCGTACGGCGCGGCGAGAAGGATGGATCCGCAGAAGAGTGGATTATTTTTGACCTATGATGCTTTGGAAAAAGGAGTAAAAATGTTGAAAATTGTTATTTTATTTTCATAATTTGGACACATATATTGGCACATCTTCCCCTTCATCTCTCAAGTCCAGGGTTGGACTAATCCAATATTTTTACATATATTAGTGGTATTCTATACACATTCCGGATATGACCTCTTGATGTCCTGGATGCTGCCGCCTGCACTAGCTCTCATGTATCAGCTCAGCTTCATTCCTGGAATGATTTCCTCCTCTTCACCTGCTTTCCTTCCTATCTCCAGTTTGTCACCTTCCCTTAAACTATAGATGCTTTCCTCCCTCTCCACACTCTGAGCTGTTGTGTACAAACTCCTTCCCTTCCCTTCTTTTATCTCTAACATTGAGAGAAGGGAGGAGAAGAACAGAGGACAGACCTCTGAATTGTGCAGAAACTTCACCGACTTTCATGGCATGGTTGGGCTCTGTTCACATTGCAGATTCTGAAATTCTGCCTTATTGTTTCTCTGGTGTCTGGCATCAATACAGACAGACATGGGCATCGACCTGCTGTGTGCTGATTCATAGACAGGCTAGTAAGGCTTAATCTCTACTAGTCTACTTGCTCTTTTATCACATGTTGTGGGGAGACCTATCGCATCTGCTCCCCTCCTATTTATGCTGGTTGAAAACTTTCACTCGTGCCAGCTATAGTTTATTCTATGTTGGTCTTCATCCTCCCTCCTATTTATGCTGGTTGAAAACTTTCACTCATGCCAGCTATAGTTTATTCTATGTTGGTCTTCGCTTCCCTCCTATTTATGCTGGTTGAAAATTTTCACTCATGCCAGCTATAGTTTATTCTATGTTGGTCTTCGCTTCCCTCCTATTTATGCTGGTTGAAAACTTCCACCCATGCTAGCTATAGTTTATTCTATTTTGGTCTTTGCTTCCCTCCTATTTATGCTGGTTCAAAACTTCCACCCATGTCAGCAATAGTTAATTCTATGTTGGTGTTTGCTTCCCTCCTATTTACGCTGGTTGAAAACTTCCACCCATGCTAGCTATAGTTTATTCTATTTTGGTCTTTGCTTCCCTCCTATTTATGCTGGTTCAAAACTTCCACCCATGTCAGCAATAGTTAATTCTATGTTGGTGTTTGCTTCCCTCCTATTTACGCTGGTTGAAAACTTCCACCCATGCTAGCTATAGTTTATTCTATGTTGGTCTTCGCTTCCCTCCTATTTATGCTGGTTGAAAACTTTCACTCATGCCAGCTATAGTTTATTCTATGTTGGTCTTCACTTCCCTCCTATTTATGCTGGTTGAAAACTTCCACCCATGCCAGCTATAGTTTATTCTATGTTGGTCTCTGCTCCCCTCCTATTTATGCTGGTTGAAAACTTCCACCCATGCTAGCTATAGTTTATTCTATGTTGGTCTCTGCTTCCCTCCTATTTATGCTGGTTGAAATCGTCCACCCATGCCAGCTATAGTTTATTCTATGTTGGTCTTTGCTTCCCTCCTAATTATGCTGGTGGAATCCTTCTACCCATGCCAGATATAGATTATTCTATGTTGGTCTCTGCTGCCCTCCTATTTATACTGGTGGAATCCTGCTACCCATGCCAGATATAGATTATTCTATGTTGGTCTCCGCTGCCCTCCTATTTATACTGGTAGAATCCTTCTACCCATGCCAGCTATAGTTTACTCTTTGTTGGTCTATGAGGTGTGGTGTCCCAGACTTACTGCTGAAAGTTGTGCTCATTGCTTGGTGAAGTTGTGGAGTTTACACCTGTTGTTTTGTACTTCCTTCCTGCTCTTGGTTTCCTCCTAATCTCTTTTTGTCTTTATCTTTGTGTGTGCGTGCTGTGTGACAGAGTTTTGGCTTTCCCTTGTCTGCCTTTAGTCATGAGGTAAAGCCTGAGAAAGGTGGTGTCCTGGCTATATTCAGGACTCTTGGAGATACCAGGGCATGATCATACCAGTGCTTAGTGCAATGATATTTAGGAGCACGTTGTTTCCGTTGACTCACAGTGACAAAAGCCATCATCCATCCATCTTGGAGGAAATTGAAGTCCTGGAGGATATTTTGGAGTGGTGTCGAGTTTGCTCATTTTGCACTTTTAATACCACCTATAAATTAGTGTCGCAAGGAGTTTTACACAAAAGTCGTTGACTGCAATGGCGGTGTCAGGCTCTGTTCACATTGCAGAGTCTGACACTCCATCCGATGGTGTCTCTGGTGTTTCTGATCAACTCAGGTAGACCCAGGTGTCAACCTCCTGCCTGCTCATTCATAGTTAACCTCTGCTATCCTGCTTGTTAGGCTTCTTTGATCACATGTTGTAAGGAAACCAATCACTTCTCTTTTCATTTTTAGGCTGGAGGAAATCTACCTATGCCAACTATAGCTTATGCTGTGTTGGTCTGGGAGTTGTGGTGGCCCAGACCTGCTGGAGAGAGAGTTGTTTTGTGCTTGGTGTTGTTATGGAGTTTACCCATCGTCTTGTTGTTTCCTTCCTGCTCTTGTTTTCCTCCCAATCTCTTATTGTCTTACACCTCTGTTTGTGTGTGCTGTGTGACAGAGTTTTGGTTTCTCATGTTTGCCTATTTCTGTGGGTTAAATCAGACTCCTGTCTCAGGGGTATAAGATCAATATTGGTCAGGGGCAGGCCCAGGAAGAAGACTCAGACATCACCACCATTAGGGGTATCTCAGTGAATAGGGTTAGCACAGGGCACCCTAGCATGAGGATCAGCTTAGGGGCCTCAATTTTCCGCTATACCCATAGTCCCTTATGACAATTAGCCTCTGTACCACCAAAGGTGACTGTAACCACCAAGCCTGGTCTGCCTCTATGGGAAAAGGGTAAGTACTTGAATTGAGAAAAAAAATTGTGCTGCCCACCGTAGTGAGAGGGACAGTTTAGGGGTCTCAGTTTACCGCTATCCCTATAGTCCCTCATGACAATTAGCCTCTTTACCACCAAAGATAACTGTAACCACCAGCCTGGTGTGCCTCTATACGAAAAGGAGAAATACTTGGATTGAGCAAAAAAATTGTGCTGCCCACCCTAGTTTGAGGATCAGTTTAGGGGCCCCGGCTTCCTGCTATCCCAATAGTTCCTTATGGCAATTAGCCTCTGTACCACCGAAGGTGACTGTAACCACCAAGCCTGATATGTCTCTTCGGGAAAAGGATAAATACTTGAGTCAAGCAAAAAGAATTGTGCTGCCCACCCTAGTGAGAGGGTCAGTTTAGGGGCCCTAGTTTCCCACTATCTCCATAGTCCTTTGTGACAATTAGTCTTTGTACCATCAAAGTTGACTGCAACCACCAAGCCTGATGGGCCTCTATGGGAAAAGGATAAATACTTGAATTAAGTAAAAAGAATTGTGCTGAGGCTCTAGGGAGAGGGTCAGTTTAGAGGAGTCGGTTTCCTGCTATCCTCATAGTCCCTTGTGACAATTAGCCTTTGTACCACTGACTGTAACCACCAAGCCTGATGTGCCTCTACGGGAAAAGGAGAAATTCTTGTACTGAGCAAAAAGAATTGTGCTACCCACCCTAATGAGAGGGTCAGTTTAGAGGACTCGGTTTCCTGCTATCCCTATAGTCCTTTGTGACAATTAGCCTTTGTACCACCAAAGGTGACTGTAACCACCAAGCCTGATGTGCCTCTATGAGAAAAGGTGAAATACTTGAATTGAGCATAAAGAATTGTGCTGCCCACCCTAGTGAGGGGGTCAGTTGATGCCAGACTCAACTCTAGTAAATACTTCTGGCTTGGAACCGAAAAAGTCGTGTGCCAATTCCAAAGGGCAAAGCCCCATGGGTGCCAATCCTGGAGTGGTGCGCCCCCAGCGTGCACGGAATGAAATAAGAAGCATAAATCTACATAACATGGCTCGAGGGCTTCCATGGCACTTTGTGATAAGCTCCATTAATTGGCATTACTACGTGGGCACACAGCTGGCATCAGCCGCCGCGCACAACACACGACTTCTGCCTTTTGAATAGTGGGACATAGGCGAGGCTTTGTCTTCTCCGCAGCGGCGGTAATGACAATAACACGGTGACGGCCGCCATCGCTGCTGCAGGCTATCATTTACAAGACCCAACCGCGAAATCATTCAGAATTTTGGGGGGGAATTGTCTCCGTTTTTTAAGTGCAGGTCGGGAGCCAATATTAAAAAGCAAGTACAATCGTCGCCTAATGCCGCGGAGTAAGTGCTCTTGTCTGAATGAAAGTCTTCCACCGCATCGCAAGGACCCGGCAGATCAGTAAAAGCCGGCGTCTTCTGAGTGACATTATCTCCTCCTGTGCAGAAAACCAATTTCGGTAAGAAGTCTGCAATTTGGAAGTTGAAGATATAACATGCAACCGGGGAATTATTCTTCCTCTACAAATTGCAGGGTTGTCATTGAAAGGGGGCTAATAATTCTGCAAGGACCGTACTTCCCAGTACTCTCCTTCATTACGGCTTGACAGTCGCTAACAATCAGTTTGTTTACTCCTCGTCCGGATCTCGTCTTGGCATTGCTTTCTTAAGGTGAAGGAGCTTCGACGATGGTCCCCAGGAAAACCAGTGCCAAGATGGTGCCGGTGCCTGCCAGCCTGCGAGATAGACGCCATTAGCCGCAATAATGAACCAAATGGAACGCTAATTCTATTTTGAAGCTGGATGAGTTGGAAGATTTCCTGGACGGAACGAGGAGCTTCATAAATAAATGATGAGAAGTAGAGCAGCGAAGCTTCACTACGATGATGCAACGGCAGATTAGTGATGATAAGGCTGGATGTATCATTCATCCTATGGGAGGTAAAGACGTGGCACAGCCAGGACCCCAATATATAATCCTCAATATGGACCCTCTAGTGTCATTTATTGCCTCTCTAGATGATCGAGGGGTCTTATCACTGGGACTCCCTACTCAACATGAAACAGAAGTTCCAAAGTCCCCAGTGCGAATCGCGTGGTAGTGAGCGTGTGCGACCACCACTCCTATAGACGGTGAATGGAGCACTTGTGAGCGTTTGCAACCACCTCTACTGGAGCAGTAGTGAGCGTGTGCGACCACCTCTACTGGAGGGGTAGTGAGCAGGTGCGACCACCTCTACTGGAGGAGTAGTGAGCAGGTGCGACCATCTCTACTGGACGAGTAGTGAGCGTGTGCGACCACCTACACTGGAGCGGTAGTGAGCGTGTGCGACCACCTCTACTGGAGCGGTAGTGAGCGTGTGCGACCACCTCTACTGGAGCGGTAGTGAGCGTGTGCGACCACCTCTACTGGAGGGATAGTGAGCGTGTGCGACTACCTCTACTGGAGGGGTAGTGAGTAGGTACGACCACCTCTACTGGAGCGGTAGTGAGCGTGTGCGACCACCTCTACTGGAGCAGTAGTGAGCGTGTGCGACCACCTCTACTGGAGGGATAGTGAGCGTGTGCGACCACCTCTACTGGAGTGGTAGTGAGCATGTGCGACCACCTCTACTGGAGCGGTAAAGAGCTTGTGCAACCACCTCTGCTGGAGTGGTAGTGAGCAGGTACGACCACCTCTACTGGAGCGGTAGTGAGCGTGTGCAACCACCTCTACTAGAGCGGTAGTGAGCGTGTGCGACCACCTCTACTGGAGGAGTAGTGAGCGTGTGCGACCACCTCTACTGGAGGAGTAGTGAGCGTGTGCGACCACCTCTACTGGAGCGGTAGTGAGCGTGTGCGACCACCTCTACTGAAGCGGTAGTGAGTGTGTGCGACCATCTCTACTGGAGCGGTAGTGAGCGTGTGCGAGCACCTCTACTAGAGGAGTAGTGAGCGTGTGCGACCACCTCTACTGGAGGGGTAGTGAGCAGGTATGACCACCTCTACTGGAGCGGTAGTGAGCGTGTGCGACCACCTCTACTGGAGCGATAGTGAGCATGTGTGACCACCTCTGCTGGAGCGGTAGTGAGCGTGTGCGACCACCTCTATTGGAGTGGTAGTGGGCATGTATGACCACCACTCCTATAGATGGTGAATGGGGCGTTATTGAGCATATATGGCGTAGTTGCACATGATCGCTACCACTCCATTCACTGTCTATAGCAGTGGTGGTTGCACACGCTCATTACTACCCCATTCACTGTCTGTTGGAGTGGTGGTCGCACACGCTCACTACCGCTCCATTCACCGTCTATAGGAGTCGAGGTCGCACACACTCACTACCACTCCATTCACCGTCTATAGGAGTGGTGGTCGCACATGCTCAGTACCGCTCCATTCACCGTCTATAGGAGTCGAGGTCGCACACACTCACTACCGCTCCATTCACCGTCTATAGGAGTCGAGGTCGCACACACTCACTACCACTCCATTCACCGTCTATAGGAGTGGTGGTCGCACACGCTCACTACCGCTCCATTCACCGTCTATAGGAGTCGAGGTCGCACACACTCACTACCACTCCATTCACCGTCTATAGGAGTGGTGGTCACATACGCTCATTACTACCCCAATCACCGTCTATAGGAGTCAAGGTCGCACATGCTCACTACCGCTCCATTCAATGTCTATAGGAGTGGAGGTCACACACACTCACTCTATGTGAGAGTTATACCACCATTACAGCCATATCCCTAGCACCAGAAGAGGTTCTTTGGGGTAGGTTCACATGGGTCAAATTTTGGCATCATGGTCAGGAGGATCATCTGGGGTTTGGGACTGTGGATCAGACAGATGTTGGATTTGCAAAAGGTGCCGACCACAATATTTTCCATCAATCTTTCTACAGAAGTGCTCAATGCTATTATGTGCATGAACTAGGAAGATTAGGATGAACAGTGATAAAGGTGGAGTCCAGATAGAGCAGTGCATTCTCCTGCAGGAAGAGGAACCTTAAAGGGGAATCCCTGATACTTAGAATGTGGCTACCCCCTTACTTTATATATATGATTGATACATCAGTGTCTCCGGCATCTGTGGGCACATCCGTGTGTCTCCTGGATTTACAATGCCATCACGTCGATGTGTTAGTAATTCTCCCCACAGCGGCTCCTCTTTTATGGCTGGAATCATCGGCGCGGCGCATGCCGAGCACAATATTCCACTTCTCTCTCCAGCCTCATTCAGAAAAATGAGATTCTAATGAGGGAGACTTATCATTGGCTAATCAATAACACTTTCCTTCCAGAATAGAGGGCATTATTAGGTCAGCCCTGATCTCCCACAAATGTGCCGCTAAGAGCGATGTGGATTAATTCCAGTCATTTCCCTCGAGACCTCACGCTGTTACATTGTATCAGACCGCGAGAATGTTACAATCCGCTACTTTTATTATGTGATGATTATAATTCTGTGGGGGTCATAAACTTACTGCCAATGACAAAGCAACTGAGGGTTTAGAGGTACCGGGAGCCATTGGGCCCAAGTTCTGGAATGCCTATAGGTCCCCAAATCTATATGAGGCAGAAGTCCACTCTATGCAGGTATAGAAGGAGGATGACAGCTTATATAGCAGTTATAGGTATTGGGGACTCGAAAGATACCCAGTAGTCACACCAGAAGCCCGAAGGGGAAGACATACAGTAGTTTAATTTAGAACACGACCTAAATCTGCATCCTCAACTGTCTGCTGCACCTAATGTCCGGCCTTAGCAGCCTCAGGCAACATGTGTGCAACATACCGCCACACAGTGACCAGACCACATATTACACTAAATAGTTATTGAAAATTATCATATACCAGAGAGAAGTACTGCTATAGCATGACCAGACCACATATTACCACTACATAGTGACCGAATAAGTCTACATACAAAGGATAAGTACTGCCATAGCATGACCAGATCACATATTACCACTACATAGTGACCGAATAATTCCACATACCAGGGATAAATGTCACCACTTCAAAACCAGACCAAATATTGCCACCACATAGTGACTGAAAAATACCACATACATGGGAGAAGTACTGCCATAGCATGACATGATCAGATCACATATTACCACTACATAGTGACTGAATAATTCCACATACAAGGGATAAGTACTGCCATAGCATGACAAGACCACATATTACCACTACATAGTGACTGAATAATTTCACATACAAGGGATAAGTACTGCCATAGCATGACCAGATCACACATAACCACCATATAGTGACTGAATAATATCACATACAATGGATAAGTACTGCCATAGCATGACCAGACCACATATTACCACCACATAGTGACTGAATAATACCACATACAAGGGCTAAGTACTGTCATAGCATGAGCAGGCCACTTATTACCACTACATAGTGACTGAATAATAAAAAAAACACAATACTAATAACACTAATATCACCATCAGTGTCATTATGCACATGAGGTCTGAATACAGTGTGTAGTGTCCAGGAATTATAATGATCACTGGTATCATTATACCCAGAAGCTTTGTATATAGTGTATAGTATATAGGTAATACAGTAATCACTGTGAACATAATACACAGGAGCTCTGGATATAGTGTATAGCATACAGGTAATATTATGATCACTGGTAACATTATACCCATGAGCTTTGTATATAGTGTATATTGTACAGGTAATACAGTGTTCACTGCTGACATTATACACAGGAACTCTGGCTATAGTGTATAATATACAGGTAACATAATGATCACTGATAATATTATATCCAGGAGCTCTGTATATAGTGTATAGTGTCAGTGTAAAAAATAAAAAAGATTCTTCTTACCTCTCCATGGCCCATCAGAGCCTTCTTCATATTCCCTATGTGACACGGTAAGGCCGGTGCATGGTAGTGACGTCATACGCCGGCGTCGTGTGGCCTGTGATAAGCTATTTTAACTATTGCGGTGAAAGAAGGGTTTCTTACATCACAATACATTTCAACTGAATCCTCATCTGAGGACGCACATTAAGTTAAAACCAGAGGGCCCTTAGGACCAGAATCGGGGTACTGGTTCTCGCCGGTTCAGGGAACCAGCGCTATTTTGACAATCGGTTTACCTAAACCGGCTGGTTTACCCACCACTGGATTTGAGCCCCTAACCAATCACTATAGCTATGATATTCTTGGTTTCCTTAAATAAATTTCATTTGAGAAGCACTTATCAAAATATTCACTTTAGGGACTGTTGTAAATGAGTATGGGGCTGTGGCCCCTTCTGTTCATGAACCCTAAAACATTGTATCGCTAAGGTTGGCTCCATCTTCCAAACATTCCTTTGTCTGAGAGAGTTCTACTGATGTAATTCTTTATACGCCCCTCCCTCTTTAGGTTACGCCCACGAGGAACTCAGTCATACATTTTAAACATGTTTTATGGGAGATATCAACTATTTTGGGACCAGCAGAAACTCAATATAGTCAAATAGTTTGGGGAGAATCCATTAAGGTCCATTAGGAAGAATTTTGAGCCGATCACTGCAGTAATATATCATCATAATTGTAGACTGAAATGTCGCTTGTTACTATATAAAATGAGGCAATTGCATTTATCCAAAATAAATAAAATAAATACAAAAAAAAAATAATGATTTAACCAGAATTAATGATTTGCTTTTACAAATGTACATCCACTTAAATATTTATAGACACTTAAAATCTGTAACGCGATACAAGTTATCTCCAATCTGAGAGGCGACATTTCGTGCCTCCAAGACAAATAAATTATGCAGAAAATTAGTAAAATGCACAATGAAGATTGAACTGAAATATGCCGTTTGGAGAGGGAAGTAAAATTGGAAAAGTTGTAAAAGTATACACAAAAACAAAAGAAGAAATCAATGAATTTAACCTTTATTTGGAATATTTATGTTATATTAAGCCAAGTTATAAAAAATAAAGTAAGAAAAATGATGCAAATTAAAAAAGTATTTTTGCAAAAAAAAATAATGCAGCCATTATTGAAATAATAACACTTTTTCTTTTGTTTACTTTTGTTTACAGCTTGTTGCCTTGGAGACCGACCACTGCTGCTGTCTATTTTATAAACACAGTGCTTATGCTGGCCCGGAATAGGAGGTACCAGCATTCTCCAACAAACTGTAAGCACCGGGCAGGTTCTACTGTCCAGGAGTGGCGGTCGGTGGTCGGTCTCCAAGTCAACAAGCTGTAAACAAAAGAAAAGTGTTAATATCTCAAGATTGGTTGAACATTTTAATATGCAGAAAATTGCTTGTATTTACAGGCACAATCTGGCAATATCCATATATGAAAATAATCCTTTAAATCAGGAAATAATTTTTTTAGCATTTTTAAGTCTTTTTTCTGCCCATCCATTAATCCGTAAAATCTGATAATCCAGTGCCCGTCGCCTCCAATCAGGACAATGAAAGATTCCTGTATGAAATGGAGGTTGTCACTGGTTAATTTGCTATTTTTGTCAGGTTTTGGAATTTTTAATCAGTTTCTTGACACCTTTTATAAAGCGCTGTCAGATATTAATAAGCAAATCGAAGCCGTTTGCTGGGATTCTGACAAACTGTTAATATAAGTGGATCTCAGCTTCCATTTATTAAATTACCATGCCCTGAAGCAGAAAGAGGCGCCTGACAGTAAAACGCCAAATCCTGGATGAAAACGGAATAGCAGAGCTGCGCCTGTAAGCCAAACTCAAAAATAGTGTTAAAGTGGCTGAACGTCGTCAATGTATCCAATGTGCCAAATCAATCGGCACAACCTCTCGGTGACACAACGTGCGGCAGCAGATCAGAAAACTATGAAAACTGGAGTTTCTAATCATGTTTAGAGCCACATAACAAATCACGATCAATTTAGGCCCGGTACCGGCACATGGGGTTCCTAAAGGTGACGTCTTAGAATGTCAATCACTTGGGACCCCCATCTATGTGTCCATGCATCGTAAGCACAGCTCTCACTATGGCTGACCTATCTCACACATATATTGCATTGAGATCCTGGACTGGATCCCAACTTGGAGCCCCTTACTGACACCCTGAATACAGACCCCACTGATTATGTAAACACCAAGTTCATAGCTCTAAATAACTACAGACCTCTGAATGAATGAAAAAACCTCCAGACTCAATAGAGAACCCAGCAGACCCTCTAAACTAATAGGGATTCCCAAAAATACAGACCCCAACACAAACCCTAATAATATAGACCTCAGACCTCTTAACAGATCCCCTCTTATCCAGATCCCAAAACCAGATCTCACCCTTCTTAAGGACCCCAAACAAGCCTTTTCTCTAATATGGACCCCACCTTCCACAAACCATGGACCACTCCTCTTCTTTACACATATCCCAGATTAGATCTCCCTTTTTAAAGTCCTAAGACCAGACTCCTTCTCTATATGTATCCCAAACCAAATCCCTCTTTATAAAGACCCCAAGTAAGACCCTTTGTTTTACAGACCCCTGTTTATACATAATGAAGACCAGACCCTCTTTTTACAGACCCCAAACCAGATCCCTCTTTTTAAAGACCCCAGATAAGACCCCTTCTTTTATACATACCCTAGATTAGACCCCCTTATTTTACATTTTACAGACCACAAACCAGATCCCTCTTTTTAAAGACCCCCAACAAAGCCGTATTTTTACAGACCGCCTCTTTTATACATATGGAAGACCAGGCCCTCTTTTTATGGATCCTAAACCAGATCCCTTTTTTTTAAAGACCCCAGATAGATAAGACCCCTCTTTTATACATAACCTAGATCAGACTTCTTTTTTTAACTTTTTACAGACCACAAACCAGATCCCTCTTTTTTTAATGACCTTGCATCTACTTCATACATTCTCTACCCCAGACCTCTCACTTTATAAAAAAAAGAAGACAGTTGCACTCTGGAATGCTAAAGCATGAATATAGATAAACATTACTGCTAAAGGAAATCTAAGAAAAAATTGTAATATTTAGCATACAAAAATGGCCATTTTAATATCTGCCCAGTCACCACGTCAAGGCATACCTCGTATACTGGGAACCTACACTAAACTGACGCCTCTCTGTGGTTTTAAAAACCTCCTGTGTATGGGCATGTAGGAACCTGCTACTTGCCCAAACACAGGACGTTTTTTAATCCTAGAGAGAGGCTTCAGTTCAAAGTAGGTACCTGGTATATGAGGTATGCCTTGATGTGGCTACTGGGCAGATATAGAAATGGCCATTTTTGTATGCTAAATATCTAAATTTTTTCTTAGATTTCCTTTAGCAGGAATGTTTAAGAAAAAATTGAGATATTTAGCATACAAAAATGGCCATTTTAATATCTGCCCAGTAGCCACGTCAAGGCATACCTCGTATAATGGGAACCTACTCTGAACTGAAGCCTCTCTCTGGGTTTAAAACCTCCTGTGTATGGGCAAGTAGGAACCTGCTACTTGCCCAAACACAGAAGGTTTTTAATCCTAGAGAGAGGCTTCAGTTCAGAGTAGGTTCCCAGTATACGAGGTATGCCTTGACGTGGCTACTGGGCAGATATAAAAATGGCCATTTTTGTATGCTAAATATCTCATTTTTTTTTTTTATTTCCTTTAGCAGTAATGCATATCTATATTCTTACATTCATGGTTTTCATACTTTAGCATTTTAGCATTTCAGAGTGCAACTATCTCTTTTTTTGTCATTGTATGTCATGTTCAGTTTTGCATCTGTTCACACTGCAGTTTTGGGAGTGCCGTCAGTCTTTTTTTCTCACACTTTACAGACCCCAGACTAGACCCCTCTTTTTACAAACCCCAAATCAGATACCCTACTTTTTAAAGACTAGGAACAAGAGACCTCTTTTTACAGAACCCAGTGTAGACTGCTCCTTTATAAATTCCCTGAACAAGACCCTCTTTTTACAGACCCCAAACCAGTCCCCTCTATTTACAAGCACACAGATTACTTCTTTATACAGACCATCGACTAGAAGTATAAATAATTCTCCCCCTCCCTCCGTTAATTTCTAATCCCTGGTAGTGCAGGAACATGGAGGGGTAAGATTTAAAGCGTAGATGATAAGTGGTGGATTAGATGTTGAGCCCTTTGGTTTCAGCCCCCGTTTGTCCCACTGGGGGGCAGTTTCGTGGGTGTAAGCGCCCCACTAGTGGGAGGATTAGGGGGCTTTCCAATACCTTATTTTAGAAAGTAACGTGTCTCCTTTAACTCTTGCTCCCTCATCAGACACATTTATCCTCAGCTCATTCATCATTGCCGAAACCGAACAATTACGCAGCGCAGCAATATATATATTCCTATGTTCTTCAAAAATGGAGTCAGCGAACAATGCGAGCGATATCGATTAGCATTAGAGGGGAAATTAACATTGAATTCATTTTCTGAAATGTCACAAATAAAATATCAGATCACAAACAGCTTCAATTAAAAATAATCCAATACCCGGCCGGAATAATAGGCATGGTTAGTAAGCCATTACCTCCGGACCGCGGAGAGGGCCTTCACCGCACGGTGATAAGTGTTCACGTCTCCCGAGATGTCATTATCCGCCAGGTCCCTGCCCGTATGGAAAATATGACAGAAATATGAATTATAGGTGAATGCCCAATGATGGATACAAAACAGGAGCTGATATGCATAAAATAATAATAATATACCAAGAAAATGCTGAACAGCCGCACACCGAGCTCCCACAGCATCGCATCGGGAAATAAGGCTATCAAGGCCAGGGATAGAAGCTATACCGGCCGAATACTACAATACAAAGGGAGGGGGAAAGGAATGCCCTATCGCTAGGGAAAGGGGGAAGTGGCGACCCCTGATAACAACCTGCAGCTCATCCTCACTGCCCTCACCAACCGTATACAGGATCCGCACCTGTCGCCGAGCAGGATACCTCAACCCTAGGCAAACCCTGATCTGGGCCCTAACTAAGGATGGTGGGTATCAGAGCTTGTCAACACCACTAACACTAAGGGAGAAAAAAGGAAACAATACACGGGAAACACAAATGCTACGACCTGAGCCCAGGTAGATAGCAAAAGTCAAACACTTATCTTATGACAGCTACCATAGAAGTCTCTGAAACAAAAAGAAGAGATGACCGCTGCAGACCACAGCCATGAACAACTATAAACCGCACTTAAACCACCTCAGGGTGAGGTTTATAAAGGAAGTCAGGGGCTGGCAACTGAGAGGAAAAACTGACCATTTCCTGAGGTTATAGAGTCCACAGCTGCAGAAGCAAGGAACTGTCAGATAATAACATGTGCTGCCTATCTCTGAGATCTTCTAACACTCTCTGCCACTGGTTTGTCAGCCAGCCATGATACCTCCTCCATGACAAGTGCACAAGGGTGTAGGTACAGTTAGGTCCAGAAATATTTGGACAGTGACACAATTTTGGCGAGTTGGGCTCTGCATGCCACCACATTGGATTTGAAATGAAACCTCTACAACAGAATTCAAGTGCAGATTGTAACGTTTAATTTGAAGGTTTGAACAAAAATATCTGATAGAAATTGTAGGAATTGTCACATTTCTTTACAAACACTCCACATTTTAGGAGGTCAAAAGTAATTGGACAAATAAACCAAACCCAAACAAAATATTTTTATTTTCAATATTTTGTTGCGAATCCTTTTGGAGGCAGTCACTGCCTTAAGTCTGGAACCCATGGACATCACCAAACACTGGGTTTCCTCCTTCTTAATGCTTTGCCAGGCCTTTACAGCCGCAGCCTTCAGGTCTTGCTTGTTTGTGGGTCTTTCCGTCTTAAGTCTGGATTTGAGCAAGTGAAATGCATGCTCAATTGGGTTAAGATCTGGTGATTGACTTGGCCATTGCAGAATGTTCCACTTTTTTGCACTCATGAACTCCTGGGTAGCTTTGGCTGTATGCTTGGGGTCATTGTCCATCTGTACTATGAAGCGCCGTCCGATCAACTTTGCAGCATTTGGCTGAATCTGGGCTGAAAGTATATCCCGGTACACTTCAGAATTCATCCGGCTACTCTTGTCTGCTGTTATGTCATCAATAAACACAAGTGACCCAGTGCCATTGAAAGCCATGCATGCCCATGCCATCACGTTGCCTCCACCATGTTTTACAGAGGATGTGGTGTGTCTTGGATCATGTGCCGTTCCCTTTCTTCTCCAAACTTTTTTCTTCCCATCATTCTGGTACAGGTTGATCTTGGTCTCATCTGTCCATAGAATACTTTTCCAGAACTGAGCTGGCTTCATGAGGTGTTTTTCAGCAAATGTAACTCTGGCCTGTCTATTTTTGGAATTGATGAATGGTTTGCATCTAGATGTGAACCCTTTGTATTTACTTTCATGGAGTCTTCTCTTTACTGTTGACTTAGAGACAGATACACCTACTTCACTGAGAGTGTTCTGGACTTCAGTTGATGTTGTGAACGGGTTCTTCTTCACCAAAGAAAGTATGCGGCGATCATCCACCACTGTTGTCATCCGTGGACGCCCAGGCCTTTTTGAGTTCCCAAGCTCACCAGTCAATTCCTTTTTTCTCAGAATGTACCCAACTGTTGATTTTGCTACTCCAAGCATGTCTGCTATCTCTCTGATGGATTTTTTCTTTTTTTTCAGCCTCAGGATGTTCTGCTTCACCTCAATTGAGAGTTCCTTAGACCACATGTTGTCTGGTCACAGCAACAGCTTCCAAATGCAAAACCACACACCTGTAATCAACCCCAGACCTTTTAACTACTTCATTGATTACAGGTTAACGAGGGAGACGCCTTCAGAGTTAATTGCAGCCCTTAGAGTCCCTTGTCCAATTACTTTTGGTCCCTTTAAAAAGAGGAGGCTATGCATTACAGAGCTATGATTCCTAAACCCTTTCTCCGATTTGTATGTGAAAACTCTCATATTGCAGCTGGGAGTGTGCACTTTCAGCCCATATTATATATATAATTGTATTTCTGAACATGTTTTTGTAAACAGCTAAAATAACAAAACTTGTGTCACTGTCCAAATATTTCTGGCCCTGACTGTATATGGAGCATAGATACCCAGAGTAATGTTACCTGGAGCTTCTGTATACCCAGAGCAATGTTGCCCAGTCCTGGAGTCTCTGTATACCCATGGTAATGGTACCTGGTCCTGGAGCTTCTGTATACCCAGAGTAATGTTACCTGGTCCCGGAGCTCCTGTATACCCAGAGTAATGGTCCCCGCTCCTGGCGCTTCTGTATACCCAGAGTAATAGTCCCCGCTCCTGGAGCTTCTGTATACCCAGAGTAATGTTACCCGGTCCTGGCGCTTCTGTATACCCAGAGTAATGGTACCCGGTCCTGGCGCTTCTGTATACCCAGAGTAATGTTACCCGGTCCTGGAGCTCCTGTATACCCAGAGTAATGTCACCCAGTCCTGGAGCTTCAGTATACCCAGAGTAATGTTACCCGGTCCTGGCGCTTCTGTATACCCAGAGTAATGGTACCCGGTCCTGGCGCTTCTGTATACCCAGAGTAATGTTACCCGGTCCTGGCGCTTCTGTATACCCAGAGTAATGGTACCCGGTCCTGGCGCTTCTGTATACCCAGAGTAATGTTACCCGGTCCTGGCGCTTCTGTATACCCAGAGTAATGTTACCCGGTCCTGGAGCTTCAGTATACCCAGAGTAATGTTACCCGGTCCTGGAGCTTCTGTATACCCAGAGTAATGTTACCCGGTCCTGGAGCTTCTGTATACCCAGAGTAATGTTACCCGGTCCTGGCGCTTCTGTATACCCAGAGTAATGTTACCCGGTCCTGGAGCTCCTGTATACCCAGAGTAATGTTACACGGTCCTGGAGCTTCTGTATACCCAGAGTAATGTTACACAGTCCCGGAGCTTCTGTATACCCAGAGTAATGGTACCCGGTCCTGGAGCTTCTGTATACCCAGAGTAATGGTACCCGGTCCACGAGCTTCAGTATACCCAGAGCAATGTTACCCGGTCCCGGAGCATCTGTGTACCCAGAGGAATGGTACCCGGTCCTGGAGATACTGTATACTCTGATGAATGGTACCCAGTCCTGGAGATACTTGGTGGGTTGTGTATTTCTGTGTATAGTATTGTATTATAGCGGTACACTTACCTCCATACTGTGCACATCTATATGATATCAGAGATATACATAGGTATAGCAGAGACCCCTACGGGTGCCTTATGACTCTATACAACATGAATGCAGACTAAGTGTGGCCACGTGCCAGAGTCCTCAGGTTGGGGTCTCAGCTCTCAGACAATTAGGACGGATGAGTCACTCCTCGCTCCTTCAGATTGGCACCTCACGTGGCCATTTAGTGATACAATTGCGCCGATTAGTTGCATCTTTTCCATATCGAAGCTCAAAAAGCATCAGGTGCTCGTATTCTGTACCTGTAAAGAGACAACAGATGAAAAAAAAAGGAACAAAGGAACAAGGAATCCTGCAATTTGTAAACTGTAATCACATCAAATCCCTGTATTCACGAGTGACGGCAATCATGGCGCTGTTCAAAAAGGATTTTATGCAAAGCCAATTATTATTACAGCTCAGTTCACTCGGCTGCAGGTTTAGGTAACAGGTAGAAACACAGGTATTTAAACTATGAAGTTATATTTGTGCACATCCATGAATGCTTTCCGAGCAGCCTCCTGGCATTGAGTCAAAATCCTATGTTCCAACCTCCACATAGTCTGGTATTTTGACCATTATTCCCAGAAAAGCTGCTCTTCCCCCCTTTGGTGAAAGTATCAACAGGATTGGTGATTTCCAAAGCTGGAAAACCCATAGACATTTACCATTATCGATGGATGAAGATGGGGCACCCAAGTCCCATGATACCTTGTAATATGTCATAGGTGGAGATGTTCTCCTGCTACATATCTTGGATTTTATGAGTGAAGTTTGTGTAAATTAATATTTTAAGTGCGTGTGGTGAGTGTCTGAGCATTTCTCTTTGGGCCCATAATTATTGCATATCTACGTAGCTATCGGGAACAGGTTTCATTTCTTGACCCTAAGCATGGGACCCCATAAAAAAGCCAAGAGGAGCACAAGTTATGGTTTGACCAGCCTAGATGTGTAGGTGTCAGCTACACCAGTGGGCTCTAAAATGTGGTTGACCTTCTGGTGCAAAATTATAACCCCAATCATAGCGTGATAGCTATAGGCTGGACTATCATGTAGAAAGCTGTAGTTTGGCAATAGCTGAAGAGTCAGTTTGGTTACTCAGTCCTTGATGTAGGGTCATTTAGTATTCCAGGGAATCAACCACTTCTCTCTGTTTTACATTGACACGGTCATTGTTCTGATCCACGGTACTCTGCTCTCCTGCAGAGCCAATGCTGTTTTGTACTGTGCTCCTGTGACAGGTTGTTCCCAGCCTCGGGTCCTGCGCTGGTGTTCGAAGCAGCAGCAGGATCATTCCACGTGATTGTGTGTCGCCCTGGGCAAGCCAGGGGACACAGATAACAACACACACGCACCCCACATTCCCTGCAGGTACACCAGCTAACCAGAAATCCTTGTTGCCTTCCTCCAGGAGTTTGATGATGCACACCAGGGGGTGGGCCAGGCGGTTGGCTCCGCCCACCGAGGAACTCACAACTCTGGAGGAAGGAAGAAACCAGGCAGATAAGCCCAGGTAGGGCAAGTGTGAGGAGCTAAGTAGAGGAGTTAAGAAAGTGAAAGTGAAGGAAGAAAGCAGTAAAGGAGGAAAGCAAGTGAAGTGACAGAAGAGAAAGAAAGCCTGAAGTTGGTCTGTGGCTGTGTGCCCAGACGGAGTCAGCAAGGTCAGCAGACAGGGGTGAAGATCTGCAGTGGGACTGTCTGGAGGTTGCTGGAAGGGCCACGGAGGCTGTGTGTATCCGGGGGTCTGGAGCAGTATACAAAGGGCAGTCAGCACCAGAGCAGGGGCTTTCGGATCCCAGCAAGGCTTGGAGTCGCTGTAAATTGCTAAATCCGTTAGTGAAGGGGACGTAGATCCCCCAACAAGCAAGTCCTGATTGACGGCAAAGGTCCAACCACAACGGGGAAACACCGCCACCGCCAAGGCACCAGTTTCCCAGGGCCGGCGCCTGCGGGCAAAGTGTGGAGCTCCTCCGGCACAGATTGCAGTCGGGGAGCGGGTAACCGGTGGGAATCCACCGCTACCAAACAGACATTTCAAAGGTGCAGGGAAGAGACCGTCACCGCTAACTGCAGGGAACCACAGCACCGTGAACCGTCCGAGGGACCCGTCCAACCAGCCGTTTGTTTACCGAGAACTGTGTCGTGTTTACTGGCTGAGTGAGTACCTGAGTGCCGCAAGGCACAGAGCTGCCCCCTGCGCCCCTGCACCCCACTGGCCCCCGGGATCACCAACCCCTACCCACGGAGGGGCAACACAACAACTGGCTGCTCCACATCACCATCCCCGGGATCCCCACATTGAGCAGCGGTGGTGAAATCACCACAACCGTGGGTGGCGTCACGAACTATAACAATCCCCACACCCAACCACAAAACCCCCCTTTCACTCACGGGCGAGGAGTGTCGCTCGAGAAACCCCGGGATCCGGCCTACAGCTCGAGCCACCAGGAGCAGCTGCCGGACCCGAGCAGAAGGGGTGAGCGCGGTGTGCTGGCACCCTCCTCCCCGCCCGCGACAACTTGGCGTCACGAACAGGATCCTACCGCTCTGCCGTCTGGTAGAGGTGCGCCTTGTTACCGCCGGAGGTATCCGGCAGAAAAATTTCAGAAGCCGCCATCTTTGGCGCGAAAAGTTCACGCTCGAGCGTCTTCTCGAGCAGTAGAGGCGCGAAGGCCAAAACTCCGCCCCGAGAGAGGAGGGGCCGGAAAGAGCTAAGGGGGACGGAAACAAGATGTCTGCGCCTGACGGAGCCGCTGGAGGAGCGGTGGTCGCAGCCGCAGCGGCACCCGCGGATGGGAATGGGCCTGCCCAGGTCCCGGCCGTACTGGCGGGAGGTGCCGCGGCCCCCGCGCTCGCTCAGGTCATGCCGTTTTCCTTGCCCTATGCGCCCGGAGCTGCCTGGCTACCGCGGTATGACGGGAAACCGGATGCCCTACAGGCCTTCCGGAAAAAGCTTAACCCGTTGCTAGAGCTGTACCCCCTGACTGATAAGCAACGTGCAGCGATAGTGCTAGGCCAGTTAACCGGTGCGGCGGAGCAGGAAGCGGAGACCTGGGCCGAGGGGGACCGGCTCTCTGTAGCCACCATCTTCGAGAAGCTACAGACTGCCTTCGAGACCCGGACTGAAGCTGAGCTGAGGATGCAGTTTTACCAATGCCGGCAACGAGCTGGGGATAGCATTCGGGACTATGCTCTACGTCTGCAGACCGCCCTCCGCACGCTGAAGCGGGTGAACTCTATTAATGAGGCGGATAGCAACAAGATGTTAGTGGAGCAATTTGCGCAGGGGATGAGGTCCCCTGAAGATCGTAAACAACTCCGGCTGTGGGCCCTGGAGCACCCTGATGTGGACTTTGCTGTGTTAAAGGAGCGGGCTATTAAGGCACTACAGCCCCCAGCTGCTGAAGTTCTGGAACCCGTCCCGTGGCGCGTCGAGACAGCTCCCGTTGTGGCGGCCCCAGCTAAACCAACCTCCTTAATACCTGCAGCCCCGAGCAGCACAGTGGAAGAACTGGCAGCCCAGGTCCGTCGCATGGACGGAGACCTTGCCAAGATCCTTGCTGCGCTACAACCTCTGACCAGATCTCAGCCTCCAGCGCAGATACAGCTTGCTGACAGTCCCGAAGATGTTCCCTGGATGCAGCGGAGAAGCGCTAACAACCCGCGGAGCAGACCCCCAATCTGCTACAAGTGCCGTAAGCCGGGCCATTATTATCGACAGTGCCCGTTAAACGAGCAACCCCTGGGGCCCCGGGCCAATCCTCAGGAGTAGAACACCGTGGCCCCCCAGACTGGCGAGACCGATATGTCGGGGCCCGCCCTATCATCCCCGTGGCTGTGGACGGCATACCAGTGATGGCTCTCTTGGACACTGGATCACAGGTAACTACCATACCGTACACGTTGTATCAGCGATATTGGGCCACAGACGAGCTGGCGCCTCCAGACAATAGTATAAATTTGATTGCCGCTAATGGACTTCCATTGACCCAGGTGGGGTATAAACAAGTGGCTATGACAGTGGGGCAAGCTGAACTGCAGCACCAGGGTATGATTGTGATCCTGAATGAACCCAGCGATCATAACCCGAAAATAGTGCTGGGAACCAATGTGATGGAACACTGCATGGTTGATGTGTTGAACCTATTGCAGCAGCTAGCCGCCACAGCGGCAGGGAGCCGGCAGAGGGCTGTGCAGCGTGAGATCCGCGCCCTGATGTACCGCCAGCATGTAAGCTCAACCGGAGGGGAGATTGGTGGAGTGAGAGTGATGGATGTTGCTCCATTGACTGTGCCCCCTAGGAGTGAGATGATGATTTGGTGTAGAGCAGCAGTAGGGCCTCAGGGGCGTGACTACCCTGCGATGATGGAGCCCATACCTTCCGAGCACTGGCCCACGGTAGTGGCCGCCCGAGGGGTGGTCGATGTGAAGAAAGGGAGAGTGCCTGTGAGAGTGTTGAACTGTGGGGAGGAAGAAGTCAGGCTCCCCCGGTATGCCACCATTGCCAAGCTGCTCACCCTGGACCCTCACACTATCCATGAAGCCAGTCCACCCACACCCTCACCTACCACCAGCACTTCCCCACCCCAGGGGGACACAAAGGAGTGGCACCAACAGCTACATGTAGGCACTGATGATACCCCTACACATCACAGGGCCGGGGTACACAGGGTGGTGCAGGAGTACGAACAGGTTTTCAGTAAGCACCCCCTAGACTTTGGGCAGATCAAGGGGGTCCAACACCACATTCCCACGGGTGAACATCCCCCTATCAAAGAGAGGTATAGACCTATTCCCCCTGCACATTACCAGTGTGCCAAGGATATGTTGAGGAATATGAAGGAGGCAGGGGTTATTCGGGACAGCTGTAGTCCCTGGGCCGCTCCGTTGGTACTGGTCAAGAAGAAGGATGGTACCATGCGGATGTGTGTGGACTACCGGAAGATCAACCAGATAACCCATAAAGATGCCTATCCCTTACCTCGTATTGAAGAGTCTTTGGCTGCACTGAGAACTGCAAACTACTTCTCGACCCTTGACCTCACCAGCGGATACTGGCAAGTGGCCGTGGCCCCAGAGGACCGGGAGAAGACCGCCTTCACCACCCCGATGGGGCTCTGCGAATTCAATAGCATGCCGTTTGGGCTGTGCAATGCCCCCGGGACCTTCCAACGGTTGATGGAGTGCTGTCTGGGACATTTAAACTTCGAAACCGTCCTGCTGTATTTGGATGATGTGATTGTTTATTCCCAGACGTATGAAGCCCATCTGGAGCACCTGGCCGAGGTGTTCGCGTCCCTTGCCAAGTACGGGATGAAGTTGAAGCCCTCAAAATGCCACCTGCTGAAACCCAGAGTGCAGTATCTAGGGCATGTGGTGAGTGCGGATGGTGTCGCCCCCGACCCTGAGAAGATTACTGCCATCCAGAGCTGGCCGAGACCCACTACAGTGAGGGAAGTCAGGCAGTTTCTGGGTCTGGTGGGGTACTATCGGCGCTTTATAAAGGGGTACACGAAGATGGCTGCCCCCATGCAAGATCTCCTCGTGGGACAGACCAAAGGTGGTAGACCCATTGGAACCCCACTGTCGTGGGAGGACAAGCATGAGGAGTCCTTTTGCCAGTTGAAGGCGGCCTTGACCGGAGAAGAGGTCCTGGCGTACCCTGACTATGGGCGCCCGTTCATCCTCCACACGGACGCCAGTAACGTGGGGCTAGGAGCGGTCCTATCCCAGGTCCAGGATGGAAGGGAGAAGGTGATTGCCTATGCTAGCCGAAAACTCCGGCCGACCGAAAGGAATCCCGAGAATTATAGCTCCTTCAAGCTCGAGCTATTGGCGTTGGTATGGGCTATCACGGAGCGGTTCCGCCACTACTTGGCGGCAGCAACCTTCACTGCGTTTACGGACAACAATCCGCTGACCCATCTAAACACGGCCAAGTTGGGCGCGCTGGAGCAGCGGTGGGTAGCCCGGCTAGCCAACTATGATTTCACCATAAACTCCCGAGCTGGTCGTGTCAACATAAATGCTGATGCACTCTCCCGGATGCCCCATTTATCAGAAGAGGGGTGCGAGGATGACGACCTCGAGGAGATCGAGTTGCCTGCGTTTCACCAGCCGCCTACTGAGAGGGTACAAGTATGCCAGCAGAGGGTAGATCTGGACCCGCGACCCAGTCAAGAGTGGCAGGAAGCCCAGGACCAAGCGCCGGCTGTCCGCCTTGTCAAGACTCTGGTGGAACAAGGTGCTATGGGAATAGACCCTGCCGCTCCAGCCGAAGCCCAACGCTTGTGGAAAGAACGAAAACGGCTTTACCTACACCAAGGGAGGCTGTACCATGAGCTGATCAACCCGAAGACCCATGAGAAGATATGCCAGTTGATCGTTCCTCAAGCTGAGGTCGCTACTGTCCTGCGGGCATACCATGATGGTGCTGGCCACTT
Source organism: Anomaloglossus baeobatrachus (assembly GCF_048569485.1). Classification (NCBI taxonomy): domain Eukaryota; kingdom Metazoa; phylum Chordata; class Amphibia; order Anura; family Aromobatidae; genus Anomaloglossus; species Anomaloglossus baeobatrachus. The sequence goes on along the minus strand of NC_134362.1, from coordinate 199,104,398 downwards.
CGGGTGGAAGAAGCTGGAGATGCTGTTGAGGGAACGGTTCTATTGGAGTGGGATGCGTGAATCGGTGGAAGCCTGGTGTCGAGAGTGTGGTCCTTGTACACTGAGGAGAAAGGACGAGACTAGCCAGAGGGCACCGTTACATCCCATAGTCACCCATCAGCCGCTGGAGCTGGTCGCCCTGGACCATGTCAAGCTCACCCCTAGCCGAAGTGGGTACACCTACGCATTGACCATAGTAGACCACTACTCAAGATTTATGGTGGTAGTCCCCGTTAAGGACCTAACTGGTCGAACCGCTGCTCGAGCGTTCCAGGCTTATTTCTGCCGACCCCATGGGTACCCCGAGAAGGTGCTGACTGACCAAGGCCCGGCTTTTGAAGCAGAGGTGTTTCACGAAGTCTGCCAGTTGTACGGCTGCAAGAAGATCCGGACCACTCCGTACCACGCCCAAACCAACGGCATGTGCGAGAAAATGAACCACTTGGTCCTGGGGCTCCTCAAGACGCTACCACTGGAAGAACGGAACATGTGGCCGGAAAAGCTACCTGACTTGGTCGACATGTACAATAATATCCCGTCTAGCTCGACGAAGTGAACCCCAGCGTATCTGATGAGGGCTCGGCCTGGCCGCCTGCCGGTGGATCTGGAAATGGGGTTGGAAGCCCCGGAAGCACTTCCTTCAACGGCAGAGTGGGAAAGTCGGAGGAGGGCACAGTACCGGCAAATCCAGGAGTATGTGGAGAAAAACCTCAGTCGAAGTCGAGAGCAGCAGGAGCATCGGTTCAATCAGAAGGCGCCCGCAGGTCCTTTCCAGCCAGGAGATGTGGTGCTGAAACGGAAGAGAAAAGCCCACAAGCTGGATGATCAGTGGGAGCAAGTCCCTTACGTCATACAACCCACAGAATGGGGAGATGGGAAGACCTACCAGATCAGTCGTGACCAAGGGGGCACCCTAGCCACAGTTTCTCGGGACCATCTAAAAAAATGCCCCCCAGCGTTAAAGACGGAGGCTGAAGTACCGGTTCCTCCACCAGTGGAGAAGGCAGCAGAGGTAATCCACACTGTAATGGGTGACTTCCCAGCAAACTGGCCTACACAGAACGGCGCGGTGATTCTTCCAGTGATACTGTTCCCACAACCCGTGGATGAAGAAGTAGTGGAAGCGGTTAACCGTGAGCCAGAACCAGTGCCAGTGCCCAGGGATGAACCTGTACCCAGCCCCCCTACACCTCCGCCTGCTCCACACTGTAGCAGGGAGGAGGAACCGATTGTTCCCTCTACCCCACTGTCTAGCACCACTGACACCGGGCCCCGAAGGTCCACCCGTTCCAACCTAGGTAGACCCCCACTTAGGTACAGGGAGACCGTTCTATGAGTAAAAGGGGTCCGCAAATGTGAAAGAGTGTTGTTGTTTGTTGAAAAGTTGCAAATGATAAGAAAATGAAAATTACCGAAGTTTTTACCTGATTTGCTTGTGATTGAACCGGCAGGAGCCGGCACCGTTGTCCCCGTAGGGACCGTTTAAGTTTTGCATGGAGGACTATCCATGGACAAGCCCGTGAACTAGCAGGGCACCACAAACGTTAAGTGGCTTGTAAATATGTTGGTTACCGTTACCGTTTCCGCAATACCGTCTCCGGAGAGGCAGGTTGGAGGGAGGGCCCTGAGCAGAGCAGGCCAGGGCCCAGCCACCAAAGGAACCGGTGGCCACCCTCTGGAGGGGAAGGACAGATCCCGCTCGGGTAACTTGTGCTGGACTGTGGGTCAAGGGGTGCTGCCTGGGCTTTAGGGGCAGCATCAGGGCCAGGTTGCTTGGGTGGGAGAGAGCGGAAACCGTGACCGTACACCGGTCCAGGAGTTTGATGATGCACACCAGGGGGTGGGCCAGGCGGTTGGCTCCGCCCACCGAGGAGCTCACAACTCTGGAGGCAGGAAGAAACCAGGCAGATAAGCCCAGGTAGGGCAAGTGTGAGGAGCTAAGTAGAGGAGTTAAGAAAGTGAAAGTGAAGGAAGAAAGCAGTAAAGGAGGAAAGCAAGTGAAGTGACAGAAGAGAAAGAAAGCCTGAAGTTGGTCTGTGGCTGTGTGCCCAGACGGAGTCAGCAAGGTCAGCAGACAGTGGTGAAGATCTGCAGTGGGACTGTCTGGAGGTTGCTGGAAGGGCCACGGAGGCTGTGTGTATCCGGGGGTCTGGAGCAGTATACAAAGGGCAGTCAGCACCAGAGCAGGGGCTTTCGGATCCCAGCGAGGCTTGGAGTCGCTGTAAATTGCTAAATCCGTTAGTGAAGGGGACGTAGATCCCCCAACAAGCAAGTCCTGATTGACGGCAAAGGTCCAACCACAACGGGGAAACACCGCCACCGCCAAGGCACCAGTTTCCCAGGGCCGGCGCCTGCGGGCAAAGTGTGGAGCTCCTCCGGCACAGATTGCAGTCGGGGAGCGGGTAACCGGTGGGAATCCACCGCTACCAAACAGACATTTCAAAAGGTGCAGGGAAGAGACCGTCACCGCTAACTGCAGGGAACCGCAGCACCGTGAACCGTCCGAGGGACCCGTCCAACCAGCCGTTTGTTTACCGAGAACTGTGTCGTGTTTACTGGCTGAGTGAGTACCTGAGTGCCGCAAGGCACAGCGCTGCCCCCTGCGCCCCTGCACCCCACTGGCCCCCGGGATCACCAACCCCTACCCACGGAGGGGCAACACAACAACTGGCTGCTCCACATCACCATCCCCGGGATCCCCACATTGAGCAGAGGTGGTGAAATCACCACAACCGTGGGTGGCGTCACGAACTATAACAATCCCCACACCCAACCACAAAACCCCCCTTTCACTCACGGGCGAGGAGTGTCGCTCGAGAAACCCCGGGATCCGGCCTACAGCTCGAGCCACCAGGAGCAGCTGCCGGACCCGAGCAGAAGGGGTGAGCGCGGTGTGCTGACACCCTCCTCCCCGCCCGCGACAATTGCTCTGCTTCATTAGGGAACGATCTTGCCCAGAACGCCGCCAGTTGTAGTTCCTGCCCTGCAGTGAGTGCTCTGGCTACTATCATTGCTTTGTTCTAATCTAGTCCTGCTACCCCATACCTTTGTGACCCTTCTCCGCCCGTGCCCCTGACATTTTCCCCTATTTTCTGACCCCCGGCTCATACCCTGACCTCGGCTCCGCTTTCTCCCTGTATACCTTACGTGACTTTCTGGCTTCTGACCGCCGACTCGTACCCTGACCTCGGCTCTGCTTTCTCCTGCTCTGCTTTCTCCCTGTTATGTTAGTTCCTTGCTTCTGACCTCCAGCTCATACAATGACCTCGCCTCTGCTTTCTTCCCTGTGTTACATACGTTACCTCCTGGCTCTGACCTCCGGCTTGTGTGACTACCCCTCTATTAGTTGCACCTAGTGAGACCTAGTGGTTTATCATCACAGACACCAGTGTAAAGGGCACTTTACACACAGCGACATCACTAGCGATGTTGCTAGCGAAAGCACCCGCTCCCGTCGTTTGTGCGTCACGGGCAAATCGCTGCCCGTGGTGAACAATAACGCTGGTACGCGTTACACATACTTACCTTCCGAGCGATGTCGCTGTGGGTGGCGATTAACCTCTTTTTTAAGGGGGCGGTTCATGCTCCGTCACAGTGACGTCACACAGCGGCCCGCCAATAGAAGCGGAGGGGCGGAGACCAGACGCATTGACGACACACCCACCTCATTGCCGGAGGATGCAGGAACGCTTTTGTTCGTCGTTCCCGGGTTGTCACACATAGCGATGTGTGCTGCCTCAGGAACGACGAACAACCTGCGTCCAAAATGAGCAACGACATTTGGGAAATGAACGACATGTCAACAATCAATAATTAGGTGAGTATTTTTGATCGTTAGCGGTCGCTCGTCGGTGTCACACGCAACGACATCGCTAACGACGCCGGATGTGTATCACGAATTCCATGACCCCAATGATATCTCGTTAGCGATGTTGTTGCGTGTGAAGCGGCCTTTAGGTGATATGGTTTGATGACTTAGTGCCTGGTTACCAGTAGTTTGGTGATATAGTCCCCGATGTTGGTCAACTAGTTCTTGAGTTCCTGATGTTGATGGCACAGGATGGAGAGCACTGAACCTGGTACTCACAGCTGGAGTCAATGGTTGTTCACCCACTTGGGACTCATTGTTGAGTTTGGGTTGGGTTTAACGACACAGAAACCAACCGTCCTGGTCATCTTGGCTCCCAAGGATGATGTTCTCCTGAAAATCTTATAAGGACAAACCCACTCTGTCTGATCTAATAAACTTTGAGCAAAGTCACCTCCCAATGTCATGGCGGGACGCGAGGTTTGATTTGTTTTGTTGAAAGTATTGATTCCATCTGAGCATCTTGAAGTCGTCGGCTCTCGGAGGGCAATCTGAATGTGTTAGCAATCAGAGAATTGATTTCAATCATCCAATCAACAACACGGCTTTGTTAGCCAATCACGGCATTATCTCTCATCACCTAATCAGGAACATGGAGGCGATGGGACATATTAGCATTTCTGAGCCGGTCGTAATAAGCCCAATATCAGACCGCAACCTTGTACATGTTGGGTTGACGTAGATTGTAGACAGCATAGATATTGTCCTGCTATAATTTATGTACACGTGGTAGATCTAATAATTTGGCCGATGTGGGAGCCATTGGGGCACTCACAGGTCGTTTATGTTGGGTTCTATGAGCAATAGAGGAGCCAATAGTACCAAAACCAAAGCTGGTAAAGCCTTGGTTATAAAACCACACTCTTTGATTACTTGGTGCCTTAGTCTGAGATGCCTGTGTGGCACCCCTTGGGCTTCAGTCGCCACAGGGTACTGCATCTCATTTAAGGTACAGTATCGATCCCGGGTATGAGGAGATTGGTGTCTGGTATGTCATTAACTAGGATAAAGGTGATCACCATTAAAACGGGACTTCCCCAGCTTGGTGATTCATCCGGAGGGAGGGGGAAGCACTGGGAAAATACAGAACAAACAGGTAATAAGTGCAGAACAGTCTGGGATCAGAAGAACATGGTCACCCGGAGAGCGTGCTTCAGAGGTTCTCCGGGTAGAATCTGCCAGACCTGGGGCAGGCTGGAGACACCGGCAGGAAAGGAGCTCGGTATTGGTGGATTTTGTGGGACATAGGAGTTTTAACGGTCGCTGTGGGGATACCGAGCCAGTTTCAACCCGGTCGGCGCTGCTCAGGGTGCAGAACCCTAGGGTGATGCAAATCCACGTTGTACCATCAAATTCTGCTGGATGGAGAAGTTCCATGCTTCTTTGACCACCCAAGATTTCAGAGCCAAGTTGTATATAGGACTCCCGGGGCCTAGATCCTGGTCAGACTCAAGGGGATTCACGCTACTGGCATAGGGAACAGTACTCTACCTAGTACAGGAGGGACCCAAAGTAGCTTCAAGCCAAAGGGACCCATACTACAAAGCGCAGCAAGGAAGGGCCCACAGACTGCCATACCGGACCTAACATCTGACCTGCCCAGGATCGGCCGGAGCCCATCACGACACTGACCAGTACCCAGGGTGCGGCATCGAATCAGTAAGTAAAGACCTGGAACACGCACCTATTGACTCTGACTCGGATTGCTGTCGCTCTGCTCTTCGGCGCTCCCAGGGACTGCCTCCCCACCATCCTTCCGGGGTCCGCTCCACCTATGGGGAGCGATACCATCACGGCTGCCAAAACACCTGCCCCGGCGAGGAACCCTGCAGCGGCAGCCGCTCCCTGGCCACATACCACAGGTTGCATCACAACAAACTTTACTAAATACCCCACTTTCCCTACCCTTTACTGCATGCCTCGGGGCAACGGAACCGGGCAAGGCCACCCGTGACAACACCTGACCCGACCCGAAAATGCCTGGCAACCACCTGTTCCGTGGGGTGCTGCACCTGTGTTTAGCTTACTGTACCTGACCAAGTCCTTCTTCTCCAAACATGGGGCACTTCAGTTCCTGATGGTCAGTCCTGTGTCCAGTGGCTAACTCACCATGAAGCTAATGGTTTAACGCCCCATTCCGTGAAGTCTAATGGTTTCGCTCCCAGTACTTGATGTCTAATGGTTCAATTCTCCTGTCCTTGATGTCTACTTTTTTAGTATTTCAGTCCATGATATCTAATGGTTTAGTGCTCCAGTCCTTGATGTTTAATGGTTTAGTACTCCAGTCCTTGATGTTTAATGGTTTAGTACTCCAGTCCTTGATGTTTAATGGTTTAGTACTCCAGTCCTTGATATTTAAAGGTTTAGTGCCCTAATCCTTGATGTTTAATGGTTTAGTGCCCCAGTCCTTGATGTTTAATGGTTTAGTACTCCAGTCCTTGATGTTTAATGGTTTAGTACTCCAGTCCTTGATGTTTAATGATTTAGTACTCCAGTCCTTGATGTTTAATGATTTAGTGCCCCAGTCCTTGATGTTTAATGGTTTAGTGCCCCAGTCCTTGATGTTTAATGGTTTAGTACTCCAGTCCTTGATGTTTAATGGTTTAGTGCCCCAGTCCTTGATGTTTAATGATTTAGTACTCCAGTCCTTGATGTTTAATGATTTAGTACTCCAGTCCTTGATGTTTAATGGTTTAGTGTCCCAGTCCTTCATGTCTAATGATTTAGTACTCCAGTCCTTCATGTCTAATGATTTAGTACTCCAGTCCTTCATGTCTAATGATTTAGTACTCCAGTCCTTCATGTCTAATGATTTAGTACTCCAGTCCTTCATGGCTAATGATTTAGTACTCCAGTCTTTGATGTCTACTGGCTTAGTACCTCAGTCCTTGATGTCTAATAGTATAGTCCAACAGTCCTTGATGTATAATAGTATAGTCCAACAGTCCTTGATATATAATAGTATAGTCCAACAGTCCTTGATGTCTAACAGCTTTGTGCTCCAGTCCTTGATGTACAATGGCTTAATACCTCAATCCTTTATGTTTAACAGTTTAGTCCCCAGCCAGTTCATGATGTGTAATAGTTATTCTCACAATGTGACTGTAGGATAGTGAGGGGTAGGAGGCTACTATACTGTCCCTTATGCTAGGGGACCCTAGGCTCTCTCTAACTTCAGGGTCCCCTAATGGTGGAAAAGCCCGAGTCCTGTGTCGTACTATTCTCCTGGCCAGATCTAATCTGTCACCACCCACAGGGAAGGAAGAGGAAGGTGTGTGATTTAAACACAGATTTTGATAGACAGGGGAAAACCAAAACTCAGACACTGCAAACTCACAGGAATAAACAGTAAAAGGCTAATGAGAAAAGCAAGAGCAGGAAGGCAGCAACAAAAACACAACACGGGTTAACACCACAACCACTCACAGCATTAATGCACAACAACCACCAGTAAGTCTGCATCACAACACCTCAGCAGACCAGTATAGAGAAGCTATAGCTGGCATTAATGGAATAGTCCAGCCAGTATACTTAGGAGAGGAACGAACATGACTGGCTCCCACACAGCATGTGATCAAAGAAACTAACAAGCAGCCCAGCAGAGATTAACTCTTTCTAGCCTGCCTAAGCCTTTCACAGACCTCAGAGAAATTAGCAGGCAAAGTGCCAGAATCTGTAGTTTGCACAGATCCTGACACCACCATGATAGTTGGCGATGCCTGAAAAAACTTCCATGTGATATTTGCTACCTCAGTCCTTGACATCTAAAAGTTTTGGGCTCTTTCTGTGATGTCTAATCATTTTGTGTTCCAGCCTTTGATACCTAATGCCTTTGTGCCCCAGCCTTTGATGCTTGATGCTTTTGTGCCCCAGCCTTTGATGACTGATGCTTTTGTGCCCCAGCCTTTGATGCCTAATGCTTTTTTGCCCCAGCCTTTGATGCCTAATGCCTTTGTGCCCCAGCCTTTGATACCTAATGCCTTTGTGCCCCAGCCTTTGATACCTAATGATTTTGTGCCCCAGCCTTTGATGCCTAAACATTTTGTGCCCCAGCCTTTGATGCCTAAACATTTTGTGCCCCAGCCTTTGATGCCTAATGCTTTTTTGCCCCAGCCTTTGATGCCTAATGCCTTTGTGCCCCAGCCTTTGATACCTAATGCTTTTGTGCCCCAGCCTTTGATGCCTAAACATTTTGTGCCCCAGCCTTTGATGCCTAATGCTTTTTTGCCCCAGCCTTTGATGCCTAATGCCTTTGTGCCCCAGCCTTTGATACCTAATGCTTTTGTGCCCCAGCCTTTGATACCTAAACATTTTGTGCACCTGCCTTTGATGTCTAATGCTTTTGTGCTCCAGCCTTTGATACCTAATGCCTTTGTGCGCCAGCCTTTGATGCTTGATGCTTTTGTGCCCCAGCCTTTGATACCTAATCATTTTGTGCCCCAGCCTTTGATACCTAATGCTTTTGTGACCCAGCCTTTGATGCCTAATCATTTTGTGCACCAGCCTTTGATGTCTAATGCTTTTGTACCTCAGCCTTTGATGCCTAATGCTTTTGTGCCTCAGCCTTTGATGCCTAATGCTTTTGTGCCTCAGCCTTTGATGCCTAATGCTTTTGTGCCTCAGCCTTTGATGCCTAATGCTTTTGTGCCTCAGCCTTTGATGCCTAATGCTTTTGTGCCTCAGCCTTTGATGCCTAATGCTTTTGTGCCTCAGCCTTTGATGCCTAATGCCTTTGTGCCCCTGCTTTTGATGCCTAATACTTTTTTACCCCAGCCATTGATGCTTAATGCTTTTGTGCCCCAGCCTATGATGCCTAATGCTTTTGTGCCCCAGCCTTTGATGCCTAATACTTTTTTACCCCAGCCTATGATGCCTAATGCTTTTGTGCCCCTGCCTTTGATGCGTATTGCTTTTGTGCCCCAGCCTTTGATGCCTAATGCTTTTGTGCCCCAGCCTTTGATGCCTAATGCTTTTGTGCCTCTGCCTTTGATGCCTAATGCTTTTGTGCCCCAACCTTTGATGCCTAATGCTTTTGTGCCCCAGCCTTTGATGCCTAATGCTTTTGTGCCTCTGCCTTTGATGCCTAATGCTTTTGTGCCCCAACCTTTGATGCCTAATGCTTTTGTGCCCCAGCCTTTGATGCCTAATGCTTTTGTGCCTCTGCCTTTGATGCCTAATGCTTTTGTGCCCCAGCCTTTGATGCCTAATGCTTTTGTGCCTCTGCCTTTGATGCCTAATGCTTTTGTGCCCCAACCTTTGATGCCTAATGCTTTTGTGCCCCAGCCTTTGATGCCTAATGCTTTTGTGCCTCTGCCTTTGATGCCTAATGCTTTTGTGCCCCAGCCTTTGATGCCTAATGCTTTTGTGCCTCTGCCTTTGATGCCTAATGCTTTTGTGCCCCAACCTTTGATGCCTAATGCTTTTGTGCCCCTGCCTTTGATACCTATTGCCTTTGTGCCCCTGCCTTTGATGCCTAATGGTTCAGTACCCCATTCCTTGATGTCTACTGGTTTAGTACTCCAGTCCTTGATGTCTAATGGTTTAAAGCCCCAGTCCCCAGTATCCACTAGCCTAGTCCCTCAGTCCAGGATGCTCATGGTGTGGTGCCCAGTCTCCGGTGTGCAGTGGTTTAGTTTGCAGTCCTTGTTCGGCAGCACCTTGCTGCTAGTCCTTGGTGGGCGTGGTAGTGGCTTGGTTACCCAGTCCCTTATTTTGGCTGATTTTGTAGTCCAATTTTTGATTGTTTCATTAGTTCGTGATGACCAGTTTGGTAAAATATAAAAGTCCCTGGCATTGGTTTGATTAGGCCTCGGTCCTTGATGTTGACTTTTGATGATCTACCGGCCCAATCTGTATTAACTGCGTCAATGCATTCTGCTCCACCTGTACAAATAATAGTTACCATTTGGAGATGTAACCTCAATCTGCAGAGCTGGGGCCGCGTTCTGCCCCGAGTCTAGTGAATTATTTGTGCTTATACAATGTGACATAGGTCGGTCTGCCTCTGTCACTTCTAGGACCACGCGAGATACCTGAGGGCAAGCAGCTCATCAGGGACCCGCACACAGATGAATGAGGGAGCAGATTAAATGTGACTGCGGCTGTACTGATGACTTCTGCTCACCGTCTTCTCCTAGAAGCACTGAATTACAGCAAGGCGCAGGATCAGCACCGAGAAGCCACAAAGGAACAAGCAGCAAAAAAAGAAGAAACTTTGTAACAAATGTCAAGAATGTTACTTCTTTGCTGCAGGCGCCTTAAAAAATGGTGCAAATTTTTCCCCATGTACTTGCCAAAAAGTGGAGCAGCCAATCAAATTTGTTTATTTGGTTTTGTGTCTCAATTTATTCAGACCCAGAACTTTTACGTTCACTTTCTATTGCATTTTTTGTGAAAGGCCTGGGAACCAAAAAGAAGGCAATTTTTATGTTTGTTTTTTGTTTTATTTAATTGATTGGACTTTTATAGACACATCAATGCCGAATATGCTTATTTTTTCATTTTTTTAAATTTGTTTATTAAAAATGGTGAAAAGGAGGAGGAGTAGAGTTGAGCGGACTGCCAATAATCCGGGTCTGGCGGATCAGTGGCGGGTTGAGAAAGAAGTCCGAGATCCGATCCGGAATCCAGGCTCATACATGTCAATGGGGAGTGGAATCCAGAGAGAGAGCGCGAGAGAGAGAGCACGAGAGAGAGAGAGAGCGCGAGAGAGAGTGCGAGAGAGCGAGAGAGAGAGCGCGAGAGAGAGAAAGCGCAAGAGAGAGAGAGCGCAAGAGAGAGAGCGAGAGAGGGAGCGCGAGAGAGAGAGAGTGCGAGAGAGAGCGCGAGAGAGAGAGAGCGCGAGAGAGAGAGAGCGCGAGAGAGAGCGAGAGAGAGAGAGTGCGAGAGAGAGAGTGCGAGAGAGAGAAAACGCAAGAGAGAGAGCGCGAGAGAGAGCGCACGAGAGAGAGCGCGAGAGAGAGAAAGCGCAAGAGAGAGAGAGCGCAAGAGAGAGAGTGCGAGAGAGAGAGAGCACGAGAGAGAGTGCGAGAGAGAGAGTGCGAGAGAGAGAGCACGAGAGAGAGCGCGAGAGAGAGAGCGCAAGAGAGCACGAGAGAGAGGGAGAGAGAGCGCGAGAGAGAGAAAGCGCAAGAGAGAGAGAGCGCAAGAGAGAGAGTGCGAGAGAGAGAGAGCGCGAGAGAGAGCGCGAGAGAGAGCGCGAGAGAGAGTGCGAGAGAGAGAGAGTGAGAGAGAGAGCGCGAGAGAGAGAAAGCGAGAGAGAGAGTGCGAGAGAGAGCACGAGAGAGAGAGAGCGAGAGAGAGTGCGAGAGAGAGCGCAAGAGAGAGAGAGTGCGAGAGAGAGAGAGTGCGAGAAAGAGAGCACGAGAGAGAGAGCGCGAGAGAGAGAGCGCGAGAGAGAGATTAAAAAAAAAGAATATTCCAAATCCGGATCGTGCACCCGGAATCCCGCGTCCGGGTCAGACCCGGATCTTCCGCTGAAACCGCGCGGATCCGGATTTTTACAGTCCGGGTTCGCTCAACACTAAGGAGGAGGATTCAAATTTTTATGTTTTTTAGATATATTTTTTAAACTTTTTTTTTCACTATTTATTAATTATTTTTTAGTCTTGACATTGAAACTGTGATTGTGTAGCGCCCCTGAACCCATCAGGGAGCTACAAGGTTCTGCATCCCCACCAGGATGCAGGGCCTACCCCCTTAGGTACCCAGAACCCCAGTGCCGGTAACACCAAGAACCCAGGTAATCCCAGGTTTCCAAAAACAAATCCGCCATATAATGGTACCCAGCTAGGGTAGGATCAATGGATGACCGCCTAGAGGTGGAGCCACTCCAGTCCACTAGTTGACCAGGTGGGAGGGGGGACTGTGGACAGAGACAACACAGGAAGTTAGTAGTGAGTCCCGTCTAGTCGAGACTAGTCTAAGTCTAAGTCTGAACTGCAGTGACAGGGTGCCGAAAAATGACGTCCTGACTCGGGTTGACAGTGACCTGGTGTTACGGGGGGACCGGCAGATTAGGACCAGGGGGTATATATCCCAATCGCCAGTTGGGGCCCACCGTGCTCCAGATGGTAATGGAGCTGCTGGCACCCTGTGGGTTAGGCAGACTATAGAGCTGATGACTCAGAGATAACCCAGGAGACCTTGGAACCGGTCACGTGTGTAAGAACACGTCAGACCGGACGACAACCCAGTTAGCGTTTCGGTGGAGCGGGCACTACTCCGACCACGTGTGAAGGGAACACGTCAGGCCGGATGGTAACCAGTTAGCATTGACCGAGAAGACCGCTGCAACAGCGCCCTGTCGGCCACATGTGTAAGACACGTCAGGCCAAGCGGTCCTCCAATTAGCATTTCTGGTCACCACTCGACTGGCCACGTGTGTGAAGGACACGTCAGACCAGGTAGTCACACCAGTAGCATTTGACGGAGTGGCCACGTTATCAGGACAGCTGACAACCTCTGCCCTATCAGGACTTGCCACCTCACGGACATGCTTAGTGAGGTCCTTACCGGACCTAGCCTCTGATGCACTAAGTGCCTGAGCATGCTCAGTAGCCTGAACAACAGTCTCGGAAATCAGACTATCTGCCTGAGCATGCTCAGTAGGCACAACACAGGACTTAGACACAGCACGATGTCCAAGTACCTGTGCAAAGAGACTTTTCGCTCTAAGTGTAGGAGCATGCTCAGTAGCCTGAACCGAGGACTTAGCCTCAGAAATGGCACGATGTCCAAGTACCTGTGCAAAGAGACTTTTCGCTCTAAGTGTAGGAGCATGCTCAGTAGCCTGAACCGAGGACTTAGCCTCAGAAATGGCACTATCAGGCTGAGCATGCTCACTAGGCGAAACACTGGACTTAGGCTCTGGTTGGGGTAAATTGGGGCGCGCATGCACACTAGCCGCCTCTCCACACTTAGACGTGGAGGAAGAAGCAGCCAGCTGGACGACCCGAGGCACGGCCAAAAACGTCAGCCAGCACCTGGGCGCAACAGGAACCGCAGCAGGCTGCTTGCGACTATGGCGGCTCCGATTCATAACAGTACCCCCCCTCTAGCGCCCCCGCACTCGGATGGTCTGTAGTCGCCACAGGTACCACTGTGCAATGGGCAGGTGGTGGAGACAAGCAGTGGGAGCTACAAAACTCGCCCCACTGAACAATCTCCCCCGACGACCACCTGATATGCGGGGAATGCTGCTTCAGCCAAGGTATGCCCAGCAGAATATCATCTGCATCTTTAGGGAGAACCAGAAATGAAATGATCTCCCTATGCCCAGATGACATGGCAAGGGTAATGGGCACTGTCCGGTGGTGAATTACCTCGGGCAAAAAGGACCCATCCACCACACGGACTCTCACTGGCCTTGGCCTTTGCACCAGCGGGATGGCATGCCACCGGGCAAAAGAGGAGGAGATGAAGCTATCCCCAGCCCCTGTGTCCACATGTGCCCTTGTGGACCAGGTTGACGCTTTAAAGTTAATAGACACAGGAAACGTCACACTAATGGATGACGCCTGGTCCAGTCTGCCACCAGCTATGGTCACCAATCGCGGTCGCTTAACCTGACGCTTTGGGCACCGGTTGGCATAATGACCATACTGCCCACGAGCAAAACAGGAAGCAGCCTTGTGACTCGATGACCTAACAGCACCAACCCTAGAGATGTCCATAGGGTCAGAGACATCCTCTAAGAGAGGTGCAGTGGGAGAAACCACTACAGTGGCTGAACGACCCTCTGACCTGCGCTCCAGCTGACGTTCGGAGGTCCGCAGGTCAATGCGGGTAGCCAGAGTCATGAGGCCCTCAAGGGTAGTTGGTACCTCGAAAGCCGTTAACGCGTCCTTCACATGCGAGGCCAATCCCTTCCAAAAAAGTGGAATGAGGGTCCTCTCTGACCACCCCAGTTCTGCAGCAAGTGTCCTGAAATCACAGCATATTGACTCGTGGAGGTACGCCCCTGCTCCAAAGTCAGTAGCTGTAGGGCAGAGTGGTGAGTGAGCTGAGGCCCCAGGAACACTTGCCTCAAAGACTCCAAAAACTCCTCAGAGTCCTGAACTACGGCCAACAGCTCTAGATGGACTGAGCACTGGTTCACAAATCCCCTACATGCCTTGCTGTTCCCTAAAAACTTGTTGGGCAGCGAGAGGTGAGGGAGGGGTGTAGTGGGCTTGGTGGCAGACACGATTGCGGCCGCTCGAGCCACCACATCAGCCATATCAGCAGCAAGGGCAGACTGCTCCAGAGACCTAACTCTGGCCTCAAGCTGCTGTATGAACTAACGTAGCTGCTCTATCTCCGCCATGCCAGCCAGACCCTGGCGCAGTCTTAATGTTATGGGGGGACAGGTGTTACGGGGGGCTGTCTGATAATAACCTAAAGGAGTATCAGACAGTCAGGGTCCACCGTGCAAAGACTCTGCTGCAGACTATGGCAGAGTGAAATACCTCTGTTAACTCACAGAAGGATATAATAAGTAAGTAAAGCAATTCCTCCCTTACTTGGAGGGTGTGTGGAACGATCTCTGTTAATAATCACAGAGACAAAGGCAATGTGTGCGAAATGGCACCTACCTAGGTCCGCTCTTCTAGTGGTGCAAAAGAGACGAACAGCAGCGTAAGCCGCACAAAGCTCCTACCTGCGTTCGCTCCACTAGTGTGCGAGGACACGAACCACTAGATATGGCACCTGCCTAGGTCCGCTCTTCTAGTGGTGCAAAAGAGACGAACAGCAGCGTAAGCCGCACAAAGCTCCTACCTCTGTTCGCTCCCCTAGTGTGCGAGGATACGAACAACTGCCAGACGCAGTATAAGGAACGTTACCCTAGCGGCAACGTCCACCTACAAGTCGAACCACAAGGCCCAGCCAGACCATGTGCCTCAGGCACCTGCCTATGTCCGCTCCCCTAAGAGGTAAGGATACGGACAGCAGCCGAAGCTGTAAGGTATAAGAACGCTACCCTGCCGGTAGAGCTCACCTAGCATAGACAGAGGAATGCCTAGAGGAACGCGCACAGAGCGTCTACTCATATGCATGAACCAAGAGGACTGAGCACCATGCGGCGTGTGTCAGGGTCTTATATAGACTCTGTGCCTCATCCAAGATGGAGGACACCAGAGCCAATCCGCTGCCAGAACGACAGGAGTGACGTCATGTTGGCCTATCACCGAGCAAGACGTCACAAGCACATGACCAGCGACCAATCGGCATAGAAGGTGTCAGAGACATGTGACCTCGTGTCAGCGATGATGTCACCCGCACATGTGCAATGGCTCCAAGATTGGACTTAGTCTCCGGCGCTCGCACATGTGCAGTAGCAAGAAATCTGGACTTAGTCTCCAGTGCTCGCAGCAACCGTAACAGTACCTCCCCCTCAAGGGCCCCCCTCCCGGCGACGCAGGTAATCGGCAACTAAGTCGGGAGCATGGACAGCCTCCTCAGGCTCCCAAGAGCGATGTTCCGGGCCATAGCCCTCCCAATCTATCAAGAAGAACCTGCGCCCTCTAACCATCTTAGAACCAACTATGGCTCGTACCTCATAGCTAGAGCGAGAGGAATCAGAGGCAGGAGAGTGCACTTCACGAGCGTGAGGTAAAATAGCCGGCTTTAGCAGTGAGACATGGAATTTGTCATGAATCCTAAGATGGACAGGTAACTTCAATTGGTAGACTACAGGATTTACCTGTCGAAGAACCTCATAAGGACCCAGGAAGCGAGGAGCAAATTTGACAGAGCTCACTCTAAGTCTCACGTGTTTTGCAGAGAGCCACACAAAGTCCCCTGGAGAAAAGACAGGAGCCGGGCGACGAAACCGATCGGACACCGTCTTCATACGGTCCTTAGCTGCTTGGATTGACTCTTGAGTCCGATCCCAAACCTCTCTGGCATTCATAGTTTCATAGTTTATAGTTTCATAGTTTTTAAGGTTGAAGGGAGACTCTAAGTCCATCTAGTTCAACCCGTAGCCTAACATCTTGATCCAGAGGAAGGCAAAAAAAACCCAATGTGTCAAATAAGCTCCAATGGGGAAAAAAATTCCTTCCTGACTCCACATACGGCAATCAGACTAGTTCCCTGGATCAACACCCTGTCATAAAATCCAATATACATAACTGGTAATATTATATTTTTCAATTAATGCGATCAGGCTCTGCTTAAATTTTACTTGTGAATCCCTCAATACAACATCATACGGCAGAGAGCTCCATAGTCTCACTGCTCGTACAGTAAAGAGTCCTCATCTGTGATTATGATTAAACCTTCTTTCCTCAAGACGTAGCGGATGCCCCCGTGTTCCAGTCGCAGGCCTAGGTGTAAAGAGATCTTTGGAAAGGTCTCTGTACTGTCCCCTCATATATTTATACATTGTGATTAGATCCCCCTAAGCCTTTGTTTTTCCTAACTAACTAACCCCAAGTTTAATAACCTGTCTTGGTATTGCAGCCCACCCATTCCTCTAATAATCTTGGTCGCTCTTCTATCTACCTGTAAGATTATGCTATTTATAACCTTCTATACTTTTGCTAACAAGAAATGCATCCGTTCCTCTCTTAAATTCATTCAGTGAGTTGGCCATCACCACTTCCTCAGGAAGAGAGTTCCAGAGCCTCACTGCTCTTACCGTGAAGAACCCTCTTCTATGCTGATGTAGGAATTTTCTTTCCTCCAATCGAAAAGAATGCCCCCTTGTTCTTGTCATAGTCCTTGGTACAAACAGATCATGGGAGAGATCTCTATATGGCCCTCTGATATATTTGTACATATTTATTAGGTCTCCCCTAAGTCTTCTCTTTTCTAGAGTAAATAGACCTAATTTTGATAACCTTTCCGTGTATTGTAATGCACCCATTCCATTTATTATTTTAGTAGCCCGCCTCTGAACCCTTTCAAGTTCAGTAATGTCTTTCTTCAGCACCGGCGCCCAAAATTGCACACAATACTCCAAGTGTGGTCTGACTAGTGATTTGTACAGAGGGAGAATGATGTTTTCATCTCGTGCCCCCAGACCTCTTCTAATGCATCCCATCACCCTATTTGCTTTGGTGGCTGCTGCCTGACACTGGGCACTCCAATTTAGATTCTTATTCACTAAGATGCCTAAGTCTTTTTCCATGTCTGATTTCCCCAGCAGTTTCCCATTTAGTAAGTAATCGTAGCATCTGTTTCTCCTTCCCATGTGCATAACCTTACACTTATCTGTGTTAAACCTCATTTGCCATTTTTCAGCCCAATTCTCCAATTTACTCAAGTCCATCTGTAGTTGCAAACTGTCCTCCTTTGTGTTAACTACCTTACATAGTTTTGTATCATCTGCAAATACTGATATTTTACTCTGTAAACCATCCACCAGATCATTAATAAATATATTAAATAGTAGGGGGCCCAATACAGACCCCTGTGGCACCCCACTAGTAACCCTGGCCCAATCTGAGTATGCACCATTAATAACCACTCTTTGTTTTCTACCACTAAGCCAGCTACCTACCCATCTACACACATTTTCCCCGAGCCCAAGCTTTCTCATTTTACTTAGCAGTCTTTTATGTGGGACAGTGTCAAATGCTTTACCGAAGTCGAGATAAATGACATCCAATGATTCTCCTCGGTCCATGTGAGAGCTTACATCCTCATAGAAGCTGATCAGGTTAGTTTGACAGGAGCGATCCTTCATAAATCCATGTTGATATGGAGTTAAACAGTTATTAACATTGAGACATTCCATAATAGTATCCCTTAAAAACCCTTCAAACATTTTACCCACAACAGATGTTAAGCTTACCGGCCTATAGTTTCCAGGTTCCCTTTTGCACCCTTTTTTGAATATTGGTACCACATTTGCTAGCCGCCAATCCAGTGGAACAGACCCAGTTTCTATAGAGTCTTTAAATAAAAGGAATAGAGGCCTGTCTATCACATTACTTAACTCCCTTAATACCCGAGGGTGAATGCCATCAGGGCCTGGTGATTTGTCAATTTTAATGTTACTAAGTCGGTTCTGCACTTCTTCCTGGGTTAGGCAGGTCATACTTAATGGGGCATTTACATGATCACCCTGCATTTCCCCTGGCATATGCTTTTGCTGTGTGAACACAGTTGAGAAAAAAGTATTTAAAACATTTGCTTTTCCCACATCGCTTTCTATGATTTTACCCTCATTATTCTTTAAAGGGCCAACACCATCAATTTTAATCTTTTTTCTGTTTATATAATTAAAGAATAGTTTGGGATTTGCTTTGCTTTCCTTAGCAATGAGTCTCTCAGTTTCTACTTTTGCTAAATATATTTGTTTTTTACACATTTTATTTTTTTCTCTATATATTTTTAATGCTTCCTCGCTGCCTTCTTGTTTTAGCTTTTTAAATGCCTTTTTCTTATTATTCATTGCCCCTTTTACATCCTTATTTAGCCACATTGGTTTTCTCCTGTTCCTAGCCCTTTTATTTCTGTATGGTATGACTAGCTCGCAGTGGGTGTTTAATACCGATTTAAAAATTTCCCACTTATTTTCTGTGCTCCCATTTTTGAGGACATTGTCCCAATCAATTTGGCGAAGGTCTTCTCTAAGTTGATCAAACTTTGCTTTCCTGAAATTCAGCGTTTTTGTAACCCCCCTCCAAGGCACCTTACTAAAGGACAAGTGGAATTGTATTATATTGTGGTCACTATTCCCTAGGTGCCCATCCACTCGTACGTCTGTTATTCTATCTGGCCTGTTGCTTAAAATTAAGTCCAGAAGCGCTGCCCCTCTAGTTGGGCCCGGCACAAGTTGGGACAGATAATTATCCTTAGTTACTGACAGAAACCGGTTTCCTTTCTGAGATACGCAGGTTTCAGTTTCCCAGTCTATATCGGGGTAATTGAAGTCCCCCATAATAATCACCTCATTGTGATTTGCTGCTTTGTCTATTTGTTTCAATAATACATTTTCAGTGGTTTCTGTTATATTTGGTGGCTTATAACAAACCCCTATGAGGATTTTATTAGTTTTCCCTCCTTGTATCTCCACCCATAGAGACTCCACCTCTTCATTTCCCTCTTGAATATCTTCTCATTAGTTGCCCAGTCGGCCACAAGAGGAGGAGGTGCAGCAGCGGGAAACGGTACCGGTACCCTAGGGTGTTGCCCATTATTGAGTACGAACGGTGTCTGCCCAGTGGCCTCAGCCAGCGAATTGTTAAGGGCAAATTCTGCCCAGGGTAGGAGGGAGGACCAGTTATCGTGGTTCTCAGCAACAAAGTGTCGAAGGTATATAATCATAGATTGATTGGTACGTTCAACCAAACCATTGGTCTCCGGATGGTATGCCGAAGAGAGATTCAACTCAATTTGCAGAAGGCTACAAAGATCTCGCCAGAAACGGGAAGTAAATTGCGGGCCTCTATCACAAATTATACGATCTGGCATCCCGTGAAGCCTAAAGACAAGCTTGAGGAATAGTTTGGCTAGTACCCTGGAAGATGGGATTCTCGATAACGGTACGAGATGAACCATCCGGGAGAAATGGTCCGTAATGACCCACACAAATCTATGTCCCTGTGAACATGGAAGATCACCCACAAAGTCCATGCCTACCACCTCCCATGGTCTATCTGGCACTGGTAAAGGATGCAAGAGCCCAGCCGGTCTCTGCCGTAATGGACGGTTGCGAGCACACGAGTAGCAGGAACCGACATATCTCTTGACATGGCTGGCTAAGTGTGGCCACCAATACCACCTCCCCAGTAACTCTCGTGTCCGCCTAATACCAAAATGCCCACCCACCTTTGAGGTGTGGGCCCATGACAGTATATCATTCCGTCGATCAGGCGGAACAAGGTCTTGCCCGGTGGGATTTGGTCTAACGTCACAGGGGAGAGCGTATGAAAAACCCTGGAGGGAAGGATAAGACGAGGTTCGTCAATCTCTTCCTGGGTAGAAAGCATAGAGCGAGACAGGGCGTCTGCCTTGTTATTCTTACTCCCAGACAGATAGTTGATGGAGACGTGAAAGCGGGAGAAAAACAAGGACCAGCGGGCTTGGCGAGGATTCAGACGCTGAGCGGTTTGTAAGTACGTCAGATTCTTATGGTCTGTATAGACCTGGAAAGGATGTTTCGCTCCTTCCAGCAAGTGACGCCACTCCTCCAAGGCTAATCTCAAGGCGAGCAGTTCCCTATCCCCAATGGTATAGTTTCTCTCTGCCGGTGAAAAGGTTTTAGCAAAGAAGAAACACGACCTTTTTCTACCTGCACTGTTCTTTTGATACAAGACCGCACCAGCACCCACTGAAGAGGCATCAACCTCTAAGAGGAAGGGCTTACTCTCATCGGGTCTTTGAAGAACGGGAGCAGTTGAAAAGTGTCTTCTTACTGCCTCAAAAGCCTGAGATGTCTCAGTAGACCAGGCTTTGGGATTAGCACCTTTCTTAGTCAAGGCCACCAAAGGGGCCACCAAAGTAGAAAAATGGGGTATGAACTGCCTGTAATGATTTATGAATCCTAAGAAGCGTTGCACCGCCTTCAAGGAATGAGGTTCGGACCATTGCAGGACAGCAGAGAGCTTCGCAGGATCCATAGCCAGACCCTCTTGTGAGATAATGTAACCCAAAAAAGGCAATGAGGACTGCTCGAATACACATTTCTCGAGTTTAGCAAACAATGAGTGCTCCCTTAAACGGGAAAGGACACGAACGACATCCTGACGATGAGTCTCCAGATCAGGAGAAAAAATCAGGATGTCGTCCAGATACACCACTACTGAGGATAACAGTAAATCCCTGAACACATCGTTTACGAAGTCCTGAAATACTGCGGGTGCATTACATAACCCAAAAGGCATGACGAGGTATTCATAGTGACCGTCTCGGGTGTTAAAAGCGGTCTTCCATTCGTCACCCTCTCGAATTCGTACCAAGTTATACGCACCCCGCAGATCCAACTTCGTAAAAACTTGAGCTCCTCTCAGTCTGTCAAAGAGCTCCGAAATTAAAGGTAATGGGTATTTGTTCTTTATTGTGATTGCGTTGAGACCCGTGTAATCTATGCAGGGACGCAAATCACCCTCTTTCTTCCGAACAAAGAAAAACCCAGCTCCTGCGGGAGAGACAGACTTACGAATGAACCCCTTCTCTAAACTCTCTCTTATATAGGTCGACATGGCCTCCGACTCAGGTATCGACAGGGGGTAAACCCTGCCTTTAGGTGGAACCGAACCTGGGATAAGGTCTATGGCACAGTGATACGGCCTATGGGGTGGAAGAACCTCAGCACCCTGTTTGGAGAACACGTCAGCGAAATCCAAATAGGGTGTAGGTATGGGAGAGAGATCAGTTGATGCAACCGCAACGACCTTAGGTGGTAAGGGAAGACATCGGGACTGACATTTCGAACCCCAACTAATAATGCTGTCAGACTCCCAGTCAATGTGAGGAGCATGAGTCCGAAGCCATGGAAGACCCAGAAGGACGTCGTCTATACCCTCAGGCAAAACAAGAAAAGAAATCTCCTCTATGTGACCCTGAGACAGGGAAAGGCGCAAGGGAACTGTCCTCAATGTAATGGAGTCAGACAACATAGTTCCATTAACAACACAGACAGGAATAGGCGCCTCTAACATGATAGAGGGAATATTGTGTCCCTTTACAAATCCTGAGGACACAAAAATCCCGTCAGCTCCGGAATCCACAAAAGCCATAATAGGCCATGTATTCTCAGATAACGAGAGCTGACCTGGGATACAACACTTAGAGGGTGCAGAAGACGTCTCTAGTAACCCCCCTCTAATGGTTACTAGGCCAGGGAGTTTCCCTGACGACTAGGACACTTGTTGGCATAGTGCCCAGCCTGACGACATACGTAACATATAGGAGGACCAGACTTGCGTAGTCTGGAGAACGTATGACCTAACTCCATAGGAGTGGGAGATGTTTCAGATGCTGAGGAAGATGGTAGTGGACCCTCAACAACTGGAATAGCCCGATGCTTAGGGCGTGAGGAAGAGACCTCGAGTCTACGTTCCTTATGGCGTACATCGATCCTCGTTGCTACTGTGATCAAGTTCTCCAGAGAAGCAGGGACCTCACGAGTAGCAAGAGCATCCTTGACATAGCCTGCCAACCCTCTCCAGAAGATAGGAATCAACACCTTCTCTGGCCAATCTAGTTCTGCCACCAGAGTTCTAAAAGCAATGGCATAAGAACTAGTGGATAACGAACCCTGAGATAGATCTAACAGTCTCCGGGCCGCATCATGGGTAACCTGCGGACCCATGAATACCGCCTTAAGAGCATCAAGAAAGTCTTGATGTCTCAGAGTAACCACATCAGAGCGCTCCCATAGGGGAGTCGCCCATTCTAAGGCTTTGTCCTGAAGTAAGGAGATGATAAAGCCTACTCTGGACCTCTCCGTAGAGAAGCGAGAAGAGTTGACCTCTAGGTGTATCTGACACTGACTAATGAAACCACGACATGATCTGGCATCGCCAGAATATCTGTTTGGCAGAGCAAGTCGAGGATCATGTGCAGATGTCACCATGGTCTGAGGTTTATCCTCTATACTCTTGAGCCGCGACTCAAGTACTTGTATGTAATGGTGTAACTGCTGATATTCTGCCATAACTGCCAGACCCTTGGCTCAGTCCTAATGTTACGGGGGGCTGTCTGATAATAATCGAAAGGAGTATCAGACAGTCAGGGTCCACCGTGCAAAGACTTTGCTGCAGAATATGGCAGAGTGCAATACCTCTGTTAACTCACAGAAGGATATAATAAGTAAGTAAAGCAATTCCTCCCTTACTTGGAGGGTGTGTGGAATGATCTCTGTTAATAATCACAGAGACAAAGGCAGTGTGTGCGAAATGGCACCTACCTAGGTCCGCTCTTCTAGTGGTGCAAAAGAGACGAACAGCAGCGTAAGCCGCACAAAGCTCCTACCTCTGTTCGCTCCCCTAGTGTGCGAGGATACGAACAACTGCCAGACGCAGTATAAGGAACGTTACCCTAGCGGCAACGTCCACCTACGAGTAGAATCACAAG
Organism: Anomaloglossus baeobatrachus; assembly: GCF_048569485.1. Classification (NCBI taxonomy): domain Eukaryota; kingdom Metazoa; phylum Chordata; class Amphibia; order Anura; family Aromobatidae; genus Anomaloglossus; species Anomaloglossus baeobatrachus. Next base: position 199,081,480 of record NC_134362.1, on the reverse strand, counting down.
GCCCAGCCAGACCATGTGCCTCAGGCACCTGCCTATGTCCGCTCCCCTAAGAGGTAAGGATACGGACAGCAGCCGAAGCTGTAAGCTATAAGAACGCTACCCTGCCGGTAGCGCTCACCTAGCATAGACAGAGGAATGCCTAGAGGAACGCGCACAGAGCGTCTACTCATATGCATGAACCAAGAGGACTGAGCGCCATGCGGCGTGTGTCAGGGTCTTATATAGACTCTGTGCCTCATCCAAGATGGAGGACACCAGAGCCAATCCGCTGCCAGAACGACAGGAGTGACGTCATGTTGGCCTATCACCAAGCAAGACGTCACAAGCACATGACCAGCGACCAATCGGCATAGAAGGTGTCAGAGACATGTGACCTCGTGTCAGCGATGATGTCACCCGCACATGTGCAATGGCTCCAAGATTGGACTTAGTCTCCGGCGCTCGCACATGTGCAGTAGCAAGAAATCTGGACTTAGTCTCCAGTGCTCGCAGCAACCGTAACAACAGGCAGATTAGGACCAGGAGGTATATATCCCAATCGCCAGTCAGGGACCACCGTGCTCCAGATGGTAATGGAGCTGCTGACACCCTGTGTGTTAGGCGGAGACTATAGAGATGATGACTCAGAGAAAACCCAGGAGACCTGGGAACCGGTCACGTGTGTAGAGACACGTCAGACCGGACGACAACCCAGTTAGCGTTTCAGTGGAGCGGGCGCTACTCCGACCACGGGTGAAGGTAACACGTCAGGCCGGGTGGTGACCAAGTAGCGTTGACCGAGAAGACCGCTGCGACAGCGCCCTGTCGGCCACGTGTGTAAGACACGTCAGGCCGAGCGGTCCTCCGATTAGCATTTCTGGTCACCACTCGACTGGCCACGTGTGTAGAAGACACGTCAGACCAGGTAGTCACACCAGTAGCATTTTACTGGGAAGCCGAGGAGGGAAATAGGTTCACACACCCAATCCAGGAACACCCTGTTAACTCCACAGGGGTTCTGGAATACATTGTCCGTGCGCGTAGAGGGCACAACCGGACCGGTGGCGCAGCAAGTACGCTGTTTGTGTGCGTAGAGGGCACTCTTGGACAGGTGACACAGCAGGTATGTTGTCCGTGTGCATATAGGACACTCTCGGACAGGTGACGCAGCAGGTACGCTGTCCGTGTGTGTAGAGGGCACTCTTGGGCAGGTGACGCAGCAGGTATGCTGTCTGTGTGTGTATTAGGCACAAACGGACAAGTAACGCAGCAGCCGAAGCCCAGTAAACGCCACTGGACTGCTATAGCACAACTGGAACAGCAGCAAGGAAGCACGGCGCCTGACCCTGATGTGCTGAGCCACGAATCTTGGCGTGACAGGCACCGTTCGCCAGCCCTACCTACCGCTTCCAACAAGGTTTATGCCACCATGAACTCTAAGTGAAGACTGCGCACCTCCATGTTGTCTCCAGCCCCTTTTATAACCTGGGTCCACCCCAAACCCAGGGTGGAACCACCAAGGTCCAATAGCAGAGTGCCATGTCATCAGCGACGTCAGCAGCGGCCTATCCGGAACCGCCATGTCATCGATGACCTCATGGCAGCCACGCCCCAAACACCTCCCCAGTTATCATCTGACGACCAATGGTGAGGTGCCAGATCATAGGGGCGGGCCTCTGCGAGCCAGTCCGGAGTGGCCACGTCATCAGGACACCTGACACCCTCTGCCCTATCAGGACTTGCCACCTCACGGACATGCTCAGTGAGGTCCTTACCGGACCTAGCCTCTGATGCACTAAGTGCCTGAGCATGCTCAGAAGCCTGAACAACAGACTCAGAAATCAGACTATCTGCCTGAGCATGCTCAGTAGGCACAACACAGGACTTAGACATGGCACGAAGTCCAAGTACCTGTGCAAAGAGGCTTTTCGCACTAAGTGTAGGAGCATGCTCAGTAGCCTGAACCGAGGACTTAGCCTCAGAAATGGGACTATCAGGCTGAGCATGCTCACTAGGCGAAACACTGGACTTAGACTCTGGCTGGCGTAAATCGGCGCACGCATGCGCACTAGCCGCCTCTCCACATTTAGACGTGGAGGAAGAAGCAGCCAGCTGGACGACCCGAGGCACGACTAAAAACGGCAGCTGGCGCCTGGGCACAACAGGAACCGCAGCAGGCTGCTTGCGGCTATGGCGGTGCCGATTCGTAACACCTGGTACCCAGGAGAGGTGGTTGCCGGTATAGTACAGTGGAGTACTCCCGGAACCGACGGGGTACAGGACTCTAGGACAGGAAAGAGCTTTAAGCTGACCTGTTAACACCTGCACAGCAAAGGGGACCATCAAGGACCTCGCTGAACCTAAAGAATCCGAAGACTCAGTAGCAAAGAGAGAACCGGGGACAGGACCAGAGACTCCAACCCAAGAGAGTTCACGCTACCATCAGGCGGACAGAAGTGGACAAACCACAGACCGGGGACCCCAGTGTTCCATACCACGGGGATCCACTTACCAGAGACAGGTGCAGGGGAAGAATGTACCAGAGAACCAAACTGGCACTGGGATGAAGGGGACATGGAGGTGAAACCAGCCGGCCTCGGGCAACCAGTTAACACCTGAAAAGTGAGTAAACCAGTTGCACTGAATACCTGTCTGGACTCCTTCTTCCGACGTCCGCTGCACCATACATCTGCTGGGGCAACACCCTACTTGCGGAGGGACTACAATACTAGCTGCTAATACCATCAGCCCCAGTAGACATCTTGCAGCGGCGGCTCCCTACATATAGCCGCAACACCGCAAGTGGCGTCACGAATAACTTTATTCACCTATCCCCTGTAAATATCCCCATTACAAAAAGGGCCCAGGGCACGGAACCAGGTAACGGCCACCACCGTGACATTCCCCGTAGAGACACTGCCCGGAACAGAGTACCCCATATCCCTGGGTGCGACAATTGCGTTTGATAGCTTTTTCTTGATCCTACAATATTGTGTTATATTACAGTCTCCTATGAAGCTCAGCCCATGTCTGGGCTTCAAAACATCGACACCCTGAGATTATGTCACAAGGGCACCGATGGGTGTGCAAATGGAGGCCCAGGCAAGTTTTCATGACTTAGATGGAGATGGAATTTTAGCTGTTAACATCAGCGATCAGAGCTAACTCTGATCACGGTTGTTGGAGAGCTATGAAACCTGCCACGTATACATACACCATGTGGAAGGGGATATTCAGCACTATCATTATCATCAGTGTGTCACGTCTTCAGGTTACATCTTGTATTGGAGTGGATTTACTTTCTTTTGATGCTGAAGGAGTTAAGGACTTTTTTCCCTGCTGGCTGAGATTACTCTGAGCCTTAATTACAGCTGCAGCATTTTGTCATTATGCCCTTCCGGTATATATACCCACACCTGGATTTACTCCAAGCCAATGATAGATATTCTCTATACTTACCACGTTGAATGAGCTTGTCTCTGGAGAAGCTGTGATCTTGTTTCAGTTGCAGCTGCAAAGTTTCCTGCTGAAGAAAATGAGTGCTTTTTGAAGTGTCTTGCTATACCCGTTTCTCTTACTTTCTTTTTGTTGTTTTATTGTAGGACTAGTCTCCTGTTTGCTAACACCATAGTCAGCGTAAGTTCAGGGTCAGTAAGGGTCTAGGCATGTGACGGCACATGGAGGAAGGACCCTAGGAAGTGTAGGGATCAGTCACAGGTGACTGTGAGGTGGTGACCCCGCTACCTATCACTAGGGTCTTCCTTTACAGCTTCCCTGGTTTTCCCGCTATGTTGCGCCGCACATGTGGCGTTCCCTCACCCTGGTGTGACACATGCATTGTGCAGCGCGACTTTAACAATCTTAATGTGGCTGAGCATCTCTAACCTAAATTTCAACAGTACTGTCACAGGGTATGAAATGGCAGGACAGGGACCCCTAGGATCGCTCTCAGACTCGAGACCCTGTTCTGTCTCTTACCTCAGAGGTAGGTTTGATGGTAGCCAGGTCCGAGCTCCCAGCGTGACCCTGACTCCTGTCCAAGCCCTGATCTTACTCACTCTCTCCCACACCCTGGGGCAGGCCGAAAAATACACGCACGCCCCCTGACGAAGGTTCTATAGTCGAAAAGGCCGTCGGGAAGGACACAGGACCTCTCGCTGACTACTATATCCCGCCAGGTAACATGTGCCACTAGCTAATTATGCCATACATAGTTGGGAGCAGGGTCTCTTGTATTTCAATCTAGCACAGCGAGTGTTATGTACACGGCACTGTTCTAGTACTAATCTTCCAGCATGTAATTTGGCTGTGATTCAGGCACACATTGACACTAGTTTGTGGCTCTGCCCCCTGTCACATAGTGACATATCTCTGCCTAGGGTATCGCTGACATTCTGAATCCACATATATACATTTTTACTGTTTTGTAATTGCTATTTATTTATGGATTTGATACCAGTTTGTCAGCTTTTGATACTCTTGATATCTGTTCATATGATTTTGTCAGTGATTATTCGGCCCGTGCCCTCACTTGTTTCATGCCGCCCCGCACCTACCCCTGTGTCAATAAAGACCATCACTTTTGCACTTTGGACTTTGGTCGTGTGGTTTCTCCTTGTATCTTACCTCAGAGGTAGGTTTCATGGTAGCCAGGTCCGAGCTCCCATCGTGACCCTGACTCTTGTCCAAGCCCTGATCTTACCCCTCTCTCCCACACCCTGGGGCAGGCCAAAAAATACAATAACAAAACCCCACCAAATGACACGAACAAAGGAGAACAGAAACTTGTACACACAGCACTCAAAACACAAAGGAGAATAAAGAAAAGGGAAGGGGAACATCCACATCACTCAAAATTGCAACACAGATCACCATAACAGGAAAATCATCAAGACCGGTATCGCTGGTGCTTATGCTGGAGCTATAATTGGCAAATACTGGAAGAAAATCATGCCTTAAATAGGGAGGAGGCAGCTGCATGTGGCAATTAGCACTCTGAGCTCTTAGGTCCTGCTCATCAGTCTGCAGGAATTAACTCCTGCAGAGCTGGAGGCCAGTGAACCTGAATCAGCCGATGCACGGTTCTGGCTGAACAATTCAGATGTGTGCAAAGCAATTGAAAGTTTAGCTCAGACTGATCCAGCACCGAAAATGTGCAGCGCAGTTTAGTTTTGCATAAAAAGCTTGTTTCCTATGTCTATTCCCACAGCTGTGCCCCAATTATCTCTTTTATGGGTCTATTTTTTGCAAGAAAATCTTAAATAGGTTGAAATATTTTTACAGTATTTTTATGGGTCTGCTCAATTGCTTAAAGAATTTACAGCATAAATGTTTGCGAGAGCGAAGACATAAAATGAACGGGGCACATCCGGCTTCTCAAGTCTCAATGTCTCGCCACAAGCTCTTTTTCATTTACATAGCAATTTAAAGTTCAATAAAAACAAAAGAAAAAGACAAAAATTACCCGAAGTAACATTGCTGATCATCTCTCTGTTTAGACCAAATAGACAATAGTCATACGAGGGTCTCAGCGTTGTCTAACCTTCCAAAATGTGGGGGACATCAAATGGGCCACTGGTGGTCTTTTCTGGCATGCGACCACCATAGTCTGTGATAGCTGTATGTCACGGTGATTCCGGGGAAAGTAGGAGACCCTACCTATCCGTGATCTCAAAGTTACCTCTGAAGGTGAGGATGTCTGAGCCGCCTCCCTTACCCTGCTCCTGATCAGTCCTGATCTTATACCACCTCCCCCAACCCCAGGGGAGGCCAGGACAGGATTAAGCAAACAGAAATAGACAAACAAGGGAAACCAAATCTTTATAACTCGGCACACACACAGAGGTATAAGACAATAAGAGCTTAGGAGGACAATAAGAGCAGGGAGGAAACAACAAGACAATGGGAGAACTCCACAACAACACCAAGCATAAAGCAATTATTTCTCCAGCAAGTCTGGGACACCAAAGCTCACAGACTAAAACAGCATAAACTATAGTTGGCATTGGTAAAAGATATCCTCCAGCCTAAAAATGAGAGGAGCAGAAGTGATTAACTTCCTTATAACATATGATGCAGAAAACAAGACAACGCGGGAACTCCACAACAACACTAAGCATAAAGCAACTTTTTCTCCAGCAACCCTGGGACACCAAAGCTCACAGACCAATACAACATAAACTGTAGTTGGCATGGGTAGAAGATATCCTCCAGCCTAAAATTGAGAGGAGCAGAAGTGATTAACAATTTTACAACATGGGAAAGAGGAGACAACGGGAGAACTCCACAAAAACTCCAAGCATAAAGCAACTCTTTCTCCAGCAACTCTGGGACACCAAAGCTCACACACCAATACAGGATAAACTATAGTTGGCATAGGTAGTCTATTTCCTCCAATATAAAACTGAGATGAGTACAAGTGATTACCTTCCTTATAACATGTGAGGGAAGAAACAAGACAACGAGAGGACTTTTACAGCAACTCCAGGCACAAATCAATATAATCAGCAGCAGGACAGGGATACAACAGCATACAGACCAACACAGCATAATAAATGGCATGGGTAGAAGATTTCCTCCAGTCTAAAAATGAGAAGACCACAAGCGATTTAACTTTGTTAGAACATGTGATGGAGAAAACAAGACAACGGGAGAACTCTACAGCAACACCAAGCATAAAGCAGCACTTTCTCCAGCAAGTTGAGGACACCAAAGCTTACAGATCAACACAGCAGAAAACTATAGTTGGCATGGGTAGAAGATATCCTCCAGCCTAAAAATGAGAAGAGCACAAGTGATTAATTTACTTACAACATGTGAGAGAGGAAACAACAAGACAACGGGAGAACGACACAGCAATTTCAAGCAGAAAGCAATATAATCAGCAGCAGGACTGGGACACAACAGGACACAGACCAACACATCAATCTATATATATAATTGCCTTATTCTGTCTGTCTGTCTGTCATGCTTCAAAATTGTGTCCTTCCGGTGACATTGTGTCCTTACGGTGACACAAAGCTGATTGGCCGCTGGGCTCGCCATGGCCCCGCCCCCCCACACCGATTGGCCGCTCGCCCAGGCTGCGCCCCCACACGGATTGGCCAGCCGCTCGCCCAGGCTCCGCCCCCCCCACAGATTGGCCTCTCGCCCCGGCACCCTGCAGGCATTGGCAACTCGGCCACGCCACGCCCCCCTCACGCAATGGACGTTAGCTCTGCCCCCCCCCGCGCATTCCCCGAACTGACACGGCTCCCAGGTGAGTACTGTACAACCCCCCCTCCCCCCCAACGGGAGCCCACATCAGCATACGCCGCCAACCCAGCCGACACCCTCGCATTGCTGGCCTTGCCGCCGTATGCTGGTGTGGGCTCACGTGCGAGTGGGGCACGTGATGCGCTGGTAACCATGCTGGCATAGTTACCAGCACATCAAGGTCCTGCAGCGGCGGAAGATCCACACGCACACACATAACAGCACACACACACACACATACACACACATCAGATCACACTCACTCTCACAAACACCTCACACACACATCGCATCCACACACTCACAGCATCCTGGGATATCGCTTGCTTCTCGGCCTCGATACTGTGCTGTTGTGACCTTCCAGGACCTGCCGGAGGATCACATGGCCAGAAGCATGTGGTATCTCCGGATGTTGTGAGTATGAGTGCGTATGTGCAATATAGTCAATGTGTGTGTGTGTGAGTGTATGCGATCGGGTGTGTGTCGGTGTGTGTGAGTGTATGCGATCGGGTGTGTGTGAGTGTATGCGATCGGGTGTGTGTGAGTGTGTGTGAGTGTATGCGATCGGATCTGTGAGTGTCGGCAGAGAAGCATGGCGTGCTGGAGGAGGCTGGGAGGAGAGAGGCTGATCCTGGGGAAGGTTGGGATGGGGAGGCTGATGCTGGGATGAGAGAGGCTGATGCTTGGATGAGAGAGGCTGATGCTGGGATGAGAGAGGCTCATGCTGGGGACAGAGAGGCTGATGCTGGGGACAGAGAGGCTGATGCTGGGGACAGAGAGGCTGATGCTGGGATGAGAGAAGCTGATGCTGGGGACAGAGAGGCTGATGCTGGGGACAGAGAAGCTGATGCTGGGGACAGAGAGGCTGATGCTGGGGACAGAGAGGCTGATGCTGGGATGAGAGAGGCTGATCCTGGGGAAGGCTGGGATGGAGAGGCTGATGCTGGGGACAGAGAGGCTGATGCTGGGGACAGAGAGGCTGATGCTGGGGACAGAGAGGCTGATGCTGGGATGAGAGAGGCTGATCCAGGGGAAGGCTGGGATGGAGAGGCTGATGCTGGGGACAGAGAGGCTGATGCTGGGGACAGAGAGGCTGATGCTGGGGACAGAGAGGCTGATGCTGGGGACAGAGTGGCTGATGCTGCGGGGAGAGAGGCTGATGCTGGGAGGAGAGAGGCTGATGCTGCGGGTAGAGAGGCTGATGCTGGCGCAGCATGGCGGATGGAGCACGTTTCGGAGTGCGCAGCATGGCGGATGGAGCATGTTTGGGAGTGCGCAGCATGGCGGATGGAGCACGTTTGGGAGTGCGCAGCATGGCGGATGGAGCACGTTTGGGAGTGCGCAGCATGGCGGATGGAGCACGTTTGGGAGTGCGCAGCATGGCGGATGGAGCACGTTTGGGAGTGCGCAGCATGGCGGATGGAGCACGTTTGGGAGTGCGTAGCATGGCGGATGGAGCACGTTTGGGAGTGCGCAGCATGGCGGATGGAGCACGTTTAGGAGTGCGCAGCATGGCGGATGGACCACGTTTGGGAGTGCGCAGGATGGGAGATGGAGCACGATGGGGGGTGTGCAGCATAGGGGATGGAGCACGTTTGGGAGTGCGCAGCATGGCGGATGGAGCACGTTTGGGAGTGCGCAGCATGGGGGATGCAGCACGATGGGGAGTGCGGAGTATGGCGGATGTAGCACATTTGGGAGTGCGCAGCATGGCGGATGGACCACGTTTGGGAGTGCGCAGCATGGCGGATGCAGCACGTTTGGGAGTGCGCAGCATGGGAGATGGAGCACGATGGGGAGTGCGCTGCATGGGGGATGGAGCATGATAGGGAGTGCGGAGTATGGCGGATGGAGCACGTTTGGGAGTGCGCAGCATGGCGGATGGAGCACGTTTGAGAGTGCGCAGCATGGCGGATGGAGCACGTTTGGGAGTGCGCAGCATGGGAGATGGAGCACGATGGGGAGTGCGCAGCATGGCGGATGGAGCACGTTTGGGAGTGCGCAGCATGGGGGATGGAGCACGTTTGGGAGTGCGCAGCATGGCGGATGGAGCACGTTTAGGAGTGCGCAGCATGGCGGATGGACCACGTTTGGGAGTGCGCAGGATGGGAGATGGAGCACGATGGGGGGTGTGCAGCATAGGGGATGGAGCACGTTTGGGAGTGCGCAGCATGGCGGATGGAGCACGTTTGGGAGTGCGCAGCATGGGGGATGCAGCACGATGGGGAGTGCGGAGTATGGCGGATGTAGCACGTTTGGGAGTGCGCAGCATGGCGGATGGACCACGTTTGGGAGTGCGCAGCATGGCGGATGCAGCACGTTTGGGAGTGCGCAGCATGGGAGATGGAGCACGATGGGGAGTGCGCTGCATGGGGGATGGAGCATGATAGGGAGTGCGGAGTATGGCGGATGGAGCACGTTTGGGAGTGCGCAGCATGGCGGATGGAGCACGTTTGAGAGTGCGCAGCATGGCGGATGGAGCACGTTTGGGAGTGCGCAGCATGGGAGATGGAGCACGATGGGGAGTGCGCAGCATGGCGGATGGAGCACGTTTGGGAGTGCGCAGCATGGGAGATGGAGCACGATGGGGAGTGCGCAGCATGGCGGATGGAGCACGTTTGGGAGTGCGCAGCATGGGGGATGGAGCACGATGGGGAGTGCGCTGCATGGCGGATGGAGCACGATGGGGAGTGCGGAGTATGGCGGATGGAGCACGTTTGGGAGTGCGCAGCATCGCGGATGGAGCACGTTTGGGAGTGCGCAGCATGGCGGATGGAGCACGTTTGGGAGTGCGCAGCATTGGGTAATGGAGCACGATGGGGAGTGCGCTGCATGGCGGATGGAGCACGTTTACGAGTGCGCAGGATGGGAGATGGAGCACGATGGGGGGTGCGCCGCATAGGGGATGGAGCACGATGGGGGGTGCACACCTCCCCCCAACACACACACGCGCGCTGCACAACACACCACACACACACACTGGGAACCACAAACAACTGCCCTACACAGACACCCACACACAGACAACGCTGCACACACAAATATACGCACATACCGCACAACACACACATTGCACAAAACATACCTCCCCCCAAAACACACCACACACACACAAACCGCGCAACACATACACAACGCTACAGACACACAGCGCTCCACAAACAACGCAACACACAAACAACACCGCTCTCACCCCCCATCACACCCAGACAACATCCAGATCATGTACAGCGCCCTACACAAACACTTGGTAACTACACACAACAACATCTATATATATATATATATATATATATATATATATAACAAAAATCATACATGAACTACACAATACGTAAATTCTAGAATGCCCGATGCGTAGAATCGGGCCACCTTCTAGTAAAGTATAATTGGATAGGTAGAAGATTTCCTTCAGCCTATAAATAAGAAGAGTCCAAGTGATTAACTTCCTTACCACATGTGAGGGAGGAAGCAAGACACCGCGAAAACTCCACAACAACACCAAGCATAAAACAACTCTTTCTCCAGCAAGTCTAGGACACCAAAGCTTACAGACCAACATAGCAGAAACTATAGTTGGCATGGGTAGAAGATATCCTCCAGCCTAAAAATGAGAGGAGCAGAAGTGATTAACATTTTACAACATGTGAGGGACGAAACAACAAGACAATGGGAGAACTGCACAACAACTCCAAGCATAAAGCAACTCTTTCTCCAGCAACTCTGGGACACCCAAGCTCACAGACCAATACAGCATAAACTATAATTGGCATAGGTAGACGATTTCCTCTAGCGTAAAACTGAGAAGATTACAAGTGATTACCTTCCTTATAACATGTGAGGGAGAAAACAAGACAGCGAGAGGACTTCACAACAACTCCAGGCACAAAGCAATACATTCACCAGCAGGACTGGGATACAACAGCATACAGACCAACACAGCATAATAGATGGCATGGGTAGAAGATTTCATCCAGCCTAAAAATGAGAAGAGCGCAAGTGGTTTAACTTTGTTAGAACATGTGAGGGAGAAAACAAGACAATGGGAGAACTCTACAACAACACCAAGCAGAAAGCAGCACTTTCTCCAGCAAGTCTAGCACACCAAAGTTCACAGACCCACACAGCATAAACTATAGTTGGCATAGGTAGAAGATATCCTCCAGCCTAAAAATGAGAAGGGCACAAGTGGTTTAACTTTGTTAGAACATGTGACGGAGAAAACAAGACAATGGGAGAATTCTACAACACCAAGCATAAAGCAGCACTTTCTCCAGCAAGTCTAGCACACCAAAGTTCACAGACCCACACAGCATAAACTATAGTTGGCATAGGTAGACGATTTCCTCCAGCATAAAACTGAGAAGATCACAAGTGATTACTTTCCTTATAACATGTGAGGGAGAAAACAAGACAACAAGAGGACTTCACAACAATGCAAGGCACAAAGCAATACATTCACCAGCACACAGACCAACACAGCAATAAACTATAGTCGGCATGGGAAGACAGATTCCACCATCTTAAATAGGAAAGGAACCAATGTGATAGGTTTCCAACAACATGTGATCCCGGAAGTAGCAAGCAGGCTAGCAGATGTTAACTCTTTCTAGCCTGGCCATGATTGAACACACAACTGGTCAACGCCCGAACCTGCCTGTGTAACTCAGAAACAGCGGAGAAAAAGGAATCTTAAAATCATGTATTTGGCAAAACTATTAAACTTGTGCCAGTCATCTCAGAATACGCATCTGTATTTCCTATAATGTTAACCCTAATGGGGAGTTTGTGGTTAGATTGTGCCCCCCATCGGGGACAAGGGCTGACAATCTCTAGAACACAAAACAGGAAATAATGAAAGCAAAAAAAGATTAAAAAACAGACAAATAACATCCAATTTGTCATTGTTGAAGATGATAATCCTGCTGACTATCTTTCTGCCAATCTTTAAGTGTCCTCATCAAATCTTAGGACAACTGGAAGCCCCACAGAGCGAGAATTTCATTATCCTCATTTCTCCGGTTCAGACTGTACTTCATATGCACTGGAAGGAATCTTATTCATCGGAGGCCAAGAAACTGACTTTTACAACTTTTTACAAGTTCGGGAACTTAATGACTGTTCCACACGCCCATGTAGCCGGAAAGATTAGGACAAAATAAAACAATTCCCATGGTCGGACTCCGCAGCTCTCTCCAATTTTGCTATTCTTTGATTTGACTCTGTCCCGCTAACGTAATACTGTACCACGAGGGCTCCCATACAAATCATTTCAGCCTTTAATTATAAGGATTAATGGCAAAGTTGTTTTTTGCTAATCCCAGGTCTCTGATTGGTGGAGTGCTTGTCTTTTATCCTAAAAAATTAGCCTATTCCATATTCTACGTGAACCAAATGTAGCGATATATTAATATAAAAGGCACCGAATGCACCGGCCACCTTACCGTGGTTTTCCAGCTTTTGGAAAACTACAACGGTCATCATGCATTGTTTAAAAATTTAAATATTTTATTACGAATTTTGAATTAGTAAAAAAGAAACTGAAATTCATGGTTCTCGTCAGTTACAAGAAGCCTCTCCTGGCCTGGAGGACACGGCACAGCCATTGATTTCACTAGATACTATGCAATTCTTTATATCACCTGGTTTTCCCACAGATTATAGCTGACACTTGGGCTCCAAGTTGCAGGACACTTAGTGAAGAAAAAAGGCAATCAGTCTACAAAAGCCATTGCTTAAAGCACCACTCCAGTGTCTTGTTTTGTTTTTCTCAGCTCTGGAGTGGTGCTTTACATCTAAGCCCCCTGTCATATACTCACACTATGGCGTCTTCATCTTTTTTCAGCACCCCTCCGGTCCCGCGGCGCCATTTTGTGGCCTTAACGTCTGACTGGCCGAAAGATAGAAGTTACATCACAAGCTCTCAATAAATCTCTATGAGAGCCAGACCAAGGTCAGAGCAAGGCCAAAGAGAGGCCAGAATGAGGTCAGAACAAGACCAGAACAAGGTCAGATGGAGGTCAAAATGAAGCCAGAATGGGATAAAAACAAAAGGCCAGAATGAAGAAAGAAAGAGGCTAGAATGAGGCCAAAATGAGGCCAGAACAAGGTCAGAACGAGGTTGGATCAAGGCCAGTACAAGGTCAGAACAAGGCCAGGATGAGGTAAGATGGAAGCTAAAATGAGGCCAGAACGAGGACAGAACGAGGCTAGAATGAGGCCAGAACAAGGTCAGAATGAGGCCAGAATGAGGTTGGAACAAGGCCAGAACGAGGCCATGATGAGGCCAGAATGAGGTTGGAACAAGGCCAGAACGAGGCCATAATGAGGCCAGAACAAGGTCAGAACGAGGCTAGAATTAAGTGAGAACGTGGCCAGAATGAGGTCAGAACAACGACATAACGAGGTCACAAATCGCCAAAGACCGACTGAAGAGGCAGCAATAGAAGTTGAGGAAGGAGAAAGGAGAGTATAAGACAGAGGGAGAGGACTTATACACAGAGCTCACATCCAGCCTATATTACTGGGAGAGTCACACAGACCTCACATCCAGCCTATATTACTGGGAGAGTCACACAGACCTCACATCCAGCCTATATTACTAGGAGACACACACAGACCTCACATCCAGCCTATATTACTAGGAGACACACACAGAGCTCACATCCAGTCTATATTACTGGGAGAGACACACAGAGCTCACATCCAGCCTATATTACTGGGAGAGACACACAGAGATCACATCCAGCCTATATTACTGGGAGAGACACACAGACCTCACATCCAGCCTATATTACTAAGAGAGGCACACAGAGCTCACATCCAGCCTATATTACTGGGAGAGACACACAGAGCTCACATCCAGCCTATATTACTGGGAGAGACACACAGAGCTCACATCCAGCCTATATTACTGGGAGAGGCACACAGAGCTCATATCCAGATTTGATGTACTTTTGTCCTGTGTGTCCTGAGGAAGGGAGCTGAGACTCCGGAAACGCGTCGACCTAAAGATGAAATAAAGGAACATTAACTCTCCATATTCAGAGTGGTCATTTGGCGCAGCCTTGCAAGCCCTACTTCACCATTCTCTGTTATCAGCCGTTTTGGGTGCTGCTGCCGTTGGCCGTGTTTATTGCCTGCTCAGTGGTTGTGACTCTCACAACTTACGGGGTGAGTGAATTTCTTTAATTACCCCACGTATTTCTCAGATAAGACCCTATTTTGCGCTTTCTTTCCACAGTTCTCTGCAGTCTATATTACTGGGAGAGGCACACAGAGCTCACATCCAGCCTATATTACTGGGAGAGGCACACAGAGCTCACATCCAGCCTATATTACTGGGAGAGACACACAGAGCTCACATCCAGCCTATATTACTGGGAGACACACAGAGCTCACATCCAACCTATATTACTGGGAGAGACACACAGACCTCACATCCAGCTTATATTACTGGGAGAGACACACAGAGCTCACATCTAGCCTATATTACTGGGAGAGACACAGACCTCACATCCAGCCTATATTACTGGGAGAGACACACAGAGCTCACATCCAGCCTATATTACTGGGAGAGACACAGGCCTCACATCCAGCCTATATTACTGGGAGAGACACAGAGCTCACATCCAGCCTATATTACTGGGAGAGAAACACACAGGGATCACATCCAGCCTATATTACTGGGAGAGGCACACAGAGCTCACATCCAGCCTATATTACTGGGAGAGAGACACACAGATCTCACATCCAGCCTATATTACTGGGAGACACACAGAACTCACATCCAGCCTATATTGCTGGGAGACACACAGAGCTCACATTCAGCCTATATTACTGGGAGACACACAGACCTCACATCCAGCCTATATTACTGGGAGACACACACAGAACTCACATCCAGCCTATATTACTGAGAGAGACGCACACAGCTCACATCCAGCCTATATTACTGAGAGAGACACAGAGCTCACATCCAGCCTATATTACTGGGAGCGACACACAGAGCTCACATCCATCCTATATTACTGGGAGACACACAGACCTCACATCCAGCCTATATTACTGGGAGACACACACAGAGCTCACATCCAGCCTATATTACTGGGAGACACACAGAACTCACATCCAGCCTATATTACTGGGAGACACACAGAACTCACATCCAGCCTATATTACTGGGAGAGACACAGAGCTCACATCCAGCCTATATTACTGGGAGCGACACACAGAGCTCACATTCAGCCTATATTACTGGGAGAGACACACAGTGCTCATATCCAGCCTATATTACTGGGAGAGACGCACAGAGCTCACATCCAGCCTATATTACTGGGAGAGACGCACAGAGCTCACATCCAGCCTATATTACTGGGAGAGATACACAGAGCTCACATCCAGCCTATATTACTGGGAGAGATACACAGAGCTCACATCCAGCCTATATTACTGGGAGACACACAGAGCTCCCATCCAGCCTATATTACTGGGAGAGACACACAGAGCTCACATCCAGCCTATATTACTGGGAGACACACAGAACTCACATCCAGCCTATATTACTGGGAGAGACACACAGAGCTCACATCCAGCCTATATTACTGGGAGACACACAGAACTCACATCCAGCCTATATTACTGGGAGAGACACACGGAGCTCACATCCAGCCTATATTACTGGGAGAGACACACAAACCTCACATCCAGCCTATATTACTGGGAGAGACACACAGAGCTCACATCCAGCCTATATTACTGGGAGAGACACACAGAGCTCACATCCAGCCTATATTACTGGGAGACACACAGAACTCACATCCAGCCTATATTACTGGGAGAGACACACAGAGCTCACATCCAGCCTATATTACTGGGAGAGACACACACAGACCTCACATCCAGCCTATATTGCTGGGAGAGACACACAGACCTCACATCCAGCCTGTATTACTGGGAGACACACAGAGCTCACATCCAGCCTATATTGCTGGGAGAGACACACAGAGCTCACATTTCAATATGGAAGTCACTTGGAAACTTCTAGAATTTTTTTTATTATTCATTCTTACCACTTTTCTCAGTTTAAAAGTTTCAGGTAAAAATCACTTCTACAAACTGCAGAAAGAATCTCATTTCGACCCCCCCCCCCCCCACCCTGCGACATTCACCTGGACGCTTATTTGTGAAGTTTGGAGGTAAAACCTTCAGAACTGCTTTACCAGCCTCTCCGTGAAATGGAAAGAATGACACCTGGAATAACCTTGAGAGACGCGCCTCGCAACGTTTATTAACTCCGCCAACAGCATCGTAACGCTCCGCTCTGAGCGAACCTCCTCAATGCATGAGAAGAGGAGATGTGCTGCCAATAAATTGCTGATTTCCCCATGGAAATTAAAGAATAATATAGAAATGATATACTGGAGACATTTCTCCTGAATCTCGGTAATTTATCTCATTCTCAGGTAAGAAAAATAAATAATCATTAAAAAAAAAATGTTCAAATTGAAATTTGAAATGATCTAATTAGAGACAAACGGGTTTTATGGGGTAAAATGGAGCAAAAGGCTCATCTCAAATCCTAAATTAAATTTTCCAAAACATGGCAATATTAAAAAGTATCAAAAAGAAAGGTACCTATGGTTCCAGAAAAACATGCGGTCTCTGCAGCAACCTCTGCTGGTGCATGGTATAATATCAGAGCGGGGCTGTGCAGCTGCAGGCGATCACAGGTCTGTCACTGCCGCTCCCCGTCTCCACCCAATGCTAACTGAGCTAAGCAAGAACTGCAGCTGCATCTCCTTCCTCTCCCCTCTCCTTGCTTTGCTCTTCTCTTTCATCGCACCTCTCCTTTCTCTTCTCCGTCCTCCTCTCTCTCCTCTACTTCTTCCTCTTATTCCTTGTCTTCTTTTCCTCCTTTTCCTCTTCCTTTCCTCCTCCTGTCCCTTTTCCTTTCCCTCTCCTTCCTCTAATTCCTATCCTTCCTCCATCTCCTCTCCTCCCTCCTCATCCTCTCCTCCCTGTCCCTTCTCTTCCCTCACTTTCTCCCTCTCCTTTTTCCTTTCTTCCCCTCCCTTAAATCCTTTCTCCTCTCTTTCATCTCCCCCTCTTCTTCCCCTTTATCTTTTTCCTCCCCCATTGTCTCTCCTTGTTTTCCTTCCTCTGCTTTTCCCTCTTCATCTCTTTTTTTCCCTCATCTTTGCCCTCTTCTTCATACTCTCCTTTCTCACTTATTGTCTCTCTTTTTGCTCTTCCTGATCTTCCTTTTTTTCTTCCTATTCCTTCTCTTCTTGCTCCTTTTTTTCCTCTCCTTCCTCTTCTTCTCCTTTTTCCTTTTCTTCCTCTTCTTCCTTTCCTTATCCATCCTCTCCTTCTTCATCTTTTTCCTCTTCTCCCTCTTTTTCCTCCTCCTGTTCTTCCCCTTTTTCTTCCTATTCCTCCTCTCCTTCCTCCTTTTCTTCCTCTCTTTCCCCGCCTTCTTTTCCTCCTCTTCTCCCTCTTTTTCCTATTCTCCCTGTTTTTCCTCTTCCTGTTCTTCCTCTTTTCTTCCTATGTCTCTTCTTCCTTTTCTTCCTCTCCTTCCTCTCCTTCCTCATCTTCCTTTTTTTTATCCCGCTTTTTCCGATCTTCCTAATTTTCTTCCTATTTCTCCTCCCCTTCCTCCTCCCCTTCCTCTTTTCCTTCCTCTTCTTCCTCATCGTCCTCTTTTTTTTTTTCTCTCCTTCCTCTTCTTCCCTTTTTTTCTTTTCTTCCTCTCATTCTTCCTCTCCTTCTTCTTCTTCCTCATCTTCCTCTTCTTTCTCTTCTCCCTTTTTCCTCTTCCTGTTCTTCCTCCTTTTCATCCTATTTCTCCTCTCCTTCCTCATTCTCTTCCTCTCTTCCCCTCCTTTCTATTCTTCCTCCTATTTCGCCTTCTCCCTTTTTTCCTCTTCCAGTTCTTCCTAATTTTCTTCCTATTCCTCCTCCCCTTCCTCCTTTTCTTCCTCATCTTCCTCTTTTTTGAATTCTCCATTTTTCCTCTTCCTGTTCTTCCTCATTTTCTTCCTATTTCTCCCCTCCTTTCTCATTCTCTTCCTCTCTTTCCCCTCCTTCCTCATCCTCCTTTTTTTCTTCTCCCTCTTTTTCCTCTTCCTGTTCTTCTTAAGTTTCTTCCTATTCCTCCTCCCCTTCCTCCTTTCCTTCCTCTCCTTCCTCATCATCCTCTTTTTTTTCTCTACTTCCTCTTCTCTTTTTTTTTTCCTCAGCTTCCTCTTTTTTTTTCTTCTCCCCTTTTTTCTTCTTCTTGTTCTTCCTAATTTTCTTCCTATTCCTTCTCCCCTTCCTCCTTTTCTTCCTCATCTTCCTCTTTTTCCTCTTCTCCCTTTTTCCTCTTCCTGATCTTCCTCATTTTCTTCCTATTTCTCCTCTCGTTCCTCATTTTCTTCCTCTCTTTCCCCTCCTTTCTCTTCTTAATCATTTTCCTTTTCTCCCTCTTTTTCTTCTTCTTGTTCTTCCTATTTTTCTTCCTATTCCTCCTCCTCTTCCTCCTTTCTTTACTTCCATCTTTTCCTTCCACGTCTTCCTCTCTTTTTGCTGCTCTCTTCTTTATCACGTGATTACTGTATTATCCTAGATGACTTTTTGGGTTTCTAATAAGATTTGTGTCCATTTATATAGAACCTTAAGACATGTATAAGCTCCTGGAGGGGGAGAAAGAGCGACTCCTTTCACTCCCCTCTCTAGTTTCTGTAAATCCACACTTCCTTCTGCTGAGTGGGTAGTTTTTTACGCAGCTGTGTTAAATACTTGGAACCAACCAGATGCCTTTTTCTCTACTCTTTGTTATTTTAGTGCGAAAAGAAAAAACTGCAGCTTCATCTCCCCTCTGCCCCACTCACTGTTTACAGTTACATTTATATCCAAGATCAACTGTAAAAAATGAAGGAAGATGCCTCTTTCCTTCACCTGCTTCCTTTTATAAATTGCACATTTGCTCTCTAGAATTTTGCTGAATAAATCACGGACTTCTCTCCTGGATACTATTTCACTGCAATATGGAAAAGTGAGAAACTGCAGCTTCATCCCCCCTCTTCCCCACTCCTGCCCTCTCCTCACTGTTTACAGTTACATTTAGACCTGTAAAAAAACTAAGGAAGATTCCTCTTTCCTTCACCTTCACCTTCTGGATACTATTTCACTGCAATATGGAAAAGTGATAAACTGCAGCTGCATCTCCCTCCTTCCCCTCTCCCTCCTTCTCCTCACTAGCGTCTATTTATTATATAAGAATATTATTTTTCAGGCAGAAAAAGGGGAACTTTAGGCTGCAGGGAATAGGGTAAACAACAGTTTTATATATTCACAGATACTATAAATTATGAGACTAGCCGACTGCATAGACTAATATCGCTGCCATTGACACAGCAGTCACCGGTGAAAAGCAAGTCAAGCCCCGTTGTTGCACACGAGCCCCGGTGCCTTCTTTTTTGCTACTTTTACATTGGCCTTTGTGGAAGCAACTGATAAATCAACACACGATCCATTATTAAATGGTTCATTATCCCCGTAATATGATTCATTCTTATGCAAGAGATGAAGGCTACCGTAGAAATATTCCACATCAACATGATATATGAACTGGCCGACGGAGTGCAATTGGGCGGAAAGGTCAATGAGATGTGTCCAATCATGCTAATTCCAATTTTTTTAGGATGCGTCACACTTTAGAGAAAAGAAAAAAAAATCGTCCCGTACCCTCTAGAAACAGAAAGGCAAACATGATTTCTAATGCAATGGCGACTTACTGTTTTAAAGAGCCAGTCCATCGTTAATTTGCATTTGATACTTTTTGAAGGCAGTTTACCTGCTTGTTGATGGTTTCCACATAATCAAGAAGAGAAACAATCATAAAAAATAAAAAATGTTGTCTTTTACATTGGCCAGCAATAGGACCAATGATTAAAGGGGTCTTCCAACTCCTCAATCATTGTCTCTCCGATAGGCAGAAAAAGCCAATTTCTCTATTTTCCCACAGGCATGTGCCCCTGCTGTCATGAAGTATAAAGGGTAATTGGGGCTCCTAGACTGGCCCTCAGAATCCCAGAGGTACTTCTAATGGTGAAGAGGTCTGGACTGCAAAACTAGCCCTGCTCTCCCAGAGGTACTTCTAATGGTGAAGAGGTCTGGACCGCCAACTTGGCCCTGCTCTCCCAGAGGTACTCCTAATGGTGAAAAGGTCTGGCCCACCAACCTAGCCCTGCTCTCCCAGAGGTACTCCTAATGGTGAAATGGTCTGGCCTACCAACCTAGCCTTGCCCTCCCAGAGTTACTTTTAATGGTGAAGAGGTCTGGACTGTTAACATAGTCCTGCTCTCACAGAGGTTTTTCTAATAGTGAAGAGGTTTGGATCACCAACCTAGCCCTGCTCTCCCAGAGATACTTCTAATGATGAAGAGATCTGGACCGCCAATCTAGTCCTGCTCTCCCAGAAGGACTTCTAATGGTGAAAAGGTCTGGACCACCAACCTAGCCTTGTTCTCCCAGAGGTACTTCTAACGGTGAAGAGTTCTGGACCACCAACCAAGCCCTGCTCTCCCAGAGGTACTTCTGAGGGTGAAGAGGTCTGGACCGCTAACCTAGCCCTGCTCCTCTACTCTAATACCCCTTCTTCCCCACCCAAGGAAATGGTCGGGACAGGAGGGGTTAAACCCACACAAATAGACAGGAAGGGAAAACAAACCTCTAATTCACAGCAATCACACACAGAGATATCAGACAATATGTGATCAGGAAGAAACAAAGAGCAGGGAGACGACAAGATAATTCCCACAACACACCAAAACGCACAAGCAACTGGATCAAAACAATGCATTACGGTAACGCTAAAGCTATAGTTGGCACAGGAAATCAGTTTCCACAATCTTAAAAAGGTAGCGAGAAGCTGTGATAGGTTTCTCATAAGATGGGATCCTAGAAGTAACCAGCCTGCCAGTCCGATCACTAATGAGCACACAGCTGGTCGACATCCGAGCCTGCCTGAGCAACTCTGAAGCCCCAGAGAAACCACAGTGTGGAGTGTCAGAGTCTGGGATGTGAACAGCACCAGATACCGCCATGACACCTACTCCATTCCAACAGGGTATTT
This sequence comes from Anomaloglossus baeobatrachus, assembly GCF_048569485.1. NCBI lineage: Eukaryota > Metazoa > Chordata > Amphibia > Anura > Aromobatidae > Anomaloglossus > Anomaloglossus baeobatrachus. The sequence continues at coordinate 199,060,125 of NC_134362.1, read as the reverse complement.
CAGAGCCTTGTTCTTGGGCTCATTGGGGATCCGAGCTATCCAAAAACTATCTCCTATTCTCTGGATACTTTGTAGCGAATAATACACTGTCTCTGCAGCTCACCTGCTTGTTGACAGTTTCCATTGTTTTCTAAATGGCAAAAAGAATAAAACTAATACAATATTGGCAGGTGTAACAAAATAATCTTAGTTTTACATCTGTGAAATATGTTTAGCAAATATGGGATGTCGCTATAAGAATGGGATTTTTTTTTTAAGGCGGTCAATATCGATGAGTTTTCTAATGGAAACCGCTGCAGGAAATTATCGTTTTTTTGGGGAAGTTTTTCTTTCCTTAAGCAATTTGGATGAGGGTTTTTTTTCTTCCTGATGAGTTTTTTGCAACCTTCTGATTGGAAATTGCCTCGTTTGGAGGAGATTCTGTGCTGCCCCCCCTGTGCTCGGATCTGGGTTCTCAGTGGCTCGAGGGTCTCCGGACCCGGGGGGTCGTGACGCCACTCAAATGAAGGGGGTATTTACAAGGGATTTTATAGAGCTCGTGACGCCACCCGTGGTGTGTGGTAATTAGGAGTACCACCGCTGCAGTTGGGAGTACCCAGGGGCGATGGAATGGGGCAGCCAGGTGTTGTGACCCTCCACGGGTTGGGGGATGCCCCGGGACTCGGTGATCGAAGGGGAGTGCCGTTGGGTACAGGGGGTCACTTGCGTACTCACTCAGTCCATAAAGCTGACACCGACAACTGGATAAACCAAAGTTCTGGACACTGCTGCCGCTGAGGGGAGCTAGTTCTGGTCCCGTCCCCAATGGTGCTGCCTGGTGATCCGTGACCTTCCTCCTGGCACTAAGTTTACTTCTTTGGTGGTCCTGATAGTGTGAAACTTCCCGGGTCCTGCTCCCCACTATGGATAAGTGTGGGAGCTTGCTCTCCGGGTTCACGCTTGGGATTTTCTGGACCGTATGTGTGGAAAATCCTATCCCCCTCGTTACGCTAGTACCCCGATTCTGGAGCGGGTGGGAACGGATCTTGAAGGCTCCGTCCTCCTCGGGTAAATTTGCCTGAAGCTACTCCCCGACCTAGGGTCCACGAATCCCGTCGTGCCCTGGTCCCTACCCGGTGATGGTGCAAGGCCGCCGGCTGTCCTCCTTGACAGTCCGTGCCCCTTGCCATGATCCCCTGCGACCGGGGGTCCAGCTCCTACCAGGCCCAGACCACCGTCTGCCGCCCAGATTATTTCCCAGAAGCCCCGCTCCCGGCCTCCTCTCACTTTTCCTTCTCAAACTCGACTCCCTCCTCTTGATACTCCTCACCTTCCCTCCCCAACCCCCCCAAGTGGGTGACTCTATTCCACTCAAGCCGTCCACTGGTGTGTCTGGTGGGTGTGGTGCAGGGTGTATCTAGGATTTGATTAGCTGATGTAGGCAACACCATGTAGTTAGGGACCCTAAACCAAGAAGGAGGTGGATACTGAACGGGAGGGGAGATTGTGCAATACCCTGTGACGACCTGATAGTCCAGGGGCGTCACAATTCCATCAGACATGCACTATATTGTATACTAGTAGAAAAAGACTAATATATGAACAGCAAAAAGTTTTTTGTCACATTGTGACTGTGGGATAAGGGGCTCCTTTGCTGGCCCTCACACTAGGGGAACCTGGACTATCTATGTCCTCTGGATTACCCCTAATGGTGGAGATGCCAGAGTCCAGTGCCTTACTATACTCCTGAGTAAATTTTCTCTGTTCCTCCCAGGGAAGGAAGGGGCAGGAGTGTGTTGGCAACACAGATAAGAAAGACAGGGATAACAGAAACTCAGTTACACTGAACACTCACAGTAATAAATAGTAAGAGACAAAGGAGGAAAGCAAGAGCAGGAAGACGATAACAAAAGGACAATAGGGGTCAACACCACAGCCACTCATAACAATAATATAACAACCACCGGCAAGCCCGAATAAATCCACCGCTCCAGACCAGTATAGTCAAGCTGTAGCTGGCTCCTCACGCTATGGGACCCTAGACTATCACTTAACATCTGGATTACCCTTGATGGTGGAGATGCTGGAGTCCAGTACCTAGCATTTTTCTCCTGATCAAAACTAATCTGTCCCTACCCCTCAGGGAAGGAAAGGCAGGAGTGTGATGGTAACACACATAAAAACAGACAGGGAAAAAACAAAACTCAGACATACTGCAAACTCACAGTAACAAACATAAGAAACTAAGGAGAAAAGCAAGAGAAGTAAGGCAGCAACAAAAGGATAATAGGGCTTAAAGGGTGCTTTACACGCTGCGACATCGCTAGCGATGTTGTGCGCGATAGCAACCGCCCACGTCGCTGTTTCGTCATAGGGGTGATCGCTGACGTAGCGAACAATATCGTTACGGCAGCGTCACATGCACATATCTGCTTAGCGACGTCGCTGGAGACACCGAACAATCTCTCCTTTAAGGGGGAGGTTCGTTCGGCGTCACAGCGGCGTCACTAAGCGGCCGTCCAATAGCAGAGGAGGTGCCGGAACATGCCGCCCACCTCCTCATTGCCAGTGGACGCAGGTAAGGAGATGTTCGTCGTTCCTGCGGTGTCACACGTAGGGATGTGTGGTGCCGCAGGAACGACGAACAACCAGCGGCATGCACCACCAACGATATGATGAAAAGGAGCGACGTGTCAACGATCAACGATTTTTGACGTTTTTGTGATCGTTGATCGTTGCTCCTTTTAGTCACACACAACAATATCGCTAACGGCGCCGGATGTGCGTCACAAACACCGTGACCCCGACGATATATCGTTAGCGATATCGTTGCGTGTAAAGTACCCGTAACACCACAACCGCATGCAACAATAATATAACAACCACCAGCAAGCCTGGATAAATCCACCTTTCCAGACCAGTATAGAGATGCTATAGCTGGCACTAATGCAAGAATCCAGCCAGCATATATAGGAGGAGAGCGAATGTGACTGGCTCTCCTATAGCATGTGACCATGGCAGTGAAATGCGCTAGCAATAAACCAGAGATGAAGCTCAGATGTGAAAGTTGTGAGCACGCACTTTGTTCTCATGTCACTCGGATGCCGGATCAGGCAGACGGCGCGCGATATTTGCATTGCAGAAAGCTTTGATGTTACAGTAACGATCTTTAATATGGAACCATGGAAACTGCTGCGCGCGCGGCGGCTGCATTGTGTTATGTGCGCGCTTCCAACGAGGCTGCTCCAATATTGTTCTCTCTGGACAGATACATTGTCTGACTTCACAATACAGAGCAGGGATAACGCGGATACTATGTATCACCGCGGACAATGGAGGCTCAAACCCCTGATAACCGGCTTGTTAATGCAATCTGCATGGAAGGATTTATTTACTGCACATTTTGTTGAGTGAGGCTCGCATGCGCCGTGTGAAAGGGAAGGTCTCCCTTCTGTAAAAATAATAAGTAAAAAATAAATAATGGAATATCCCTTTAAAAGGTCATCTACTAAGTGACAATTATTTATCTGTCTGTGTGGATTCTACTGCAGATTCCAGCTACGGGGGGGGGAAAAATGCATTCATAAAAGAATGCAAAATAGTTTCAGTCCTCAAGATTTGCAGTTGTAAAGTAAAAGGGAAAGTTCAACAAAGTTAAAGCATATGTTACAGAATCAGCACATTATAGTCCAAAATGACGATCCTCGTCCACCATGCCTGACTGTAGGCAGGACATACTTGTCTTATTCTTCCTCACCTGGTTGTTGACGCACACGCTTGACATAATCTGAACCAAATAAGTTTTTTTGGGTCTCATCAGACCACAGGACGGTTCCAGTTACCCATGTCCTTAGTCTGCTTGCCTTCAGCAAACTGTTTGCGGCTTTCTTGTGCATCATCCTTAGTAGACGCATCCTTCTGGGATGACAACCATGTAGAGCAATGTGATTCACTGTGTAGCGTATGGTCTGAGCACTGACAGACAAAACCCCCCACCCCTGTAACCTCTGTAGTGTGCAGTGTATGATCTGTGCATTGAGAGACGGACCTCCCCACCCCTATAACCTCTGCAGTATGGGCGTATGGTCTGAGCCCTTCCAGGTGGACCCACCGTTGTATCTTCTGCAGTATGCGGCGTATGGTCTGAGCACTAACAGGTGGACCCAACCACCTCTGTAGTATGCAGCATATCATCTGAGTACTGACAGGTGGACCCCCGACCCCTGTAACCTCTGCAGTATGCGGCGTATGGTCTGAGCCCTGCCAAGTGGACCCCCCACCACTGTATCCTCTGCAGTATGCGGCGTATGGTCTGAGCCCTGACAGGTGGACCCCCGACCCCTGTATCCTCTGCAGTATGCGGCGTATGGTCTGAGCCCTGACAGGTGGACCCCCGACCCCTGTAACCTCTGCAGTATGCGGCGTATGGTCTGAGCCCTGCCAGGTGGACCCCCCACCGCTGTATCCTCTGCAGTATGCGGCGTATGGTCTGAGCACTGACAGGTGGACCCCCAACCCCTGTATCCTCTGCAGTATGCGGGGTATGGTCTGAGCACTGACAGGTGGACCCCCCCCCCCACCCCTGTAACCTATGCAGTGTGCGGCGTATAACAGGTGGACCCCCATCCCTCGGATTAACCTCTGCAGCAATGCTGGCAACACATCTATTCTGAAAAGACGACCTCTAGATATGACGCTGAGCATGTGCACTCAGCTTCTTTGGTCAACCATGGTGAGGGCTGTTCTGAATGGATCTGTCTGGTTATACCGCTGTATGGTCTTGGCCACTGTGCTGCAGCTCAGTATCAGGGTGTTGCCTATCTTCTTTTAGCCTCGGCCATCTTTATGTAGAGCAATAATTCTTTTTTTCAGCTCCTCAGAGAATTCTTTGCCATGAGGAGCAGATCTATGGAAATTAGGTGACTTTAGGGTTCTTCCAAGGGGACAATGTGATCACATTGTGGCAGATATAAACCTTTGATACTGTATATTACAATGTGTCCATGTGTCTTTATAAATTCTTTCTATATTTCTATTCTTTTCTTCTATTGTTTATATTGTAAGTGCGATTAACTGTAATTAAGAGGAAACATCGTGCGTTCTCCAATAACTCATACGATTTCCCCGGCATCCAGCTAATATTTAATAACAGCTAATGAGGTTAAATAGTCAGCGGAAAACAACGGAAAAGAAACATTCATTAAAGAACAACATAATTGTTGTGAGGACCTTATTTTTCTTTAAATACTGCTTAGTGTTCTCTTTTTCTAGATTATTCGACTTAATTAGCAGTCCAAAAGACTTAAAAAACATAGGTTTATAAACATCTAATTAAGTCATTTGTCATGCACTACTTTGTGATTATCCCCTTGTAAAGCAGATGGTTCTGAGCTCAATGTAATGTAATTGAAAATGAATGATAAGGAATGACAGGAAGAAGCCGCACTCCTCTCCTGGAGAAGGGAAAACACTGATGGACTATAAAGAGGACTTTACATTACTGATCCTGAGCTACCTCCTGTATTACACTCCAGAGCTGCACTCACTATTCTGCTGGTGCAGTCACTGTGTACACACATTACATTACTGATCCTGAGTTACCTCCTGCATTGTACTCCAGAGCTGCACTCACTATTCTGCTGGAGTCACTGTGTACATACATTACATTACTGATCCTGAGTTACCTCCTGTATTATACTCCAGAGCTGCACTCACTATTCTGCTGGAGTCACTGTGTACATACATTACATTACTGATCCTGAGTTACCTCCTGTATTATACTCCAGAGCTGCACTCACTATTCTGCTGGTGCAGTCACTGTGTACATTCATTACATTACTGATCCTGTATTATACTCCAGAGCTGCACTCACTATTCTGCTGGTGCAGTCACTGTCTTCATACATTACATTACTGAGCCTGAGTTACCTCTTGTATTATACTCCAGAGCTGCACTCAGTATTCTTTTGGTGCAGTCACTGTGTACAACCATTACATTAATGATCCTGAGTTACGTCCTGTATTATACTCCAGAGCTGCACTCGCTATTCTGCTGGTGCAGTCACTGTGTACATACATTACATTACTGATCCTGAGTTACCTCCTGTATTATGCTCCAGAGCTGCACTCACTATTCTGCTGGAGTCGCTGTATATATACACTTCTTCCATCTTCAGAGCTTTGATCTCCAGATCTTTCTTAATACCTCACTCTATATCTAATAATTAAGGGTCTCAAAAAATGGGTTTCACCCGAGTAGATTCACAGCTTCCATAAACACAAACATTTTTTCCAAACACAAAATAAAACTGATAAAAAAATAAACAATTTATGTAAACCCGTCATCATGTGAATATAAAAGGCTGATTAATGTCACCCATCTCAGTTTATGTGTCGCTCTGTGCTCCGCAGGTTTGCTGGATACTAAATTTACCGACAGCTGCTCCTTCCCATTTACAGATTTGCATCTTCCCTCTATATATAAATATAGAAGCTTTGTTACAACAACTTTTGCAACAGTCAATGAGGAAAAAGATACTTATCGTCAGTTCTCCCATCATGGAAGCGGAGGGATGGATGGATGGATGGATGGATGGATGGATGGATGGATGGATGGAGGGAGGGAGGGATGGATGGATGGATGGAGGGATGGGTGGTGGATGGATGGATGGATGGAGGGAGGGAGGGAGGGAAGAATGGATGGATGGATGGATGGATGGGTGGGTGGGTGGATGGATGGATGGATGCATGGATGGATGGAGGGATGGGTGGATGGATGGATGGATGGATCGGTGGGTGGATGGATGGATGGATGGAGGGATGGAGGGATGGAGGGGTGGGTGGATGGATGGATGGATGGAGGGATGGATGGATGGATGGATAGAGGGATGGATGGATGGATGGATGGATGGATAGGTGGGTGGATGGATGAATGGATGGATGGATGGATGGATGGAGGGATGGGTGGGTGGGTTTATAGAGTGAGGGAGGGTTGGATGGATGGATGGATGGATGGATGGGTGGATGGATGGAGGGATGGATGGATGGAGGGATGGATGGGTGGGTGGGTGGATGGATGGAGGGATGGATGGATGGATGGATGGATGGAGGGAGGGATGGATGGATGGATGGATGGATGGGGGAGGGAGGGATGGATGGATGGATGGAGGGAGGGATGGATGGATGGATGGGTGGATGGATGGAGGGATGGATGGATGGAGGGATGGATGGATGGATGGATGGATGGAGGGATGGATGGATGGATGGATGGAGGGATGGATGGATGGAGGGATGGATGGATGGATGGATGGGTGGATGGGTGGATGGATGAATGGAGGGATGGATGGATGGATGGAGGGATGGATGGATGGATGGAGGGATAGATGGAGGGATGGATGGATGGATGGATGAAGGAATGGATGGAGGGATGGACGGATGGGTGGATGGATGGATGGAGGGATGGATGGATGGATGGGTGGATGGATGGATGGATGGATGGATGGATGAGTGGGTGGATGGGTGGGTGGATTGTTGGATGGATGGATGGATGGGTGGGTGGATGGATGGATGGATGGATGGATGGGTGGATGGATGGATGAAGGGATGGAGGGATGGATGGATGAATGGATGGATGAATGGATGGAGGGATGGAGGGATGAAGGGATGGGGATGAAGGGAGGGATGAAGGGATGGGGATGAAGGGAGGGATGGATGGATGGATGGATGGATGGATGAAGGGATGGAGGGATGGATGGGTGGATGGATGGATGGATGAAGGGATGGAGGGATGGATGGGTGGATGGATGGATGGATGGATGGATGAAGGGATGGAGGGATGGATGGATGAATGGAGGGATGAATGGATGGATGAATGGATGAAGGGATGGATCGATGAATAGATGAATGGATGGATTGATGGAGGGATGAAGGGATGGATCGATGAATAGATGAATAGATGAATGGATGGATGGATGGAGGGATGGATGGATTATTATTATTATTTATTATTATAGCGCCATCAATTCCATGGCGCGTTACATGTGAAAGAGGTATACAAAATAGGGACAAGTACAATAATCAGAAACAATACAAGGCATAGACAGGTACAGGAGGAGAGAGGTCACTGCCCGCGAGGACTCACAGTCTACAAATGAATGAATGAATGAATAAATGGATGGATGGATGGATGGATAGAGGAGGGCACTACCCTCTGCAGCGAGGCCTCCATACAGCACTGTGCCCTCATTAGCGCTTCCTATGGTAATTACAGTCTCTTCTTCTGTTTTTCTCGAAGCCGTCGCCAGCTTTGATTGTGACATGAAAGCTCGGTGCGGCTGCAGTGGGTGGAGGCTCTCACCGCCGGCTCTCCAGCTAAAGTGCCAGCCAATGTGTTTATTTACTAATGTACAGTGGGTAGAAGTGCCACCCCGAAGATCTCATGTCACAGGTAAGGAACCAGCTGAGATGTGACACTATGCTCTATGGTACTGATACAATGTGTCACCTTTATATCGGGCACCATATTCAGCCATCGTGTGGGTCCTAGGATCAGTTATGGATTTACGTGTCCACAAATTAATATAAGACACCCCCCCCCCTCCCACTGATACCACCCACTCCTGATACAGAAAAATATTCACGCAGAGCGGTGAGACGGCTAACTGGTTAAGTTTGGGCACCCCTATTAATGTTAACCTTTTTTCTTTATAACAATTTGTTTTTTTGCAACAGCTATTTCAGATATATATATACACACACACACACACACACACACACGCACACACCACACACACACACACGGTGGCTCAGTGGTTGGCACTACAGTCTTGCAGCGCTGGGGTCCTGGGTTCAATTCCCACCAAGGACACCATCTGTAAGGAGTTTGTATGTTCTCCCCGTGTTTGCGTGGGTTTCCTCCGGGGTCTCCGGTTTCCTCCCACACTCCAAAAACATACAGATAGAGACTCTAGATTGTGAGCCCCAATGGGGACAGTATTATCAATGTATGTAAAGTGCTGTGGAATTAACAGCGCTATATAAATAAATAAATTATTATTATTATATATCTAATAACTGATGGACTGAGTAATATTTCTGGATTGAAATGAGGTTTATTGTACTAACAGAAAATGTGCAATCCGCATTTAATCAAAATTTGACCGGTGCAAAAGTATGGGCACCTCAACATAAAAGTGACATTAATATTTTGTAGATCCTCCTTTTGCAGAAATCACAGCCTCTAGTGGCTTCCTGTAGCTTTTAATGAGTTCCTGGATCCTGGATGAAGGTAGATTTGACCATTCCTGTTTACAAAACAATTCCAGTTCAGGTAAGTTTGATGGTCGCCGAGCATGGACAGCCGCTTCCCATCATCCCACAGATTTTCAATGATATTCAGGTCTGGGGACTGGGATGGCCATTCCAGAACATTGCAATTGTTCCTCTGCATGAATGCCTGAGTAGATTTGGAGCGGTGTTTTGGATCATTGTCTTGCTGAAATATCCATCCCCTGCGTAACTTCAACTTCGTCACTGATTCTTGCACATTATTGTCAAGAATCTGCTGATACTGAGTTGAATCCATGCGACCCTCAACTTTAACAAGATTCCCGGTGCCGGCATTGGCCACACAGCCCCAAAGCATGATGGAGCCTCCACCAAATTTTACTGTGGGTAGCAAGTGCTTTTCTTGGAATGCCGTGTTTTTTGCCTCCATGCATAACGCCTTTTTGTATGACCAAACAACTCAATCTTTGTTTCATCAGTCCACAGGACCTTCCTCCAAAATGTAACTGGCTTGTCCATATGTGCTTTTGCATACCTCAGGCGACTCTGTCTGTGGCGTGCGTGTAGAAACGGCTTCTTTCACATCACTCTCCCATACAGCTTCTCCTTGTGCAACGTGCGCTGTATTGTTGACCGATGCACATTGACACCATCTGCATCAAGATGATGCTGCAGGTCTTTGGAGGTGGTCTGTGGATTGTCCTTGACTGTTCTCACCATTCTTCTTCTCTGCCTTTCTGATATTTTTCTTGACCTGCCACTTCTGGGCTTAACAAGAACTGTACCTGTGTTCTTCCATTTCCTTACTATGTTCCTCACAGTGGAAACTGACAGCTTAAATCTCTGAGACAACTTTTTGTACCTTCCCCTGAACAACTATGCTGAATAATCTTTGTTTTCAGATCATTTGAGAGTTGTTTTGAGGAGCCCATGATGCCACTCTTCATAGGAGATTCCAATAGGAGAACAACTTGCAAGTGGCCCCCTTAAATACCTTTTCTCATGATTGGATACACCGGCCTATGAAGATCAAAGCTCAATGAGGTTACAAAACCAATTTAGTGCTTTACTAAGTCAGTAAAAAGTAGTTAGGAGTGTTCAAATCAAGAAATTTATAAGGGTGCCCATACTTTTGCACCGGTCAAATTTTGTTTAAATGCGGATTGCACATTTTCTGTTAGTACAATAAACCTCATTTCAATCCAGAAATATTACTCAGTCCATCAGTTATTAGATATATGAAACTGAAATAGCTGCTGCAAAACCCCAAATTGTTATAAAGAAAAAAGGTTAACATTAATAGGGGTGCCCAAACTTTTTCATATGACTGTATGTAGTAATGTCCCCCCCTCCTGTATTAATATCCCCCATTTTGACCCCTTCCTGGTATATATGTCCCCATCCTTGCATATATGTCCCTTTCCTGGGCTCATCCTGGTAAAGATGTACTCATCCTAGGTTCACCTTGGTATACATGTCTCTATCCTGGTATATACATCCTCATCTTGGTAGCTATGTTCACCATCCTGGTATATCTGACCTCATCATGGTATATATGTCCCCTAACCTGGTATCTATATTCCCCATTGTGGTATATATGTCACCCATCCATGTATATATGTCCCCTATCCTGGTATCTTTTCCCTATCGTGGTATATATGTCTCCCATCCTGGTATATATGTCCAATATCCTGGTATATATGTCCCGTTCCTGGGCTGATCCTGGTATATATGTCTCTATCCTGGTATATACAGTGCCTACAAGTAGTATTCAACCCCCTGCAGATTTAGCAGGTTTACACATTCGGAATTAACTTGGCATTGTGACATTTGGACTGTAGATCAACCTGGAAGTGTGAAATGCAGCAAAAAAGAATGTTATTTAATTTTTTTTTTTTTTTTAAATTGTGAAAAGTTTATTCAGAGGGTCATTTATTATTCAACACCTCAAACCACCAGAATTCTGTTTGGTTCCCCTAAAGTATTAAGAAGTATTTCAGGCACAAAGAACAATGAGCTTCACATGTTTGGATTAATTACCTCTTTTTCCAGCCTTTTCTGACTAATTAAGACCCTCCCCAAACTTGTGAACAGCACTCATACTTGGTCAACATGGGAAAGACAAAGGAGCATTCCAAGGCCATCAGAGACAAGATCGTGGAGGGTCACAAGGCTGGCAAGGGGTACAAAACCCTTTCCAAGGAGTTGGGCCTACCTGTCTCCACTGTTGGGAGCATCATCCGGAAGTGGAAGGCTTATGGAACTACTGTTAGCCTTCCACGGCCTGGACAGACATTGAAAGTTTCCACCCGTGCCGAGGCCAGGCTTGTCCGAAGAGTCAAGGCTAACCCAAGGACAACAAGGAAGGAGCTCCGTGAAGATCTCATGGCAGTGGGGACATTGGTTTCAGTCAATACCATAAGTAACGTACTCCACCGCAATGGTTTCCGTTCCAGACGAGCCCGTAAGGTACCTTTACTTTCAAAGCGTCATGTCAAGGCTCGTCTACAGTTTGCTCATGATCACTTGGAGGACTCTGAGACAGACTGGTTCAAGGTTCTCTGGTCTGATGAGACCAAGATCGAGATCTTTGGTGCCAACCACACACGTGACGTTTGGAGACTGGATGGCACTGCATACGACCCCAAGAATACCATCCCTACAGTCAAGCATGGTCGTGGCAGCATCATGCTGTGGGGCTGCTTCTCAGCCAAGGGGCCTGGCCATCTGGTCCGCATCCATGGGAAGATGGATAGCACGGTCTACCTGGAGATTTTGGCCAAGAACCACCGCTCCTCCATCAAGGATCTTAAGATGGGTCGTCATTTCATCTTCCAACAAGACAACGACCCAAAGCACACAGCCAAGAAAACCAAGGCCTGGTTCAAGAGGGAAAAAATCAAGGTGTTGCAGTGGCCTAGTCAGTCTCCTGACCTTAACACAATTGAAAACTTGTGGAAGGAGCTCAAGATTAAAGTCCACATGAGACACCCAAAGAACCTAGATAACTTGGAGAAGATCTGCATGGAGGAGTGGGCCAAGATAACTCCAGAGACCTGTGCCGGCCTGATCAGGTCTTATAAAAGACGATTATTAGCTGTAATTGCAAACAAGGGTTATTCCACAAAATATTAAACCTAGGGGTTGAATAATAATTGACCCACACTTTTATGTTGAAAATTTATTAAAATTTAACTGAGCAACATAACTTGTTGGTTTGTAAGATTTATGCATCTGTTAATAAATCCTGCTCTTGTTTGAAGTTTGCAGGCTCTAACTTATTTGCATCTTATCAAACCTGCTAAATCTGCAGGGGGTTGAATACTACTTGTAGGCACTGTATGTCTCTATACTGGTATATATGTCCCCTATCCTGGTATATATGCTCTGATCCTGGTATATATGTCCCCCATCCTGTTATAAATGTCCCATATCCTAGTATATACAGTTAGGTCCAGAAATCTTTGGACAGTGACACAATTTTGGCGAGTTGGGCTCTGCATGCCACCACATTGGATTTGAAATGAAACCTCTACAACAGAATTCAAGTGCAGATTGTAACGTTTAATTTGAAGGTTTGAACAAAAATATCTGATAGAAATTGTAGGAATTGTACACATTTCTTTACAAACACTCCACATTTTAGGAGGTCAAAAGTAATTGGACAAATAAACCAAACCCAAACAAAATATTTTTATTTTCAATATTTTGTTGTGAATCCTTTGGAGGCAATCACTGCCTTAAGTCTGGAACCCATGGACATCACCAAACGCTGGGTTTCCTCTTTCTTAATGCTTTGCCAGGCCTTTACAGCCGCAGCTTTCAGGTCTTGCTTGTTTGTGGGTCTTTCCGTCTTAAGTCTGGATTTGAGCAAGTGAAATGCATGCTCAATTGGGTTAAGATCTGGTGATTGACTTGGCCATTGCAGAATGTTCCACTTTTTTGCACTCATGAACTCCTGGGTAGCTTTGGCTGTATGCTTGGGGTCATTGTCCATCTGTACTATGAAGCGCCGTCCGATCAACTTTGCGGCATTTGGCTGAATCTGGGCTGAAAGTATATCCCGGTACACTTCAGAATTCATCCGGCCACTCTTGTCTGCTGTTATGTCATCAATAAACACAAGTGACCCAGTGCCATTGAAAGCCATGCATGCCCATGCCATCACGTTGCCTCCACCATGTTTTACAGAGGATGTGGTGTGCCTTGGATCATGTGCCGTTCCCTTTCTTCTCCAAACTTTTTTCTTCCCATCATTCTGGTACAGGTTGATCTTTGTCTCATCTGTCCATAGAATACTTTTCCAGAACTGAGCTGGCTTCATGAGGTGTTTTTCAGCAAATGTAACTCTGGCCTGTCTATTTTTGGAATTGATGAATGGTTTGCATCTAGATGTGAACCCTTTGTATTTACTTTCATGGAGTCTTCTCTTTACTGTTGACTTAGAGACAGATACACCTACTTCACTGAGAGTGTTCTGGACTTCAGTTGATGTTGTGAACGGGTTCTTCTTCACCAAAGAAAGTATGCGGCGATCATCCACCACTGTTGTCATCCGTGGACGCCCAGGCCTTTTTGAGTTCCCAAGCTCACCAGTCAATTCCTTTTTTCTCAGAATGTACCCGACTGTTGATTTTGCTACTCCAAGCATGTCTGCTATCTCTCTGATGGATTTTTTCTTTTTTTTCAGCCTCAGGATGTTCTGCTTCACCTCAATTGAGAGTTCCTTAGACCGCATGTTGTCTGGTCACAGCAACAACTTCCAAATGCAAAACCACACACCTGTAATCAACCCCAGACCTTTTAACTACTTCATTGATTACAGGTTAATGAGGGAGACGCCTTCAGAGTTAATTGCAGCCCTTAGAGTCCCTTGTCCAATTACTTTTGGTCCCTTGAAAAAGAGGAGGCTATGCATTACAGAGCTATGATTCCTAAACCCTTTCTCCGATTTGGATGTGAAAACTCTCATATTGCAGCTGGGAGTGTGCACTTTCAGCCCATATTATATATATATAATTGTATTTCTGAACATGTTTTTGTAAACAGCTAAAATAACATAACTTGTGTCACTGTCCAAATATTTCTGGCCCTGACTGTATGTCCCGTTCCTGGGCTCATCCTGGTATAGATGTCCTCATCCTGGGGCCATCCTGATATATATGTCTCTATCCTGGTATATATGTCCCCTATCAAGGTATATCTGTCCCCATCCTGATATATATGTCCCATATCCTGGTATATATGTTTCCCATCCTGGGCAACATTCTGGTATATATGTCCCCATCCTGGTATATATGTCCTCATCCTGGTATATATGTCCCCATCCTGGTATATATGTCCTCATCCTGGTATACATGTCCCCATCCTGGTATATATGTCCTCATCCTGGTATATATGTCCCCATCCTGGTATATATGTCTCCTATACTGGTATACAGTATAACAATCAATGCCTGACAGAGTAACACTTTTATTTCTGCACAAAAATGGTAATTACGTCCACAGATTGGTTGGTCCCATTTCTGACACAAAAAAGGCCACTTATTTGCATCCAATGAAATGAGAAAGATCTTTTTTGTGCATGCCATGTGAAGGAAAAATAAAATCATCTATGAACCCCAACATTATTATCTGGCATGCCAGCACCCCTCCCCCGCGCTACAGCTGCCAACAGAAGGACCAGGATACTATGTGTTGTTTTCTCTGCTTAATTTAGAAAGTACCGTACCTGCCTCTCCCAAGCCCTAAAATACTAAAATATACCCATCAAATCCGAGGTCAGCGGATCAGCCGATAATATATGGATGGTTTCGACTTTTGGACCAATGAAAAGTCTTTTACACATAAAAGAGAATCACTTTGCTAAATTAAAAGTGAACCTTCTCCGAGGAGTGTAGTTTAATTTCCTGAATTTGCCTGAAAGGGCCGATGTTTTATTGCACGAGGTCTCTGGGAGTAAAAGGTGTATATTCCATTAGCGGCAACACGGCTCTCAAACGTCTCCTGCAAAAATAGATTTCCTTTCCGCGAGACGATGAGTCCATCTTTGTTATTTCATCAGGTCCTAGAATTCATTATAGCAGAAAATAGATGGAGATTCCGAAAATCATTAAAAAATGGAATTAGTTAATGATGGCAACCAGGGTGCTTTATAAAAAAAATCAAGGAAAGGAAAACCCAAGGAAAAGAATCCCGTGTGGGTGACTTTTAAGGGTTCACCATATGGGGTGCATTCTCTAAGCCATAGGTCAGGGTGAGCAGTACAGACCGGAAGAGATGAGGCAGAAGAACTGGACACTTGGATCAGTGAGGACCAAGACAGCACAGTATTCAGGGTGAAAGATGGAGAATCTATACCGACCGTATAGGTAACGGACGCAAGGGTAACAGGATCTGACAACTAGCTAGCAGACTGAAACACTGACTATCTAGGAGCTTTGTGCAGGCACCTTCCCTAATGGGAGGGTGCCTTAAATACACTGTGCATGCACAGGTCACAGCCAGGTCACATCCTACCCCTTACTCGCCTAGCCATCTACGTGTGCTGCTGCCTTGTTCCCCTCCCGGGGCCTGTGCATACACCATGTATTCAAGGCACCCTCCCATTAGGGGAGGTGCCTGCACAATGCTCCTAGTTAGTCAGGGTCTCAGTCTGCTAGCTGGTTGTCAGGTCCTCTTACCCTTGTGTCTATTACCTATACCGGAGTCTGTCTTCCCATACCCGTCTGTCCCTACCGTGCCCATCACACCTGTCTATACCAGCTTGTCCAGTTTACCTCAGTCATCCCACCTGTACCTGTGTCTTCGTCATCTGTCCTGTGCTTCAGCTGCTGCCATAGTCACGGTCCCTGCCCTGGGAGGGGTACCTTGCATCCACCTCACAGTAGGAGCTTAGGGAAGCATTAGATGCAGCTGAGCCACACGTGCGGATTATACAGGAACAGCAGAGGTAGAAAGCTGAACTGGAAGAACTAGATACAGCTGAGCCACATGTGTGGATTGTACAGGAACAGCAGAGATGGAAAAGCTGAACTGGAAGCACTAGATGCAGCTGAGCCACATGTGTGGATTGTACTGGAACAGCAGAGGTGAAAAGCTGAACTGGAAGCACTAGATGCAGCTGAGCCACATGTGCGGATTATACAGGAACCGCAGAGGTGGAAAGCTGAACTGGAAGCACTAGATGCAGCTGAGCCACATGTGCGGATTATACAGGAACCGCAGAGGTGGAAAGCTGAACTGGAAGCCCTAGACGCAGCTTAGCCACATGTGCGGATTGTACAGGAACAGCAGAGGTGGAAAGCTGAACTGGAAGCACTAGATGCAGGTGAGCCACATGTGCGGATTGCACAGGAACAGCAGAGGTGGAAAGCTGAACTGGAAGCACTAGATGCAGCTGAGCCACATGTGCGGATTATACAGGAACAGCAGAGGTGGAAAGCTGAACTGGAAGAACTAGATACAGCTGAGCCACATGTGCGGATTATACAGGAACCGCAGAGGTGGAAAGCTGAACTGGAAGCCCTAGACGCAGCTTAGCCACATGTTCGGATTGTACAGGAACAGCAG
The DNA here is from genome assembly GCF_048569485.1 of Anomaloglossus baeobatrachus. Taxonomy (NCBI): domain Eukaryota; kingdom Metazoa; phylum Chordata; class Amphibia; order Anura; family Aromobatidae; genus Anomaloglossus; species Anomaloglossus baeobatrachus. Next base: position 199,043,291 of record NC_134362.1, on the reverse strand, counting down.
AGGTGGAAAGCTGAACTAGAAGCACTAGATGCAGGTGATCCACATGTGCGGATTGTACTGGAACAGCAGAGGTGGAAAGCTGAACTTGAAGCCCTAGATGCAGCTGAGCCACATGTGCGGATTATACAGGAACAGCAAAGGTGGAAAGCTGAACTGGAAGCACTAGATGCAGGTGAGCCACATGTGCGGATTGCACAGGAACAGCAGAGGTGGAAAGCTGAACTGGAAGCACTAGATGCAGCTGAGCCACATGTGCGGATTATACACGAACAGCAGAGGTGGAAAGCTGAACTGGAAGCCCTAGATGCAGCTGAGCCACATGTTGGTAGGTAATTGCTGGCAGATGTAGAGTTAATGCTTTGATAGACTATTTCAGAAGTGTTTGTCGAGTGATCACAGTAAACCAAAGTGGATTAGCACAGAAGACGCCAGCCACAGATGAAGGGAGCAAAGCCCGGTGCTGGAGCCTGGACAGGTGACTAATAATGGTAAACCCCTCCACAGTTCCCCACGTTGCCCGGTATGACCTTACCTCCTTTTGTCTTCTACAAATCCCTTAATAACCTCAGGATTCCCAAATGCAAGAGCAGGTCCTGTCATACAGATGTGCTGCCTCATCCAGAGACGCCTTCGTGTGACAGATTCATTTTCACATCACCTGGAGAGCAGCGAGTCCTCCACGTCTCAGCGCCTCCACATATCAGGAGCTGCTGGCGCGTTTCGGAGATGTGAGTGACGCATATAGGAGAAAAGGGGAAGAGACCGGACCCGCAGCACAAACATTACTGCATATCTCACTACGGTATTATCATAGTGTATGAAAGAGCCATCCTACATGATACACGATGAAGAGCACTGAACTGCTCGTGTAGATAAATGTGTAGGCTCATAGCCCAGGAGAGGCATGATATTAGGTTAGGGTTTCATCAAAGAAGGACGCCTTGCCGTGGTTGACGGGCTCTCATGAATTGTCCAATTTATGTGCTAAGTATTTTCATTTTTAAAAACACAGTCATGGCCAAAACTATTGACACCCTAGAAATTGTTCCAAAAAATGAAGTATTTCTCCCATAAAATTATTACAATTTTCATTTGTGTGTATTGGAACAACACAATAAAAAACTGAGGGGGAAAAACAGGCAAATTGGACATAATTATACAAAAAACAATGGGCAGACAAAATTATTGGCACCTTTTCAAAATCGCGTGTAAATAACTTTGTTTCAAGCATGTGATGCTCCTCCAAACTCAGCAAGTAACAGCTGTGGGCAATATGAAAATCACACTTGAAACCAAATAAAAAGGGGAGAAGTTGACTCAATCTTTTCATTGTGTGTCTGTGTGTGCCACACTAAAGGCCACTTTACACACAGAGATAAATCTTTGGCAGATCTGTGCGTGCAGTGAAATCATGGATATATTGTTCCATTTGTACACAGCCACAAACCTGGCACTGATTGTCCACAATTTCACTGCAACCACAGATCTGCCACAGATTTATCTCTGTGTGTAAAGTGGTCTTAAGCATGGAGAACAGAAAGAGAAGAGAATGGTTTGAAGACTTGAGAACCAAAATTGTTCAAAAATATCAACAATCCCAAGGTTACAAGTCCATCTCCAGAGATCTTGATGTTCCTTTGTCCACAGTGCGCAACATAATAAAGAAGTTTACAACCCATGGCCCTGTAGATAATCTCCCTGGATGTGGACGACAGAGAAAAATTAATGAAAGGTTGTTACGCAAAATAGTCCGGATGGTGGTTAAGACGCCCCAAGCAAGGTCCAAAGAAATGAAAGCAGTGCGTTTGAGTGTTCACATCCAGCTGAAATGTATTGAGAATGTCTGGTCCCTGCACTGCAAATTGCGGTGTCTCAACATCACAGGAGGCAGCAGCCGACTCTGGGGCTAACACATGTGCTCGCTGCTTAAGAAAATGCATATTCACTGCTGCCCACGCCCATAATCCTGCTCACCTCTTTACAATGAAGCCGCTGCTGTGAAGTGGACAGGCTTATGGGTGAGTAGAGCAGTGAATATTCATTCTATTTAATAGCAGCACAGTGATCACCCACCTGCCGACTTCCTTGAGCTGCCGGGTGAGCGTATGCTGCTATTACAGAGAATGATTTCACTGTTCTCCAGCCCACCTGGACATCGTTGGATTCCCTGCTGGGCTTTTGAGTCTGCCAGTCTCTCCTCCAGCATATAACACAGCTGATTAAAGTTCTGCCCCTCCCCTTCCATCAGATGATGAGAGAACAGCTGATCATTGCATCCTGCTCAGCACAGCCATCCCCTGCACTGTACTCACTGCTCCACAGCCTCACAGTAGTAAACCCAGCCCACCCCACAGTAAGCTCCGCCTCTCCTGGTCCATGAAAATAGGGGAGGAGCTTACCCTCATCACCCTGTTTTCACATGCTTTTCTATACATTTTTCCCCCAGCATCCTACTTTCTCACGCTCTGCTATACATCTTTCCCTCAGCACCCAGCTTTCCCATGCTCTGCTATACATCTTTCCCTCAGCACCCAGCTTTCCCCATGCTCTGATATTAAGAGCAAGCTGGGTACTGAGAGAAAGATGTATAGCAATGCATGGGAAAGCTGGATGCTGAGGGAAAGATGTATAGCAAAGCATGGGAAAGCTGGGTGCTGAGGACAAGAGGGATATCAGAACATAGTAAAACTGGGGCTGAGGAATATCAGAGCATGGGGAAGCTGAGTGCTGAGGAAAAGATGTATAGCAGAAAATAGAGAAGCTGGGTGCTGAGGACAAGATGGATACCAGTACATAGGAAAACTGGGGCTGAGCAAGATCAAAGCATGGGAAAGCTGGGTGCTGAGGGAAAGATGTATAGCAAAGCATGGGAAAGCTGGGTGCTGAGGGAAAGATGTATAGCAAAGCATGGCAAAGCTGGGTGCTGAGAACAAGATGGATATTGAGCGGCACGGTAGCTCTGTGGTTAGCACTGTATGGTGGCTCAGTGGTTAGCACTGCAGTCTTGCAGCGCTGGGGTCCTGGGTTGAAATCCCATCAAGGACACCATCTGCAAGGAGTTTGTATGTTCTCCCCATGTTTGCGTGGGTTTCCTCTGGGTACTCCGGTTTCCTCCCACACTCCAAAGACATACAGATAGGGACTTTAGATTGTGAGCCCCAATGGGGACAGTGTTCATGATGTATGTAAAGTGCAGCAGAAAATGTTAGCACTATATAAAACTAAAGATTTGATTTGATTTTGATTTTGGATATCAGAACATAGGAAAAATGGGGCTGAAGAATATCAAAACATGGGAAAGCTGGGTGCTGAGGGAAAGATGTATAGCAAAGCATGGGAAAGCTGGGTGCTGAGGGAAAGATGTATAGCAAAGCATGGGAAAGCTGGGTGCTGAGAACAAGATGGATATCAGAACATAGGAAAACTGGGGCTGAGCAATATCAAAGCATGGGAAAGCTGGGTGCTGAGGGAAAGATGTATAACAGAAAATAGAGAAGCTGGGTGCTGAGGGAAAGATGTATAGCAGAACATAGGAAAACTGGGGCTGAGGAATAACAAAGCATGGGAAAGCTGGGTGCTGAGGGAAAGATGTATAGCAGAAAATAAAGAAAGCTGGTTGCTGAGGACAAGATGGATATCAGAACATGGAAAACCTGGGTCTGAGGAATAGCAAAGCATGGGAAAGCTGGGTGCTGAGGGAAAGATGTATAGCAGAAAATAGAGAAGCTGGTTGCTGAGGACAAGATGGATATCAGAACATAGGAAAACTGGGGCTGAGGAACAACAAAGCATGGGAAAGCTGAGTGCTGAGGTAAAGATGTATAGTAGAGCATGGGGAAGCTGGGTGCTGAGGACAAGATGGATATCAGAACATAGGAAAACTGGGGCTGAGGAACAACAAAGCATGGGAAAGCTGGGTGCTGAGGGAAAGATGTATAGTAGAGCATGGGGAAGCTGGGTGCTGAGGACAAGATGGATATCAGAACATAGGAAAACTGGGGCTGAGGAATATCGAAGCATGGGAAAGCTGGGTTCTGAGAGAAAGATGTATAGCAGAAAATAGAGAAGCTGGTTGCTGAGGACAAGATACATATCAGAACATAGAAAAGCTGGGGCTGAGGAGTAACAAAGCATGGGAAAGCTGGGTGCTGAGGGAAAGATGTATAGCAGAAAATAAAGAAAGCTGGGTGCTGAGGGAAAGATGTATAGCAGAGGATGGGAAAGCTGGGTGCTGAGGACAAGATGGATATCAGAACATAGGAAAACTGGGGCTGAGGAATATCAGAGCATAGGAAAGCTGAGTGCTGAGGGAAAGACGTATGGCAGAGAATGGAAAATCTGGGTGCTGAGGGAAAGACGTATAGCAGAGCATGGGGAAAGCTGGGTGCTGAAGACAAGATGGATATCAGCACATAGAAAAGCTGGGTACCGAGGGAAAGAGGGATATAAGAGCATTTTGTACCCCAAGTGGGGAGGGGAAGTGGATTGGGGGCTCAGGTCCAAATTCTGCACGGGGCCCACTGAACTCTAGTTATGCCACTGCTTGCAGTCCTTGGCTGCCGGCCCGCTATGGTCTTGGACCTTGAGCACAGCCAGTCGCTGCAGCATATATTGCAATGGAGAGGATGGTGGTCGCTCCTAAAAGCTTCTGCCACCTTTCCAGCGCCAAAACTGCAGCGACGTTCCGAAACATATGTATCAATCCCACAAAGAGTCACATCAAGGTCATGCAGCAGTAACCGGCCCATTGGGAGTCATTATTGACATGGCCCAAATGTGACTCTACACCACCCATCAAGACTTTAATGTTGGGGGGAGGGGTTCCATCACAGCCCCCGGCCCCCAGCGCCGCAGCAGAGGTTGTAACCTGCGTGAGCAATGTGTGATCTTCACTTCTATAAATAATGTGATTTGTAAAAGTATGCAAAAGTTTGGAGCCGCTCCGGTGTAAACATCTGGCGGAGGCCTCCAGTCACACACAGCCTGACAGTCTCCGCAACCTGGGCTCACTGCTTAATGAGGCTTCTGCCGTATGTTGCCAGCACGAAGCGTGGTGAGACCTCTCCCTCAGGTGCTCGATGTGCTCCAGATCCGTGTGATGTTTCCTGAGACGTCTCATCAACAGCAAGGAAAGGTAAAAGAATCAAAAGTACAAAGTATTACAGGAGAGCAATTATACATCCTCTGGATGGAAGACTCCCCTGACCTATAATGTATAGACACAGAGGCAGCTATAATCAGACTGCCAAACCGTCAATCACTGCGGCACCTGCCACCCTGTGCACAGAAATAGCCCCGCCATTATATATAACCTGGGAGCAGAAGGGACAAGCACAAAGCCAACTATACTACTGCCAACCCTGCTAAAAATAAACTACTATAATACTGCCCCTATAGGCAAGAATATAACTACTATAATACTGCTCCTATGTACAAGAATATAACTACTATAATACTGCCCCTATGTACAAGAATATAACTACTATAATACTGCCCCTATGTACAAGAATAGAACTACTATAATACTGCCCCCTATGTACAAGAATATAACTACTATAATACTGCTCCCTATGTACAAGAATATAACTACTATAATACTGCCCCCTATGTACAAGAATATAACTACTATAATACTGCTCCCTATGTACAAGAATATAACTACTATAATACTGCCCCCTATGTACAAGAATATAACTACTATAATACTGCTCCCTATGTACAAGAATATAACTACTATAATACTGCTCCCTATGTACAAGAATATAACTACTATAATACTGCCCCCTATGTACAAGAATATAACTACTATAATACTGCTCCCTATGTACAAGAATATAACTACTATAATACTGCCCCCTATGTACAAGAATATAACTACTATTATACTGCTCCCTATGTACAAGAATATAACTACTATAATACAGCCCCTATGGGCAAGAATATAACTACTATAATACTGCCCCCTATGTACAAGAATATAACTACTATAATACTGCTCCCTATGTACAAGAATATAACTACTATAATACTGCCCCCTATGTACAAGAATATAACTACTATAATACTGCTCCCTATGTGCAAGAATATAACTACTATAATACTGCTCCCTATATACAAGAATATAACTACTATAATACTGCTCCTATGTACAAGAATATAACTACTATAATACTGCTCCTACGTACAAGAATATAACTACTATAATACTGCCCCTATGTACAAGAATATAACTGCTATAATACTGCCCCTGTGTACAAGAATATAACTACTATAATACTGCCCCTATGGGCAAGAATATAACTACTATAATACTGCCCCCTATGTACAAGAATATAACTACTATAATACTGCTCCCTATGTACAAGAATATAACTACTATAATACTGCCCCTATGTGCAAGAATATAACTACTATAATACTGCTCCTATGTGCAAGAATATAACTACTATAATACTGCCAACCCTGCTAAAAATAAACTACTATAATACTGCCCCTATGGGCAAGAATATAACTACTATAATACTGCTCCCTATGTACAAGAATATAACTACTATTATACTACTCCCTATGTACAAGAAAATAACTACTATAATACTGCCCCTATCTGCAAGAATATAACTACTATAATACTGCCCCCTATGTACAAGAATATAACTACTATAATACTGCCCCCTATGTACAAGAATATAACTACTATTATACTGCTCCCTATGTACAAGAAAATAACTACTATAATACTGCCCCTATGTGCAAGAATATAACTACTATAATACTGCCCCCTATGTACAAGAATATAACTACTATAATACTGCCCCCTATGTACAAGAATATAACTACTATAATACTGCTCCCTATGTACAAGAATATAACTACTATAATACTGCCCCTATGTGCAAGAATATAACTACTATAATACTGCTCCTATGTGCAAGAATATAACTACTATAATACTGCCAACCCTGCTAAAAATAAACTACTATAATACTGCCCCTATGGGCAAGAATATAACTACTATAATACTGCCCCCTATGTACAAGAATATAACTACTATTATACTGCTCCCTATGTACAGGAATATAACTACTATAATACTGCCCCTATGTGCAAGAATATAACTACTATAATACTGCCCCCTATGTACAAGAATATAACTACTATAATACTGCTCCTATGTACAAGAATATAACTACTATAATACTGCCCCCTATGTACAAGAATATAACTACTATAATACTGCCCCTATGTGCAAGAATATAACTACTATAATACTGCCCCTATGTACAAGAATATAACTACTATAATACTGCCCCCTATGTACAAGAATATAACTACTATAATACTGCCCCTATATACAAGAATATAACTACAATAATACTGCCCCTATATACAAGAATATAACTACTATAATACTGCCCCTATGTATAAGAATATAACTACTATAATACTGCTCCTATGTACAAGAATATAACTACTATAATACTGCCCTCTATGTACAAGAATATAACTACTATAATACCGCCCCCTATGTACAAGAATATAACTACTATAATACTGCCCCTATGTGCAAGAATATAACTACTATAATACTGCCCCTATGTACAAGAATATAACTACTATAATACTGCCCCCTATGTACAAGAATATAACTACTATAATACTGCCCCTATATACAAGAATATAACTACAATAATACTGCCCCTATATACAAGAATATAACTACTATAATACATGTGTACCGGGAGCCGGTGTTTGCTGGTAACCATGATACACATCGGGTAACTAAGGGAAGCGCTTCCTATAGTTACCCGATGTGTATCATGGTTACCAGCGTACACCGGCTCCGTCACGATCCCAGCATCGCAAGGTTATGTCTGGGCTGGGTTGCCGGTGTGGACTCCTGGGAGTGCACTGCACCAGTCACCTGGGAGTCGGGGCTTCGTTTGAATTCGGGGGAAGGGGCGTGGCCCAGCGAGCGATGCGTGCGGAGGGCCGAGGCAAGTGGCCAATCCGTGTGGGGGCGGGGCCAGGCCGAGGCGAGCGGCCAATCCGTGTGGGGGGCGGGGCCAGGGCGAGCCTAGCAGCCAATCCGACGGTTGTCACTGTAACGACACTGTCAGTGTAACGACACAATTTTGGAGCAAGACAGACAGACAGACAGAATAAGGCAATTATATATATGGATAATACTGCCCCCTATGTACAAGAATATAACTACTATAATACTGCCCCCTATGTACAAGAATATAACTGCTATAATACTGCCCCTATGTACAAGAATATAACTACTATAATACTGCTCCCTATGTACAAGAATATAACTACTATAATACTGCCCCTATGTACAAGAATATAGCTACTATAATACTGCTTCTATGTACAAGAATATAACTACTATAATACTGCCCCCTATGTACAGGAATATAACTGCTATAATACTGCTCCTATGTACAAGAATATAACTACTATAATAGCGCCCCTATGTAGAAGAATATAACTACTATAATACTGCCCCTATGTACAAGAATATAACTGCTATAATACTGCCCCCTATGTACAAGAATATAACTGCTATAATACTGCCCCTATGTACAAGAATATAACTACTATAATACTGCCCCTATGTACAAGAATATAACTACTATAATACTGCCCCCTATGTACAAGAATATAACTACTATAATAGCGCCCCCATGTAGAAGAATATAACTACTATAATACTGCCCCTATGTACAAGAATATAACTACTATAATACTGCTCCTACGTAAAAGAATATAACTACTATAATACTGCCCCCTATGTACAAGAATATAACTACTATAATACTGCTCCTATGTACAAGAATATAACTACTATAATACTGCTCCTATGTACAAGAATATAACTGCTATAATACTGCTCCTATGTACAAGAATATAACTACTATAATACTGCCCCTATGTACAAGAATATAACTACTATAATACTGCCCCTATGTACAAGAATATAACTACTATAATACTGCTCCCTATGTACAAGAATATAACTACTATAATACTGCTCCTATGTACAAGAATATAACTGCTATAATACTGCTCCTATGTACAAGAATATAACCACTATAATACTGCTCCTATGGATAACTCTTTGCAGGTTGCTGTCTTGGAGTCTGCACAGTAATAATTTTCCATGAATAGTAAATAGAGTGTTCGGAATCGTCTCCTCCTCCTCCGTGTCCTCCCGGTTGGGGCGCAGTAGCCGGTGACCAGCCGTGGATCTTTCCTGCGTGGCGGTATCTCACTTTTACGCTCCTGTTTCTCGCGGTCTGCGCTCGTCAGAGATGATTACATTTGTTTTATTGTAACAATTCTTGTAGCCACTTAAAGATTTGGAGAATTCAAACAGAACTCCGGTGTTGGCGGCTGCAGGAGATGAGTCGCAGGAGGCACCGGGCAGATGTTCCTATAACTCCGCGCACATTAATCTGCTCATCTCTCAAGAAAAAAAAAAACGCACAGAGCGCACAGTGGATTAATTTCCTAAATCCTGACTCTTTAGTTGAGGAAATGTCTGCTCATCCCCGGCAAGGTCAACGTCACCCTCCCCTGACTCCAGATCCCGAGATATCGCTACAGATTTACAACAAGGCACAGGAGTCTTCATACACTAATGTCACAATCTATTCAACATAATGGCACCTTTTCCAATGGGCGCGTATACTTTTGCAAAAAAACCCTATCATTTTTTATTCCTTCTCCAATCAATAAGGGAAGGGCACATCCAGGGTGGGGGCTGTATGAAGGATGGATGGGGGTGTCGCGGGCGGGGAGGAGGGTGTCAGCACTGCGCTCACCCCTCTGCTCGGGTCCGGCTGCTGCTGCTCAGTGGTGGCTCGAGCGGTGGGCCGGATCCCGGGGGTCTCGAGCGGCGCTCCTCGCCCGTGAGTGAAAGGGGATTGGGTTTTGGGATAGTTTATTGTCCGTGACGCCACCCACGGTTGTGGTGATTTGTTAGCACCACCGCTGCTCTGTATGGGGATCCCGGGAGTGATGGTATGGAGCAGCAAGTTGTTGTGTTGCCCCTCCATGGGTAGGGGTTGGTGATCCCGGGGCCCAGTGATGAGGTGGGAGATGCAGGGCTTGGTGGGCGCAGGGACGCGGGGGCAGCGCTGTGCCTTGCGGCACTGTGGTACTCACTCAGCCTGAGACGATGACACAGTTCTCGGTAAAACACACGGCTGGAAAGACGGTTCCCACGGACGGCTGCACTTGCTTTCCCCAGTAGGTGACGGTGATGTCCCTCTGTCCTGCACCTATGTTGTTGATGGTTGCGATGGGTTCCCACCGGTAACCCGCTCCCCGGCTTCAAGCTGGACCGGGGGAGCTCTACTCTTTGCCCGCAGGCGCTGGCCCTCAGAAACTGGTGCCCTGGCGGTGGCGGTGTCTCTGCTTTAATGGTTGGGCAGTTGCCTTCAATCGGGACTTGGTTGTTGGGAGACAGCCGACCCCTTCACTGACGGATTTGGCAAATTATGGCGACTCCTAGCCTTGCCGGGGTCCGAGAGGCCCCTGCCCTGGTGCTGACTGTTCTTTGTACACTGCTCCAGACCGCCGGGTCACCACCCGTCCGCGGTCCTTCCAGGAACCTCCGAGCAGTCACCCCTGTGGACTATCACCGCCGTCTGCTGACCTTGCTGTCTCAGTCCGGGGCACACACCCGGACCAGCTTCAGGCTTTCTTACTGTCACTTTTACTCCTTTACTCCTCACTGTTTACTCCTTCACTTAGCTCCTCACTCAAGCTCCCCCTGAGCTAATCTCACACTTCACTCCTTCCACTTCCTCCTCCTAAACTGAACTGCCTGGTTCTCCCGCCTCCAGAGCTGTGAACTCCTCGGTGGGCGGAGCCAACCGCCTGGCCCACCCCCTGGTGTGAATCATCAGCCTCTGGAGGAAGGCAACAAGGATTTCTGGTTAGCTGTGGTGTTCCTAACTGGGGTGTAGGGTGTGGTGGTGTGATGACCTGTGACCCCTGGCTTGCCCAGGGCGTCACATTGGCACATCCAGGGTGGGGACTGTAGGAAGGATGGATGGGGGCACTGTCATGATGTATTTTACCTTCTCACTGTATTTGCTGTAATACTATGTCAGGATGTGATGTCACTTTCCTTTGGTTGTACTTACTGAACACTTTGAAATGTCTTGGGATGTAAGTAACCATACCTTCCCCCCATCTCCTGTGTCTCTGGGCCCATAATGCAATTATCTCCTGTCCACACAGCCAGGGGAACTTCTCATTGTTTCGTAAGCAGTGGATAACGCCAACTACACAAACCTGTAGACATCTCGGAGCCAACCTTCTAGAATCTTCTAGTGGGCCCAACCATTGCATAGACCCCTACCCTTGAGGGGCGGGCCCACGAGCTCAAACAATTCACTCCTGTTTCTAAATGCAGTTGGGAGTTGAGTTTTTGAAGAGGAAGGGAGCGAGATCTGAATCTGCGGACAGACCTCGCCATCCAGTGGATTGTGTGGGATTTCTGGGACTCTGAAAAGGACTATTACGTTGTGATCTGGCACTTTGGATTATCGGGAGGTGCCCCCGAATCTGTTTTATTTGGACTTGTCGTGTGCTGTTCCTGTATTCCTGTTAGTAAACCTGTTGGATCATCCTCGGCCTGTTGTCTCTCTTTGCTCTGATGTACACCCCGTCACAAACTGGTGGCAGCAGCGGGATCAGAGCAGAAGAAATGGAGGACAACAGCCAATCGACGTCTGAAACCAGAACCTCAGGATACAGGAACTGGACTGTGGCGAGTCTACAAACAAAGGCCCGTGAATTAGGTGTCGGCTACAAAGGACTCTCTAAGGAGCAACTAATTGAGGCATTGGAACACGCTTGCCTGCAAGATGGCACCGAGGAACAATTTCCACAGCAAGGGGAGCAAAGACGGGAGCCGGAGGTGAATACCCAAAAAAGTCAATGGGTTGTGTGGTACAAGGAAAAGATGGCACTGCTTGGAGATGAGGCCACCATAGAAGATAAGAGGGAGGCCATGCGTGGAGCTGAAGAGAAGGAGCGCAGGATGGAGGAGATGGCATTGCTGGATAAGCAGCTCGCTGTGGAAGCCGCGAGAGGTTCCAGACAGACTGTAACCCCAGCACCCATCATGAGGGAACTTCCCAGAGTGTCCCGCAAAGACTTCAAGCAGTTTAATGAGGCTGCTGGTGACATTGAGGGCTTCTTCCAGGACTTTGAGCATCAGTGTCGATTAATGGAAGTCCCAGAAAGGGAGCGCGTCCGGCATCTGGTTGGGCTCTTAGAGGGTGGAGCTGCTGCAGCCTATAGAGCTATGGACCCTCGGTGGAACTGTGAGTATGCGGATATTAAACAGACTATTCTAGAACATTATGCTGTAACGCCAGACACTTACAGGACTCAGTTCCGTACTCTAGCATGTGATGAGGAAGTGTCCTTCAAGATGTATGCCCACAAACTCAAACATCTGTGGCATCGTTGGTTGGAGGCAGAGGAGGCCTTAACCTTGGAGACCGTCCTCCAGGTCCTCCTAAAAGAGCAGTTTTACTTCAAGTGCCCCGCTGAGATCCGGGAATGGGTGCGTGAAAGGAGACCAGCCACTGTGGAGGAAGCTGCAGCTCTAGCTGATGAGGCTCTCACCATCAAGCCTCAGTGGAAAAAACTACTACCCAGTGAGAAAAAAAACACCAACCCCCCAACGCTGGTGGCCCCTGGTCCTTCTGGCCTCAATGTTCACCATCACCCTAGACCGTCAACTCATGGGGACCTTCGTGTGACTGTGCCTCGCATTACTCATGCTCCACCTTTGGGAATACGACGCGGAGGAAGAATCCCAGAGCGCAGATGTTATGGATGTGGGCAGCCTGGGCACATGCAATTCCAATGTCCAGGTGTTCGTAGACAGAACAGCTACAGACCGCCTTTGCCTGTTCATTATCTACAGACACCTGCACCAGGAGAAGAGCTGGATTCTGTGCCTGATGACTTGCCAAGTGACTCAGATATCCTGGCTCCCCTACCCGGAGTCTATGGGGTGCGAGCTCCAGCCACCTGTTCTTCTGATCTTCAGGACAAACATCTACAGGAGGTCGTGCTGGATGGCCAAAAAGTTGTTGGCTTCCGTGACACTGGGGCTTTCCTCACCATAGCCGATCCCCGAGTAATTCAACCACAAGCAATTCAAAAGGGACCAGGAATTGCCATTGAACTGGCAGGAGGTACCCAGAGATATATTCCAAGAGCGAGTGTGACCCTGGATTATGGCTTTGGGGCAAAACAATGTGTGGTCGGTGTGATGAGCGGCCTCCCTGCAGACGTTCTTCTAGGAAATGATGTGGGGAATCTTCATTGCCACTTTGTCGGTGCGGTAACCAGAAGTCAAGCCAAGAGAGCAGCCCATGTGGACGTGTACAACCCATCCATGGAACTGAGGCCACCAGAACTGCCATTACAGCCGGTGAGTGATTCTTCTTGTGGGGATAATATGAATGTTACTTGGGATAAAGTTCAGTTTAGACAAGAAGTAGAGACTGACCCCACCCTTGCTAGTTTTAGAACTCGGGCTGAAATAGGGCAGCTAGGGGAAAACGGAGAAAGAATTATCAGAGAAAATGGACTTCTGTATCGGGTTGCCAATGCCGACTCCCTAGATAAGCCCTGGACTTATAGCAAACAGCTGATTGTTCCTCAGAAGTACAGAATTCCCCTATTACACCTGGCTCATGACATTCCTACGGCTGGCCATCAAGGCAAAACCCGCACCGAGAGACGATTGACTCAAACTTTTTATTGGCCGGGGATTTCCCAAGCAGTGGCGCATTTCTGCCGAACTTGTGACATATGTCAGCGTAGAGGGCGACCCGGAGATCACCCAAAGGCACCCCTGCAACCGCTCCCTATAATAGAAGAACCCTTTCAAAGAGTAGCTGTTGATATCATTGGACCTCTGGCTAAACCAAGTAAATCTGGAAAGCAGTACATTCTCACTGTTGTGGACTACGCCACCCGATATCCAGAAGCCGTGGCCTTGTCAAGTATCTCTGCAGCCAAGGTGGCCGAGGCCTTGGTTATTATTTTTACCAGAGTAGGATTCCCCAGTGAGATCTTGTCGGACCAAGGCTCCCAGTTTATGGCAGAGTTGGTCCAGTGTCTGTGGCGCACCTGTGGAGTACGAGCGATCCGAACGACCCCGTATCATCCCCAAACAAATGGACTTTGTGAACGATTCAACGGCACTCTGAAGAATATGCTGAGGGCCTTCACGGACCGAGATTCAGACTGGGAGAAGTACCTACCCCATCTCTTGTTTGCCTATCGGGAAGTTCCCCAGGAGTCCACTGGGTTCTCCCCCTTTGAACTACTCTATGGAAGAAAGGTCCGAGGACCCTTAACCCTGCTCAAGGAATACTGGGAGGGGCAAGTTGAAGATACAGGAACCCCTGTTGTCCCTTATGTCCTAAAGCTGCGAGAAACCTTGGCCCAACTTGCTAGTTTTGCACAGAGTCATTTGCGTATGGCTCAAACCAGACAGAAGACATGGTATGACCGTAACGCACGCTATCGGGAGTTTGAAGAAGGACAACAAGTCTTAATGATTGTTCCCCATCGGCAGAATAAACTGCAGACCACATGGGAGGGTCCCTTCCGGGTTCTCAGAAAACTGAATGATACCAATTACCTTCTTGCTTTAGATGATCAGGGGCTAAGGCAAAAGACTGTCCATGTGAATATGATTAAGGAGTACCATGACCGGAACATTCCAATGATAACAAGCTGTCGGTTGGCTTCAGAAGATGGTCAAGAGGATGAGGACTCTCTACCTGATCTTGTGGAAGCAGCGAGAGCCCCATCCACTGTGGAACAGGTTCCCCTGGGAGATTACCTGGACTCCTTACAGAAAATCCAGATGCTGGAAGTGCTTCAACAGAGACGGCTGCTTTCTCATCCCAACCAGGTCGAACCACCGTCACCCAACATCATGTGGACACTCAGGGCATCCGTCCCATACAACTGGCTCCTTACCGGGTACCTGAATCAGTTCGAAACACCATGCAGCACGAACTGGAGGAGATGTTACAGCTTGGGGTAATCCAGGCCTCCCATAGCCCTTGGGCCTCCCCTGTGGTGTTAGTACCCAAGAAGGATGGGAGTACTCGATTTTGTGTGGACTATCGGCGACTAAACGACCATACCGTCAGCGATCCTTACCCAATGCCTCGTATTGACGAACTTCTAGACCGACTGGCTGGGTCCCGATATGTCACTACCTTGGATCTCAGTAAGGGATACTGGCAGATCCCTCTAACGGATGAAGGGAGAGAATGATCCGCTTTTATAACCCCCTTTGGTCTGTATGAATTTCTAAGCATGCCTTTTGGAATGAAAAATGCCCCGGCCACCTTCCAGAGAATGGTGGATCAGATCCTCCGGGGATGTGGTGACTTTGCTTGTGCCTACTTGGATGATATCGCCGTCTTCAGCCACACATGGGAGGAACATCTGAATCAAGTAGCCATTATTTTGGACCTGATTCTTGCAGCCGGCCTAACTATTCGACCCGATAAATGCCAATTGGGGATGGGGGAAGTCCAGTACCTAGGACATAGAGTGGGAGGAGGGAAGCTCCGACCTGAGCCTGCCAAAATCCAGGCTATTAGAGACTGGCCTGTACCCCAAACTAAGAAACAAGTTATGGCTTTTCTGGGCACTGCCAGTTATTACCGAAAATTTGTTTCTCATTTCAGTACTGTGGCCAAGCCTCTTACCGACCTGACCAAGAAAACAATGCCCCGGCTGGTGATCTGGACTCCAGCCTGTGATGAGGCTTTTAACCGGCTGAAGGATGCTTTGATCTGCGATCCTGTCCTGGCTGCTCCAGACTACAAGAGGAGATTCATTGTGCAAACGGACGCCTCTGCTTATGGACTGGGAGCTGTCCTCAGCCAGGTGAATGCAGCTGGGGACGAGCACCCCATCGCCTATCTCAGCCGGAAACTGCTGGACCGAGAAGTGGCCTATGCAACTGTTGAGAAGGAATGTCTGGCTGTAGTGTGGGCCCTTAAGAAACTACGGCCGTATCTGTATGGACGGGAATTCACTGTGGTTACTGATCACAATCCCCTCACCTGGCTGAACAGAGTCTCTGGGGACAATGGACGCTTACTGCGATGGAGCCTGGCTCTGCAGCCCTATAACTTTACCATACAATATAGAAGGGGCAGCCAACACCAAAATGCAGATGGACTGTCCAGGCAAGAGGAGCCTTGAGTCCTGTCAGCCATGCCTGCGTGTACTTAACCAGCGACCTGTAGAGGTCCCTAGTACGTACACAAGTTGGGAGGGGAAGGAATTGTCATGATGTATTTTACCTTCTCACTGTATTTGCTGTAATACTATGTCAGGATGTGATGTCACTTTCCTTTGGTTGTACTTACTGAACACTTTGAAATGTCTTGGGATGTAAGTAACCATACCTTCCCCCCATCTCCTGTGTCTCTGGGCCCATAATGCAATTATCTCCTGTCCACACAGCCAGAGGAACTTCCCATTGTTTCGTAAGCAGTGGATAACGCCAACTACACAAACCTGTAGACATCTCGGAGCCAACCTTCTAGAATCTTCTAGTGGGCCCAACCATTGCATAGACCCCTACCCTTGAGGGGCGGGCCCACGAGCTCAAACAATTCACTCCTGTTTCTAAATGCAGTTGGGAGTTGAGTTTTTGAAGAGGAAGGGAGCGAGATCTGAATCTGCGGACAGACCTCGCCGTCCAGTGGATTGTGTGGGATTTCTGGGACTCTGAAAAGGACTATTACGTTGTGATCTGGCACTTTGGATTATCGGGAGGTGCCCCCGAATCTGTTTTATTTGGACTTGTCGTGTGCTGTTCCTGTATTCCTGTTAGTAAACCTGTTGGATCATCCTCGGCCTGTTGTCTCTCTTTGCTCTGATGTACACCCCGTCACAGGCACATCCAGGGTGGGGGCTGTAGGAAGGATAGATGGGGGCACATCTAGGGTGGGGACTGTAGGAAGGACGGATGGGGATACATCCAGGGTGGGGGCTGTAGGAAGGATAGATGGGGGCACATCTAGGGTGGGGACTGTAGGAAGGACGGATGGGGGCACATCCAGGGTGGGGACTGTAGGAAGGATGGATGGGGCACATCCAGGGTGGGGGCTGTAGGAAGGATAGATGGGAGCACATCCAGGGTGGGGGCTGTAGGATAGATGGATGGGGGCACATCCAGGGTGGGGGCTGTAGGAAGGATGGATGGGAGCACATCCAGGGTGGGGGCTGTAGGATAGATGGATGGGGGCAGATCCAGGGTGGGGACTGTAGGACAGATGGATGGGGGAACTTCCAGGTTGGGGGCTGTAGGAAGGATGGATGGGGATACATCCAGGGTGGGGGCTGTAGGAAGGATAGATGGGGGCACATCCAGGGTGGGGGCTGTAGGAAGGATGGATGGGGGCACATCCAGGGTGGGGACTGTAGGAAGGATGGATGGGGCACATCCAGGGTGGGGGCTGTAGGAAGGATAGATGGGAGCACATCCAGGGTGGGGGCTGTAGGATAGATGGATGGGGGCACATCCAGGGTGGGGGCTGTAGGAAGGATGGATGGGAGCACATCCAGGGTGGGGGCTGTAGGATAGATGGATGGCGGCAGATCCAGGGTGGGGACTGTAGGACAGATGGATGGGGGAACTTCCAGGTTGGGGGCTGTAGGAAGGATGGATGGGGGCACCTCCAGGGTGGGGGCTATGGAATATATGAAATGTCTGGACCATAAACACTTGAAACAGCGCCCCCCTCTACTGATAGGCTGCGTTCGGTATAGCAGTTCAGCCCTATTTACTTTAATGGGGTTCACACGTAATCTAACACACAATCTCATGAGAAAGGTCCTCGTCGTCTCTTTTTTCACCGTCCATGCCTCAGTGCTGGGACTTGTAGTGCACAATCCGTTGTATAGACACCTATAAAGAGCTAACGATGCCCTATTGGGTACCACACGGAGATAAAAGGGCTTCTTTCTAGAATCTTATGTTATTTTTTTTCCATGCATCTTCTAATTCCATTTCTTCCCTTTGCACCAGGATTGCAGGCAGCATTTATCTTGGCCCCTGGGTTGGAAGAATTGATTATACCACAGCTCCTCCTAGTGGCCGCCAGTGGAATAACCGTGGGCTGATCTTGGAGAACATTCCTAAGTGAGACAATTAAAATATTTATCGGGAGAGAAGGATGTTCTTTGTGCACATTTTGCTGCTTAGTTTGTTCAGCCAAAGAGGAAATAAAATAAAGAGTGTTGCTTAGCAATCGAATACCCCCGTAATTGTGCGGCGCTGTAAACACGCTGCGGACGCCTGGTCCCGGCTGCTGCAATCGCGGCCCTGAAGGAGGCGTCGCTGATTCATCTATTTATCCTTTGGATTAAACAACTTTCTAAATATTATCTTGTGTTTAAATATTTGACGTTTTGTGTATACAGCTCCTACGCGGAGCTCCGGCATAAGAGCAGAAGTATCCGGGCAAAACGGCATCTATTCTACATCCATAGACATTAATATGGAGTCGCCCTCTGCAGATACAACGGCTCCAGAAGAATAATTGTGAGGTCGAGTATTAATGTTAGACAAGACCAGATCATCCTCTTTCTCCACCAAACTGCAGTACCACAATGTCGTCAGTGGGCAACATCCTCCATTCACCAAACCCAGACTCCTCCATCAGATGCAGAAAGAAGTGTGATCAGTCACTGCACAGAACACATCTCCTCCAGAGTCCAGTGGTAGTGGCTTTTCACGATTCCAGCTGACGCACGGCATTGTGCTTGGTGATGTATGGCTCGGCATTGTGCTTGGTGATGTACGGCTCAGCATTGTGCTTGGTGATGTACGGCTCGGCATTGTGCTTGGTGATGTATGGCTCGGCATTGTGCTTGGTGATGTACGGCTCAGCATTGTGCTTGGTGATGTATGGCTCAGCATTGTGCTTGGTGATGTATGGCTCAGCATTGTGCTTGGTGATGTATGGCTCAGCATTGTGCTTGGTGATGTATGGCTCGGCATTGTGCTTGGTGATGTATGGCTCGGCATTGTGCTTGGTGATGTGCGGCTCGGCATTGTGCTTGGTGATGTACGGCTCAGCATTGTGCTTGGTGATGTACGGCTCAGCATTGTGCTTGGTGATGTACGGCTCGGCATTGTGCTTTGTGATGTACGGCTCGGCATTGTGCTTGGTGATGTACGGCTCGGCATTGTGCTTGGTGATGTGTGGCTCGGCATTGTGCTTGGTGATGTATGGCTCAGCATTGTGCTTGGTGATGTATGGCTCAGCATTGTGCTTGGTGATGTACGGCTCAGCATTGTGCTTGGTGATGTACGGCTCAGCATTGTGCTTGGTGATGTACGGCTCAGCATTGTGCTTGGTGATGTATGGCTCAGCATTGTGCTTGGTGATGTATGGCTCAGCATTGTGCTTGGTGATGTACGGCTCAGCATTGTGCTTGGTGATGTACGGCTCAGCATTGTGCTTGGTGATGTATGGCTCGGCATTGTGCTTGGTGATGTATGGCTCAGCATTGTGCTTGGTGATGTACGGCTCAGCATTGTGCTTGGTGATGTACGGCTCAGCATTGTGCTTGGTGATGTACGGCTCAGCATTGTGCTTGGTGATGTACGGCTCAGCATTGTGCTTGGTGATGTACGGCTCAGCATTGTGCTTGGTGATGTACGGCTCAGCATTGTGCTTGGTGATGTACGGCTCAGCATTGTGCTTGGTGATGTATGGCTCAGCATTGTGCTTGGTGATGTATGGCTCAGCATTGTGCTTGGTGATGTATGGCTCAGCATTGTGCTTGGTGATGTACGGCTCAGCATTGTGCTTGGTGATGTACGGCTCGGCATTGTGCTTGGTGATGTACGGCTCAGCATTGTGCTTGGTGATGTGTGGCTCGGCATTGTGCTTGGTGATGTATGGCTCAGCATTGTGCTTGGTGATGTATGGCTCAGCATTGTGCTTGGTGATGTACGGCTCAGCATTGTGCTTGGTGATGTGTGGCTCAGCATTGTGCTTGGTGATGTATGGCTCGGCATTGTGCTTGGTGATGTATGGCTCAGCATTGTGCTTGGTGATGTACGGCTCAGCATTGTGCTTGGTGATGTATGGCTCGGCATTGTGCTTGGTGATGTACGGCTCGGCATTGTGCTTGGTGATGTACGGCTCAGCATTGTGCTTGGTGATGTATGGCTCGGCATTGTGCTTGGTGATGTACGGCTCGGCATTGTGCTTGGTGATGTATGGCTCGGCATTGTGCTTGGTGATGTGCGGCTCAGCATTGTGCTTGGTGATGTACGGCTCAGCATTCTGCTTGGTGATGTATGGCTCGGCATTGTGCTTTGTGATGTACGGCTCGGCATTGTGCTTGGTGATGTACGGCTCAGCATTGTGCTTGGTGATGTACGGCTCGGCATTGTGCTTGGTGATGTATGGCTCAGCATTGTGCTTGGTGATGTACGGCTCAGCATTGTGCTTGGTGATGTACGGCTCAGCATTGTGCTTGGTGATGTATGGCTCAGCATTGTGCTTTGTGATGTACGGCTCGGCATTGTGCTTGGTGATGTACGGCTCAGCATTGTGCTTGGTGATGTACGGCTCGACATTGTGCTTGGTGATGTATGGCTCAGCATTGTGCTTGGTGATGTACGGCTCGGCATTGTGCTTGGTGATGTATGGCTCGGCATTGTGCTTGGTGATGTACGGCTCAGCATTGTGCTTGGTGATGTATGGCTCGGCATTGTGCTTGGTGATGTACGGCTCGGCATTGTGCTTGGTGATGTATGGCTCGGCATTGTGCTTGGTGATGTATGGCTCAGCATTGTGCTTGGTGATGTACGGCTCGGCATTGTGCTCGGTGATGTACGGCTCGGCATTGTGTTTGGTGATGTATGGCTTAGCATTGTGCTTTGTGATGTACGGCTCGGCATTGTGCTTGGTGATGTACGGCTCAGCATTGTGCTTGGTGATGTACGGCTCGGCATTGTGCTTGGTGATGTATGGCTCGGCATTGTGCTTGGTGATGTACGGCTCGGCATTGCGCTTGGTGATGTACGGCTCGGCATTGTGCTTGGTGATGTATGGCTGGGCATTGTGCTTGGTGATGTAGGGCTCAGCATTCTGCTTGGTGATGTACGGCTCGGCATTCTGCTTGGTGATATACGGCTCGGCATTGTGCTTGGTGATGTACGGCTCAGCATTGTGTTTGGTGATGTATGGCTCAGCATTGTGCTTGGTGATGTATGGCTCAGCATTGTGCTTGGTGATGTACGGCTCAGCATTGTGCTTGGTGATGTACGGCTCAGCATTGTGCTTGGTGATGTACGGCTCGGCATTGTGCTTGGTGATGTACGGCTCAGCATTGTGCTTGGTGATGTACGGCTCGGCATTGTGCTTGGTGATGTACGGCTCAGCATTGTGCTTGGTGATGTATGGCTCGGCATTGTGCTTGGTGATGTATGGCTCAGCATTGTGCTTGGTGATGTACGGCTCAGCATTGTGCTTGGTGATGTACGGCTCAGCATTGTGCTTGGTGATGTATGGCTCTGCATTGTGCTTGGTGATGTATGGCTCGGCATTGTGCTTGGTGATGTATGGCTCAGCATTGTGCTTGGTGATGTATGGCTCGGCATTGTGCTTGGTGATGTACGGCTCGGCATTGTGCTTGGTGATGTATGGCTCGGCATTGTGCTTGGTGATGTACGGCTCGGCATTGTGCTTGGTGATCTACGGCTCAGCATTGTGCTTGGTGATGTACGGCTCGGCATTGTGCTTGGTGATGTATGGCTCGGCATTGTGCTTGGTGATGTACGGCTCGGCATTGTGCTTGGTGATGTATGGCTCAGCATTGTGCTTGGTGATGTATGGCTCGGCATTGTGCTTGGTGATGTAGGGCTTGGCATTGTGCTTGGTGATGTATGGCTCAGCATTGTGCTTGGTGATGTACGGCTCAGCATTGTGCTTGGTGATGTACGGCTCGGCATTGTGCTTGGTGATGTACGGCTCAGCATTGTGCTTGGTGATGTACGGCTCAGCATTGTGCTTGGTGATGTATGGCTCAGCATTGTGCTTGGTGATGTACGGCTCGGCATTGTGCTTGGTGATGTACGGCTCAGCATTGTGCTTGGTGATGTACGGCTCAACATTGTGCTTGGTGATGTACGGCTCAGCATTGTGCTTGGTGATGTATGGCTCAGCATTGTGCTTGGTGATGTACGGCTCGGCATTGTGCTTGGTGATGTGCAGCTCAGCATTGTGCTTGGTGATGTGCGGCTCAGCATTGTGCTTGGTGATGTGCAGCTCGGCATTGTGCTTGGTGATGTGCGGCTCAGCATTGTGCTTGGTGATGTACGGCTCAGCATTGTGCTTGGTGATATACGGCTCGGCATTGTGCTTGGTGATGTATGGCTCAGCATTGTGCTTGGTGATATACGGCTCAGCATTGTGCTTGGTGATATACGGCTCGGCATTGTGCTTGGTGATGTATGGCTCAGCATTGTGCTTGGTGATATACGGCTCGGCATTGTGCTTGGTGATGTATGGCTCAGCATTGTGCTTGGTGATATACGGCTCAGCATTGTGCTTGGTGATGCACGGCTCGGCATTGTGCTTAGTGATATATGGCTCGGCATTGTGCTTGATGATGTGTGGCTCAGCATTGTGCTTGGTGATGTATGGCTCAGCATTGTGCTTGGTGATGTACGGCTCAGCATTGTGCTTGGTGATGTACGGCTCGGCATTGTGCTTAGTGATATATGGCTCGGCATTGTGCTTGATGATGTGTGGCTCAGCATTGTGCTTGGTGATGTATGGCTCAGCATTGTGCTTGGTGATGTACGGCTCGGCATTGTGCTTGGTGATGTATGGCTCGGCACTGTGCTTGGTGATGTACGGCTCGGCATTGTGCTTGGTGATATATGGCTCGGCATTGTGCTTGGTGATGTATAGCTCGGCATTGTGCTTGGTGATGTATGGCTCGGCATTGTGCTTGGTGATGTACGGCTCGGCATTGTGCTTGGTGATGTACGGCTCAGCATTGTGCTTGATGATGTGTGGCTCAGCATTGTGCTTGGTGATGTATGGCTCGGCATTGTGCTTGGTGATGTACGGCTCAGCATTGTGCTTGATGATGTGTGGCTCAGCATTGTGCTTGGTAATGTACGGCTCAGCATTGTGCTTGGTGATGTACGGCTCGGCATTGTGCTTGGTGATGTATGGCTCAGCATTGTGCTTGGTGATGTATGGCTCGGCATTGTGCTTGGTGATGTAGGGCTTGGCATTGTGCTTGGTGATGTATGGCTCAGCATTGTGCTTGGTGATGTACGGCTCAGCATTGTGCTTGGTGATGTACGGCTCGGCATTGTGCTTGGTGATGTACGGCTCAGCATTGTGCTTGGTGATGTACGGCTCAGCATTGTGCTTGGTGATGTATGGCTCAGCATTGTGCTTGGTGATGTACGGCTCGGCATTGTGCTTGGTGATGTACGGCTCAGCATTGTGCTTGGTGATGTACGGCTCAACATTGTGCTTGGTGATGTACGGCTCAGCATTGTGCTTGGTGATGTATGGCTCAGCATTGTGCTTGGTGATGTACGGCTCGGCATTGTGCTTGGTGATGTGCAGCTCAGCATTGTGCTTGGTGATGTGCGGCTCGGCATTGTGCTTGGTGATGTGCGGCTCAGCATTGTGCTTGGTGATGTACGGCTCAGCATTGTGCTTGGTGATATACGGCTCGGCATTGTGCTTGGTGATGTATGGCTCAGCATTGTGCTTGGTGATATACGGCTCAGCATTGTGCTTGGTGATATACGGCTCGGCATTGTGCTTGGTGATGTATGGCTCAGCATTGTGCTTGGTGATATACGGCTCGGCATTGTGCTTGGTGATGTATGGCTCAGCATTGTGCTTGGTGATATACGGCTCAGCATTGTGCTTGGTGATGCACGGCTCGGCATTGTGCTTAGTGATATATGGCTCGGCATTGTGCTTGATGATGTGTGGCTCAGCATTGTGCTTGGTGATGTATGGCTCAGCATTGTGCTTGGTGATGTACGGCTCAGCATTGTGCTTGGTGATGTACGGCTCGGCATTGTGCTTAGTGATATATGGCTCGGCATTGTGCTTGATGATGTGTGGCTCAGCATTGTGCTTGGTGATGTATGGCTCAGCATTGTGCTTGGTGATGTACGGCTCGGCATTGTGCTTGGTGATGTATGGCTCGGCACTGTGCTTGGTGATGTACGGCTCGGCATTGTGCTTGGTGATATATGGCTCGGCATTGTGCTTGGTGATGTATAGCTCGGCATTGTGCTTGGTGATGTATGGCTCGGCATTGTGCTTGGTGATGTACGGCTCGGCATTGTGCTTGGTGATGTACGGCTCAGCATTGTGCTTGATGATGTGTGGCTCAGCATTGTGCTTGGTGATGTATGGCTCGGCATTGTGCTTGGTGATGTACGGCTCAGCATTGTGCTTGATGATGTGTGGCTCAGCATTGTGCTTGGTAATGTACGGCTCAGCATTGTGCTTGGTGATGTACGGCTCGGCATTGTGCTTGGTGATGTATGGCTCAGCATTGTGCTTGGTGATTATGGCTCGGCATTGTGCTTGGTGATGTACGGCTCGGCATTGTGCTTGGTGATGTATGGCTCGGCATTGTGCTTGGTGATGTATGGCTCAGCATTGTGCTTGGTGATGTATGGCTCAGCATTGTGCTTGGTGATGTATGGCTCGGCATTGTGCTTGATGTGTGGCTCAGCATTGTGCTTGGTGATGTATGGCTCAGCATTGTGCTTGGTGATGTATGGCTCAGCATTGTGCTTGATGTGTGGCTCAGCATTGTGCTTGGTGATGTGTGGCTCGGCATTGTGCTTGGTGATGTGTGGCTCAGCATTGTGCTTGGTGATGTACGGCTCAGCATTGTGCTTGATGTGTGGCTCAGCATTGTGCTTGGTGATGTGTGGCTCGGCATTGTGCTTGGTGATGTGTGGCTCAGCATTGTGCTTGGTGATGTGTGGCTCAGCATTGTGCTTGGTGATGTGTGGCTCAGCATTGTGCTTGGTGATGTGTGGCTCAGCATTGTGCTTGGTGATGTGTGGCTCAGCATTGTGCTTGGTGATGTATGGCTCAGCCTTGTGCTTGGTGATGTGTGGCTCAGCATTGTGCTTGATGTGTGGCTCAGCATTGTGCTTGGTGATGTGTGGCTCAGCATTGTGCTTGATGTGTGGCTCAGCATTGTGCTTGGTGATGTATGGCTCAGCATTGTGCTTGGTGATGTACGGCTGGGCATTGTGCTTGGTGATGTAGGGCTCAGCATTCTGCTTGGTGATGTACGGCTCGGCATTCTGCTTGGTGATATACGGCTCGGCATTGTGCTTGGTGATGTACGGCTCAGCATTGTGTTTGGTGATGTATGGCTCAGCATTGTGCTTGGTGATGTATGGCTCAGCATTGTGCTTGGTGATGTACGGCTCAGCATTGTGCTTGGTGATGTACGGCTCAGCATTGTGCTTGGTGATGTACGGCTCGGCATTGTGCTTGGTGATGTACGGCTCAGCATTGTGCTTGGTGATGTATGGCTCTGCATTGTGCTTGGTGATGTATGGCTCGGCATTGTGCTTGGTGATGTATGGCTCAGCATTGTGCTTGGTGATGTATGGCTCGGCATTGTGCTTGGTGATGTACGGCTCGGCATTGTGCTTGGTGATGTATGGCTCGGCATTGTGCTTGGTGATGTACGGCTCGGCATTGTGCTTGGTGATCTACGGCTCAGCATTGTGCTTGGTGATGTACGGCTCGGCATTGTGCTTGGTGATGTATGGCTCGGCATTGTGCTTGGTGATGTACGGCTCGGCATTGTGCTTGGTGATGTATGGCTCAGCATTGTGCTTGGTGATGTATGGCTCGGCATTGTGCTTGGTGATGTAGGGCTTGGCATTGTGCTTGGTGATGTATGGCTCAGCATTGTGCTTGGTGATGTACGGCTCAGCATTGTGCTTGGTGATGTACGGCTCGGCATTGTGCTTGGTGATGTACGGCTCAGCATTGTGCTTGGTGA
Organism: Anomaloglossus baeobatrachus; assembly: GCF_048569485.1. Lineage (NCBI taxonomy): Eukaryota > Metazoa > Chordata > Amphibia > Anura > Aromobatidae > Anomaloglossus > Anomaloglossus baeobatrachus. The sequence goes on along the minus strand of NC_134362.1, from coordinate 199,017,158 downwards.
TGTACGGCTCAGCATTGTGCTTGGTGATGTATGGCTCAGCATTGTGCTTGGTGATGTACGGCTCGGCATTGTGCTTGGTGATGTACGGCTCAGCATTGTGCTTGGTGATGTACGGCTCAACATTGTGCTTGGTGATGTACGGCTCAGCATTGTGCTTGGTGATGTATGGCTCAGCATTGTGCTTGGTGATGTACGGCTCGGCATTGTGCTTGGTGATGTGCAGCTCAGCATTGTGCTTGGTGATGTGCGGCTCAGCATTGTGCTTGGTGATGTGCAGCTCGGCATTGTGCTTGGTGATGTGCGGCTCAGCATTGTGCTTGGTGATGTACGGCTCAGCATTGTGCTTGGTGATATACGGCTCGGCATTGTGCTTGGTGATGTATGGCTCAGCATTGTGCTTGGTGATATACGGCTCAGCATTGTGCTTGGTGATATACGGCTCGGCATTGTGCTTGGTGATGTATGGCTCAGCATTGTGCTTGGTGATATACGGCTCGGCATTGTGCTTGGTGATGTATGGCTCAGCATTGTGCTTGGTGATATACGGCTCAGCATTGTGCTTGGTGATGCACGGCTCGGCATTGTGCTTAGTGATATATGGCTCGGCATTGTGCTTGATGATGTGTGGCTCAGCATTGTGCTTGGTGATGTATGGCTCAGCATTGTGCTTGGTGATGTACGGCTCAGCATTGTGCTTGGTGATGTACGGCTCGGCATTGTGCTTAGTGATATATGGCTCGGCATTGTGCTTGATGATGTGTGGCTCAGCATTGTGCTTGGTGATGTATGGCTCAGCATTGTGCTTGGTGATGTACGGCTCGGCATTGTGCTTGGTGATATATGGCTCGGCATTGTGCTTGGTGATGTATAGCTCGGCATTGTGCTTGGTGATGTATGGCTCGGCATTGTGCTTGGTGATGTACGGCTCGGCATTGTGCTTGGTGATGTACGGCTCAGCATTGTGCTTGATGATGTGTGGCTCAGCATTGTGCTTGGTGATGTATGGCTCGGCATTGTGCTTGGTGATGTACGGCTCAGCATTGTGCTTGATGATGTGTGGCTCAGCATTGTGCTTGGTAATGTACGGCTCAGCATTGTGCTTGGTGATGTACGGCTCGGCATTGTGCTTGGTGATGTATGGCTCAGCATTGTGCTTGGTGATGTATGGCTCGGCATTGTGCTTGGTGATGTAGGGCTTGGCATTGTGCTTGGTGATGTATGGCTCAGCATTGTGCTTGGTGATGTACGGCTCGGCATTGTGCTTGGTGATGTACGGCTCAGCATTGTGCTTGGTGATGTACGGCTCAGCATTGTGCTTGGTGATGTATGGCTCAGCATTGTGCTTGGTGATGTACGGCTCGGCATTGTGCTTGGTGATGTACGGCTCAGCATTGTGCTTGGTGATGTACGGCTCAACATTGTGCTTGGTGATGTACGGCTCAGCATTGTGCTTGGTGATGTATGGCTCAGCATTGTGCTTGGTGATGTACGGCTCGGCATTGTGCTTGGTGATGTGCAGCTCAGCATTGTGCTTGGTGATGTGCGGCTCGGCATTGTGCTTGGTGATGTGCGGCTCAGCATTGTGCTTGGTGATGTACGGCTCAGCATTGTGCTTGGTGATATACGGCTCGGCATTGTGCTTGGTGATGTATGGCTCAGCATTGTGCTTGGTGATATACGGCTCAGCATTGTGCTTGGTGATATACGGCTCGGCATTGTGCTTGGTGATGTATGGCTCAGCATTGTGCTTGGTGATATACGGCTCGGCATTGTGCTTGGTGATGTATGGCTCAGCATTGTGCTTGGTGATATACGGCTCAGCATTGTGCTTGGTGATGCACGGCTCGGCATTGTGCTTAGTGATATATGGCTCGGCATTGTGCTTGATGATGTGTGGCTCAGCATTGTGCTTGGTGATGTATGGCTCAGCATTGTGCTTGGTGATGTACGGCTCAGCATTGTGCTTGGTGATGTACGGCTCGGCATTGTGCTTAGTGATATATGGCTCGGCATTGTGCTTGATGATGTGTGGCTCAGCATTGTGCTTGGTGATGTATGGCTCAGCATTGTGCTTGGTGATGTACGGCTCGGCATTGTGCTTGGTGATGTATGGCTCGGCACTGTGCTTGGTGATGTACGGCTCGGCATTGTGCTTGGTGATATATGGCTCGGCATTGTGCTTGGTGATGTATAGCTCGGCATTGTGCTTGGTGATGTATGGCTCGGCATTGTGCTTGGTGATGTACGGCTCGGCATTGTGCTTGGTGATGTACGGCTCAGCATTGTGCTTGATGATGTGTGGCTCAGCATTGTGCTTGGTGATGTATGGCTCGGCATTGTGCTTGGTGATGTACGGCTCAGCATTGTGCTTGATGATGTGTGGCTCAGCATTGTGCTTGGTAATGTACGGCTCAGCATTGTGCTTGGTGATGTACGGCTCGGCATTGTGCTTGGTGATGTATGGCTCAGCATTGTGCTTGGTGATTATGGCTCGGCATTGTGCTTGGTGATGTACGGCTCGGCATTGTGCTTGGTGATGTATGGCTCGGCATTGTGCTTGGTGATGTATGGCTCAGCATTGTGCTTGGTGATGTATGGCTCAGCATTGTGCTTGGTGATGTATGGCTCGGCATTGTGCTTGATGTGTGGCTCAGCATTGTGCTTGGTGATGTATGGCTCAGCATTGTGCTTGGTGATGTATGGCTCAGCATTGTGCTTGATGTGTGGCTCAGCATTGTGCTTGGTGATGTGTGGCTCGGCATTGTGCTTGGTGATGTGTGGCTCAGCATTGTGCTTGGTGATGTACGGCTCAGCATTGTGCTTGATGTGTGGCTCAGCATTGTGCTTGGTGATGTGTGGCTCGGCATTGTGCTTGGTGATGTGTGGCTCAGCATTGTGCTTGGTGATGTGTGGCTCAGCATTGTGCTTGGTGATGTGTGGCTCAGCATTGTGCTTGGTGATGTGTGGCTCAGCATTGTGCTTGGTGATGTGTGGCTCAGCATTGTGCTTGGTGATGTATGGCTCAGCCTTGTGCTTGGTGATGTGTGGCTCAGCATTGTGCTTGATGTGTGGCTCAGCATTGTGCTTGGTGATGTGTGGCTCAGCATTGTGCTTGATGTGTGGCTCAGCATTGTGCTTGGTGATGTGTGGCTCGGCATTGTGCTTGGTGATGTATGGCTCGGCATTGTGCTTGGTGATGTACGGCTCAGCATTGTGCTTGATGTGTGGCTCAGCATTGTGCTTGGTGATGTGTGGCTCGGCATTGTGCTTGGTGATGTGTGGCTCAGCATTGTGCTTGGTGATGTGTGGCTCAGCATTGTGCTTGGTGATGTGTGGCTCAGCATTGTGCTTGGTGATGTGTGGCTCAGCATTGTGCTTGGTGATGTGTGGCTCAGCATTGTGCTTGATGTGTGGCTCAGCATTGTGCTTGGTGATGTATGGCTCAGCATTGTGCTTGATGTGTGGCTCAGCATTGTGCTTGGTGATGTGTGGCTCAGCATTGTGCTTGGTGATGTACGGCTCGGCATTGTGCTTGGTGATGTATGGCTCGGCATTGTGCTTGGTGATGTACGGCTCGGCATTGTGCTTGGTGATGTACGGCTCAGCATTGTGCTTGGTGATGATTTCTTAATAATTAGCACTCAGAGTCAGGAGGTAAAAATGTAGTGAATGAACTTGTTACCCTGGTGGCTCCTATTACAGGACACACTGGTATCAGTGAGCTCCGCAGCATCGATTGATCTGTCCCATGTTAGTAAAGGCAGATGGCATAGCGAGGGCCAGATATTATAAACCGGGGGCTTAAAATAAAAGCCTAATAGCCACAGCTCCACACATCTGATCTTGGTATTGCAGATCAGACCGTAAAGCAGGGGTGGGGAGCCTCCAACCCCCGCGGTCCGTATGCGGCCCGCCATGGCTTTTTCCCCATATGCGTTGCAAGCATGGCCGCCCGTAGCTATGTGCGAGCTGTGCCGTCACACAGAGCCGGCCGGCAGACTGCACTAGGGAGGATTTCCCCCGGCCTCTGGCTCCTGCGCGATCTGCTGTCAGATTACAGTTAGAAGCAGAGTGATGGGGGAGGGGCCTGCACGGCACTGAGGAGGCTGCATAGTGCCATGTGCGCAGCCTCTCCCCCTTCCGTCCTGTGCACTCAGCCTCTGTGCTCGGCTGCTCAGGTCTAGCACCGCAGGGGCGTCAGGAGACAGAATGAAGCCAGCGCTGATTGGCCAGTCATTAACCAGTCAGTGCCCGGCTGCTTTCTGCTGTAGCCCTTCAGCTCATCTGGCAAAAGGAGGGAGCGTCAGTCAGGAACTTGTGCTGCACCTGATCTTACAGGAGCAACTAAGCAGCAGGTACCTATATACTGTATCTGAGCTAAGTGTGTTTATATCTAATATATCGAACCTTATATCTAATATATTAGTGACTTCAAAGTTCAGTGTATGTATGCTGTATATGTCCAGTGTGTGAGTGCTGTGTACAGGGTGTGAGTGCTGTGTATGGAATCTGTGATTGCTGTATACAGCGTCTGTGAGTGCTGTATATGGGGAATGAGTGCTGTATATGGGGTATGAGTGCTGTGTACGGCGTGTGTGATTGCTGTATACAGCGTCTGTGAGTGCTGTTAATGGGGTATGAGTGCTGTATATGGGGTATGAGTGCTGTGTACGGCGTGTATGAGTGCTGTATACGGCGTGTGTGAGTGCTGTGTACAGTATACATGTGTACTGTATATGGCCAGTGTGTGTCATGTGCGGTATATAATATGACCAGTGTGTCAATTTTGTGTGCTGTATACTGCCAGTGTGTCGGGGCTCTGTGCTGTTTATTGCCAGTGTGTCAGAGCTGTGTGCGGTATACGGCCAGTGTGTCAGACTGTGTGCGGTATATGGCCAGTGTGTCAGAGCTATGTACGATATATGGCCAGTGTGTCAGAGCTGTGTGCGGAATACGACCAGTGTGTCAGAGCTGTGTGCGGTATACGGCCAGTGTGTCAGAGCTATGTACGATATATGGCCAGTGTGTCAGAGCTGTGTGCGGTATACGGCCAGTGTGTCAGAGCTGTGTGCGGAATACGACCAGTGTGTCAGAGCTGTGTGCGGTATACGGCCAGTGTGTCAGAGCTATGTACGATATATGGCCAGTGTGTCAGAGCTGTGTGCGGAATACGACCAGTGTGTCAGAGCTGTGTGCGGAATACGACCAGTGTGTCAGAGCTGTGTGCGGTATATGGCCAGTGTGTCAGAGCTGTGTGCGGTATATGGCCAATGTGTCAGAGCTGTGTGCGGTATACAGCCAGTGTGTCAGAGCTGTGTGCAGTATATGGCCAATGTGTCAGAGCTGTGTGCGGTATATGGCCAATGTGTCAGAGCTGTGTGCGGTATATGGCCAGTGTGTCAGAGCTGTGTGCGGTATATGGCCAATGTGTCAGAGCTGTGTGCGGTATACAGCCAGTGTGTCAGAGCTGTGTGCGGTATATGGCCAGTGTGTCATGGCTGTGTGCGGTATATGGCCAGTGTGTCAGAGCTGTGTGCGGTATACGGCCAGTGTGTCAGAGCTGTGTGCAGTATATGGCCAGTGTGTCAGAGCTGTGTGCGGTATACGGCCAGTGTGTCAGAGCTGTGTGCGGTATATGGCCAGTGTGTCAGAGCTGTGTGCGGTATATGGCCAGTGTGTCAGAGCTGTGTGCGGTATACGGCCAGTGTGTCAGAGCTGTGTGCAGTATATGGCCAGTGTGTCAGAGCTGTGTGCGGTATACGGCCAGTGTGTCATGGCTGTGTGCGGTATACGGCCAGTGTGTCAGAGCTGTGTGCGGTATACGGCCAGTGTGTCAGAGCTGTGTGCAGTATATGGCCAGTGTGTCAGAGCTGTGTGCGGTATACGGCCAGTGTGTCAGAGCTGTGTGCGGTATATGGCCAGTGTGACAGAGCTGTGTGCAGTATATGGCCAGTGTGTCAGAGTTGTGTGCGGTATATGGCCAGTGTGACAGAGCTGTGTGCGGTATATGGCCAGTGTGTCAGAGCTGTGTGCGGTATACGGCCAGTGTGTCAGAGCTGTGTGCAGTATATGGCCAGTGTGTCAGAGCTGTGTGCGGTATACGGCCAGTGTGTCAGAGCTGTGTGCGGTATATGGCCAGTGTGACAGAGCTGTGTGCAGTATATGGCCAGTGTGTCAGAGCTGTGTGCAGTATATGGCCAGTGTGTCAGAGCTGTGTGCGGTATACGGCCAGCGTGTCAGAGCTGTGTGCAGTATATGGCCAGTGTGTCAGAGCTGTGTGCGGTATATGGCCAGTGTGTCAGAGCTGTGTGCAGTATATGGCCAGTGTGTCAGAGCTGTGTGCGGTATATGGCCAGTGTGTCAGAGCTGTGTGCGGTATACGGCCAGTGTGTGAGGGCTGTGTGCAGTATACGGCCAGTGTGTCAGAGCTGTGTGCGGTATACGGCCAGTGTGTCAGAGCTGTGTGCAGTATACGGCCAGTGTGTCAGAGCTGTGTGCGGTATATGGCCAGTGTGTCAGAGCTGTGTGCAGTATATGGCCAGTGTGTCAGAGCTGTGTGCGGTATACGGCCAGTGTGTCAGAGCTGTGTGCGGTATACGGCCAGTGTGTGAGGGCTGTGTGCGGTATATGGCCAGTGTGTCATGGCTGTGTGCGGTATATGGCCAGTGTGTCATGGCTGTGTGCGGTATACGGCCAGTGTGTGAGGGCTGTGTGCGGTATACGGCCAGTGTGTCAGAGCTGTGTGCGGTATACGGCCAGCGTGTCAGAGCTGTGTGCAGTATATGGCCAGTGTGTCAGAGCTGTGTGCGGTATATGGCCAGTGTGTCAGAGCTGTGTGCAGTATATGGCCAGTGTGTCAGAGCTGTGTGCGGTATATGGCCAGCGTGTCAGAGCTGTGTGCGGTATATGGCCAGTGTGTCAGAGCTGTGTGTGGTATATGGCCAGTGTGTCAGAGCTGTGTGCGGTATATGGCCAGTGTGTCAGAGCTGTGTGCGGTATATGGCCAGTGTGTCAGAGCTGTGTGTGGTATATGGCCAGTGTGTCAGAGCTGTGTGCGGTATATGGCCAGTGTGTGAGGGCTGTGTGCAGTATACGGCCAGTGTGTCAGAGCTGTGTGCGGTATACGGCCAGTGTGTCAGAGCTGTGTGCAGTATACGGCCAGTGTGTCAGAGCTGTGTGCGGTATACGGCCAGTGTGTGAGAGCTGTGTGCGGTATACGGCCAGTGTGTGAGGGCTGTGTGCGGTATATGGCCAGTGTGTCATGGCTGTGTGCGGTATATGGCCAGTGTGTCATGGCTGTGTGCGGTATACGGCCAGTGTGTGAGGGCTGTGTGCGGTATACGGCCAGTGTGTCAGAGCTGTGTGCGGTATACGGCCAGTGTGTCATGGCTGTGTGCAGTATACGGCCAGTGTGTGAGGGCTGTGTGTGGTATACGGCCAGTGTGTCAGAGCTGTGTGCGGTATACGGCCAGTGTGTCAGAGCTGTGTGCGGTATACGGCCAGTGTGTGAGGGCTGTGTGCGGTATACGGCCAGTGTGTGAGGGCTGTGTGCGGTATACGGCCAGTGTGTGAGGGCTGTGTGCGGTATACGGCCAGTGTGTGAGGGCTGTGTGCGGTATACGGCCAGTGTGTGAGGGCTGTGTGTGGTATACGGCCAGTGTGTGAGGGCTGTGTGCGGTATACGGCCAGTGTGTGAGGGCTGTGTGCGGTATACGGCCAGTGTGTGAGGGCTGTGTGCGGTATACGGCCAGTGTGTGAGGGCTGTGTGTGGTATACGGCCAGTGTGTGAGGGCTGTGTGTGTATGTACAGCGTCTTCTATGTGATGTATATGGTTTACCAATCTTAATTTCACAAAGTTGACTGAGACAAACCTGGAAAAGCAGCTATGTGAAGCGCCATGATCAATATCACCGAACATCACAGCCGCACCAAAGACGTCGCTCCGGACACCACACTAAAGGTGACTTAATCAATTGTTTCACCGAATATATTAGGGTACTTTTCTAGTTGATAATTTTTTGCGGCCCACGAAGGTTGGTAGAAATTTCCAAATGGGCCCAACAGAAGAAAGGTTCCCCCACCCATGGTGTAAAGCAGGGGTCGGGAACCTATGGCTCGCAGACAGGGCTCCTACCTGTCTATGGGAAGGATCAGGGCCGGCGCCAGCACCCGGCTACTCAGGGGGGCCCGGTGGCCGCGCTGTCACCGCCCCCCGCCGAGGATCGAGCTTTCAATTGCATCGGCATCGCAGGTGCCGATACAATTGAGAGCAATGATGAGGGAGTGAGCGGCGCTCTCTCTCTTATCATGCTCCCCGCTGTGACTGTCGGCGTTCTTCTGACAGCTCTGCAGAGGACCGCGGTGACGTCATCACTGCGCGCCTGCTGAGAGGTCAGAGCGAGCGACAGCAATGGACGACGCGCCGAGGAGACCGGATCAGCGGGGGAACGAGAAGTGAGCCGCCCCTCTACTGACACTGGGCTCCCCTGACTCACAGGCCGGCCACTACACAGCCGCACTAGTACACATAGGGGCCCGGCAGCCGCTCTGCGTCTATGTGTAGTGCCGCTGTGTAGTGGCCGGCCTGTGAGTCAGGGGAGCCCAGTGTCAGTAGAGGGGCCCCTGACCTGGAGAGGCACCAGCCATGTCTGAGCTGCAGGAGCGCTCCTGACCTGCACAGCAGACGGAATCTCCATCCTGCAGGACCTGCGATGATGTCACGCCCATGTGACTGTGTGGGAGGAGACACAGGAGGCCGGCAGAAAGCAAGATACTGAATCCTGAAGGAGATAATGGACACATGACTGGTAATAAGAAAAGAGGGGACATGAGGGTGAGGGGGGCTGCAGGGTGAGTGGCATATGAGGGGTGCAGACTGACAGAAGGATGTGAAGGGGTGCAGAGTGTTTGAGAGGGGTAAGTTGGGGTACAGGCAGGGTGAGATATGTGAGCAGGGTGTGTGAGATATGGGGGTGTATTGTGTGGGATATGGGGGGTGCAGGCTGTATGGGGAGCAGGGTATGTGACATATGGGGGTGTAGTGTGTGGGATATGGGGGGTGCAGGCTGTATGGGGAGCAGTGTGTGTGTGTGTGATATGGGGGGTGCAGGCTGTATGGGGAGCAGGGTGTGTGTGTGATATGGGGGGGTGCAGGCTGTATGGGAAGCAGGGTATGGGACATATGGGGGTGTAGTGTGTGAGATCTGGGGGGTGCAGGCTGTATGGAGAGCAGTGTGTGTGTGTGTGATATGGGGGGTGCAGGCTGTATGGAGAGCAGTGTGTGTGTGTGTGATATGGGGGGTGCAGGCTGTATGGGAAGCAGGGTGTGAGAGATATGGGGGTGTAGGCTGTATGGGAAGCAGGGTGTGTGAGATATAGGGGTGTAGTGTGTGTGATATGGGGGTGCAGGCTGTATGGGGAGCAGGGTATGCGACATATTGGGGGTGTAGTGTGTGAGATCTGGGGGGTGCAGGCTGTATGGGAAGCAGTGTGTGTGTGTGTGTGGGATATGGGGGGTGCAGGCTGTATGGGGAGCAGTGTGTGTGTGTGGGATATGGGGGGTGCAGGCTGTATGGGGAGCAGTGTGTGTGTGTGTGATATGGGGGGGTGCAGGCTGTATGGGAAGCAGGGTATGTGACATATGGGGGTGTAGTGTGTGAGATCTGGGGGGTGCAGGCTGTATGGGAAGCAGTGTGTGTGTGTGTGTGTGGGATATGGGGGGTGCAGGCTGTATGGGGAGCAGTGTGTGTGTGTGTGATATGGGGGGGTGCAGGCTGTATGGGAAGCAGGGTGTGTGTGTGATATGGGGGGGTGCAGGCTGTATGGGAAGCAGGGTATGTGACATATGGGGGTGTAGTGTGTGAGATCTGGGGGGTGCAGGCTGTATGGGAAGCAGTGTGTGTGTGTGTGTGGGATATGGGGGGTGCAGGCTGTATGGGGAGCAGTGTGTGTGTGTGATATGGGGGGGTGCAGGCTGTATGGGAAGCAGGGTATGTGACATATGGGGGTGTAGTGTGAGAGATCTGGGGGGTGCAGGCTGTATGGGAAGCAGTGTGTGTGTGTGGGATATGGGGGGTGCAGCAAGCTGTATGGGGAGCAGTGTGTGTGTGTGTGATATGGGGGGTGCAGGCTGTATGGGGAGCAGTGTGTGTGTGTGATATGGGGGGGTGCAGGCTGTATGGGAAGCAGGGTATGTGACATATGGGGGTGTAGTGTGTGAGATCTGGGGGGTGCAGGCTGTATGGGAAGCAGGGTATGTGACATATGGGGGTGTAGTGTGTGAGATCTGGGGGGTGCAGGCTGTATGGGAAGCAGTGTGTGTGTGTGTGTGTGTGTGTGGGATATGGGGGGTGCAGGCTGTATGGGGAGCAGTGTGTGTGTGTGATATGGGGGGGTGCAGGCTGTATGGGAAGCAGGGTATGTGACATATGGGGGTGTAGTGTGTGAGATCTGGGGGGTGCAGGCTGTATGGGAAGCAGTGTGTGTGTGTGTGATATGGGGGGTGCAGGCTGTATGGGAAGCAGTGTGTGTGTGTGATATGGGGGGTGCAGGCTGTATGGGAAGCAGTGTGTGTGTGTGTGATATGGGGGGTGCAGGCTGTATGGGAAGCAGTGTGTGTGTGTGTGATATGGGGGGTGCAGGCTGTATGGGAAGCAGTGTGTGTGTGGGGGATATGGGGGGTGCAGGCTGTATGGGAAGCAGTGTGTGTGTGTGTGATATGGGGGGTGCAGGCTGTATGGGAAGCAGTGTGTGTGTGTGTGATATGGGGGGTGCAGGCTGTATGGGGAGCAGTGTGTGTGTGTGATATGGGGGGTGCAGGCTGTATGGGAAGCAGTGTGTGTGTGTGTGTGTGGGATATGGGGGGTGCAGGCTGTATGTGGAGCAGTGTGTGTGTGTGTGATATGGGGGGTGCAGGCTGTATGGGAAGCAGGGTGTCTGGGCCACTGACAGATACAATTGCTCCAGCGGTCACTTAGTACACAAAGGAGTGTTCCTCTCTGCTGCACTAAGCCACCGCTGGACCTAAACAATAATTCGCTGTAAAATAATAAAATAGATAATTGACATAACTGACAATGCGTTGTGTGACCTGTCCAATATTCCAGCTTCTTTCTTCTGCGAATGCCTCAAAGCTGGCATTCTCTCAACATCAGGTGGGAAGAATGCCAGCTTCCAGTCATGCGCAGGAAAAAGAAGAAGCCAGACTGCTGGACTGATGTCATGCATCGCAAGTTCACAATGTAAGTTATTTATTTGATTTTTTTACTGCTAATTACCATTGTTTCAGTCCAGTTGTGGCTTTATACAGCAGGGAGGAGCATTCCTTGCTGTACTAAGTGAACATTGGAGCGATTGATCTGTCAATGGCCCTTTAAACATATTGTACGGCTCTCGCGGAATTATATTTCAAAATATGTGGCGTTTACGGCTCTCTTAGCCAAAAAGGTTCCTGACCCCTGGTGTAAAGGAACGGAGCTGCAGTACCAAGAGTGGCCACTACCAATGCATGGCGCTGTTTCTAGTAAACAATGCACAGTGCCAGAGAATAAGTAGTGGACGTGTTTGGTACTGCAGCTCCCTTTCATATGTAATTAGATGAAGTGGAAGTGGTGGTCCCTGGCGTATAGCAGATTTTTCTTCTTTTTCTGGACTATGCATTCTTTAGATTGAGAAACCATAAAGGAGATGTATTCCTCTGGAGTTGATAGAAATTCCAGACTTTTGTGAAAAGTCATCGGCAAAAAGTGAAAAACAAAAACAAGATTATTTATTCATCCGCGGCCGCCGGGGAGCGTTCCTATATCTGGGGGACGTATGTGGGATATTTCACGGCTCCGTGGACGGTAGATCATGGACGGATGGCAACAATAGCTAATAATTATTATTAATTATTATTGTTATTATTAATTATTATAATTCCATTCTGACTTGTTACAATGTGACATCAGCGCAGCCGCAACAAGACGTCACGTAGCGGGAGGACTACAAGTCCCAGCATCGGTGCACGCAGGGATAAATCGTCCTAAATCAAGCAGGCGGCGCTCTGTGTTATTTGTGCCGGAGTCTATTAGCGATAAAAGTCTATTCTGTAGAAGGGAAAGTACATGGCGTCCGCGGCACGAATTACCTGTTCAGTGGCTCCGAGCAAACAGCAGAAATTGAATTAAGCGAATATTTGTCTGATATTACTGCATCGTCAATCCGGGGGCCGCACGGCCTAATGGGCAGAGAACATGGAGTCTGATAACAGTCAGTGCCGCCCTATAAAGGATGCCGCCAGAGGTCACCATCCATCCCCGTATACCGGAACATGGCCATGTACTAATGGGGGGTCTAAACACAGCACCCCTGACCATTATCTGTACTGGAAAGAAACTCTTACTCAATATAAATAGTCCTCCCCTGACTTCTATGTAATAATAAATAATACTGCTACTATATGGGAATGTGCAGGTTTAGCAGAGAGCTGAGGATTGCTTTACAAAGGGGGTGATCCTAGGTGAAGCCCCCTGAGAGCTGCACTGGTCGTCCATGAGATCCGAGAGAGAACATAAAATAGCTCCACAGAGTGCATAAATAATACTACCATTCAGTGTCAAATAATACCACCATACACTGCTAAATAATACCTTTATACTGTGTCCAAATAATACTGTGTAATGCTGACATATACTGCGTGATATAGAAATTTGTCAAAGCCCATATAAACACAGTGGGCAATATAATATATACAGTGCCTACAAGTAGTATTCAACCCCCTGCAGATTTAGCAGGTTTACACATTCGGAATAACTTAGCATTGTGACATTTGGACTGTAGATCAGCCTGGAAGTGTGAAATGCAGCAAAAAAGAATGTTATTTCTTTTTCTTTTTTTTTTTTTTTTTTAAATTGAGAAAAGTTTATTCAGAGGGTCATTTATTATTCAACCTCTCAAACCACCAGAATTCTGTTTGGTTCCCCTAAAGTATTAAGAAGTATTTCAGGCACAAAGAACAATGAGCTTCACATGTTTGGAATAATTATCTCTTTTTCCAGCCTTTTCTGACTAATTAAGACCCTCCCCAAACTTGTGAACGGCACTCATACTTGGTCAACATGGGAAAGACAAAGGAGCATTCCAAGGCCATCAGAGACAAGATCGTGGAGGGTCACAAGGCTGGCAAGGGGTACAAAACCCTTTCCAAGGAGTTGGGCCTACCTGCCTCCACTGTTGGGAGCATCATCCGGAAGTGGAAGGCTTATGGAACTACTGTTAGCCTTCCACGGCCTGGACAGCCTTTGAAAGTTTCCACCCGTGCCGAGGCCAGGCTTGTCCGAAGAGTCAAGGCTAACCCAAGGACAACAAGGAAGGAGCTCCGGGAAGATCTCATGGCAGTGGGGACATTGGTTTCAGTCAATACCATAAGTAACGTACTCCACCGCAATGGTCTCCGTTCCAGACGAGCCCGTAAGGTACCTTTACTTTCAAAGCGTCATGTCAAGGCTTGTCTACAGTTTGCTCATGATCACTTGGAGGACTCTGAGACAGACTGGTTCAAGGTTCTCTGGTCTGATGAGACCAAGATCGAGATCTTTGGTACCAACCACACACGTGACGTTTGGAGACTGGATGGCACTGCATACGACCCCAAGAATACCATCCCTACAGTCAAGCATGGTGGTGGCAGCATCATGCTGTGGGGCTGTTTCTCAGCCAAGGGGCCTGGCCATCTGGTCCGCATCCATGGGAAGATGGATAGCACGGCCTACCTGGAGATTTTGGCCAAGAACCTCCGTTCCTCCATCAAGGATCTTAAGATGGGTCGTCATTTCATCTTCCAACAAGACAACGACCCAAAGCACACAGCCAAGAAAACCAAGGCCTGGTTCAAGAGGGAAAAAATCAAGGTGTTGCAGTGGCCTAGTCAGTCTCCTGACCTTAACCCAATTGAAAACTTGTGGAAGGAGCTCAAGATTAAAGTCCACATGAGACACCCAAAGAACCTAGATAACTTGGAGAAGATCTGCATGGAGGAGTGGGCCAAGATAACTCCAGAGACCTGTGCCGGCCTGATCAGGTCTTATAAAAGACGATTATTAGCTGTAATTGCAAACAAGGGTTATTCCACAAAATATTAAACCTAGGGGTTGAATAATAATTGACCCACACTTTTATGTTGAAAATTTATTAAAATTTAACTGAGCAACATAACTTGTTGGTTTGTAAGATTTATGCATCTGTTAATAAATCCTGCTCGTTTGAAGTTTGCAGGCTCTAACTTATTTGCATCTTATCAAACCTGCTAAATCTGCAGGGGGTTGAATACTACTTGTAGGCACTGTATCTCTATACAGAGCTGAATGCATACATAATACTGCCATTCAGTGCCAAATAATACCACCATACACTGCTAAATAATACCTTCATACTGTATCCAAATAATACTGTGTAATGCTGACATATACTGCCTGATATAGAAATTTGTCAAAGCCCATATAAACACAGTGGGCAATATAATATATATCTCTATACAGAGCTCAATGCATAAATAATACTGCCATTCAGTGCCAAAATAATACTGTCATACTGCATCTAAATAATACCTTGTAGTGCTGACATGTAGAGTCCCTGTTGCTTATCCATGTTCTGTAAATAAAAGTTTATAACTTGACTTTAAATTCATCCATTGGTTTTATAAATTACTCTTTTGAAAGCTGAAACCCTCCCAAATTTTGTTTAGGTTATGAAAATAAAGTTGCTGCAAATTTTAATTACTGATCATTTAATGAACACAGAAAGGTCAGATTTTGGGAAGACAAACGTTTTGTCGCCTCGTCATATAATGCGCCCAATCCTAGTTTACATCCTCACCTGTGCTCACTGAACGATGGCTTAATTAGTGGGTGTGTATGAAGAGAAACCCAGCACCCCAGATCTTCACTGGAACTGCAACTTGACCTCTGACAACATGCCAAAAATCTACTCTTCGACCAAAGCTTTGATTATCAAGAGGCTGAAGACCAGATTCCCTGCAGAGGTGGCTGGCACCTTTAATGTGTCTCAGCGTCAAGTACAAAGAATTAAAAAAAGATTTGAAGAGACTGGAGATGTTTTTGACAAGCCCCGGTCCGGCAGACCCTGCAAGACAACTGCTCAGGAGGAACGTTTGTTGGTTAGAAAATCCAAAGCCAGACCCTCTTCCACTGCAGCAGAGCTCCCACAGGCCTGGTCACCTCAAGTCCCTGTGTCAACTAGAACAGCAACTTTATTTTGAAAACTTAAACCAAATTTGGGAGGGTTTCGGCTCTCAAAAGAGTAATTTATAAAACCAATGGATGAAATTAAAGTCAGGTTATACGCTTTTATTTACATAACATGGATAAGCGACAGAACGTCTGTCAGGGACTGTACTGCCTAATACAGAAATTGGTCAAAGCCCAAATATACACGGTGACAACATATAATATCTCCTTACAGTGCATAAATAATACTGCCAATCAATGCCAGAAAATACCATTATACAATGCTTAGATAATACCTTCATGCTGTATCAAAATAATACCGTGTAATGCTGACATATAGTGGCTGATATAGAAATTGGTCAAAGCCCATATAAACACAGTGAGAACATACAATATGTCCATACAGTGCATAAATAATTCAGCCATTCAGTGCCAAGATAATACCTTCATACTGTATCTAAATAATACTGTTTAATGCTGAAATATACTGCCTGATATAGAAATTGGTCAAAGCCCAAATATACACAGTGAGAACATACAATATCTCCATACAGTGCATAAATAATACTGCCATTCAGTGCCAAAATAATACATTCATACTATATCCAAATAATGCCGCGTAATTCTGACATATACCACCTGATATAGAAATTGGTCAAAGCTCAAATATACACAGTGAGAACATACAATATCGCCATACAGTGCATAAATAATACTGCCATTCAGTGCCAAAATCATACCGTCCTACACTGCTTAGATAATACCTTCATACTGTATCCAAATAATACCGTGTAATGCTCATATATGCCACCTGATATAGAAATTAGTCAAAGCCCACATAAACACAGTGAGAACATCCAATATCTCCATACAGTGCATACATAATACTGCTATTCAGTGCCAAAATAATCAGTGTACACTGCTGCTTAGATAATACCGTCATACTGTATCCAAATAATACCGTGTAATTCTGACATATACCACCTGATATTAAATTTGGTCAAAGCTCAAATATACACAGTGAGAAGATACAATATCGCCATACAGTGCATAAATACTACTGCCATTCGGGGCCAATATATTTACTGTGCCAATATAATTATACTGTATTTCACAATATTACCATATAGTGCACAAATACACTGCACTTGGTGAAAGCACAAATAAATACATGTAAGCAGCACAATATCCGCATGCATTACCTAAATAATAGTGCCATTTAGTACCCAAATAATGCTGCCATACAACGCCTAAATAATACCATTTGTATAATATATATAACATGTATTTCTTACAAAACTGTCCTTCAGTACTTAATATTCTGTATGATGGTCCACATAAGACCGCCATACCAACGCGATATAGTAAGGGTTAATGATATTGTCCCTGGTGGGCTAGTGGTAACATGAAAGGCGACTTGCCTGCCTCTGAGGTTCCTGCTTTGTGGCCTTGTAGTAAAGCCGAGGCGCTTAATAGTCCCTGTTTGTGATTGCAGTCCCATGTCACGGCGGATGGTTTAACCCTTCGACTGATTTCCAGTATTTTTGTTCACAAATCCTCTAAGATCACTTGATACGGGTTTTTATATTCCGCAGATGAAGCTGCGCGAGCCTGTGACACGGAATTACACGGGGTCTAGAAGAATCACGCGGGATCCTCGGAAATCAATTCACACAAAATTATGGATCTGACTCAGCAAAGCCGAGATCCCCAAACATCATCATTCCTATCAAGTGCGGTATTATAACAAGTGCGGTATTATTACAAGTGCGGTATTATAACCCCGGCGATGGATGACTCATACAATGCACAGATACACAAGAGGTCAGGAAAGATTCCCATTGACACCTATGGGGAAGAAAAGTAACTAAAAATATCCTTCCATTGTTGATCTAATTTTCTGCAGTGATCGGCACAGATTGCTTATAAACCGCACTCCCGATGTACCAGTATTACCGCTAATCACCTGCACAAATACCTCCGGAGCCGCGCTTCCTAATATTACGGCTCCTCCATAATTTCACCCACTGTGTACTGAGCGGAACATAAAAAAATGGAATGGAACATGAAAAAATGTCACCGGTGTTTCTGCCTCGTAAACAAGCTCCTCTCGTAGCGTTGCGGTATTAATAATGCACAATGGCTGGCGCTATACTGTAACCTGAGACTTGGTGACACCTCGTGTGTTTTCCATCCTAATTATCCATAATAAGTGAGCGCTCGGCACCGGGGCAATGCACCTGGGTCCAAAAAAAAACAAAACAACGCTCGTTTCGTGGAAGTTCCATGAATTTCTTAATGAGCCGAGCGTCGGGAGGAAAATCCATTAGATTGACATGGAGACATGGAGATTTGATTTGGTAACGACCCCACAGGAGAGGAAATGCAATAAAAACCCCTGCGTTTAGCAGCGCCTCTGTTTACCCAATGTGATCCCCTCTGAGCCGGCTGAGATATTAATAATTAAAGATTTATTAGTGGTGACTGAAATTATATTTCGCTGCCCCCGAAGTTCATTCTGCCGGAGATAATTCAATTCAGAAATCCGAGATTGACAGAATAGTCGGAGAATTGGACGGGGCACCAGAATTAACAGAATTACCGCGAGCGAGCTGATAGTGGAGTCGTTAGGCGGCTGCAGCTCATCAATGACGCTTACAGTTGGGGTCTTTTTTTATTTGGTGCCCCTTTTGGTCTTTTGGTATCTGCAACCATCGCCTCCGTGTCACACGGAGTTTTGCACAAGCTTCGCCGACTGTCATGGCGGCGTTGGCCTCTGTTCAGATTGCAGATGGAATCTCTGGCAGACTCGGGCGTCGTCCTGCTGTGTCCTAATTCATAGGCAGGCTAGTAAGAGTTAATCGTTTCTGATCTGCTTGCTCCTTTGATCATATGTTGTAGGGAGACCTATCACATCTGCTCCCCTCCTATTTATGCTGGTTGAATCCTTCTACCCATGCCAGCTGGTGTCGGATCAACTTAGACAGACTCGGGCGTCGATCTGCTGTGTGCTAATTCATAGGCAGGCTAGTAAGAGTTAATCTCTTCTGATCTGCTTGCTCCTTTAATCACATGTTGTGGGGAGACCTGTCACATCTGCTCCCCTCCTATTTATGCTGGTGGAATCCTTCTACCCATGCCAGCTATAGTTTGTCTATGTTGGTCTGTGAGATGTGGTGTCCCAGACCTACTAGTGAAAGTTGTGCTCATTTAGTCTACTTGCTAGGCTCCTGAGATCACATTTGGTGGAGAGGCCTATCACATCTGCTCCCCTCCTATTTATGCTGGTTGAATCCTTCTACCCATGCCAGCTGGTGTCTGGGATCAACACAGGCAGACTCGGGCGTCAACCTGCTGTGTGCTAATTCATAGGCAGGCTTGTAAGAGTTAATCTCTTCTGATCTGCTTGCTCCTTTGATCACATGTTGTGGGGAGACCTATCACATCTGCTCCCCTCCTATTTATGCTGGTTGAATCCTTCTACCCATGCCAGCTGGTGTCAGATCAACACAGGCAGACTCGGGCGTCGACCTGCTGTGTGCTAATTGATAGGCAGGCTAGTAACAGTTAATTTCTGCTGGTCTGCTTGCTCTTTTGACCACATGTTGTTCATCACCTATTATATCTGTTCTCCTCCTATTTATGCTGG
Source organism: Anomaloglossus baeobatrachus (assembly GCF_048569485.1). Classification (NCBI taxonomy): domain Eukaryota; kingdom Metazoa; phylum Chordata; class Amphibia; order Anura; family Aromobatidae; genus Anomaloglossus; species Anomaloglossus baeobatrachus. The sequence goes on along the minus strand of NC_134362.1, from coordinate 198,998,284 downwards.
TTGAATCCTTCTACCCATTCCAGCTATAGTTTATTCTATGTTGGGCTGTGAGGTGTGTTGTTCCAGATTGTCTGGTGAAAGTTGTGCTTACTGCTTGGTGCGGTTGCAGAGTTTACCCCTGTTGTCTTGTTGTTTTCTTCCTGCTCTTGTTTTCCTCCTGAACCCCTTATTGTCTTTACCTTTCGTGTGTGCATGCTGTGTGACAGAGTTTTGGTTTTCCCTTGTCTGTCTTTATCTGTGATTTTCATTCACTCCTGTCCTATCCCTCTCTAGGGAGAAGGGGAGGGGCAATCAGATCAGGACTAGTCAGGAGCAGGGCCAGGAAGGAGACTCAGACCTCTCCACCATCAGGTATACAGTTAGGTCCAGAAATATTTGGACAGTGACACAAGTTTTGTTATTTTAGCTGTTTACAAAAACATGTTCAGAAATACAATTATATATATAATATGATATTCAGCAAAGCAGAGGTATTAACAATTGTGGTCACAATTAAAAAATAACTTTTAATATTTAAATTTTTTAAAAAAAGATTTTTACCACACAACATAAATGGTTGTAAAACCAACCAACTAATTGGAGCTAATATTTAGGCTCCTGTCATTACCCGGTTAAGGACACTGTATAACCGGTAGAAATAGTTCCACCGAAATAACACCTATTGAGACAACGTTGTCCCGTATGTGATGTATAAATTAGTAATCCATAGCATAACCAAACATTAAGCAGGAATAATCCCGCTAAGATGGCAATATTAGAGACCAAGGTTGTTGCTGTCTCCCAAATGTTATACATAAACTGCAACCTACAGCAATAAATAACCAGAGTATGGTCTCCCTATAAGAAATGAAGCAAAAACTTATTTCAAGTTGTCCAGTAGCAAGGGGGGGCACACCAATCCGCCTCACAATACCCCTTAGCTGGCAACAATCTGACCTGATGTTTTCTTAGACCTCCCGACGCGTTTCTTAATTTATCTTAATCCTCAGGGGACTGTGGTCAAGAAATTATAACTTCATTGGGGAAACAGACAACCAACATGCTGTGTCCGGGCTGATAACAAGCTTGTGGATTACTATGGATTACTAATTTATACATCACATACGGGACAACGTTGTCTCAATAGGTGTTATTCCGGTGGTGTTATACAGTGTCCTTAACCGGGTAATGACAGGAGCCTAAATATTAGCTCCAATTAGTTGGTTGGTTTTACAACCATTTATGTTGTGTGGTAAAAATCTTTTTTTAAAAAATTTAAATATTAAAAGTTATTTTTTATTTGTGACCACAATTGTTAATACCTCTGCTTTGCTGAATATCTGATTAATTGGTAAGCAACGACACATCCTTTTCCCTATATATATATAATATGGGCTGAAAGTGCACACTCCCAGCTGCAATATGAGAGTTTTCACATCCAAATCGGAGAAAGGGTTTAGGAATCATAGCTCGGTAATGCATAGCCTCCTCTTTTTCAAGGGACCAAAAGTAATTGGACAAGGGACTCTAAGGGCTGCAATTAACTCTGAAGGCGTCTCCCTCATTAACCTGTAATCAATGAAGTAGTTAAAAGGTCTGGGGTTGATTACAGGTGTGTGGTTTTGCATTTGGAAGCTGTTGCTGTGACCAGACAACATGCGGTCTAAGGAACTCTCAATTGAGGTGAAGCAGAACATCCTGAGGCTGAAAAAAAAGAAAAAATCCATCAGAGAGATAGCAGACATGCTTGGAGTAGCAAAATCAACAGTCGGGTACATTCTGAGAAAAAAGGAATTGACTGGTGAGCTTGGGAACTCAAAAAGGCCTGGGCGTCCACGGATGACAACAGTGGTGGATGATCGCCGCATACTTTCTTTGGTGAAGAAGAACCCGTTCACAACATCAACTGAAGTCCAGAACACTCTCAGTGAAGTAGGTGTATCTGTCTCTAAGTCAACAGTAAAGAGAAGACTCCATGAAAGTAAATACAAAGGGTTCACATCTAGATGCAAACCATTCATCAATTCCAAAAATAGACAGGCCAGAGTTACATTTGCTGAAAAACACCTCATGAAGCCAGCTCAGTTCTGGAAAAGTATTCTATGGACAGATGAGACCAAGATCAACCTGTACCAGAATGATGGGAAGAAAAAAGTTTGGAGAAGAAAGGGAACGGCACATGATCCAAGGCACACCACATCCTCTGTAAAACATGGTGGAGGCAACGTGATGGCATGGGCATGCATGGCTTTCAATGGCACTGGGTCACTTGTGTTTATTGATGACATAACAGCAGACAAGAGTAGCCGGATGAATTCTGAAGTGTACCGGGATATACTTTCAGCTCAGATTCAGCCAAATGCCGCAAAGTTGATCGGACGGCGCTTCATAGTACAGATGGACAATGACCCCAAGCATACAGCCAAAGCTACCCAGGAGTTCATGAGTGCAAAAAAGTGGAACATTCTGCAATGGCCAAGTCAATCACCAGATCTTAACCCAATTGAGCATGCATTTCACTTGCTCAAATCCAGACTTAAGACGGAAAGAACCACAAACAAGCAAGACCTGAAGGCTGCGGCTGTAAAGGCCTGGCAAAGCATTAAGAAGGAGGAAACCCAGCGTTTGGTGATGTCCATGGGTTCCAGACTTAAGGCAGTGATTGCCTCCAAAGGATTCGCAACAAAATATTGAAAATAAAAATATTTGGTTTGGGTTTGGTTTATTTGTCCAATTACTTTTGACCTCCTAAAATGTGGAGTGTTTGTAAAGAAATGTGACAATTCCTACAATTTCTATCAGATATTTTTGTTCAAACCTTCAAATTAAACGTTACAATCTGCACTTGAATTCTGTTGTAGAGGTTTCATTTCAAATCCAATGTGGTGGCATGAAGAGCCCAACTCGCCAAAATTGTGTCACTGTCCAAAGATTTCTGGACCTAACTGTATTCCTGAGATTAGAGATAGCATAGGGCCCCCTAGCTTGAATGACAGCTTAGGAGCCCTGGTTCCATATTCATCATGACAATTAGCCTGAGATGTATAAAGACTGAGTTTATAAAGTTTTTGAGGGGGTAAATAACTTGTGTTTTCCCTGGTTTTCTCTTGTCTGTCTTTATCTGTGATTTTCATTCACTCCTGTCCCGTCCCTCACTAGGGAGAGGGGGAATCAGATCAGGACTGGTCAGGAGCAGGACCAGGAAGGAGACTCATGCCTCTCCATCACTAGGAGTATTTCTGACATTAGAGATAGCATAGGGCCCCCTAGCTTGAGGGACAGCTTAGGAGAAATGGTTCCTTGCTATCCCATAGTCATCATGACAATTAGCCTGAGCTAATTTGGTTTCCCCCTGTCTGTCTTTATCTTTTGGTTTTCATCTTACTCCTGTTCCATCCCACCCCAGGGGAAGGTGGAGGGGGAATCAGATCAGGACTGGTCAGGAGCAGGGCCAGAAAGGAGACTCAGAGATTCAGTTGGGTCTTCTTCAGGAATTGGTATTGGGTCTTCTTCAGGATAGGTATTGGGTTTTCTTCAGGCATCAGCGTTGGGTCTTCTTCAGGATGAAGTAATGGGTCTTCTTCAGTAATCAGTATTCAGTCTTCTTCAGGTATCGGTAATCTGTCTTCTTTTGGAATCTGTATTCTGTCTTCTCCAGGAATCATAATTTGGCCTATTTCAGCAATCGGTATTTGATGTGCCCAGTGCCCATTCAATACCTTATGTCAAAACAGTTAGCAACGGCCTTACTCACTTGTGTCTTCTGGATAGAGTAGCACAAGGGTCTTCTCCAGGAATCAGTATACGGCCTTCTTCTGGAGTCGGTATTTGATCTTGTTCGGGAATCATATTCGGTCATCTTCTGGAGTTGGTATTAGGTGTTCTTCAGGAATCGGTATTGGGTCTTCTTCAGGGATCGGTATTGGGTCTTCTTCAGGGATCGAAATTGGGTCCTCTTCAGGAATCAGTATTGGGTCCTCTTCAGGAATCGGTATTCAGTCTACTTCAGGAATCAATATTGGGTCTTCTTCATGAATCGGTACTGGGTCTTTTTCAGGAATGGTATTGGATCTTCTTCAGGAACGGTTTTGGGTCTTCTTCAGGAGTTGGTATTGGGTTATATT